>NC_049205.1:26233411-27433411 GCF_013347855.1 Anguilla anguilla | reverse complement strand
CTGGTAGGTTGTTCCAAGCATTTTGGAGAACTTGCCACAGTTCTTCTGCAGATTTTGGCTGTTTCGCTTGCTTCTGGCTCTCCAGGTAATCCCAGAGACCCTTAATCAAGTTTTTATCTTAAAAGTAGTCTATTACTTAAAATATTACTTTATTTAACAAAATACAAAAATGTATCTGTAAAATTTCATTTTTTGGAAAATTCATGTTTGGAAATGTCAAAGTTGCTCTTTTCTACTGACACACTAATGCAGAAAACAAAAAAGACCAAATATATACTATATATTATATTTAAAAATCTAGGGTGCCTAAGACTTTTGCACAGTACTGTACCTTTAGGAGTTCTACATATCCACCCTTAGATTTTATGAACTTGTGGTCAAGAAATTTTTGATCCAGCATATGTATAGTTTAATCTGATGTATATATGCAATCTCTCAGTATTTCATTGCAAACTTTATTTGTAATAAAACACAAGATACGTGTGCCCTAATGATAAGGATAAGCGCTTAATGAAGAAACCCAATCCCATTGCCAAAAGAAAGTCTAACATGCGTATAAATAATTATACTATGGTACTACACACTACGAATGTATTACATGGCCCATAGCAGCTCCCAAACAGCATTGCCAACTTCAAATTCATTTTGCAAATTCATTTTTGATTTTTTGTCTAGATAACTGTATTTGTGGCACTTTATTTCTTCCAAAATTATGAATATAAACGAATCTGCATTAGTATGTCTTGCTTCATTTAAGTCATTTTTCAAGTCTCTGTGGTGTTCACATCTGGAGTTATAAAGCTTTAAATAGGGTACCCGCTAAATGGGCAACGATTTGCCAGTTTTGGCATGTGCACTAAGGGGTTAAGTGAGTCTAGATGCCAATTTTGTTTTAATGTTTGTATGCAGAATGCGTGTGAATACATTGTGGGCAGAAAGTGTCACCTCCATCTGCAACTAGAGTGATTACACAGGAAGAGGGAAGCGGCTAGTTAAAAAAAAATGATAAAAAGCAATAAAATATTTCACATGCACAATAAAGTTAAATAAAAATTTTCTCCCACAAATTCAGTAAAGCAAGCCTTAAAAAAAATATGCTTTTAAAAGAGTTATAAAAGAGGTTAAAGAACTAGCCAGCTTGCACAGGGAGATTGTTCCAAAGGCTAGGGTTTCCCAAACAGTGAAGGTCTTGTCACCCTTTGTTTTACAGTAAGCGTAGTCTGGGAAATGACCAGGGCCCCATTCCAATCTGAAAAAATGCTTGCTTCTTCATGCACACTTGCCCTCAATTTGAGATGGAAATCTCCAAAATGACCAGGCTGTAATATAGCTGCTACTACCAAGGGCATTCCAATCTAAATTAAGTAAGTGAATCCCTCAATCGCCCCATTTTCTTCCCTCCAACGGAACCACCAAAAGACATCCCTCCGAGTGGCGATATTACCCAAAATGCAATGTGATGCTCCCTTCACTCTTCTGACTTCTGTTTTAATTGAGACCATCCGTCTTTATCGGTTGAATGTTAGACAAGTGAACTTACAAGTGTAAGAACTGTAGTAACATTAACGCTGGTTTTTCAACATGAAATGTATGCAAGTTATATGATATTTTTGGGAAGAATATCAGTTTTGTGTTTGTTCCAAATAGCATTAGTTGATTTCAAACATAACTTAGCACAGTCTTGATTAAGTTCATAAGAGGATTGCTTGCAAGAGCAGCTTGACTTACTGTATAGATTAAAAACCTTATAACGTTATAGCACGTATGCCATCTGTCAAGTCACGACTTGGTGGGGCATGCTATATACCTATAGCTATAGCACAGAGTTTGACTTTTCAGGGTGATGGGTTATGATTGAAAAGTTGACTTACAGAAAATTTTATATACGCAATTATATAAAATATATAGATTTTATGGTAACTTGACAAACGTACTTCTGAAAATGATGCATGCCAATTTCATGGTCATCCAGTCAGTGGTCTAGGAGGAGATATTTAAAATGTGTTTTTTGGGAAATTCTAAATTATGGTAAATGCAATATGGTGGAAATTGATGGGGGTGGGTGAACTCAACAGGACCAAAGGAATCTAGGGGGGGAAAGAATCAAGACTCCTGGTCAAATGCTTCAAAACTTACAGCCAAAAGTTAAGTACAAATTTGGCCTGTTGGTGGCTCAAGAGGGGCTAATGTAATGACCACAAATTTGGTGAGGTGATACCTTGGACTGTGCTCAGTTTTCTATCCACAAAAATCCACCAAGTGGTTCTAGGGGCCACCATAGACTCCCGTGGGAGAAAAATGATAATAGTGAAAAAATCCAACAAATACAATTTGTGCCTATGCACATATGGTGCTTGGCCCCAGATAAAAAACAGCACAAAACAGTAGGTTCCAGAAGCTTTGCTGCTTGGACCTCTAATAACTAATAACAACTGCTTGTAATAAAACATAGATGCTACACCCATCCTTTACTAAAACCTTGCCCAAAGTGCAGATCTTTGAAGTGGCAGCATATATATATATAAGTCACAATATTCACAATATGTATATTTATTAAGGAATTGCTTAACCCCTTTGCACAGATACCAAATCACCATTTAGGTAGTGTGCTATTTAAAGCTTTATAATTCAAGATTTGAGCTTTACAGAGAACATTAATCATTTATATTCCTAGTTTAGGGAGAATAGTGCCACAAATGCAGTTATCTTGGCAAAAATGCAAAAATTAGGTTGTTTAGTTTGTTTCATTTTAAATTAATTACTGAGAGCCAAAACAGCTAAAACTATACATTTCCTGGATCATAAATTTCTTGACCACAAACGAGCAAAATCCTAGGGTGATATGCGGAACTACTAAAAATCTACAAAAAGTAAGCAGTGTCCTTTAGTGTCTCCAAATCCAAAATGGCTATATTGTGTATTGCTATAAATCATAACATAATCATATATTTCACAACAAATCAACTGTTGTGACTCACGTTTGTATAATTTTCAAGTGGGAATTACTATCTTTTCATCATGTACTGGTCTAAAATATCTAGGGGTCCAAAAACCTCTCTGAAAATGAAAAAAATAAAGAAGCATATAAGTTTGCCCCTTATGATGGTTTAAAATGAAACATTGATATCACATTGAAAAATAATGCAAAAACACTGTGACTCCAAGGGAAATTTTACATTCATCCAGCACATATCAGCACTGTAAATATTAATTTGTATTTGCAATGCCCTAAGTGGAACGTACAACCTATGGAGATACCAATACCACAAATGATATACAATAAAATTACAATAAAACAATAGTCCACTATAAGAAAAATGTTGGTGACATTCTAGCTTCATAGGAAACAGGTGCGCAACATACACATGACTGTGAAGTGTGGCTCAAGCGTCACTTTTATTGTTGCTTTATTCTCATTTATGTGTATGTGGTCTCATGTATGTGTGGTTACCCTGGATGTATTAAGCTCACATTATAATGACAAAAACTTGATTAAATTGAGAGAAGTGACATGTAATTATGGGAGTTTCAGTAAGGCAAACACAAAGCTGCAGTGAGGATTGTATTTTCATTTGATATAGCTTGACGTATCTGCAAAAAAAAAGTTTATCCCATTGCACTCAAAAAACACAAAGGAGAACATACATAAAATTGCATGGGGAAAATTTTCTTTTAACAGGTTAAGAATACATGTTGAGTGAACCTAGGTACATATGTTTCTAAAATAATGTAATCAGTTTAGAAGCTGTGCCAATTAGGTTGTTTTAAAGTCGCACTGAATTTGCTTCGCTTATATTTTGTACTACCCTTGGTGGTAAAATAGGCAGTGTCAGCTGTATTATCAAATCATTTACAATTTATAATTTTTTGTTTCGAATTATAGAAATTGATGTTTTAAAAATCACTGTGCCTACTGTGCTCTTTTTTCCACATTTTTAAAATTGCCGCTTCTTGACGTCAGGAAGCGGTTTCATTTGCATCCAGCCAATCACAGCATGTATTTGCTTATGATTGACATTGAGGGCTAGGCTGCATTTGCCACTGTCAAGTCTGGCAAACATGGCACCTTGCAAGCAGCATTGTTGTGTTGAAGGATGCACAAATACTGACTCACTACATGCAATCCCGTAGGACACACATGTAAAAAACAAGTGGGTAGAATTTTTATCAGGTTCATTAGTGTCAAACAGTATGGAGTTACTTTTGTGTCTTTATTATGCAATCAAACAGAATAGATTTGAGAGCAAAACTTTCCACACTGCAATCAAAAAATAGTTTTGAGAGAAAAACTATCGACACTGCAATCAAAAATGTTTTACTGCAAGCAAAATAAATTTGTAATTAAAAATGTATTCATGCGAATCAAAAACTTTTGTTTGCGAATCCAAAAGTTTTGAATGCTGTTTTTTGCAAATCCAAAAGTTTTGAATGCTGTTTTTTGCGAATCCAAAAGTTTATAGCTTAAGGTCTTCCTTTAGTTGTCAAGCTGTTTCCGAGTGCCTCCTTAGCTAAGGTATACCTTTTGAAAGGTAGAAGGGTGGTCTGAGGCACTCGTAGCTGTCCCTTAGCAATGCGCTCCGCTCATCCTGTCACAGTTTTAGCCTTATTAGGCCAACATTTTGCTTTTCAAATCGACAGTTGTACTACAGTGCGCATCTAGTAGGCTACATCTGCATGCTCAAATGACATAGATAGTTTAATATTAACTTTATGAAAATTAATTATCCAAACAACGTTTCTGTGAAAATGCTGTTGTTTTACCTGTCTATTGCCATCATGATGTATAAAGCATAAAGTATAGGGCCTATCCACAATACTAATCCAATTTGTGAAAAAAAAAATACCCGTAGAAAATAGTTTGTTTGTGTGTGAGTCAATGACTACACTGACTTGGAACAAACCGCCGGTTTAAGAATATAAAACCGTGTGAGCAAAGCCGACATTGAGTGAGTATACTTTCATGACCGAACTAGACGGAACTAAAGCACGTTGATTGGCCTAGCCATGAACACACATACAGGTACGGTGGCTCACAATGAACAAACAGGACAGATGATCTACACCCCTTTCCTTTAGCTCATACCTCCTATATAAAACAGAATAGCAGTGGGTAAATATCAACATTACAGAACATTTCTTTCTTACCATGTTGTTTCACGATTTTCAGTAAACAATCCAATAATGATATTCTTGGTTAAACTCTTGGTTAAGACTATCCAACAGCAAATCATGAACATATCACTTTAACAGGTAGGCCTATTCATAAGGCATACCCGGTATAGAATTAATCATGATCAATTTCCACAGACGCGTTTTTGCCTTTCATCTACGATCATTTTTGCATTGCAGAGAAAAGTCAGCGGGAATCAGTGGATATGCTGCTACAGTTGCCTGTATATTGTGTGACAAAAACAAATGAACATTAAAGCCGCAAGCGGCATTGGGAGGGGTCCAAGTATTGGCACTATCGCGCCCCCTATGTATCGATTTTAAAATGGCTTTGTCCTCATGACCATATACCTTCACCCAACATATCTACTGAATATCATGATAATTGTATAAAATATTGATGACTTATGGCCAATTTTGTGCTAAGAGACGCTATCGGATTACTTAGTTGCGTCGCCATAGATGTGTCCTGGCCACTTCCCGTAAAGGCCTTTACTAGGTTGTAACACTTAGATGGCATGCCGTAACACTTAGATGGCCCGGTGTGTATGTACAGCTGCAGCGCTTCCATGCCGCAACTAAAAAAGGTGTCACACTAGTGTTGTCACGATACCAAAATTTTGACTTTGATACTGATACCAGGTTTAGTATCACGATACTGGATACTGAAACGATACTGATTCAATACTCGGTACCTAACGATACTGAAATTACCTTAATAGATCAGAAACATAATGGGGTTGACCTCATTTTCGAATTCACGGTTTATTAAAAACCTGGTTTATTAACAACCTTTAAGTTAAAGCCTGTTCAACACATCAATAAGCATAGGCTTATAGTGGTACAACACTAAACTATAGAAAACTATATTAAATATATTTAAAAAATTAAACAATTGTAAAGTAAATTATCTTTAAACAGGTCTTTCACTTTAAAATAGATCTAAAAACAGCATATTTCAATAACAATACAGCATCTTCCTATAATAAAATATTTACAAATTAGAACAGCTATTGCTACTGAAGTGAACTGAGTCTAAGCTTGCGCTGTATCAGCTACGAGAAATGCACAAGCGCACGTCACCTCACTTGCCAACCTTAGTTGCTACTGCCATCTAGCGAAGATTCTGACAAATGTGACGGGTGCTGGAGAAAAGTTAAAGTGTTGAAGAAGTCACTCAATAGAATAAACAACATTTTTAGGGTCACTAAATACTTATAATTTGTCAGCAAAGTCGGTTTGTTTTAGTGATTCTTACAGCCGGGTTTTGGAGGCGTGATGGGGGTGCAGTTTAATTAGCATGTTTGATTTCATTGGCTATTGTCACTTTGTTTCGGTCAAGCCACCGCCCATAAATAAAGCCGTGTGGTAGTAGCCTATGTTTGTTTACTGTGTGAGGTTGCTAAAATGGCGGACGCTCAATCAGTAGGTGAGAGTATAAGCTTTATAATCCTTTCTAATGATGTATAACATGTCTAATTTTGCTTTTGGAATAGCGTTTTATAGGTTAGCGTAACCGAACATTTTCTTACCATGGCATTCGCTCTATATGGTAGCATTAAAAGACGTTGCACCTAACGAAAAGTTGTCAATGATTTTTCGTAATTCCTTGGAAAATACCATTATTATTGAAGACTTCTGGGCATAGCTAAGCCATATGTTTGCTGATAGACCTATCTGACATCGTTTTCTGGAGCAAAACAGAAGCGGATATAACTTTGATCGTCATTGATTTACTGTCTCTGTCTCCATCTACTGAACATAGATAAGATTTCATCATTGCTATGTAAGTATTACTGCTCAAAATATTTCGGTTATTACGTTATTTTAGAAATTGAGTGTCTTTAAATAGGTTAGTGGTATTATGTAATGTGGATATTTCACACTGTAATGTAAGCGTTAGTTAGTAGTGTAATGGTTTTTGTGACGCATACAACAGTGATGAGGAGAGTGTTGAAGCATTGCCAAAACGTGGTGGATGGCTGAAAAATGTTTTTATATCGTCCCATTCCCATACAAGAAAACATAGGAGTATAGAAATAGGCTACATACAAGAGTTAATTATTACACATTTAGGAACTGTGCAGCATTGTGTGACTATATGTTTGCATTATGTTTAAATTGTATCTATGTTTCATCTTAAACCTTCATAAGGGGCTCATATGCTTTACAATGGACAAAACGCATTATATTCCTTTTTGGAGAGATTTTGGATTTGTTTCTGGACCCTTAGCTATTTTAGACCAGTGTTAATAATTTAGACATTGTGGGTAGATTTGGAGATGCTGGGTACACTGCTTAGTTTTTGCTTCATAGATCTTTAGTAGTTCTACATATCCACCCTTAGATTTTATGAACTTGTGGTCAAGAAGTTTTTGATCCAGGACATGTATACTTTAACCCGCAATCTCCCAGTATTTCATTGCGAACTAAAAAAGGAGCAAATTCATTTTAGATTTTTTGCCTTGACCATTGCATTAGTGGCACTTTATTTCTTACAAAATTATGAATATAAAGTAATCTAAGCTAGTACTATAAATGGTACAAATGTATTGCTTCATTTAAGACATTTTTCTAGTCTCTGTGGTATTCACATCTGAAGTTATAAAGCTTTAAATAGGGTAACCCCTAAATGGGCAAAGATTTACAGGTACTCTAGTGGGGGAGTGGTTGGGGTGGAGTTAACTAGCTATTGTTCCCACCCATTATCTCCCTGTGAGAAGTGTGAAAAGTTCAAGATCTTTCAAGTGGATTTTCTCTGCTACTTGATTTTAGGAGTACCAACAATCAAATAAGCATATCTTCTTCAACTATTTTCAGATTTCAATGTATGACACATCATTTGAAAGTTTATAATCTGCACTTTCGTAATCTGTAAAAAACTGAAAAATGACCTTGCCCTACTTGCGGACCAAAACACCAGCACCTGTCACAAATTACACTTTTCATCCTCTCATTCGGTAATGCGGAAGACACATTTCCCTGGCTTTTACATTTGACGCAAAACTACCAAACGTCGGAAAATTCTAATACCGAACCATTTCTTTTTCTTTTTTTTTTAAGTACCGAGAAAGTGCTTAAGTTTCGGTACACCTTGCAACATTACGTCAGACACATACCTATTCCAATCCATTGCTCACCTTAGCAGAGAATGCACATTTCAGAGCGCCTCAGAGACATATATAATAATAACACATAAATATTAATTTCAAATAATAAATATGACATTGAGAAAAAATGAAACAAAAGACGAAATATCAACTCGCCACCTGCGTGCTGCGCGCAAAGTAGCCTACCGTATTATTTATTTAGACATTGGCAGATAAGAAAATTTTCGGTCACGCTGACCTATAAAACGCTATTCCAAAAGCAAAATCAGACATGTTATACATCGTTAGAAAGCTTATACTCTCACCTACTGAATAAATGAATTGTCAATCAAGCCAAATTGTACTAAAAAGTGCGACAACGCCGTAAGCAACAGGTGTGGTATTACGCACAGCTATTTTTGAAGGTAGCCTACCCAGGCATCACAAATGCGCGTATATTTCACAAACAGATTGTCCAAGACAATATATGACCACTCAGTCTCAAAAGGGACATCTCTATGCGTAAAACCAATGGTAGATTGTATATTTATTCAATGTTTAGTCCCAGATATTGACTGTAGAATGACATGGCATAACCTAATTTTTTAAAAACTGTCTTGTTTATTTCGTTATCCAGTTTTCACTGGTGTATTGGCATATTTTAGGGCTAATGTCGGGTTTATCTTGTTGCTACGGAATACGATTTCGCTCAGCTTAATGACGGATTCGAAGACTAAACGAACTCACCCGATATTGTCTTCAAATGGATCCATGCCAAAGAAAAGTGATGATTCATCCTCTCAAAAAGCTTTTACTAACAAACTTTTAGTAGCAAAAAACGAAATACCAACTCGCCATCCATGCTACCTGCGTGCGGAGTACCGTATTATTTATCCAGACACTGGCAGGCTACAGCATAAATTGCGTCTTTTGTTCATATTCAATATTAGTAATTGCAGCGAGAAACTGCAGCTGTAGATACAAGATAGTTTATATTATGGTAGCAAGGGAACGAAGCGGACTACATATGTATTACCGTCATTGTTTTATTATACCAGCGCGTTTTTGCGCGATTGCACAAAACTCAAATACTTTCAATAAAATGGTTTAGCTATTTCTCAGCATAATGACAGATTCAACGACTAAACGAACTCACCAGATATTGTCTTCAAAAGATGCCAAAGAAAATTAATTATTCATCCTGTCAAAAAGCTTTTACTAACACACTTTTAGTAGCCTAGCATGCACTCTGGCTGGTCTTCCATTGCTTCCCCGACATTCAGACCCTCCCCTCACTGATAAAAACGAGACCGTAGGTGGTGATTACTTAGTTGCGTTGCCATGGATGTCTTCTAGCCGCTTGCCGTAAAGAAGTTTACTAGATGTTGTAACACTTAAGATTTGGAGCTACAGCGCTACCGCGCCGCAGCTAATAAAAACGTCCAAATGGCGGGCAAATAATATGGTGGACATAGGTGGTCCCAATGGCAAAGTTGTAGAACACGTTCAGATGCATAGGTCAATGAGGTTTTGTGTTGATCTAACTTATGGTGTGGGAGTTATGGCCTTTTACGCATGACCCTTTGTTATAGCGCCACCATCTGGCCGACATAGGTGATTTTTGGTGCCTGAGTAGTGGGGGGCCATAGGAACCCACCTGCCAAATTTGGTTGCTGTAAGATTTATGGTTGCTGAGCCTCAGGCACTTTTAGCGGAGAAAAATAATAATAATAATAATAATAATAATCCTAACAGATACAATAGGGTTCCACCAGCTTCGCTGCTTGGACCCCTAATTAGACCTTTGTTTCAATGAGAACAAAATAATTCACCCATATGTAGCAATGTCCTTTTTCCTGGGCTTCCAAGAAGTCCCAGACTATGGCTTATATGTCCAGATTGATGCTCTTCATTTTATGTTTTGTAGCCTACAGTTTATGTATTTATTGAAACTATCACAAGGTCTCGTCTTGACTCTTAAAGAGATTAGCAGATGATCTTTAGTAGGCATAGCTTCCTCTTCTGCAATATTAGATTGATGAAAAATGATTATGACAACACTTGTTATATTAAAACGTCATTCATAAGCCTTTACAAGAGAGACAATCGATTCGCGTGGCATCGACTGATACATTTTTCAGCACCACAGTGAAGGCCAGCTCCAATTTACGATGTACCTTTGAAACTGTCCCTTAAGCAAGCTCTGGTATACATTAGAAACTTTCGTAGAACATTAAGGTACATCGAAACTGGGAAACGCAGCCCTGGGCAATATCATGGGATAGCCCATAATACTAAAATACTTAACTAGTAGTAAGTCACTAGTGCTCAGTGGATGTTTAAGTTACTTTTACTGTTATTAACTAAAACGAGACCCAGTTTAGTCCCAAAGCTGTCAAAGTCAGACTAGTGGGTCTATATTTAACGTTAACGTGTAGCCTACAGTTTTAATTTAATTAGATTTTTTGGTAAGGGGTGGCTTTATGGTTTTAAACACTGCGCGCTATGAAGTGGGTGATTGACGAGCATTTTTATGTTTTTATGCATGGTACGTTTGGTCTAAATAGGCTACATTTACAGAATATAGCGTTTTTTTCGCAAAGATGGTATTTCTCGATATAATTGTGCCGCCGTGTTAACACATACTACGGTTGCGGGTCAGCACTATTCAAGATGATAAGAAATTTTAGGATAGCGCTTCCGATTTTGCTTGTGTCGAAAGTGCTGCAACGGAAACAGCGATAGATTTACCCCCTAGCCAAATCTGTCCAAAATGTAAACAAGTCCGGCAGTTTTCACGGTCGGGAAAAATTTTATGACAACGATAGTTAACGTTAGCTAGCTAGCCAGCTTTTAAAATAAAGTCAACAGTGATAATGTTTTCTACGAAGTAACATTACTGAAAAATACTACCGTATGTCATCACAGACACTTGTTCATGTCATCCTCTCACTGATGTTAGCTAACAGTTAGTTAATAAGTTAGCTAACGTTAGCTATATTCCCATTAAATCACTGGCTAGCTAACTAAGGTTAGCTAGCACCTGATCGATGCAACATAATAATGTAGCGTTTCACAGGAGAGATACTGTCCACACACAGTTGTATCTTTGCGAATAGAACAGTTTATTAAACCAGCAAAACAAACGCACCTTTCTTAGGTAAAACAAGTGTTTAAGTCTCCAGCGGATTTAAAAATAGCAAAAACAACAAAATGTTGGCCGAGATACAAGTGTCATAGAGATGACAGTAATGAAACACCGGCTTTGAAGTTTTCCCCCTGAAACATTCATATCGTTGTTATTTCGGAACCATGGACAGAACTGTTGTGCTTTGCCAAGAGATTTATTTATTAGATTTGAACCTCACGGCACGCTGCACGCGATGTTATTAAAAATAAAATAAAAAACGTTAAAACCGTTAACACGCAAGCTAGTTTGCTTGCTAACTTGCTAGTTTGCTTGCTTGTTTTGTTGTTAAACTTTTGCCATTGTTACATTTGCTTAGCCAAAAAGCAGTTTAGAAAGAATGGATATCAGAACGTCGCTTTGTAAGAAAAAACAGAACACCCCAGCCGAGGCCAGTAGCCCCAGCAGCACCAATGATATCGCCGAGCCCGAACCAGGCGCAGAAGATGTTACCCGGGCGGAAAGCAAGGTCAGAATGGGCCCACAGCCCTACCCAGCTCTGACTGCTCCTGTCGATCTTGGGACAGAGGAGCCAGCCCAGGTGCACCTGCAATCCTACCCTACTTGGATATTTAATAATACCCAAAAACGCTCGTTTAGCAGAAGCTGGTTTAATGGAAGGAGTGGCTGGAATATTCAGTAGTTGCTGATGCTGCCTTTTGCTTTCCATGTCGGAAGTTTAGTATTGGGTCTAGTGCTAATGCCGACAAAGCCTTCACTGAAACTGGCTTCTCTAACTGGAAATCTGCGACGGAAAGCACAAAAGGTTTTGCAAGACATGCATCCAGCAAGGAACATTTGAAATGCAGTGCTCTCTGGAAGGAATACTGTGCTCGTAGTGCAACAGGAGCTGAGGTCTCCACACTTGCCAACGAGGGGCAACTGGCAAAGAATCGCTTGTAAATGGTGAATGGACTGCATTTATATAGCGCTTTTATCCAAAGCGCTTTACAATTGATGCCTCTCATTCGCCAGAGCAGTTAGGGGTTAGGGGTTAGGTGTCTTGCTCAAGGACACTTCGACATGCCCAGGGCGGGGTTTGAACCGGCAACCCTCCGACTGCCAGACAATCGGTCTTACCTCCTGAGCTATGTCGCCCCGCTTACATTTGAGTGCGATCGTAGATATCATTGAGTTCCTTGTGGCACACCAGCAACCGCTGAGGGGGACGTTGGACGCTTTGGAGTCAAGAGCATAGGGGGGAAGTGGACTATTTTTGTCTATGATGGAATACACGCTGAGGAAAGACAATGCCCTAGCCCAGGTATTTAGCACCATCCAAAAAAAATTCCACCTACACGTCACACGAAATTCAGAACGAAATAATAGTGGTCATGAGTGAAATAGTGACCAGTGAAATAGTTGAAGAAATAGGGAATAGCTGGTACACGTTGAAGGTGGACGGGACAAAGGATCCAACTGGTTGCGAGAATGTGTCAATTGTGCTCCGTTATCTAGACATGGATAATGCGACGCGCGAAAGGCTGCTGGTAATGGCCACTACAGAGCACTGTGATGCGTTAAGTCTGACAAACTTAGTCCTTTCTGAGCTGAGAAAAGGCAGGCCTGAGCACAGAAAAGATCCTCAGTCAATGAGGATAAATGCTATGATGGTGCAAGCGTGATGTCATCTAAAAAAAGAGGTGTACAGCAAATATTACAGGAGAAAGGTGATCGAGAAGTCCCGTATGTGCATTTTTTCAACCATCAACTACATCTGGTGGTTATCCACACCATGTCAGCTGAGAATGCACTAAAAGACTTTTTCGACGTGTGTGACATGCTTTACCGGTTTCTGAAAAAGCCAACTGTGGCCGCAGTGTACACGGGAGAACATCTGAAAAGGCTACTGGACCAAAGGTGGACCGATCACCTGGCTGCCGTGTCAGTCATCGTTAACAGTTATGACGCTATTGTGCAGTTCCTCGTGGAGATTGACAGCAGTGGCCTTCAGCTCATGGAACTGAAAGTAGAGGCAGCAGGGCTCCAAAAAAACAATCAATGACACCTACTTCAGGTTTACTGTGGTTATGGTCCACAGAATCCTTGCACTCCTTGATCCTCCTAACAAAGTGTTACAGGATAAAAAACAGACCTCTACACTGGAGTGAAGGTTGTGAAAAGTGTGTTGGATTGCGTGGAGAATATCAGATGTGACTTGGAGTTCCAAGCCATCTGGGCACAGCATGCCACTGGCCCACATGATGCATCAGAAACAGCAGCTCCTCCGCCAAGTAAGAGAATGCGCCAAGTTCCTACACACCTGAAGCAGTACGTGGTGGAGAGCACTTTAGGCCAGCAGCAGCAGGACAGAGGAAATGAGACAGAGTGCAAGCGGCTCTTCTTCAGCACACTGGATAGTGTCACTGGGGAGATGAACACAAGATTTAGTGAACAGAACAGGCAGCTAGTTGAGGCAATGTGTGCCCTTGACCCAGACAGTCCTTACTTTGGATGTACAGAAGGTGAAACCACTGCTGAAGCTCACCAACACAGCTTTGGTGGGATCTGAGTTTTCTGTAGCTCCACACTTTTTACAGTCTGAAATGGCCCGCTCTACCCAAGACAAATGGACCCCTGCTGCCATCCTGCAGCGCTACTCTGGGCCTCTCACCGCCATGCCACGCGTGCTTACTGAACTGAAACATGGAGTGACTTTTGGGGCATCCTCAGCGACGTGCGAGAACACATTTTTAACGCTAACTAACGTCTTCAGTCAGCAACGACGAAGCATGCTACACCCGAGAAAAGCTCACATGATCCAACCGGCGTTTGAAGGGGATCTTACAGAACGATTTCGGTAAGAAGCCGGGAAGGATCGCTTACTCAGGAAGTTCAACAAACAAACAAGGAGGCTGCAACTCTACTGAGGAAAGGTAATACAGAATTTAGATGGTTTATTTTTCTGCTGGTTTGGCATGTCGGAGACAGATACATTTAGGCTATTTGCATAGGGCCGCGTGGCACTGTCCCTGGAACTGAAAGGAGCGGAGGAGAGATACACAGAACACATCACTTCAGTTCAGCCTTGCTTGCTTTTTGTAGTTGTAAATAGAACTTTTCGGCCCTAATTTTATTTTTTCCATTGTAGCAATCCACAGAATGGAAACGACAGAGAAGTGAAGTTTTGGTCAACAGGAGAGAGAGAAAGGGAGAGAGCGAGAGAGCTGCATGGCATGAGCAGAAAGACAGACAAAACAATCTGATCTTTTTTTTTTTTTTTTACTTAATGACCCTGACACTGTTGGCTATTATTTTGTTGATTTTAGCAGTCATAACTCAGTGGACACTCGAGGACACTCAGGTTTAATACTGGCTTCACCACTGTGAAATAAATGTATTATTTGTTTTTGAAACAGTAGTCTTGTGTTGTTGTTATTTAGCCTTTCAGAGGATATTGCATGGTTAAATCAATGAATCTCATTAAACCTACAGCTGCAGCATTTTCAGGAATATGGCAGCATGCAGCTGAAATCCTCTACGGAAAGCAACCTCACAGTGATCTCATCTACGACCAGTAGGCAGTGTTGTGCTTCACTTTGGGGGGGCTTATTCCACTCTTACAGCTCGTTTCCAGCTCAAACCACTGCAAAGAGAGAAAACTTTTTAAATATTTAAAAATCTACGACAGCGATCGCGACCACAACATTTATTTTGCCTTTTTGTATAGCCATTTTCGTGGATAAAATCACATTTATTATTATTTTCTGTTATAACCTACTGTTTTACTATATATAAAGATTTGCCCCCTTGCCATTTTTAACTGCCCCCTCAGCCACTTCATCCTGGCACCGGGCCTGCATGGAGAAGACAGAAAATCAATGCGCATGTATGTTTACACATAACTTCCATCTTAATAGCAAGAATGATATGTTTGAACTGGTGCAAGTAGATTACTTTTGTTTAACAATTCTTTCTCGATATAATTGTGCCGCCATGTTAACACATTACTACGGTTGTGTCCGGGTCTACAGTCTACATGCACCAGTTCAAACATAACATTCTTGCTATTACTAAGACGGAAGTTATGTGTAAACACACCTGCGCATTGATGTTCTGTCTTCTCCGCTCCGCTCCATGGACTTAAAAACTCCCTCTCTCGTTTACCAACACTGTGGATGTTGCCAAGCTGTCACTCCGATCGAGACTGGCCAATAGAGACGTGTCTTACATCTTTCAGCGTAGGTCCCGCCCACGAAAACTTTTGGATTCGCAAAAAACAGCATTCAAAACTTTTGGATTTGCAAAAAACAGCGTTCAAAACTTTTCGATTTGCAAAGAAAACTTTTTTATTTGCAAACAAAAGTTTTTGATTCGTATTAATACCTTTTAATCACAAATTTATTTAACTTGCAATAAAACATTTTTTGATTGCAGTGTCGATAGTTTTGCTCTCAAATCTATTTTTTGATTGCAGTGTGGAATGTTTTGCTCTCAAATCTATTCTGTTTGATTGCCTAATAAAGACACAAAAGTAACTCCATAAAACAACACAAGAGTCTGTAGTCTGCATTTTAAACCAGACGACTTTTTGAATTGGGCGCAAAAACAGAGTGGATTTTGCGAAGAACTGCGACTGAACCCTGGAGCAGTCCCCACTGTCCAGCTGTAGCGGGGTTGTCTCTGAGTTGTGTTTCCTTGTAAAGATGACACGACAACTGCTGCGCGGGATCTGCATTTATTGCTGTACAGAGCGATAAAAATATTGTTGGAAACAGGTTCGCTCGCAACTTCGCTCTCAATGGCGCAATAAACGGATATTGTTGGTAACAGGCTCGCTCGCAACTGCGTCTGTAAAAATATCCAAAACGTCATTTAATGTATTTATGTAAAGCACATGTACTTTTCCTATGCGGTACAAAATAAAAGAAAATATATATTATTCTGAGAATGGCATGGTATTATCACTTTGGCCAACGCTGTAGTTGACTAGCACCATATAGCAACTTTAGCAAATAGCTATAATAAAAAATGCACGACAGAATGCAACTTAAAAATACGCTGAGCAGTCCCCACAATTCGATCAAGCACAGTACGGAGGATAACCACAAAGTAAGTTTCTTATATTATTATATTTTGGATGTATAATTACTGAGTGTATGAATTACCTTCGCCCGGCTTACTAGGAAGATGGCTAACAGCTACATTCGCTAACGTTAGCTGGCATAGCTGAAAAGCAATCTTAGCATCAACATAACATAATCGTCTGCCAAATGCCTGTAATGTAATGTAATAATTATCACACGAAATATAAAGAAACAATTCAGGAAGGCCGAATATTATTTATCTAACTAGCTATGGAGATTTGTTGACTTTGTGCAATATGACAACTCATTTAGCTTTACCTATCTACTGAAATGTAGCCTGTCACCCTATTATTTTATCTTGATGGCTGTCACAGTCAACATTTTCAGATGGTCCGCCCACTAGCTGTCACTCAGAACGCAAGGGGTACGCCCTCGACCCCGCCCACGCAGTATCCGACCTCCATAGTAACATGATAATAACATTTTTGTGATATGTCCAAAAGTATAAATTTTTATTATTATTCAAAAAAACATTTTAAAACCATTTAGAAACAATTTTGCAACGGTATAGAATATAAATAATGATACAGTATTTCAAATTTCAGTCCGACTTTAAGTTATCGGAGTGGTTGAAGACCCATACACACATTTTGCTGGTACTGCTGTGTTTATTTAAAAGATTAAATTAGCCATCGATTTTCTGTTGTCATTTTCATTATTATTGACATTCATCATAAGAAATATTTGTTATTTCAACAGTATGATTTATATAAACAAATTTACCATCAGAAGTCAAATGTTTGACATTCTCTCCAGTTTCTTTAAGAATCTATATGTCAATAACAAGAGAAAATGATTGTTTTTTTAATATTGCACTATTAATTTAGACAGTTTTGCAAGCACTTCTGTGTCACAGGTTTACCACATTCACAATATGCAGTGTAAAAATTATTTCATTTTCTGCAAAACCAATTTGTCTACCATATATCAGAGTATATAAACATATAACAAATCATGATTCAGCTTACTTCACAGTGATCATAAAGCACTGTGGCACTGCAGTGTTTTTCAAAGGAGAAATCCCAATATACCTTGTAATCCCTCCAATGCTCCTTGCCATATTATACAGGTCAAATGTGTATAAATGACAGCAGAGTATAATAAAGAATAGCATGGGTTACATTGGTACACATATATGACATGACATGACATTGCAGTGTGGTTTACTACAAGTATGCAATTACAGTATGGTAAAAAAAATAAAAATAAAAACCGTTTAACATACAAAGCTCTCCTCATATTCTACGGAAATCTTAATCCTGGGTTTAGCTCACTGCATGTGCCACATCAGATTGGTGTGAATAATACAGTGAGGGAGGTACAAACAACTTCATGATACATTCCCCCTTGCCCCACCACGTCGCACACCAACAACTGGAACACTCACAAAAAATGAAAGAATCAGCAGAAAGACACTAATACCGTAAAATGCCAAACTGTTTAAACTGAATGAAAACTATACTAGGGTGACCTATTTTTTAAATCTGTTTTATTTTATGGAATAACATATGGAAGTAAACTTGAGATTTGTTTGTTGGTACATTAAATTCAGTAGAATTATGTATTCTTATCTGGCAAACTGAGGTGTGCACATATAAGATGTCCGCATTAGATAAATATAATAGGTCAAATTGAATAGATTTGTTAATGCAACAGCATGAGTGACTTTGGGCTGTAGGTTTGAGCTGGATACTAATTTATTTGACACATGGATCCTGTAGCCTAGCAACTGGCATTAAGTATTAAGTGAAATGCAATTTCAATTAGGGACTAAATAGGACAACGGCAGCTAGTTGTCAGTGACTAGATGGGCCCAGATTAACAAAACTCAGTGCACTGACTTGTGAATATTTCAGAATGTTTTTCAATGAACAAAATTAAAAAGCAATAGCGAAACAATGCTAATTCAGGAAAGATAAATGCATCCCCTCATTAAATTCAGTTAGTTAGGCCTAATAATCTGTAAAGACAAGTAGGAGGAATATTAATTCATGTTTCACAGGTAATCACCAACCATGTTCTGCCCTGCGAGCAAGAGAGATACACCATGGGAAACCAGTTGCCGCTGGCTGGCTCTCCCCACGAGCAGGATTCCCGACAGCATGGGTGCTTAGACCGAAGCTCAGCAGGATGGGTCAACTCGTCGCAGTCAATTAAATACCTTGTTCAGAGCGATTCCTCGGGTGAGACAAACTGGTCTTATCCCTGCGTCCTGACAAACCCTTAAAGAAATCCCACTTGAAGAACAGTAAGACCTATTATTAGTGTCTTCTTATCTTAATCTAAACAGGGATTATTTTTTCCAGACTGCAAAAATTAACAATTTGGAGCCCTGATGCCGCTACAAACGGCCAATGTTGCCGCGCACCTTTGTTCCTCAGGTATGCGATCCAATTACTTTTCTTCGGAGTGTTCTAAAAAGCAGAAGCGCGCTTAATTAAATCTCTGCCCTAGTAGCACGAGCGGTTGTTCAGTCACAAAGGGCACGTCTCTTCGTATTAACGGTAATTAGCCTCCCATAACTGACGCGCGCAATCCGACACAAACGTCGATCTACCTGACATACTGCATTTGTAACTGCCTGGATAGGTCCATTAGTAAAAACCTACGACAGCCTACATTGTTTTACGTTGTTTACATACATGAAAATGACAAGTTGTTCACTAAATGATACAATAGACTAATCACATACATTTATCTTTCTGTTTAAGAGAGGTATAAACAACCGTTTTTCTATATGTAGCCTATATAAAGTGTTTGTTTCTTTACCCCTGACCGTCTTTAAGCTTGACGCAGTCGAACTGAAGCAAGACTATTATGCCTGGACAAAGTAGCCTACAGGCAAGACTGCAGAAAACTGCTCGTGAGTTAAAGAAGTAAAATAAACATTTTAAACATATGGATATCCATGGTTCATGACCTTCGCATAGATAATAGTAAAAGGTGCTGGCACGCCACAATACCCATTGAAAACAATCTAAAATATAACCGCAATATTTTAATATTTATACTTTTGTCCAACTTCAAGAAATCTTCCCCTAACCTGGCAGTCTAAACGTTTTATCATGTTTGGTGTCAGACAGTAATATCCATACAGAAGAAAGCATTCAAACTGTAAAAACACACGCACACAGTAAAATGTTCTGAGTTTATGGCAGTCAAAGATGGGGCAAAAAGTAGGTACTCTAGCAGAATGCAATATAGTGTACTCTATCATAGTTATGTACTCTGAATATCGACGATTTTACCAGTTGTATCTGAGCACCTATAAACCATTGTCAGAGTAGACTATTTGCTACAATAGCCAGTGCTGCTCAGTGACTGATAAAATTAAATACCCCCAAACGCTCCCCCACGCACCCCTCCAATTTTTTTTTTTTTTTTTTTTGCTTAGATATGGGAACACGAATAAAGGCGAAGGGCAGGTTACATATTTTTTTACCTCATTGTTTAGTAGCTTCTCCTCCAAACACGTGTTCATAGAGTCAAAAGATCTTCCTCTGCGTGGCCCTCCAGTCTTGTTAGAATACATATCAGAGTCTTTAAATAGTTATATAGTTCTGAGTTTCAGTAACTCGTGTACTTTAACTGTTACTCTTCAGCTGTAGTTCGCTAAATTCTACAGTACGGCAACTCGATTCAGTATTTATGAAGCGCAGGTAATAGGAAGGGGGTGGGGTTGGGGATGGTTGAGTGGGAAGGGCAGGGGGAGACCGGTAGACCATTAACAATTCATCATTTCACCCAAGAGGGCAAACGGAAAAATATGAACATCCACGTCATAGCGGAATAATAGCCTACAAGACTCGGGTTTTCATTACAGCTGGTTGAAATAAAAAGACTTCGGAACAATAAAATATCGACGTGACGATATTCCGTTTCGTACAGGAACGCAATGATCCATGATGACTGATTTACTCGTGCGTAGCCTATGTTTCTGAGATTATGAGTATCTACACATTTGTGTTCATGATAGTAAGATAGGATATAGGCCAACGCTTGTATTTCTCGTTACTTGGAGCAGGCCCACTATTTAAAAAATAGTTTGCATTTGTATAAAGTTGCGTGTATAAAGTATAAAGTAGCGTGCATTGTCCTTTGTTTTTTGCGTTACTTTTCGGGGACTGTAGGGGAACACTACAGAATTCACTAACAAGTAGTTTATACAAATAAAGCATTTTTATTTTCTGAAAAACAGAAATAATCCCCTGCCGTGTAAAACAAAAATACTCCTTCCTTTTCTTGAACTTTTCTTCAGCAGTTGTTTGCCAGAGCCATTTTTATCTGTAAAAATGTATACAGTTATCTTCTAACGACAAATAGTAATTATGGATTTTTATTTTTTTTATTTTTAACATAAATATAATTATTTTACATAGAAAAATACAGGACAAATAAATATATATTCAAGCTGATTATATAATTTTAAATAATAAGGTACATTAGACTGCTCAATTATGTAAGTTTGAACTAATACACTGTAAAATGTGTAGTGTTAAATCAACTCTTAATAGATAACATTTGGTACCACATTCCAGGTACCAACATTATCTGTTAAGAACTGAATTGGGACTGGACTGTGTACATATAGGAGGGTGTAATAATTATTACTGGTCTAATACAAATGCAAATTATTTCTTCATCTTTATTATATGTTGATATTACATTTATTACATGTAATGTCTATTATGCCAAAAGGAGAAATTGTTGTAAAATACTGCATTAATAGTGGAAAAACCTGTGTTTATAAATGCTCTGTTTCCATAATTTGTGCCAGCAAGTACTATCTATTTACACAGTAAAACGGCTAGTGTTGATTCAGCTCAAATGGAGTGCATATGAGTCCAATTTGGACCATATGTACTCTGTAAGATTTGATTTAACACTGAACATCTTAGTGTGTACACACACACACACACACACACACACACACACACACACATATATATATATATATATATATATATATATATATATATATGTATATATATATATATATAATGTATGCAGTTATTTAAAGGCATTTCACATGTAGGCTACTAAACATATAGCTACCTACTGCTGCCTCTGAATTTGCAACATTCATGTGCCGCATGTTACGAACTCTGTGTCATAATCAACAAAAGAGGAACATGATCCCTGTGTATAATTTAGCAGTGTTCTTTCCATTTGCCTGTCAGCACCTGTCATTTTGTATGATGCTCGACTGTTTCCTTTAAAAAAACACAAAGGCTTGGATTCCAATTAAAGCACAGTTGAAGGGCAGGCAAAGTATCCATTATAAGTGGAATACATTATGTCAGTATAAAATGCAATATATTATACTTTTCAAGTGATTCAACTAATTTCATTGGAACTTACTGTATTACCCTGCATACCCCAGATGATAGTTCAATTGTGCTTCAGTCTTTGTATATCACATCTGATGTTTACTTTGTCTAGGCTTATAGGGTATTTGTTATGCATGAAAACAGGCTAAACAAGTACACCTGGATCATGTCTTACAATGCACAACAGTTTGTTTTAATAATGCATTAATATTACGGGAAGAGTTTAATTAAATTTATATTGATTGGAAAGCCTATGATGAGATTTAACGTGGATGTGACATGGAATGAAGGTACTTTGTATTCTTGGGTTCATAAACATAGACCTGTCTAGGTAACCAGTATGCAATCAAAATACAACCAAAAGTAAACCATTACAATTTTTTGTGATATATGTATACACTGTCATCTAAAAGTATGGGAACAGAAGAGTGAAATTTGTCATTTTGGACCTTGGGCAGATCCTTTTGGACTACACATGTTGCTTTTGCCACCACTGTCACACAAGTGAATCTTGGGCTCATCTGTGCACAAGACCCTATTCCAGAACTTTGTGGGTTCTTTTAGGTGCTTCTTAGCAAACTGAAATCTGGCCATTCTGTTTTTTTATTGGTCTTCATCTTGCCGTATATCCTCTGCAGTTCTGTTTGTGAAGTCTTCTGTTGACAGCAGGCAGTTACACATATATGCCTGTCTCCTGAAAGGTGTTTCTGATCTGTCGGACAGTTGTTTGGGGTTTTTCTTCATTATGGTGAGAATTGTTAGAGGTTTTCCTTGGCCTACCAGGTCCTTTCTGATTTCTGAGCTTACCAGTGCTGTTGTTCTGCTTAATGATGTTCCAAACAGTTGATTTTGATAAGTTTAAGGTTTGGTCTATGTTTCTGACTGTTTTTTCTTATATCTCAGCCTCATAATGGCTTCTTTGATTTTCATTGGCAAACTCTGGTCCTCATATTGACAAATGCCAATAACAGACTCCAAAGGCAATCAAAAGGCTAGAATGAAAACTAGATATGGAAAGCTGTCTTATACCTTCATGATGCCCTGAAATGGGGGGACCATGGGTAAAAGTGCTGTAATTTGTACATGGTGAAACCAAAATACCCTTAAATAAAATCTGAGAATGTGCATTTTAACCACATGTGAGTGTTACAAATCCAAAATTGTGGGGTACAGAGCCAAATAAAGAAAACAAAGTATTTGTCCCAAACATCATGGAGCTCACTTCATATAGACACTGCAGCCATCTGGGATTAAAATTGTGAACCTCTAATTTACAGTTTTTCTTGATTGCTAAGACACACTTAATGAAACTGGGATCCACTTGATCTTCATCATCACCTTCTTAGCACAGCTGAAGTCTTCTCTTCTCATTGGTTTCACACATTTTTCACACCCTTTTTCAAAACATTTAACACAGATCTCATAGAAAGACCCAAAACTATATTGGATTAACTGTGTTAAATAAAAGGAAAACATCTATTCACAGCTGATAGAAATTACTTGCATAATTATGAATCCCTAATGCACCTGTGTGAAACTCTTCAATCAGCAATCAGTCCTTATCCATCTATAAAAGATGCCACCTCTGTGTTGCTATTTGCAAGCATGGATCGAAGAGGCCAAATGAACATAGGGAGAGTAAGAGGCCATGGCAGAGGGGCCCGAAGAAGAGGAGTTTGCATACGTTTCTGAGTTTGAAAAGTATGGAAACAAGACTAGGTCAAAACCTAGTATATGGCTGGACCGTGTATGAAACACTAGAGGGTAGAATGACATGGAAAAATCTGATGCAGTACAATAAAAAAATTTGTTTTTGAGTATTTCTGAGTTTGGGTGAAATTCTTTATTGGTTCTTTGGTGAAGAAAGAATGCAGTACAAAAGCTGTACCATAATGAATGTCCGGATTTGACTAGTCTGTAGGTCTTGCATGTCAACGACAGTTCATGGGCACAGAAAGACCTGCACACAAGAATAAAATGAATGAAGAAAACCTTCTTAGAAAATGTCTCTTTTTTTTTACAGAATTTCAACAGGGCATGTCAAAAGTGCAGAGTGCAGCAGGGTTTGTTATCTATAGTAAAATCATTTTGGCAAATACTATAACTATGTATAAGTATAAGTATAAGTATCAACAAATGGCACAGGCATATACAGTTTTTCTCAAATGTTTACACACTAAAACTGGAACTATGCACACGATGGTGAAAACTTGAAGCTCATGTGTCAACAACAAAGACTATTTCTACAAAACTCTAAGCACAATTCCTTTGTTTTCACTCAAATAGTAATTCTATATCACATTTTTGCACAACTCTACACACAAAATCTCATCATTTAGCACAATTTTCATAATCAAGCCTTGTTTGTTCACATGGAAAACACTTGCCTTCAAATGCCAAACTCTGAGTACCAACTGGTCTCACTCACGTCACACCTGCTCAAACTCAATTGGCTAAACTTTTCAATTATCTGTCAGAGCATAAAAGAGACCTCAGGTGACCTCTATTGTGTTGGAAAAAAATGGAGCAACACGCAGCACAGAGAGGTAGAGGTAGAGGAGGAGGTGTATGTGTACGAGGTGGACGAAGAAGAGGGAGACGAGCTAATATTTCAAATGAAATACGTGCAACTTTGGTTGATAATGTATTTGTGTTTTGTTTTTTTTTTACAGCAGGCCTATGAACTACAATTTTTATTTTTGCAGTCTGCTGAACAAAGATTTATTTTACAGTAACAAATAAAGATTTGCTTTGTTACTTTTTGAATTTATTCATTAACTTCATAAATGATAACAGATTATTACATCCATTGATCAGTCTAAGTATGTTCTAGTTTTGAGAAGGCACAAATGTTATCTATTTTGGCAAAACTCATAATTGCACTGATAAGGAAAATGAAAAAACACTTCTAACAATGTTCAGTATGACTCATGATGGAACCTGGGTTGTGAGTGCAGCCCAACTGTACCTCATTGGCAGGACAATACAGTAAATGTGCATTGTATCATACACAATAACAACAACACTCAAACTGATAACAGTTCACACACTTTGCTGTACTCTACTGAATTAGAATTAGGTTTACCTAGCAAGTGCACTATTTATATGATGATACATTTACTGTATTGTATCATGGCAACAGTCTTTATATTTACTGTAAAATTGCTGCCTATTTTGGGACCCCTTGAAAAGAAAACTAAAACTTCAAAAAAGGATAAAAAAGAAGCTATTTTTACACAATTTTGTGTAGAGTTTTGAGAAATTGAGCTGTAGTTTCAGAAAACGTGTTTAAACAATTGAGAAAAACTGTAAATACAAATTGAGGTTGAACCGGTTCATATTGATAGCTGTATTTTGTATTTTGTTGTCCAATGTGTAATGATTGCTTGAAAGAATATATTAATTTGACCACAAGTTGTGTTGTTTGATGGAAATATTTGCTTTTGTTGCATGTTTTTAATGTTTTGTGAGTGTTAGAGCATTTTGCAAACAAAATGTGTCATTTTGGCCAGCGACTTTCAGTTTAGGCCTGTGTGTGAACTGTTTTGAAAATGTAACTTCTGAATGGACAAATGTGTTCAAGCAAATGAGAAAAACTGTAAACAATAATAGTTACAATTCAATGTGAACTAGCCTTACTTGTGCAAATTTGTATAAATATACTACCACCATATATATTGCCTACTACTGTGTAACATAGCATAAATAAAATGATGTAGATGTTGGTTCTACTTTTTTCCCCATGTAAACTAATTTTAACTCTGGAAAAACAATGAAAGGGCTCACCAATCATGCCTTTGTTTTATTGTCCTTGAAGGTACTTATCCAGAAGGGCTGGCTGCACTGCTGAAGTCGCAACCACTTCTGCTAATTGGGCCGAGGCTTTCCTACTGGGCAGCAGTTTATTGATTTATTTGTTGTAGCTAGTTCTGATCCTGCAATGTGTATACAGATAAGGGGACACATTCCATGGAACTTAATCTGGAGTACAATATTTAACTTCAAATAGTATGGAATAGTGATGCATAGGGTGGCTTTTGGGAAATAATATATTTATTATATGTTTCTATACTATATCAGGAGTATGTAACTCTAGTCCTAGAATAGTTTTATTATTCTGATTAACATTTATAAAATGGTTTAATCCTATAGCAGACCACAGTAAAATATTTTCACCAAGCACACAATCCAAGTTTAAAATACAAGAAATAAAGGCAGCCCATGGCAAGATTAACAAACAAAAAATAACAGTCCAGAAAAAATAATAAGGAATTAAGAATAATATTAAAAATGAATAAGAACTTTACAGTTTTTCTCAATTGTTTAAACACGTTTTCTGAAACTATAGCTCAGTTTCTCAAAACTCTACACACAAAGCACAGCAACAGTTAACCTTTTGCCAAAACTACACAAATCTCTTGCAAAATGCATTCATGCATTCAAATCCATGTTCTCTCTTCTCAAAACTGACTTTTTCCATCAAAATGATTCACACAGGCCTCATATGAATAGGTCTTATTAGCATTGATTTCACACTGGTGCGATAAATTTAAAAACACAACCATCAAAATACTGTATATATGTTCTAGCCTCATGAGGTCATGTTACATTTCAAGTGTATAAAATTGTGTAAAAATAGCTTATTTTTTATCCTTTTTTGAAGTTTTAGTTTTCTTTTCAAGGGGTCCCAAAATAGGCTGCAATTTTATAGTAAATATAAAGACTGTTGCCATGATACAATACAGTAAATATATCATCATATAAATAGTGCACTTGCTAGGTAAACCTAATTCTAATTCAGTACAGTAGAGCAAAGTGTCTGAACTGTCATCACTTTGATTGTTGTTGTTATTGTATATGATACAATGCACATTTACTGTATTATCCTGCCAATGAGGTCCAGCTGGGCTGCACTCACAACCCAGGTTCCATCATGAGTCATACTGAACATTGTGTAAACACCTCACAGCTAGACCAATGAGGGTTTGTAACTGGAGGGGAAGGCACCGCGTGTTTTCCCTTGGCTGGTGTGATTCAAAACCGGAGATGTTAGTTATTTTTCCTCTGTTCATAAGAACAGGGCACAATTATACTTAAAGAATGCACTGGTTCCGTCGCCACGGGTAAGACGGGCCTGAAACGGACCCGTAACATTCTTGTTACTCTCCGTTCGCAAACGGGGCTATGCTGTCATCAGATATATATCTGATCTGTCGCCGGACCGTCAATATCCCAATGGGAGCATCAGAATACTCACAAATGAGCGGAACAACAGCAAATATATGCATGACCACAGCAAGTAAGCGTAACAGTTACTAGGTTTTACCCTCGTAATAATCTGACTCCAAATGAAATTATAATTTAAAATTTGGTTTTAACTATACGTGGAACTTGGAGTGGTTACACTCAACTCTATCTTGTGCCATCATTCCTCAATATATGCTCCCGGGTTTAGCACTATTGTTAAATCTCAGTTTGGTGAAGCACCCAGAGGGTAGGAGGCGGACCACCATAATACATGCCTTCCTTTGTGCATAGATAGTTATGAGCCCAGGACAGTGTGTATCTATCTGGCTCCTTAAGGCGAATTTGACAAGAACCGGCGTATAACGCCCATGGGTCCTCTTAAGCCAAAACACCAGAAGCAATACAACACCAATCCCGTTAGCGGGCAGATCGTGGTCGCCTATCTTGAGGACCTCACTAAAGACGTTCGCTGTACTAGACCCCTGATCAGTAGGTCCTAGTCATAATTGTCCCCCTGAGTATTTAATCGGAATTTCGGCTGAAAAGACGATAAAATGGATTAGAGTCATGAAGACCACGCAAGTTAAAAATAAGAAGAATTTATTTAACAGGCAGGTAGGTCATTAGCTTCAAATTCACAATCAATTTAAAATATGGAAGGTTTTAAAACATAAATATAGAGTAAAAAGTTCTTACCCAGCCTGTTTAGCAACATAAGAAATCACAGAGCATGCGCAGTGTGGGAAGTCAATTACGATCTTCCCTGTTCAGCTACGCACAGAACACAGTGCAGTGTGGGAAGTCGGTTACGATCTTCCTTGTCTAGCTACACACAGAGCACAGAGTATGTGCAATGTGGGAAGTCGATTACGATCTTTCCAGATTGCTTTGTCTCCCTTCCTTTTAAGCCAAATCCCGCGTTTGGTCTAGGTGGCATTGCCATAAATTAACCTGGACTAATGATAAAATCTGGAATTTCGGCCCCCACCATTTGGAGGCTGCTGTTAAAACAATTAGTGGGGAAATTGGGAAAAGGAGATGATTACCAGAGAGGACATTCCATTGTGATAGTTTTTCTTGAATTTCCCTGAATACGCCCATACCAAACATGTCCAGGGGATGTAATATTATGGTGCAGTTGTCATGAAAATACCCTTTTGTTGAACCATTTTACATGCAATCCATGTTATTATTACATAAGGCATAATACAGTAATATAATGAAAACGTGCATGGTTTGTAAGGTTTTCCGGGGTTTGTAAATATGATAAACAGATGGTTTAGAGTCCAGATCCAGAAAAGAAATAAAAAGTGTAATGGCAGAGGGGCCCACATAAGGGCACTGTGGTACTGCCCCACGCAGTTGCCCCACCATTTGGCCAGAGGCCTCATGATCTTTTCACCCTTAATGGTCCCAACACACACACACCCACAACCCTAGACAAAGAGACTAGTTCCCCTTATCTTAGTTGTGTCCAGATGGCAACATTCCAGAGAGCCAACGGCTTGCTCACACAACCATAAACAACCAGTCCAGTTCCCCTTATCTCAGTCTTGTCCAGAGGGTAACAGTCCAGAGAGCCAAATGGCATGCTCATCCAGAGGAAGTCCGAGTAACCTATTGTTTTATCACAAGGCTCTCGGGTCCTTTGAAGTACAGGATGAGTCCCAGCGTGCAGGCTCGTTCAAATGCTAGCCTTTTCTGGGTCCCAGTTTGACTCCCCTCTTACAGCTGTTAGAAGTGTTTTTTCATTTTCCTTATCAGTGCAATTATGAGTTTTGCCAAAATAGATAACATTTGTGTCTTCTCAAAACTAGAACATGCTTAGACTGTGTCAGTCTGCACAATGGATGTAATGATCTGTTATTATATATGAAATCAATGAACAATTTCAAAAAAGTAACAAAGCAAATCTTTATTTGTTACTGTAAAATAAATATTTGTTCAACAGACTGCAAAAATAAAAATCGTAGTTTGTAGGCCTGCTGTAAAAAACAAAAAACAAATACGTGATCAACCAAAGTTGCACATATTGCATTTGGAATATTAGCTCGTCTCCCTCTTCTTTGTCCACCTTGTGCACCTCGTACACGTACACGTCCTCCTCCTCTACCTCTGCCTCTCTGTGCTGCATGTTGCTCCATTGTTTTCCAACACAATAGAGGTCACCTGAGGTCTCTTTTATGCTCTGACAGATAATTGAAAAGTTTAGCCAATTGAGTTTGAGCAGGTGTGACGTGAGTGAGACCAGTTGGTACTTAGAGTTTGGCATTTGAAGGCCAGTGTTTTCCATGTGAACAAACAAGGCTTGATTATGAAAATTGTGCTAAATGATGAGATTTTGTGTGTAGAGTTGTGCAAAAATGTGATATAGAATTGCTATTTGTGTGAAAACAAAGGAACTGAGTTTTGCAGAAATATTCTTTGTTGTTGACACATGAGCTTCAAGTTTTCACCATCGTGTGCATAGTTCCAGTTTTAGTGTGTAAACATTTGAGAAAAACTGTAATAAAGAATGAGAATACTCAAAATAAAAATTTATATAAAAAATAAATAAATAGGAAAATAAATAAAATTAAAGCCTCAAGCGGCGTTGGGAGGGGTCCAAGCATTGGCACTATCGCGCCCCATATGGAGCAATTTTAAAATGGCTTTGTCCTCATGACCATATACCTTCACCCAAACATATCTACTGAATATCATGATGATTGTATAAAATATTGATGACTTATGGGCAATTTTGTGCTAAGAGACGCTGGCGGATGACTTAGTTGCGTCGCCATGGATGTGTCCTGGCCGCTTCCCGTGAAGGCCTTTACTATGTTGTAACACTTAGATGGCATGTCGTAACACTTAGATGGCCCGGTGTGTATGTACAGCTGCAGCGCTTCCATGCCGCAACTAAAAAAGGTGTCACACTAGTGTTGTCACAATACCAAAATTTTGACTTTGATACCAATACCAGGTTTAGTATCACGATAATTGATACTGAAACGATACTGATTCAATACTCGGTACCTAATGATACTGAAATTACCTTAATAGATCAGAAACGTAATGTCCACAAGGGATGACCTCATTTTCGAATTCACGGTTTATTAAAAACCTGGTTTATTAAAACCTTTAAGTTGAAGCCTGTTCAACATATTAATAAGCATAGGCCTACAGTGTTACAACACTAAACAATAGAAAAATATGTTAAATATATTTCAAAAATTAAACAGTTGTAAACTAAATAATCTTTAAACAGGTTTTTCACTTTTAAATAGATCTAAAAACAGCATATTTTAATAACAATACAGCATCTTCCTATAATAAAATATTTCCAAATTAGAACACCTATTGCTACTGAAGTGAACTGAGTCGAAGCTTACGTTGTATCAACGAGTGAGTTCACAAGCACAACGTCACCTCACTTGAAAACCTTAGCTGCTACTGCCATCTAGCGAAGATTCTGACAAATTACACTTTTCATCCTCTCAATCAGTAACGTGGGAGACACATTTCCCTGGCTTTTACATTTGACACAAAACTACCGAACGTCGGAAAATTCTAATACCGAACCGTTTCTTTTTTTTTCAAGTACCGAAAAAGTGCTGAAGTTTCGGAATACCGTGCAACATTACGTCAGACACATATAAGAAACAAAAAACAAAAAATCAACTCGCCATCCCTGCTACCTGCGAGCTGCGCGCAGAGGAGCCTACCTTATTATTTATTTCGACATTGGCAGACTACAGCATAAATTGCGTCTTTTGTTTATATTCAATATTCAATAGTAGCCTAATTGCAACGAGAAACTGCTGTAGACACAAGAAAGTTTGTTATATTATGGTAGCAACGGAACGAAGTGGACTATATATATAGGCTATATATTTACCGTCATTGTTTTATTATACCAGCGTGTTTTCGCGTGTTTGCAGAGAAACTCAAATACTATCAGTAAAAATGGTTTAGCTATTTCTCAGCATAATGACGGATGGGGATGGGACGATATGAAAACAATTTTCAACCGTTCACCACGTTTGAGCAACGTTCCAAAACTCTCGTCATCACTGTTGCATGCATCTCAAATACTATTACACTAACGCTTATATTACAGCGTGAAATATCCACATTATATAATACCACTAACCTATTTAAAGACACTCAATTTCAAAAATAACATATATAACCAAAATATTTTGAGCAGTAATACTTCCATAGCAATACAACATTTTATCTGTGTTCAGTAGTATAGAGACATAGACAGTAAATCAAAGTCCTATCCGCTTCTGTTTTGCGTCAGAAAACGATGTCAGATAGGTCTATCAGCAAAGATATGGCTTAGCTATGCCCTCAATAATAATAGTACTCTCCAAGAAATTATGAAAATCATTGACAACGTTTCGTTAGGTGCATTGTCGTTTAATGCTACCCCACAGTGAATGCGATGATAAGAAAATTTTCCGTTACGCTGACCGATAAAACTTTATATGATATGATGGTAAAGTCTAGTTTATGTTGATTTCTTATGTTTTGTCTGGTAGTGTAATGTCATTGCATGGGACAATCTGCTTTAACCAGCTCTAACCTAGCTTTGTCATGGTCCTGTGTTCCTGTCTGTGTTTCCCTTGTTGGGCCGCCAGATGGCGGCACTTCTGTTTTGTGTCCTGCTCCCCTCCTGTTAATTGTATGATTGTTTCAATTGTCTCGTTATCCCATCATTGTTCCCACCTGTGTCTTATCCCCTCCTTCTGGTTTGATTGTTTTTTGAGTTCACCTGTGTCTTGTTACCCCTGTCTATTTAAGTTCTCTGTTCCCTTGACTCGGGTGCTGGTTCCTTGTGTTTGTTCCCGATTTGCGTTTCCTCTGACCCATTATACCTGCCTGTGTTTCTTACCTGTTTGTGTTTGTTTCCTGACCGTATTATACCTGCCTGTTTTGTTTGACCTGCCCTTGTGCTCTGTTCGACCTGCCCTTGTCCTCTACCTGCCTGTGTTCTGCCCTGCCCATGTTTGTGAGTTCCTCTTGTTTTCTGTTTTATTTAGATATTTTTTGAGTTTGTGTTTTTGCCCTTCGTGTTCTTTCTGTTCCCTGTTTGTTTGCCTTATTTAGATTTTTTGAGTTTGTGTTTTTGCCCTTCGTGTCCTTTTCTGTTCCCTGTTGGTTTGCCTTTCTGTAAGTAAAGTCTTTGTTAATTTTCTCCCTTTTGAGTTTCGTGTTTTTTTCCACTCTGCGCCTGGGTCCCAGCACCCGTACCGTCATAAGCTTGTGATGAGGAATGGTTTACATATGCCATGTATTACGGATATGAATGTTAATGGGCACAGGATACCCTGTCGTTGTCTGCTGAACAGGTCACAATAATCTAATAGTGATTATTACAATTTAGTGGTTATAGCTTGAATGATAATTAACTGTCACTTCTGGGGAATATAACCATAATTTGAATCCAGTTTCCTGGACCTTTAAAAGAGATCAGCCCTCATGGAGCCTGATTCATATTAACATGACTGTCATCCATTTGATTGATGTTCTGATGCACTGGTTATTGGCCAAAGCACAAAAACATGCATTAATTAATACATTTTAAAGACAAACAACCAAGTGACTGTCCTGCTGTATTTCAGTCCACAGGTAACTATGTATCCTTTGTCATCATGTAATAGCCTAAATCTAGCATAGTGGTTAGAGAACGGCCTGCGCAGAGCCCTGACCTCAACCCCATCCAACACATTTTGTATCAATTTGAAAGACTGCGTGCTAGGCCTAATTACCCAATCAGTGCCTGATCTCACTAATGGTCTTCTGACTGCATGTAAGCAAATCCCATGCTCCAACAGTATAAAGCCTTCCCAGAAGAGTGGAGGTTGTTGTAGCAGCAAAGGGTGGACCAACTCTATATTAATGCCCATAATTTCTGATATGAAGGTGTCCACATACTTTGGACCATGTAGCATACTTTTGGTACTTAACCTTTTTTGCTTTAATAAAAATGACTCATGTATAAATGGACGGTATTTAACAATGTAATCTGTGTCTCTTTCGATAAATGCATCCTCTAAACTCCTAAAATGTAAATGCACCTTTCACAGAATAAGAACACAGGTTTTGTAGTTCTATAAAAGACTTATTTACACTAAATGAAGTAACTGATGCAACTCACTGTCTTTGTTTTTTATCTTAATTATTTGCTGTTGCCTTTGTTTTTGTTTTTAGTTTTTTTAGTTTTTTTGTCTCAGGGCCAAGGGCCATATTTACTAAGCATGTCGCAAATTACCATCAGTGCCGCAAAATTCTGCATTGCCGCATGTTTTAAATTTAGCGGTTTACTAAGACTGCTTATGTAAATGAGCACAGCCACAGTGACTTCATTTAAATGCACTGCCAGTATTTATTATGTGTCTTACACATGGCATGACAGCATCATTGTTGTACTGCTCCATCTCTGATGAAGTTGGTTTTTGAACAGATGTCAGGATCTATGGATGTAATGGATAGGCACTGTCACCTTTTAATATTAATATATCTCATTGGTAAAAACTACAGAACACAGTTTTAATATTTCAAAGTTGTTGAATTTCGTACCCAATAGCTAATCATCCTCAGAGTCACCGTCACTTAACTTCTTTAACAGGCGACTAAAGATGACGACGTCATGTCAACGGAAGGTCATTTTTTGGATATAAGGCTTTATATTTATTTGCAATAAATCAAGTGATTTTTTGCTGATATGTTTACAGAATGGCATCTAAAGAGAAAGTGAGAGGGTCGGAACCCAAAATGGTGTTTAATATTAATTAAAGATACCAATTTTACCCATTTGCATGGCTTTTTAAATTAGAGAGAAGAAACAGCCACCCTCATCTATTTGGACGTTACCTCAACTCTCATGGTAAGTTATGTAGTTGCTTGTGTTCCTGTGTTCAAGTGCAGTCTTTTTTATGAATAAAGCTCCATGCTTCATAATCTGAGGACGTGGCTGGTCTCACGTTACTATTGGAAATGTGTTTCCTTCATTAACATTAGTACCTGTATTGTAAAAAGCCTGCTTTATAGGGCGTTTTCATTTACTGTTACAATTATTCCGCACCCCTGATACAATCATACCCATTAGGTGATATGAATATAATATCGAACATTTGTGTACCTTGGTTTTTGCTCTATCTGACTTGATTAAGTTATAACTGTAACTGAAATGGCTAATGACTACTGACACGTCAAAGCTGTTTGAAGTAAAATTTCATAATATACTAAATATTTTATGAATAAAACAGCAAAATCGAAATATTGTTCCATTTATGGCGACTCTCCCCTTCACTTATGAATGGCCATGTTGATCTTGTGTTAGAGAGAAGTTAACTCCCACTTTTCGCAGACGTTAAAAAACAGATTACTTTTGCCGCAACGGCCACCAGTCACAATAAATCACCTTTAGCAGGAGATATGCAAATGTTTCTATTTCCCTACTCCCATATTTTTGCAGTCTAACTCTAAACACACTAAAATACATATGCATCAACCCAGAAACGCAAATTTTATGGATGCCGTTCTCTCGTTTTCCCAGTGCAAACCTACAGTGCAGCACCTTAGTAAATATGGAACAACGCTATTAGTTTAATTAGCATCAATATAAACCCTGCAAATCCTGAGTAAATATGTCCCCAAATCTTGACATGAATAACATGACTGCAATGACTTTTAATATTCTGTTGGGGAGCCTTTTCATTTTTGTTTTTGCTGAAGTATTAAACAGAGGCAAAGACAGGGAACCAAGAGGAAAACCAAGATCTAGAGTGAAGATCTACAGACAGAGTTACGAAAGCAGTCCAATTATCAGGCAGAAAACATTCAGAAATTATTCTTTGCCTTTCATAATTTTCTTGGGATGATCTTTGTGACCTTTTTCTGCCTTTTCCATTCTTTTTAGAAGATTGCCAGGATGTTGATTCACACAGGAACACTTTTTCTGAAGTAGAGATGGAGGGGGAGGGAGAGCTGGAGTTGGAGCTGTCACAGCTGCCATTTGCGAGTCCAGGCAGTCCAGCATCTCATTTATCATGACACCACCTTGAACCAAACAAGCAGCCAGCTTAATGTTTGGAGTGTAAGTCACAGATTTGCCCCATGTAAGCCCTCTGTCGCATAGTGAGAAAATTACTGTGAAAGGGTCAATCAGCTCATCTCCCTCAGAGACAGGATTACAGAGCTGTAAATCCGAGTCCCTCATTTCATGCAATGGACCCTGAATGTCATAAAAGAGCATTCTCATTTCTGACCTGAGGTACAGTGTGACCACTCAGTGGTAAAATGTGGAAACAAGTGGTACTGCAAGGGGGTCAATGGTTCAGTTTGGGTTTGGGTGGTAAATGTGAGACTCAGTGATACAGTGTGGGGCTTGGTGGTTCAGTGCCGGGCTCAGTATTTCAGTGTGGCATTCAGTGGTGCAGTGTGGGGTCAGTGGTTGAGTGTGTGGCTTACTGGTGCAGCATGGAGATCAGTGGAACAGTGTGAAGCTCTGTGGTCCAGTGGTACAGTGTGGAGGTCAGTGGTTGACTGTGGGGATCAGTGGTACAGTGTGAGTCTCAGTGGTACAGTGTGGAGCTCAGTGGAATAGTGCGGCAATTAGCAGTACAGTGTGGAGCTCAGTGGTCCAGTGTAGGGCTCAGTAGTTCAGTGTGAGGCGCACTGGTTGAGTATGGGGCTCAATGGTACAGTGTGGGGGTCAGTAGCTGGGTGTGGTGCTCAGTGGTCTAGTGTGAGGTTCAGTGGTTGAATGTGGAGCTTGGTGGAACAGTGTGTGTATCAGTGGTACTGTTTGGGGCTCAGTGATACAGTGTGGACCTCAGTGGTACATTGTGGGCTTCAATGGTACAGTGTGGAGCTCAGTGGTAAAGTGTGGGGTTCGCTGGTATGGTACAGCATGGATTACAGTGATTGAGTGTGGATCTCAGGGTAAAGTGTGGGGCTCAGTAGTGTACTCTGGGGCTCAATGGTACAGTGTGGGGATCAGTGGTATAGTGTGATGATCTGTGGTTAACAGTGGGGCTCAGTGACTCAGTGTGGATCACAGTGGTGAAGTGTAGGGCTGGTGGTAAAGTCTGGAGCTTAGTAGTTGAGTGTGGGGCTCAGTGGTTGAGTATAGGGCTCAATGATACAGTGTGGGGGTCAGTGGTTGGGTGTGGAGCTCAGTGGTCCAGTGTGAGGCTCAGTGGTTTGAGTGTGGGGCTCAGTGGTATGGTACAGCATGGATTACAGTGATTGAGTGTGGATCTCAGGGTAAAGTGTGGGGCTCAGTAGTGTACTCTGGGGCTCAATGGTACAGTGTGGGGATCAGTGGTATAGTGTGATGATCTGTGGTTAACAGTGGGGCTCAGTGACTCAGTGTGGATCACCGTGGTGAAGTGTAGGGCTGGTGGTAAAGTCTGGAGCTTAGTAGTTGAGTGTGGGGCTCAGTGGTTGAGTATAGGGCTCAATGATACAGTGTGGGGGTCAGTGGTTGGGTGTGGAGCTCAGTGGTCCAGTGTGAGGCTCAGTGGTTTGAGTGTGGGGCTCAATGGTACTCTGTGGAGTACAGTGGTTCAGTGTGGAGCTCAATGGTTGGGTGTGGGTCTCAGTAGTACAGTATACAGCTCAGTGGTTTAGTGTGGGGCTCAATGGTACAGTGTGGGGGTCAGTGGTTAGGTGTGGAGCACAGTGGTTAAGTTTGGGCCTTAGTGGTATAGTGTGGAGATCAGTGGTACAGTGTTGAGGTCTGTGGTTGAGTGTTGGGCTCAGTTGCACACTGTTGGCCTCAGTGGTCCAGTGTGGGGCTCAGTGGTAAACTGTGGGGTTCAGTGTGGAGCTTAGTGGTTCAGTGTGGAGCTCAGTGGTTCAGTGTGGGGCTCAATGGTACAGTCAGGGGCTTAGTGGTTGAGTTTGGAGCTCCGTTCTTGAGTGTGGGGCACAGTGGTTCAGTGCAGGTTGCGTCGTTCAGTCTGGGGCTCAGTTATACAGTTTGGGGCTCAGTGGTTGAGTGTAGGGCTCAATGGTACACTGTGGGTTTCAGTGGTTCTGTGTGCAGCTCAGTGGTTGAGTGTGGGGTCAGTTCTTGAGTGTGGAACACAGTGGTTGAGTGTGGGTCTCAGTGGTATAGCGTGGGGGTGAGTGGTTGAGTGTGGAACTCAGTGATACAGTTTGGGGCTCAATGGTACAATGTGGGTCTCAGTGGTACAGTGTGGGACTCTGCATGCTCTCCCCATCTATTCCTGTGGGTCCCCTCCAGGTACTCCAGTTTCCTCTCACAGTCTAAAGACATGCAGGTTAGGGTAATCGGAAAGTGTAAATTGCCTGTAGGTATGAGCGTGAGACTGAATGGTTTTTGCCCTGTGATGGATTGGGGCCCTGTCCAGGGTGTATTCCAAACTTTCACCCAATATATCCAGCCTTACCGCTAGGACCCCAACCAGAACCTTGACCTAGAAATTACATCAGTTTCTCAACTGCCCAGACTGGTGAGTAATTTCTGTCACCAATGCAAAGAGTGTAGAATATAAATACAGCAATTAGACAAATATTTTGATTAGACCCCCAATTAGTACTTAATGTCCTGGATTCTACTTTTTCTAAGGCAATCCATCCAAGGGCTGCCTTACTTTAGAATAAATACTGTGATTCAAAGAATTTACACAACCCAGAGGTGCCTTGCTAACACTTTAATCCCATGTAAAATGAATTGCTTGGTATACCAGTTGTTCACAGAGACATGGACATCATTATTTATTAATAAAGTAATTTTTCATCTCCAGATTTGGAATGACCAGTTATATTTGTAAGTTAGCCTCATTACTGTAATCCCCTCCTATTGTTCTGGAGAGCACAGACAAGCATGCACTTCATTCTGAAACACATGATACTGTCAACCTCTGTTTACTTTCTTTCTGCAGTCCACCGGTTACACTCACAGACATTGAGTCCGAAGGCACTTCATGTTCAGCTTGTACAAGCAGGTGTGCAATCAATCTTGGATGCTGATGAACATTAAGTCATACTAAATGGTAAATGGTAAATGGACTGCATTTATATAGCGCTTTTATCCAAAGCGCTTTACAATTGATGCCTCTCATTCGCCAGAGCAGTTAGGGGTTAGGTGTCTTGCTCAAGGACACTTCGACATGCCCAGGGTGGGGTTTGAACCGGCAACCCTCCGATTGCCAGACAATCGGTCTTACCTCCTGAGCCATGTCGCCCCAAGTACTAATCCCACAAACTGAATTTCCCCTGCCCTACAGGACTTCCAGCCACTGTCAGCACTGGCACTATTTTGATTCCCCCTACAAAGTCCTTGTGGTCTGTGTGGTTAAAATAAGAGGACCATTTGAAATTTGAATTAATGTTACAACAGGGCCACCTTGGCACGCAGTCAAACTGTAGTGGTGCATCATTTGTGAAATTTTTTTTTGGTGAACGAACGAAACTGACTCAGCTCCATGTAACAATTTGTTCATTTGATTAGCTCTCAGTAAATTGCAAACTTGCCATTCACTAAAGTTGCAACTATTTACCTATTTTCACCACTGAGCTCTGTAGTAGCCTTTAGCCAATGACAGCATTGTTCCACTTGAGTGGAGCATGCTCTCTAAGCCCCTCATGTCTGTGACTGATAGCAGCAGTTCCTGGACTGAAAGTGGTGGTAATGTTGAGAAATGAATCTGTGAAGGAACCAGGGGCTCATTTTATGAAAGCAATTTGTGAGGATTTTCACTCACAAATTGCAATATCTTGTCAAAATTTCTTGTTGCTTATGAATCGCAATTCTTGCATTTCGCAATGACTACGGACCTCACGCACAATCTTTTCTCACTCTGGGAAGTGAGGTCCAAAAACACACCTGCAATTATCGCTTCTCGCCATTGGTACCGCCAAAGAGAACTAAACGGAGATCTTTGAGATTGTAACTTTAAGTTTAAGGTAGATTCGTTTTGATTGGACACTGGCAGTTGGTCACACCCAATGAAAACGGAAGCACGACACAATATGAGGAAGTATTATTTTTTTGTTTGAATGGATGGCGTCCTAGTAAGCCTGGAACAGCATGGACAGTTTTTCTACCACACAAAATGCATCTTTTGTTTATTTGAACTTTGTAGCATTCATATTGCGTTTTGATGAATTACCACTTTAATGCACTGTTTTGACACTTCATACAAATAGACACACTACTGATTACGCCACTACACTGTATAGATATTTGGTTTGTTGCTTTGTACTTAGTTTGAATTCTCAGGAGCCTCTGGATCTAGGACAGCATATGCAAGAAAGGGAAGAAAGGGGCGTGCATTGAAACCATTTCACACTTTCTAGGGCGGTGGCTAAATTTTGGTTTTAAATGTTAACGATAGCCACTACAACTCAACATTATTAGTGACTCCAATGATTCTGATACTGCAATACAGCCATTCAGACTGGGGTCCAATAAAAGTAATGACATTTGGTGTACCGAGTGGACTTGTTGACCATTAAAAATAAAAGTCAAATTTAAATTTTTATTATTGAGTGGAGAAGTTGAACTGTTATCAACATGATGAGCGTGTCCCATGACTTCCTGCTCCCCTGAATGTAATGTTTGGTAAATGTAACACGCCTTTGCTGGAAATATTTCCAAAAAACTGTTTTTGAGCAAGCTAAGTAAAAATATGTTCTGGAAGTAATTTTCAGGTATAAGGCTTTGGAGATTAGGTGTTGAAAACCATCTGCAGTACATGTAATGTCCATTTGGGAAAACCTAGGTATTTCAAATGCTGTTTAATATTTATTTAAAAAATGAATTTGACTTATTAGAGTGTTTGCCATTTTTTGTTAGTTCAGCGTTCAATGTTAAATGTGTTCAGCTAATTTGCTTACTGCATTGACATAACCACATCTTCCAGATGCTCCAAGTGTTTATAATAAGCATAGACCAGATTGATCTGTATGTCAAGCTATTTGCTTTGTAAAAGCTTACCTGGGTGTTAAGAAACATCATCAATTTAGATGTTACCATAACTTAGTTCACAGTAAGTAACTTGTGCATCAATTTCTTTTTTAATGAATAAAGCCCCATGCTTCATAATCTGAGGATGTGGTTGGTCTCACGTTACCATTAGAAATGTGTTAACATTAGTATCTATCGAAAATCTATCTATTGAAAACAACCGATGGTCAGCTCTGATTAGGTCCTGTCAATCAAAGGAAAAAATGGTCTGTTGTTTATTTAAAATGGTGCTTTTATTTGCCTGTTAGATACAAAATAATTGCACTCCCATATTCAGTGTTTTCCCTATAATTTTACAGACCTGGTGGGTTGCCAGGCAACAAAATGTTTTTTTTTAAATAACGCCAAATATCTATTCATTTTAAATCAATAATCATTTGGTTTGGGGGCCTCTGTGGGGTGCTGTTTCAAAATACGAGCCAACCTCTGTGTTGTTGCTAGGGAAACTTGACGTGATAAGCCAGCAGATTTTCCAGCAGGCATACCACCATGCCCCATGTTCCTACTGGATGGCTGAAGCTAAGCAAGTGTGGGCTTGGTTAGTACTTGGGTGAGACCTCCTGGGAAAACTAAGTTGCTGCTGGAAGTGGTGTTGGTGGGCCAGTACGGGACAATCTTCTCTCTGGTCAAATTAACCCCAATGCCCCAGTGTAGTGATGGGGACATTGTGCTGTTGGAGATGCCATCTTTCAGATGAGATGTTAAACCGAGGTCCTGACTCACTGTGGTCATTAAAGACCCCATGAGACTTGTTGCGAAGAGTAGGGGGTTCCCTGGTGTGCTGGGTAAATTCCCAACCTGACTCTTTCAAACTTGTCACCTAATTATCCCCTGATTTAATTGAAATTGAATTTAATTGCTAAAAAATGTTATCTCTTCTCCACCTTAGCTAATGTATAGTGCGTGTTCTGGTGCAAAATGGCTGCCGTGCATCACCCAGGTGGGTGCTACACATTTGCTGGTGAGTGAGGTGAGTACCCACTCGTCACTGTAAAGCACTTTGAGCGTTCCAGAAAGTGCTATATATATGCAAGCATTCATTCATAAGAGTGTCAATGCCACGTTCTATTAATGAACTGTATATAAACTTGTTCTTATACAGATCATTGCATTCTATGTTGGTGCCAGTCCTACTGAACTGTGGTCAGTCTCTTTACTTTTCCCTGCTGAGTGAAGTGAAAGTAAGTTTCTGATATTTAATTTTTTTTCTTGTGGAACCGCAATCTCACTATTTGCACTGTCAACTTAATGTTACCGCATTGCATCGGTATGGTTGAATGTTGTTGTAAAATGTCTTACAGTGAGGAATCCTTGACTTGTCTACATTCTAGACAGATATGACTGCAAGTGAATCTATTGCTGTTACACCACGTGGCACTTTTGACACAAGCAATGCCGGAAGGTTTTATCTGAATGCAGTGACAGCATATAGGCCTTGGCTTTTTTCCAAAATGGAATTTTTCTATATAATTGTGCTGCAGTGGTAACAAATTTCCTATGCTAGCATGTCGGGCACTCTTCACGGTAAGAATTTTTTTTTTGACAGAGCTTCCAGCATTGCTTGTGTCAAACCTGCTGTGATGGTTACAGTGAAAGATTTCACTTGCATTCACCTCTGTCCAGCATGTAAACTAGTCAGGCATTCTTCACAGTAAGAAGAAACTTTTACGACAATGTGAGCATGGCCAAAATGAGAAAAAACCCACAGTGGACGGACAACAAATTAAACATTTTTACATTTATTTATTTAGCAGACACTTTTATCCAAAGCGACATACAAAAGTGCACATAATGGTCATTGGAACAACTACAAAACACAGGTTCAATAAGGTACAATAATCATACAATTTTTCTCCTATGTTCACATGCTAATATCTTGTGAAGGTTAGAGGATGTTAATATTAATGCACACAAGGAGCATAAAACCTTCATAAACCTGGAAAGTAATGCCAGGTGTGTAGCAATGCTTCAGACCTAGCAACTCCCTGGTACTTTAATCTAATGTCAATTATTTTGATCTATATTTGTACTGAATGTTTTAAAGAATATTCTTTGTCACAAGTTTGTAACATTGTTAAAGATGCCCGGTGTGCAAATGTGTTCAGGGGTTTTTCAACGTGTACCACCAAGCCTGAAAAAAATTCTAGGGAAAACACTGATATTTCAGAAATTAATTAATTTCAGTTGGAAGAACTAATTTTAAGTTGGATGAATGAAAAAATAAATATATAGAAATGTGTATAGAAATGTTTACTTTGTTGCATTACCTTAAAGTTGTATAATTAAAATAGTGAATAATTATGAATAAGAATGGCAAGATTTTAAATAGTTGTTTATTTAACTAAATTTTCATATCAGTGTATCCCTCGTTTTTTACTTCTGTGTTTGGAAGATTTTAGTCATTTTGTCAACTCATCAGCATGGCTAAAGCAAATGGATTTGGGGAGTGGGTCACAACAGGAGAAGGAATCGTGAAGTCTAGCCATAATACATATGAAGCATTACTGCTTGTAAGATTTCGGTTATTTACACTACCAGTCAAAGGTTTTAGAACACTTCAATTTTTCCAGTTTTATTGAAATTTAAGCAGTTCTAGTGAATGACCTGAAATGGTACAAAGGTAAGTGGTAAGCTGCCAGAGGTTTAAAAAAAAAAAAGTTTAGGTTACCAAAAATTGAAAAATAATGTAAATATCTGAGTTATAAAAAAGGCAAAGCAACCGACAAGTACAACACATCTGTGGGAACTTCTGCAACAGTGTTGGGAAGATCTTTCCAAACAGTATTTGATTTCCATTGCAGAACGAATGCCAACGAGTGTGTTCAGCTGTTATATCTGCAAAATGTGGCTACTTTGATGAGTCAAAATTTTTTAATTAATTGTGTTAAATTGAACGATTCCATGATTTGTTTTTTAAATCTCCAATTGTTTATTTGTTCTATGTTTTAATTTCAGAGTACATTGAGACAACTGGAAAAAACTGGAAAAATGGAGGTGTTCTAAAACTTTTGACCAGTAGTGTGCACTCCTGGGCAAAAAAATGGGCCAAGCCCAAAATGGCAAAAAATTCAGCATTTAATGGTCTTAACAACAAACCATTGGTCAGAAAATTAGCAATAATTAAACAAATGCACTCCTGAGGCCTCCTGTGCCACAATTAGCTCATTTACTTTTGCTGCAGTGAACTGTTTGGGGAAAAGCTAGAAACAGGGAAATGCACTTATACAGTAGACAAATTAACATAATGTCAAATAAAAGAGTCATGTTTTGTATTTGGTTGCATATCATTTGCATGCCATGACTTCCTGATGTCTGTGACCTATCAACATCATCAGAGTCTGGATATCGTATTTTCAGGTTGTCCTACAAGTGATACAAAAACTCTTTGCATTTGAATGGATCTCTATGTGAATTGGGGGGTGTGACTAGATTCAGCTGTAAATTATGCTGATACAGTATGGAACACATTTGTTGGATGAATGGCTTTAAGTCATCAAGGGTCCAAGGTATCAAATGAGCATCAAACCACCGTGCTGCTGCCAGATATGCAGTAGATACTACAAGCATTGTTTCTCCTGAATATTTTTTCCATTGAGTTCAACAGGAAAATTAATCAGCTCACAGACATCTGTCTACTGTATAAGTGAATTTCCCTGTTTCTAGCTTTTCCCCAAACAGTTCACTTCAACAAAAGTAAACTAGCAAATGGTGGTACAGGAGGTCTCAGGAGTGCATTTGTGTCGTTCTTGCTAATTTTCTGACCAATGATTTGTTGTTAAGACCATTAAAAGCTTAATTTTTTGCCATTTTGGGCTTGGCACATTTTTTTGCCGAGGAATGTGTACATTGTCATAGTTTTGATATTGGAATATTTGCATTGGTCATAAGAGACAACTGTTAGCCTTTGCTAATAATGCTCAAAACTTTTGTATTAACGGCTCCCAAATTAGCCCTTGCTGTTACTATAGGAACTTTGTTAGCATACCCTAGACTGTGTCAGCATAGTGCAGTGGCTCGCAGTGGCCTGATTGGTAGAATTCATACGACTCACAGTGAAATTTGGGCATTTCATGTACTTGTAATGTAAGCGTTCATAGGTGGCATATTCATGTATTGTAATCTTATTGCACATAATGTAGGTGCTCTTGGTCAGTCTGTACCATCCACGCAAATAAAAACACGAAGCGCATGACATCATCTGTGCACGCATCATTCTTAGTCTTTGTCACCCAACACAAGTGGGACCATTTCCTTCCCCCTCATTTGGTGAATAAAAGTAGGCAACATCAATAGCTTGCTCTCTCTTCCTGCCCTTTCACCCAAGGTCCCATTGTCCTTTGAGTTCCCACATACCTTGGAACTTCCACGGACTGGAAGTTTGCTGCTGTCACCAACTTATCTAAACACAGAGATAATCGCTGTAGGCAGTAACCTGGTTCTGCCAACCTAACTCGCTTGTGGTGACAGCCTTATCCATCCCGTATGGAAACCAGTGTATGTCTGGCACTGCAATGGCTAACCATGAGGAACTACAGAAAGAAGAACCTTTCTAATGACCAAGTGGAGGGGACAACATCGCCACTGCTACCGAAAAAGGACCTGGCTTGCGTGCCTCACGTCTGGAAATCTCCACAAATTCACCACGCCAAGACTGTTCTCTCTATGACCCAGACATGACCTCTGGACACAAAAATGTGTATGACAGGATCTCAGTAAGACTGACTGTACAACACAGGCAGTAGCAACAGTTTAACTTAGTTTTTACTGATGTTAATGTTAATTTGTGTTTTGATTTGTTCTCTCGAATTAGTTGAGCTGGCGAGTACAACCATACACATGGTCTGTCTCTTTTCCCCCGACTAACTTTCCAACTCTGATTCTACACTGATAGTATAGTCGGTAGGGGGAAAATAAATAGCTTGGATGCATGTCTCACTTAAGAGCTGAAGCTACGCTTCTCTCTCCGGCACTCCCGGGAGCCGTACTCCTTTGTAGCTAAGTTAAGTTATTCAGTTGCACTAGTGGTCTATACAGTATATCTTAGGCCCCTATATTGATGAAAAGATGTGTAAGTGTAAGGACTGGACACCATTTTGGTGCAATGACGTCCTGTCTCTCTCCTCTGCCCTTCTGCTCTTTGCTGCTCAACTGAAGAGACGTACACAAGGCACTCTCTAAGGGCACATGCCTAAAGAAAGCTAAGGCTTGCCTGTAATGGAACACGTGGAGGGACGCACTGGCTCTCTCGGGTTATAACCATTACTGGCATTTATAATTCAAAGTGTGTTCGCTATACTGCAAGTAAGCTAAAGAAACTGATCCATCATGATGTAAGGATTTAAAATTAGTGACAGGAACCCAGAGACCAAGAAGACCAGACATGTCCTGCCAGGGGTGTCATGTCACGGTCACCTAACTGTAAGGATTTAGCCATGGTCACAGGGAGGAAAACAAGTTTATTTAGATATTTTCGCAAGGAGGAAGATAAATTTATCTGACTCCATAAATCTGTAATGTGGATGTTTGTGTGAATACAGGTTTGCGTATACGTGTATTGACTAGAGTGTGCTGAAATAGTGGGTACCCCGGAGAGCAAGACTATCTACTGCTGCCAGGCATTCATCTAATGGTTCTCTAACACTATCCTGGCAGGTAAAGGTGCTACTCATCCGGGAATCTTACAAATAATGTTTTCACATCATGAATAAGCGACTTTAACCTGGAAAATATGTTTGTCCGGGTACTGAATCTAACACCTATCTCAGGGAGCCCTAACTAAGGTTACTCCGTCTGGTTAGTGAAACTATCTAAATAACCCGTACAATAATCTGATTACTATTTATATGAAATAATACTAGGATCCCTCTGGACACTGAAATAATACTAGGATCCCTCTGGACACTCTGTCCCAGAGCAGCTGCACTTCCGGTCAGTGAAACTATCACTATGCCGTAAACCATTTATAAGGCCAATACACTGACTGGTCCTCGTAGACATGCACACCCGAGTCAGCGTATAAGCAAACCACATATGTTGGATGCACTGAAAAGGGAAAACTGTTTATAATGAATAGGACAGTTGACGATAACCAAGGATAGGCAGTTAAAGGAAAATATGGTATTTTGCAAAGCAAGACAAAGACAGCTATTCAAGAGAAAAGACATACAATCTAACAAACTAAGACAAAGAAACAGAACACAAAGAGATGATTGATACATGCCCAAATTACAAAGTGCTCGTATGAGAAGACTATGGTACCAGGAGAACTGTCAAGCAGAATCTCCTCCGACGATGGTACCAGGAGAACTGTTAAGCAGACTCTCCTTGAATGTTTCATTGGACTTCCCTTAAATGCAATCCTGAGCAAGCCTTCCTCATTAGACAGTACCCTTTGTATGTCCAAATAAGGTCTGGACAGGAACACCCTCCACACCACCAAGAACCCCAGCACATCAGCCTGGCCAATGATCCAATTCCTAACCAATTAGATAACTAGCCAGGTCTAATTAGCTTGACCAAGGACAGGTGTGGCTGCTTAAACCAGCCATCCCCACACCACAGTGACCTTATGCTTTTATCTGTCTCCTAGATACTTTTTTATGGAGGTCCAAGGTGGTGGTCTTTCTATAATCCAAACACTTATGTAGGCAATACATACCTGGGATAAACCTCCCTATACAAACTTATAACAGCTCAGTGTGCCTGTCCATATAACATACAGTGACATATTATTTACAGTCATTTATATGCACATACATATAATCCTTTCAACAGTCCATAATGGTAATGGTCAACCAGATTCCCAAGTGACCGAACGGTGTCTGTGGGTGCTTTTATGACATGAAAACAGACATCATTTTGGTAATCTGTTTATTCTTGTTCCTGCAGGCCAGAAGTGTTGGTGGGGTAAACGGTCACGAGACCACATGGCAATCTTCAGATTGTGGGGTAATTTTCTTTTCAGCTGTGTTCACAACCTTCTGATCTTTATGACTCCACTGGAATACAGGCAAAGATCAAAATCCATGTCAAAATTGAACCTTACAGAGGACTAGAATGTGAAAACTATATTAGGCAAGTGAGGGTTTTATTTATTGTAAAGTATGCAAAAATGACTAGAACGACTCGAAAACTTGATTCATTTTGATGTGCTGACTCAAATGTAACTCTGGTTTCCTCCCACAGTCCATAGACATTTTGTTAGGTTAATTGAAGACCTGCAAACCTGCCCAGGATAACCAGGTATAGATAATGGATGGATAGGATGGATAGGCCTCGAATGTTCTTGATTCATTTTAATGAATCGAACTTCCCAACACTACTTTCAGCTTGTCTTCTTTCTCCGCTGTATCTAGGCTTCTTATCATCTGGTATTGCAGCAGCTAACTAGCAACAAACACTTTGCTCTCGCAATCCACAGGCTCTGTAGCCACGCCCGCCACCCCTCCCCACACAGAAAAGGGCACCACGCCAAGAAACACATTTTAGAATAACAAATACAGGTAAAAGGTACACAAATTTGGCTGAAGTGTGTAAAGACTGAGATTGCCAGTGCATCTATACTTTAACATCGTCATTTTATTATATTTTCAAATAAAAGATCCTGCATGGTATACCTTTAAAGTATCTTATCAGTTTCTAAAACCATGTTCCTTTCTAAATGCTCCTCTAGCAATGATGGCTTATTCATCGACAAGAACATCTTACAGACACTGCCTTCATTTCACCATGTGGCTTATTTGCTAGGTTCATGTTATCCAGCAAACTGAAGCTTAAATCTGTGGGTTTGCATGTTTGGTCTTAAGACCCTGTTGCATCATTAATAAGTCTAATAATCGTGAATTTGCACTGTTAGACTGAAAATTCTGGGTTTATAAACAAATTAATTGGCATCCCTCAGTTAGCCCGATGCATAAAGCAGGGCCCAGGTGTGTGTGTCTACTTAACCCTTTGAAGCTGAATGACACAATTTCAGCTTCAAAGGGTTAAGTAAAAGAAATCTTATTTCTGAACATTATTTGTGGTCAAACATTAAACAAGTGTTGCGTTTGAAAAATGCCTACATTTCACTAAGTTTCGTCTTTTTCATCAAAAGCAGTAATAGCTGTGGAAAGTACACACTGAGCACTGAGAAGATGTTGCGCTGTCGTTGTAATACTTCAGAAACATGTCTCCAAAACAAACATAAATAAACGTTATCAGTACACCTGCCATTTCAAGTCATACTTCATTTTAGTAACGAAAGGGATGAGGATGTTTATTTCCTTGCAATTGAGGACAAAGTGAAACCAAAACTGACATGAATAGCGCAATTCTAATAGGTTATTATTGAATTGTAATCTAATAGTAGAATACTATCTAATAGTGTTGCATTTCCTGTTTGTGTAATGAAACACAAACATTAATGTTCATAAATTCTACGACTGTTTTTACTGTTATAACTATTGGAATATAATCATTGTTTTTCAAACGATACAGAACCTAGTTTTTTTTCAGACTGTGTTCATTACATTGGGATTCATGTCACTTTTGTAGGCTGTTTTGTCACCCATTTCAATTGTTTGTAATCATTTAGTTCATGGCAAAAAATCATAATTAGTAGTCATTGTATTAGGTATTTATATGTTAACTTATTTTTGTTTGTCTTGTAGATACACTACCGGTCAAAAGTTTTAGAACACCTCCATTTTTCCAGTTTTTATTGAAATTTATGCAGTTGTCCCAATGTACTCTGAAATTAAAACATAGAACAAATAAATAATTTGAGATAAAAATACCCATCTGTCCAGTTCAACCCAAACCTAGCATAAGGTAGTTCTGACATAGCCTGGTGGTATGTTCTGGGTCATTATCTTGCTGTAGGATGAACCCCAGACCAACTAGGCGTTGACTAGAAGGTATTGCATGGCGATGGAAAATGCTGTGGTAGCCCTTTTGGTTCAGGGTGCCAGTTACTCCGTGCAAGTCGCCAACTCTGGATCCAGCAAAAGAGCCCCAGACATTCAGTTGGTGTCACACACTGAGGAACCATCCTTTCACCTACTCGACGGCATACAAAAACCCTGTGTGATGAAACAAAGATTTTGATTCATCAGTCCATAAGACCTTCTTCCAGTTTTCAGTTATTCCAGTTATTCCACTGCCGGTGCTTCATGGCCCCGGCAAAGCTATTTTTCTTATTTAGCCATTTTAGCAATGGCTGTTTAGCAATGGCTTGTATCACACAAGCTGTTGACTCTCAGAAACTTGTCTTCTGATTCTGTTGTGGCTTTGGGTCTGCCGGACCTCTTCCTGCCAGAGTTTCCTTCAGTTTCCAAGTGCCTTTCGATGGTGTAGGAAACTACTCACTGACACCGTGGCTTGCTTTGCAATTTCTCAAAAGGAAAGACCTACACTTTTAAGGGTTAAAATGGTCTGTCTGTCTTTGTTAATTGCCTTTTTCTCACCATTATGATAGCAATATACTACTTCCTGCAGTGCAATATTGTCCAAATAATGCTTTGGAGGGTGTTGTAATACAGTCTGTTCCAACACTGATTTTATACAGCCAGAATCAACAAAAGTTGGGACACCTGTAGGAATTGTTTGCATCAGCTTTCAAGGCTTAATTTACCTCCGTTGCTGCACAAAAGCTGTACGTTGTTAACCCATTACTTGTTCCCTGAAAAAGGCCTTTTTTATAACTATGAGATTTACATTGTTTTTCAGTTTTTGGTTACCTAAACTTTTTTTTTTTAAACCTAAAGCAGTTTACCTTTGTACCATTTCAGGTCATTCACTGGACTTGAACTGCTTAAATTTCAATAAAACTGAAAAAATTGGGGTGTTCCAAAACTTTTGACCGGTAGTGTATGTATAATGTTCAGAATTTTTTTTTTTTAAATGCATTGTTGTACATTTATTTATTGTTTGATTAATTGGTTGCAGTGTCATCAAAAAAAGAAAACTTTCATGTTGCATATTAAGAAATGGCATTTCCTATTGACACAATGTGGTTACTTCATACAACCTGTTCTTATAATGTAAGATGATATACCTGGGGCCTCATTTATAAAAATGTTCTTAGATTTATACTTGAACTTAGTCTTAAGATCATTTCCGATGGTGTGCTTACGTTCGATTCAAAAAAGATACTGAGCATAAAAATCTTGCTTACGCAGGTTCTAAGAAGCCCATTTGTAACTTACGCACCTATGATCTATAAATCTCAAATTAACTTAAAATTGACGGCACCTGAATGTGCCTTACAATCAGCGATTTCCCCTTATATACTGCTTGTACAAATGAGGGTTTAGTCAGGAATAACCATGGACCAAAACAGAAAAGCAAACTTTTTGGAAGACGAGATCACAGCGATGGTAGAGGAGATTGAAGACAGGCAACACATATTATTCGGTGGACTAAATAGTGGGTGGTTGACAAACAAAGCCGAACAGGTAGCTTGGTAGTGTGTTACTGCTGAAGTGAACAAATGGTTTATAAAGCTAATGCAAATTCACCACAGGCTTGGACGCATATGCGTCCCAAACTGCAATACCCCTACATAGCCAGCAGGAAAATCAATTACGTCAAGTCGAGACTTTGCGTAGAGATAAGATCATTTCCACGTCAAAGTAAGGTTTTATAAATAACTACTTATACGTGATTTTCTGCGTAAGTCATACTTTAGATCAAAATTGATCGTAAGTCCGTTTTATAAATGATGCCCCTGACCTGACACTTTTTTGGAGATATACTCAAGTGAACACATTTTTTAAATGAGCAAAAATGTTTTATCTGCACAAAAACTGAGGATAGTTTCTTTATTAGGAATAACCCCTTGAGATGTACCATCTCGTTTTCAAGGGGGTCCTCAACGACAATAATACAATATAAGCACAATTAGACAAAACATTTAACAAAAAACAAAAATAACAACAAGATAATTAAACGATACCAAATGTGACAAAAAACAAAAATAAATTAATAAATTAATAAATAAATATCAAATAATAAGACATACAAAATCAGGAGATCATACTCCAAGCAGAGCATGAAAAAGGATCATTCATTCATAGATTATAGAAAAGTATTAATGTCAGTGATAGCAATAAGTAATAAAGTTATAAAACATAATTATAGAGGTGTTATGTACATGTACAACTGATCCTATAATGAGACAGGGTATTTTTGAACAAGTGGAAAGATGATATGGATCAAAAATTTACAGGTAGATTATTCGAATCAGAGCTTTAAACATAAAGGCATTTCTTAGCTATTGACTTAGAGACTGCATGAACAGAAAAAAAGAGCTATATAGAGTGTCTCAATTGATAATTAGAGACGAAAGGTACCGCAAACTGTTTTAAATAGTGAGGGTACTTGAAATTTATACATTTAAAAATAAACTACAGCCAATGTCGCTGTCTTCTTATGATGGGAGAGGGCCAATTAAGAATTTCATACATTGTACAATGATGAGTTATGACAGGACAGCCAAGAACAAATCTGCATAGTCTATTATAAACTATATTGAGAGGAAGAAGATTAGTTTTGGATGCAGCCTGATATACAGCATCAGCATAATCCATTTTAAGGTTCAATATCCACAGCGGTGAATTCATAACCGTTTGTATTTGTAGTTTCCTGGCTTCTCGTAAATTGCTGGATCCTACAGTGAACCAGTTGTTGCTGCATATAGGTAGGTTCGGAAGATGTGTACATTTAACTAAAAGTGGGTGTTTCCACTAGCTAACAACCCTCCCATTCATTCACAAGTATCTGTAAGCCAGAGCGAGTGATGGATTCGCCTGGCTGAGGTAGCCTAATAGTGAAGTGAGGGTGTGTCTTCACCAATCAAGGTGCATGCATTTCTAAGGCTTAAGGTAGGCTAGAGGTATGGTAAGTAGGATTGCCTTATGGCATCCAAGGTAATTATTTTTCATAGCGATTGTCCGGTTACCTTGTTTGTTGGTTTGTTTTTCCCCTTTTTAGGTTGCTTCAATGTGCTGCTGTTTTGCCTCTTACTTAGCGCAACATTACTTGCTTACCACTTAACTACTTGTAGGGTTCCGCTGTGCTTATGATTTGGTAATCTAGCTTTGTCAGAAGGGTGTTTTGTAGTTGTACTACACTTGCTCCCCTGAACGCTCATGAAGTGCATTCGCGCTGGCCGTGTTTTACTGCCATTGTTCAGCTGTTAAATCTCCTCTCTTTTACCTTAACGGGCTAAACTGTGTTTGTTGGCGGAGATACGGGAAATACTGGTCTACCCGAATTGACATTTTAATTTTTAAATGATCGAAACTAACCAACTGTTTTTTTTGTATTTGATTCATTGTTTTTAGCTAGATCTATTACATTGTTTAAATTAAGGTTGGCAGTGAGCCCAGCGCTGCTCTGGTGGGGAGGTTAGTCCGGTGGTTAGGTCCCTCACTGTTTGCATTCCTGTTAATGGTAATTGTACTGAATCACTTATTTAACACAAATTTGATTGTGTTTCAGATGAGGTGGCACGCGTGGTGGTACGTAGAATTCACTTATACTAACAATAAGGGCAGTCAAGCTCCCACCGAGTGGGTTCTCGGCTCACTCGTTTGCGCCCTCTAGTGGTCATCTTAGTCATTTTTAACAAAGTATTTTGGAAGTCCCTGTATGAATTCTGATGTTAAATTAATATAAGTTTGATATCATTGCTATTTTCTTGTAGCTTCTAATCGTATTGGCTATTTGAGCTTGATTCTTCCACACAGGTACTTCCAGCCCTCTTAAATCTCAATAAAAGTTAAAATCATTTCTTTTGAACCATGCCTCTGTATTCTTTCAATGAAAGAACCTGGGAAACTGTTGTAAAGTGTCCGAACTGGTTATCTCCTTGGGTGAAATTCCCAAGGTGGCGTATTCTGGCTACTTGCCCTTACCCATTGCAACACGTATTTGAGGTTAATGTGAGAAAGGGTGGTCGCTATCAGCATGTCTAGGAATCCGTACATACTTACTGTTGTAACCCAAGTCGCAGGATGCAAAATAACCGTTAGGAAAGCAGTTTGAAATTATGAAGCAACGTCTGCGCCATTGGATTTAATAGTTCGCGATGAGAGAATTCCGAGCGTGTTGCTTGTCTTAAAGTTGATATAATAAATAAGGCTGTATTACTATATCAAAATCTAACTAAGTGTATATGTATGAAGTTGGTTTTTTACATTTAGATAATTTATTATATGTATTTTTACAGGACTTACATTTAAATAGGTAAGAATGTCCAGTTCGTTCTAATAAATAGAGTAAATACACTAGCGGTTAGGGTGGTTGATAATAGGTGCTCTCAATCTACTTGTTGCTCCTCCGTCGTGGAGTCTCTGGCTGTTTTATTAAATTTCATCAGTTTAGTCTCTGATGGCAACTCGAATTTCTACGTCATTGATTAGGCGCAAATGCAGGAAGGTCAAGGTGGAATAGTCCATTAAATGTGAAATGTGGGTGATAATAAATTTAGGCAAATATAGATATTTAATTGGATAGGCCCACATTTACATGTAGACTTATTTATTTTTATCTATTACAGATTATCATTCGTTTGGAGTGACAAGGTAAAAAAGTCACCTAATAAAATAATTTAATTTCTGCAAGTAATATAATTTATAGTAGAAATCATATAGTTAAAGGATTCAGCAGGTGCAGAGGGAGGTCTATAAATGTTTCCAATAGTTATGTACTTATTCTCATGCAGAGTTACCTTTACAAAAATACACTCAAAATGTAAAGATTCAACATCAGGGATAATTAGCTCAGAAACCAGATTAGAGGACACATATCACGTATGTGGCTACGCCACCACCCCTAGTGCCTCTGTCGACTATGTACAAGACTTGGTTTGTAAGTTTAATTTCATTGTTAGATATTCTGTTAGTGAGTCAAGTTTCTGATAAAGTAATAACATTAGGTTTGTACTGTTCAACCCATACTTGAAATAAATCAATTTTGGTAGAAGGCTTCTGATATTCGAATGAATTATTTTCAGCCCTTTAACACCATCCAATTTTACACTTAAAGTTTAAAAGTATATCACTGACCAAACATAGCAAAGCAAAGCAGATCCAGAGAAATAAGTTGTAAGACACAAAGATAACAAATGTATAATCAGTTACAGCTAAACATGCAGACAGGACGAACAAACAAAACACATAAAACACACACACAAACAAAACAAAAAAAAAAAAGTTAAATGAAGAAATCAAAATTACCTTAGGTAAGGGTTAACCAGTAGGCATCTCAGTAGATTGTCCCAATTCCCTCTCTCAGACTAAGCCCTGCCACAACTACAAACTCAACACATTCAACTAAGATTTACTGAAAATGTGATATGGATATTCTGAGCCATTCAACTCAACTCACTGACTGAAGACAGGCATTCTCCTTTTTTAACAGGAATAAACTGAAGTCAGGGAGATGCTGCAACAATCATTTTGGTTATTTATTGTCATAAGTCTATCAAATAGACTGCTACTAGATGGATAGACAGTGAATACAAGTAAAATTCTCTCAACCATGTAAATAGTACAATTGTTTTATTAAAAATTATAAGGTTACAAGTTAAGCATCCAGGTTGACACAAGGCTATCCTTTACCTTGTTGTTATACATACATATATGAGGTGATATTTTGTGAAATATGGCTGTATTTAGACTACTTGGGAAAAAAATGTAATAGTAATAAAACATAGTAATAAAATAAAACCTTCAGAGAATAATCTTTAAACAGTCATTAAAATAGGCTCATCTTTAAATATTCAATACATTTTTTTTGTTGAATGGTTGTTTTCCTGGGCCCTGGTGGATATCCAGTAGCATTGTAATCAGGGCTGTGTGCCCCTGCATTTTGCTTTCACAGGTGGAGAGCATCTAATTGTCTGGTGCTCTGTGAAGGGCCCTCAGCTGCCATTAAGATGAAGACAGCTTACACTGGGCTTGTGCTGCTCACACATCTCATTAAAATCACCTGCTCCCTGCTCCTCACTCAGGGTGCTGCCAAGGAAACCATGAGACCATGAGAGCGCAAAAACCTTTTCATGCGTCATTTATTTCATATCCTATGATACAATAAGAGCAAGCTTTATTCTGTTTTACCTTGTATTTATTGCATTTCCATATTGTCAAACAATACAACATTCATCCTGCTGTAGATTGAATAGCTAGACAAATTTTTAATGAATTATGACCTTTTGGGCATACTATACTTTATCACATTACACAGTAAAAACTCTTTTAACAGCAAACATTTTCTACAAATAATGTATTTGAAATGCTTACTGTCTAATAAGAAATAGCTGGTTAAAAAAATCCTATATGTCATAGCCAGTGGTGGCTGGTGATAAAAATTTTTGGGGGGGTGCAGTTTTGGGGGGGGACAAACAAACTGAAGCAGCACTTCATAGCTCACCAAATAACATAAAATAAATAAATCTAAAAACAACACAGCACACTAATGTTGCCTAAACACTGGCCAGTAGCACTACTTGAACATATTTTGCCCTCCGTAATAATATAAAATAATATGTAGAGATGACAAAATGCCCATTTCACCTACATCACCTAAAGTTACCAACAGGCAACAGCTCAATTTCTAAATATGGAACTACTAAAGTCATTTTTACTGCCACTGTTACATTCTATGAAGTCATACAAAGTAGGAAAATATTAGCTAACTCCAATGTCATTTATAGAGCCTTCTACTGCCATCTGCTGGACAGAATGTGAATGTGAATGCTGAAGTTTAAAGGAGGCAACAAAATTCACCAACCCACGAAATATCCGAGGATTATCGGAGCTCTCACTCTCATCATGGCCACACAAAGCCAACTCAAAGGCTCCACAAAGTTTAACAGTCTATTATTCTGGACAGGATGTGTCGATTTTGTCATCTCTTCGTTGTGCCTTCTAATGCCAATCCTGTAGCCGTCATCTAGCTGTTCAGCAGTGCTAAACCTGCCAAAAAAATTTAGTCTCATACTATTGTCTAGACGGCTGCGGCTACTTTCGTGCCGTTTGCATTTTTCAGAAAGATGTTATAGGTCTTGTACCCCCGTCATTGTCCACAACGCTTCGGTGCCGACACTTTGAAATAGCAAACAGGGAAAGCAATAAAAGGCATTACTTACACCACATCCAGCTAGCCAACTCCGTTTGTCATAACAAGAGCCCGTTCCGGGTGTATGCTCGTCCTCAATCACTTGCCTGCTGCTGAATTTGTAAAATGGGTTGGTCCGGTTCAAGCTCCTTTATCCTCTTTTTTTCTTCCAGTGAACGCCTTGTGAAAGGGCATTTTTGTAAGGAAATAAACAAATTTTCTTTGATTTCCATGGTTCTACTTGAAGTTGACATCTCCTGAAAGTACCTGTCAGCTAGCTAAGGAACAGGAGTGACACAGTCGCGCATCCGTAGTTATATTAATGGCGGGCGTGAACATGAAAGATAGCGTTGAGAATTGTCCAATCACATTATCTCAAAAAACATAAAAACAATACCAATTCGCTGCCAATAAAATTAGTGTCTGGGGCAAAGAGAGCTGCGCCCTGTGGAAAATCTGAAGCAACCATTTAGAGAGCAGCCTCAGGTCACCTGCTTGCCAAAAGTTGAAAGACTTACATACACACTCATTTGGCCGGCGCCCTTCACCCAGGAAGTAGGCTATAATCACACAGAAATTAACCAAATACAATTTGATTTTGGAACCAATTTTTAATGAATGCTGGCAGGCGCTGACAGACTACCAGGCACATTGTACGAGAAAAGTTTTTTATTTTATAATTATTTCGCATTTAGGGGGGCGGTGCCCAGCACAGTTTTAAATAGTTTTTGATCATTAAATCTACATAACAAATAGTGTTGACATAGACCGCATCTGGAAAAAAATGTTTGGCAGTAGTTGTCAAGTAAACAGATGGAGCTAACAGTCCCTGAAGAAACGGTTTCAGGACTCAAACCTTCATATGGGGCTTAATTTACCATTTAAAGAGCATTCAAATGTTTTTTTCCCTTGCCCAGCAACATAGGAGCAGCAGCCGTATCTCACTGTTGCATAGGCACAGGGATATTGAAACAGATGGTCAATAAACAGATTTTTCAATATCCTCAGTTTCATAGAAACCACTTAGGACAACAATAACCAGCAATGAAATAACACAGAAGAGAATGAACACAGCAGTCATGGTTGGCTTAGATTGTTGATACATTTTTATATATCCAGGTTTAATATCCAACAATTTGTCAAATTTAGAGTTGTCATTATTTCTGGGTAAGAAGTAGCAAAATAGTCTTACCTTGAGAAGAATTCAGATAATTCCCAGTCTCATTATTATTCTTGATATCATTTTTCCATAGTACTGTTATAACAAAACAGCATGGACATGTTCAGAATAATGACATTCACCCCCTTCGCACAATCCTCCTAGTGGTCAGCACGCCGGCATGCCTAGATTGCTCAACTCAGACATTCATTGCTCCTGCAACCAAACTATGGGTTGAAAACAGAAACTCTAGTCTCATTAGTAGACGATACACGACAACTAATCCGAATACAGAGTTTTGCAGCGCCACCATTGTCGTGCCGGTCGTTCATTTAACAAGCACCCCCTCCCTGCAGTCTCATCTGCAACTACACCCCCCACCCATGGCACACTGGACAATAGTGTCGATCTGGGCATTCATAAAAATATTCTTTCACCACTAAAAAATCGTATTCCATCATTGCAACAACGTAAACCAAAAAATAGCCCTAAGATATGCCAATACAGCAGTGAAACCACTGCTCACTGAATAACAAAATAAACAAGACAAATTTTTCTAAAATGATACCATGTCATTCTACTGTATGTACTGTAAGTACCTCAGACTAAATATGGAATAAATATACAACCTTACCATTGATTTTATGTGTAGAAATATCCCTTTTGAGACTGAGTGGTCATATATTGTCTTGGACAAACCTTGAAACAGATATTCATTTGTGATGCTGGGGTACCTCCCAAAATAGCTGAGAGTAATGCCACACATGCTGTTTAAGGTGTTGTCGCCATTTGTAGTACAATCTGGCTTGATTGACAATTAATCTATCCAATGGGTGACAGCTTTCTAACGATGTATAACATGTCTAATTTTACTTTTGGAATAGCGTTTTATAAACCTGCATAACCGAAAGTTGTGAATCATCATCGCCGCCTAGCGCATTCACTGTGTGGTAGCAGTAAAAGACACTGCACGGGGCAAAACATTATCGATCAGTTTCGTCTCATTTTGTAAAATATTATTATTATTGAGGTCTTCTGAGCATAGCTAAGCCATGTGTTTGCTGATAGACCTAGCTGACATAGTTTTCTGGAGTACGTCAGAAGAGGAGAAGAACTACAGCATTGATTCTCTGTCTCTGTCTCCATCTAATGAACACAGATATCATTTCTTCATCGCTATGTAAGTATTACTGGTCAAAATATTTTGGTTATATACGTTATTTTTTAAATTGAGTGTTTTTTAATAGGTTAGTGGTATTTAATTATGAGCACATTTCACATTGTAACTTAAGCGTCCGCTGGTAGCTCATTTTTTGTGTTTTCATGCACCTGATATGACGTGAAAGCTGGAACATTTGCAAAATGTGGTGGATGGTTGAATATTGTTTTAATATCCTCCCATCCCCATATAAAAAACACTACATACTGTTGAGTACAGAAAAACATACTACAGTTAATGATTACACATTTAGGTGCTGTACCACATTGTGTGGCAATGTTTTTGCATTATTAATCAATGTTTCATCTTAAACCTTCATAAGGGGCACATTTATATGCTTAATAATTTGACAAAAAGCATTTTATCCATTTTTGGAGAGATTCTGGATATGTTTCAGGACCCCTAGATATTTTAAACCACTGTACTGACAGAATGCTTGTAATTCCTACTTGAAAATGATGCATGATGTTGTGATTTATTGCAATGCATAATTTAAACATTTTAGATAGATTTGGAGACACTGGGTACGCTGCTTACTTTTTGCTTCATAGATCTTTAGTAGTTCTACATATCCACCCTTAGATTTTACACCCTTGTGGTTTTTGATCCAGGACATGTATAGTTTAACCTGTTTTATGGGATCTCTCAGTATTCATTGCAAACTAAAAAAAGAGCAAATTCACTATTGCTTTTTTGCCTAGATAGTTGCATTTGTGGCAATTTATTACTTCCTAAATTATGAATATAAACAAATCTTAGTATTGTAAATTGTACAAATGTCCTGCTTCATTTAAGGAATTTTTCAAGTCTCTGTGATGCCCACATCTGGAGTTATAAAGCTTTAAACAGGGTACTCCATAAATGGGCAAAGATAGGCCAGATTTGACATGTGCGCAGAGCTGTTAATCAGATTAACACAATGCGCATATTGTTAAAATATCATTGACATTGACTAAAATTAGATGCACATTTGAACCCTCTTGGCACTCTGCGTACTAAGTGAATTTTTTGTGTAAAAGGTAATGAGATGAGTAGAAAACATAAAAAGGTCTGGGATCCAGTTTTATCAAAAATATAGGTACCTGAAAATAGAAATAAAAACATGTCACTGAAACAAGAAACATTTTTATTATTTTTTATTTTTATTTTTTTGCTATTTTCATGAATAAAGGTTATTAGTAGACTGGCCACTTCAAGACAACTTCAGTCTCTTTTTAAAAAAAAATGTAAGCTATTTTTTATATTCCATTATATCAAACTTGCATTTTATGAGTGAACAATTTCTGGACATGAGAGTTGCTGGCAGAGAGAGAGGACAGCAAATGGGAGAGAGCATACGGGAAAGCCAAATACAAAAACCGTTACTTCCCCGCTTTCTCCTACTCTGTATTTCTGTTAAAACACAATTCCTTGTTCTCATATCAAATCCAAATCACCATGCCAGTACTGACTGTGGCTGGCAGACTCACAGGGCAATACACAATGGGCTCTATCATCGCTCAGACCTGAGAGGGTTTCAGCCAGCTAGGATTACAACATCTCATCACCACAGCTAGTCAAATCAAGTGCTGGAAAGTCCACCTGTTGAGCTTTACATTAGGTGTCTTCCCCAGACTCTGTGAACTGAGGTGCAATGAGAAGTGGTTTTGACATCACATGCTTCAGAGAAGAGAACATGCTTGTCTGTGTTCGGCTAAATCAAAAGTGGAAGTTGATGAGTGCTGATATACAGTACGTTTACAGTTGGCCATTCATAATATGAGAGGAGAAGTGTTAAAAACACAGTTCTGTACATCAGGCTGTGTATGAAAGTATTGATTGCAAAATCATGCCTACTCAAATCTCAACTTACCCCTAACTTATACAATAACTCACAACAAAACTTTTAATCTCATTGGATTTCTTCAAATGTGACATCATGTCAAAGACAGAAAAGGTGTGCTTGAAAATATCAGATTCCATATTAAAGCATTTGTAGAGGGGAGTCAAACTGGGACCCAGAAAAGGCTAGCATTTGAACGAGCCTGCAGGCTGGGACTCATCCTATACTTCAAAGAACCCGAGAGCCGTGTGGTAAAACAATGTTACTCGGACTTCCTATGGATGAGCAGGCCATTTGGCTCTCTGGAATGTTGCCATCTGGACACAACTAAGACAAGGGGAACTGGTCTCTTTGTCTATGGTTGTGAGGGTGTGTGTGTTGGGGCCATTAAGGGTAAAAAGATCATCAGGCCTCTGGCAAAATGGTGGGGCAACTGCGCTTGACAGTACCACAGTGCCCTTATGTGGGCCCCTCTGTCATTACACTTTTTATTTCTTTTCTGGATCTGGACTCTAAACCATCTGTTTATCATATTTACAAACCCCGGAAAACCTTACAAACCATGCACATGTTTTCATTATATTACTGTATTATGCCTTATGTAATAATAACATGGATTGCATGTAAAATGGTTCAACAAAAGGGTATTTTCATGACAACTGCACCATAATAGTACATCCCCTGGACATGTTTGGTATGGGCGTATTCAGGGAAATTCAATTGGCAGTAGTTGTCAGAAATTCAGAAATTGAATGAAATATGTTTCATACCAAATAACATTTAATAAAACATAGTTACAGAAACTCAGGAAAAGACTATCCCAATGGAATGTCCTCTCTGGTAATCATCTCCTTTTCCCAATTTCCCCACTAATTGTTGTGACAACAGCTTCCGAATGGTGGGGGCCGAAATTCCAGATTTTATTATTCGGCCAGGTTAATTTATGGCAATTCCGCCTAGATCAAACGCGGGATTTGGCTTAAAAGGAAGGGAGACAAAGCAATCTGGGAAGATCATAATCGACTTCCCACATTGCACATACTCTCTGCTCTGTGTGTAGCTAGACAAGGAAGATCGTAATCGACTTCCCACATTGCACATACTCTGTGCTCTGTGTGTAGCTAGACAAGGAAGATCGTAACCGACTTCCCACACTGCACTGTGTTCTGTGCGTAGCTGAACAGGGAAGATCGCAATCGACTTCCCACACTGCGCAGACTCTGTTTTCGTGTGTAGCTGAACAGGCTGGGTAAGAACTTTTTACTCTGTATTTATGTTTTTAAACCTTCCATATTTTATAATTGATTGTGAATTTGAAGCTAATGGCCTACCTGCCTGTTAAATAAATTATTCTTATTTTTAACTTGCGTGGTCTTCATGACTCTAATCCATTTTATCTTCTTTTCAGCCAAAATTCCGATTAAATACTCAGGGGGACAATTATGACTAGGACCTACTGATCAGGGGTTTAGTACAGTCTTTAGTGAGGTCTTCAAGTTAGATAGGCGACCATGATCTGCCCGCTAACGGGATTGGTGTTGTATTGCTTCTGGTGTTTTGGCTTAAGAGGACCCATGGGCGTTATACGCCGGTTCTTACCAAATTCGCCTTAAGGAGCCCAATAGATACACACTGTCCTGGGCTCATAACTATCTATGCACAAAGGAAGGCATGTATTATGGTGGTCAGCCTCCTACCCTCTGGGTGCTTCACCGAACTGAGATTTAACAATAGTGCTAAACCCGGGAGCATATATTGAGGAATGATGGCACAAGATAGAGTCGAGTGTAACCACTCCAAGTTCCACGTATAGTTAAAACCAAATTTTAAATTCTAATTTCATTTGGAGTCAGATTATTACGAGAGTAAAACCTAGTAACTGTTATGCTTACTTGCTGTGGTCATGGATATATTTGCTGTGTTGTTCCGCTCATTTGTGAGTATTCTGATGCTCCCATTGGAGTATTGACGGTCCGGCGACAGATCAGATATATCTCTGATGACAGCATAGCCCCGTTTGCGAACGGAGAGTAACTAGAATGCTACTGGTCCGTTTCAGGCCAGTCTTAAGCAGGATATGAAGCAGCGCATTCTGACCCGCGGCGATGGAACCAGTGCATTCTTAAGTATAATTGTGCCCTGTTCTTACGAACAGAGGAAAAATAACTAACATCTCCGGTTTTGAATCACACCAGCCAAGGGAAAACACGCGGTGCCTTCCCCTCCAGCTACAAACCCTCATTGGTCTAGCTGTGAGGTGTTTACACATTACAGCCTAAAATTTACATACAGGGGAGGTAAACACGCAACACATTTATATTTACTTGTTTATTAACCTGTTTAAATCAGGAAGTTCATTGAGATATAAATGTCTATTTCAAGCAAGACCCAGCCAAGATAGCAGCAACAACATATAACACAGAAACGCTGTCTGCTAAAAAAACAAACAGCACAATAATACATAGAAAATACCTGAACTAACTAAAATATGTTAGCCCAAAAACAATATAATTATGGCCAACGATTACACTGACATAGTATTATGAAAAAAAAAAAGTCATCCAGTTATATCCATCTGCATCCAATTAGTGCATCAAAATGTTTTGTTATTTTTCTATTAATATTTTAAACATTTAACACATCTTTATGTAGATAAAATTCCACAGCTTACATTCTTTTTACATACATCCATCTGTTCAGCTAGATATTACAACTGAAGCAATTTAAGTTAAGTGCCTTTCTCAATTGTACAACAGCAGTTCCCCACCTAGGAATTATAACTAACCTTGGAGTTGCAAGTCAGTTCCCTAAATATTATTCTGCTTGTCAGAAGTGTATGTTACAAAATATTACTTAGTTGATTAAAAATTGACAGAGATGAGGCTACAGAGGTAAACTTGGAGTGTTGGAGTGTCCATTTGCATCATTGCCTGAGACATTAATAAATGACTGGCAAGACATTTTACTTACAGGATTGAAAGGAAGCATAAAATATTTACAAAACCATTAAATCAATATCAACACTGCAGCTCTTTTCCAAATGTGTTACCTTTCGAGAGTAACGAGGTTAACTGGTAATAAGGCTGTCATTCCTCTCATTTTGGGCCCACAATCCACAAACAGGCACTGATCCAGATCCCATATTAAGTTTATAAAATCAGGATTTTAAGAACCATTAATACTTGATTTTTGTATTATTTTTTGAAGAATACAGGCCTCTGACACTACTTTTCCAACAAATAACATATAAAACAGGAGGTACATACCACAAGGTCAACAAAATGTTTTTATTGAGAAACTGCATCACTTGGTGTTGGTCACATGCTTTTGGGACAAACCCTTAATGGCTGGGCTGATTCTTTCCAATGGGTAACAGAATTAACAAAGAATTTCTGAGCACACATAAAATGAATAATTTCACACTTAAAATAAAGTTGGGTAACAAAGAAATGTCACTCTGATAAACATTGCTGTACATATATAAAATTAATTCAAATACAGGTTTTTTACAGCTTTTTTTACTGCAGGTTTTTCACTGCTCTTTGTCAAGATAAAAAAATACATGCAGTTAAAAATAGAGATCGCGAAATGGGCATATGAAATATTTTTTTCTGCAAATTGACAGCTCATACAACATTGATACAGAATGAATGAGGGAGTACTACACTTTTATAGTAGTACAATTGTTGCCTAAAATAGCACCTACCAGAGTGGAAGGTTGAGGAATTTACCAAGCGCAAGGAAAATTTACCTGTTACAACAATGTAACCTTCGAATATGGTGCAAATCCATCTCAATGTAAGCTATCTTATTACCATCGGATCAGGGGCAGTGCCAGTGGGAGGGGGCTTGTGGTGGCACGTACCCCCGCCCCCCAAAAAAAATGTGACTGGCCACCGTACACACTCTGGGAAATGGTAGGCTGGTAGGTCATTAGGCTGTCAATCACACTGACTCAGAGCAGCTACAGTTTCAACTGTTCCACGAATATACAACCCCAGCCCATAAATATTACAACAATTTTCAGTGGGGTTCTGTGTGAACAGAGCCTGAGCTGATTTTCCATGTAAGCAGTAGCAGGATTTAATTCATGGGTGGGCCAAGGTAATAGTGAGTGGGCCAAATTATTTAAGATTGAGATAGCGTTGCATTCATTTAGTTTATGTAGGACAATATTCTGGTTACATTGAAATAATAACATCATTTAGAGTGCAGAGACATCCTTTTCTCAGTTTGTCAAATAAAGGCTATAGAATGACCCATCAAAAAACATTAACTATTTTGAGGTGAAAATAACCACACAGACCAGCATAATGTCCCAAATCAAAAACCCAAATGTAATCAATATCTTTTTTTTTTTTTTGCAACATGAAATAACAATAGGCTAAATGTAAAATCACATATTCTGGCCTAATCTTTTAATAAAAACAGTTAATTAGTCAGTTTTTCTGTAGCTTATTCAATACCTAATGTCCAAATATTCACATAGCACTTCACATAACAATACTTACGTGATTTGGATAACATTCTTTGAATCGATGCGTATGTCAGTGTTGACACTTGACTGAAGCTTGTGTTTCCATCAACAATAACGCTACTGCTATTTCATTGGCCTGACTTCACAACGACAGAAACATTCATGTCACAGTTTCAATTGATTTTCCACATTAACAATGCTACACTGGATCCATATTGTGGACCAATGAGAAAAAAGGGTGGCCTAGGCTCACAGTGGTACAACGTGCCACTGCATGTAAGACCTTCATCCAATTGTACAGGTCAGTACTTGTAAAATGTATAGTAACCAGTTCACTTCACACCACTGCAATTTTCTCTGCAACATTCTAAAACCGTTTTGTCTCGTTGCAAATAATTGATCTGAACTGGCCTTAACGTTACCGTTATTTACATTGCCATCAAGTTCATCAATATATTATAATGATCGGAATAAAGCCGTCTTTGTACAGGGCAGGTGGAGCAGAGCCGGGTCTGATTTCTGGATAAAGATGTCAAGCCAGAGAAAAGGTGGATTAAACTGAGCTGGGTCTGACCCACCTCACCACCTAGGAGAAAAGCCAGAGCTGACCCGGTGTTTGTGCTGTGTAAAGTAGAGCCAGAGAATAGCCAGAGCAAGTGCCATGGTACCCATCTCATGCGCCACTACAAGCATTCTGTGGAAGTTGGGCTGTCAGCGGGAAACTGGCAAAACCATCACTTGGCATTAATTCAAGTGACGGAGAACCGTAATAAATTGGAGCTAGCTTGCTAATAATATTGTTAAGTTAATAGGCTTTTCTGGCCAGCAGTGAGAAGGGCAACAACTGGGGGGACAGCGAGGTGAGGGAGCTGTTGATAATCAGAAACGAAAACTAAATAAAAAATACGGTGGTATGGATTAGCGTTGTTATTATTTTATTATGCTTCCTCATATGTTCATTCAGCCTTGATGCCCTTTTTTGATGAAATCACCTTTGTTTTTGCTTTATTCTTCTTGTTCTGATTGCTAATTTAATGCCCAGCTCAGCTTTATTCTTGAACAGTTTGGCTAGCAAAACCAGAAACACCAGGGGTAACATTTTGCAAGGCAGTTGTTTCAAAAATATCACACAACAATCATTCACGAGAAAGACAATGTTTATTGTGTACGAGATACATAATTGCACGCACCACAGCGAATCCCGCGGATTCTTCTCTGCAGTGTAAAGATGTTCATACCGGGCAAAAGGTGGATAAAGAACGTCGGTGGAAATTGATCATCGCTAATTCTACCCCAGGTCTGCTACAGCATCACTAATTCTACCCCAGGTCTGCCACAGCATTTTAAGTGTAAAGACGGCTTAAGTTAGCCTAATGTTAGACAATGAATAAGTATGTACATAACGTTACTTTTATAACAACCATTTTTATTCAGTAAATAGTAAGTGTTATAGTTACCGTCTCAGAAGACATCATTCCCTTTTCGCTTTCATGTGCACTGGTGACCTTGAATTGTTATGGAGGCGTGGCCCAGGTGCCAACTGACTGGTGTCACACAGGCGACTCTGTTTGGATCTCTGGGAAGTGAGGTCCAAAAACACACCTGCAATTACCGCTTATCGCCATAGATGCCGCCAATGACAATGAAATGGAGATCTTCGAGATTGTTACTTTAAGATCTTATTTCTAGCACGATTTCTATATTAAATAATTTAGGCTTTTGAATATTCCCTTTCAACAATTCTTTCACAAGTCGTGGCTAATAGAATATATTGGAGCTGCATTGTGAATATATGAAGTTAATTCGATTATTTAGCTTATTGAAGAAATGAAATGAACAATGTTGATGTCCTTGGTTGGTATGGCTTGTGAGTACATCATTACAAAATTGCTTGTGTATTTTAAAGGGGCCTGCCTTCCCCTGGTAAACATTTGTGTCAGGCTCATCCAATTTAATGCCCATGGTATCTGTCTCCTGCCTTGCTCCAAGGATGTGCATGTGAAATATATATGTGAGGTACAGCATGTGAAGCCAATCATAATTTGCATTGTCTTAGATACATGGTTCAGACGAATGTTTAATGAAGGGCTTGTCAATATTTAACCTCATTTTAAGCACTGCTAGGTGTGTACAGAAACCATTTTTCTGCCAGCTATGGTTGGATACATTTAGAAAAATTCAACATATGGAGCAACAGTTCTATCAAGACCTGCATTTTAAATGTTATCCTTTCGATTGAACAGATGTTGCTTTGATTCCAGGCTAAGTACACAGGTTTTATATCTGTTCCTTAATCAATATATAATTCTAGCATTGAAAAATACTGACTCAAAATAAATTTGTTAAATACAAAATGTGTTATTAACAGCCAATTTAGTTAAAAGGCCAGTAAGATCCTTGCCACATCAATCACAACTACATTGCAGTGTTAAGCCTGATCCATTTGCTGTCAGCCACCTCGGTCAGCCTGCCCCAGTTCTGTTCTTATCAGTCAGGGATTTATACTGTCTGAGCGCCATGCTGTGAGGGCTTATTTTAATCTCTCCTACAGCTGCTTACAGCCAGACCATAAACAAGGCTCTATATCATGTACACTGTCATACTTACTGCTGCATATGCCACACATACGATCATACACATTGCTGCGTATGCCACACATACAGTCATATACACTGCTACTTATTCCATACATACAGTCATACAGTTGAGGCCAAAGGTTTACATACATCTAGGCTAAAGATATTTAAACTCAGTTTTTCACAACTCCGCACATTTCATGTTACCATACATTTCTTTTGGCAAGTCAATTAGGGCATCTACTTTGTTCACATCAGAGGTCATTTTAAAACAATCGATTAGAGACAGATTTATTTCAGCTTTAATTCACTATATCAGAATTCCAGTGGGTCAGAAGTTTACATACACCAAGTTGACTGTCTCTTTAAACAGTCTGGAAGATTCCAGAAATTCCAGAAATGATCCAGCACATGTATAGTTTAACCTGCTGTATATATGCAATCACTCAGTATTTCACTGCAAACTAAAAAAGTGCAAATTAATTTTTGATTTTTTGTCTAGACAATTGCATTTGTGGCACTTTATTTCTTCCAAAATTATGAATATAAACTAATCTGCATTAGTATTGTAAATTGTACAAATGTCTTGCTTCATTTAAGCCATTTTCAAGTCTATGTGATGTTCACATCTGGAGTTATAAAGCTTTAAATAGGGTACCCCCTAAATGGGTACGGATTGGCAAGATTTGGCATGTACGCTAAGGGGTTGAAAAGTGCTAGAGTACAGAACCAAAATAACAAAAAATGTGTCACTGTCCAATGAATTATGGTGCTCACTGTATATGTTGTGCACAACAATAATGGTAATTATAAATTATTAATAATTGTAAAAAAAAAATGTAATGTTGTACAGCTGAAACATAAAGTGGTTACTTAAGTTTAATTGTGCTGATTGTTAAATATAATTGCAAGGAGTACACAGACAACTATTTAATGAATTCAACTCCCCAACTGAAAGTAAAAGTGACAATATTTTCAGAAGGGTCACACAAACAACCACAATCCGGGGGGAAACTATCCGATTGAAACATATAAAAGCACCGTCCTTCGGCCAGTCCACTTGGAAAAGGGCGTCTCTATTCTTTCTGGATCCCGTAGAGCACAGTGGTGTTTTCGCAGGGCGAAGATTATATAGAGACCAAATTACTCCACTGGTTATCTTTGTGGATGTACTATACGAAAGATAGATTGTCATTGATAGATTAAATATCTAGTATCAATGTTAAATTAGGAGCTCTAGAATGAGCAGCTGTCACATTAGAAGTATCAATTCCTTAATTCACAATTTACCACTAACAAATAAATCTACACTATCGCTAATTGTTGTACTGTTTATTTCTAATGTGACAGCTGCTCATTCTAGAGATCCTAATTTAACATTGATACTAGATATTTAATCTATCAATGACAATCTATCTTTCGTTATTGTAGGTAAAAATTAAAAAAATTGTTTAAAAAATGTGCATGTATTAAATGAATTCTTCTCTACCTGAAGTTTTTTCTTTTTAGGTGGCCTAATAATTTTGGCCTGTACTGTATGAAATGTATCAAGTCATTCTGGAAAATAGAAACATATATCATAAGAATGTAAACTATTAATAATATAATCAGCATTTTGCCTGAAATTAAGGCATATTTCAACAGAACAATATGTGAGAACCTGGCATTCATTAGATAAATGAGCTGCCATCGGTAACTACTGTCAATTTGTACAAATGACTTGGCATGTGCATTAACTTGAGGAAGTCCACTGTGCCCCCCAGCCTCTCCCCACCACCTCTTCCCCAAGCCAATTTCCTATTAGCATGATGAAGTAACAGGTGAACAAACTTGATGCTGACAGTACCACCATGAGCACAGAGAGGTTTCTTCTCCTCAGTTTGTCAATGCTCTGGCGTCAAGAAGCTATTTTGGTGAGCAGAGAGTGTTGTTCTTGCTGTTTCAAGGTCTACAGCTGATGAGATTCATTATGACAGTGTTGACATTAGATAAAAAGCAGGCACACACAGGAAATCACCTGAAGGGGCTCTGATTACACCCGTCTGTACAGCTTTGTCATTCAGTACTGCTGTCAGGTGGACACCCTGCACAGGCTCAGGGAGAGATGTACAGGTTCAGGGCAAGTACGTGCCTTTCTGCACAATAAGCTGCTCTGCTCCCTGCTATTTTTATATATCTGGTGAAGCATATGGAAGCAGCCTTCTATGACAGCAAGACCTCCTAGTGAAATGACTCCCACATCTCTTGTCTATACCCTCCATGTCTATCTTCTTTGGTAAACAAGGTATTGGCACTGACACATAAACCTGTTCCCAGAAGAACATGGCCTGTCCAGAGCTGGTTACCAGAGAAACAGGGTTTGATCATGATTCATGTTGTCATGTTCACTTATGGGCTTATGTGTGCCAGGTCAAAGGGGAAAATTGAGAAAGGAATGATTGACAGATTCTCACAACAGAAATCTTATCGGTATTTTAGCCATAAGTCACTACATATCAGAATCCAGCCAGACTGACAGGCTGCCCATGAAAGTGACAGCAGCATGATAATGCCTTTAGCCTCCTAGCAGGGCTGAATGAACAGCTAATGCATCCGGCAAGGAAATGAAGCACACAAGATCTAGCGAGTCAAGATTATCAAAGCTCCTACTGCTGTAACTCAAATACTTCAAATGCTTTTCTGACCACAGTAAATTGAGAAATGGGGGGAAACACATTAAATGTTTGCTATAGAAAACTGTTGGCTATAGCAAGCAACCCTATATATGCTTCCAGTTCCCTGACATAAGATTCAGAGAAACATAACCATATCCTCTCTTCTGTCAAATGTATCTTTTTCACACTCACTTCCAGCCCTTATTTACATCAGAATGAGCACTTTGCATATCAATCTAGTCTGTAATTAAAAATCTACTCTATTCCAGCTGCCTCCAGAGACTGTCCCTCACCCCTCTGCTGGGTGGGTGATAGGGTGCATTTGGAAACCAAATGAGTTCACTGATCATAGACTGAGATCTTTCATCTAAATTTGTCATCCTTCAACAGGCTGATGGCGATTCTCAAATAAACACTCCAGTACGTGGAAAGAGACATCTCATTGTCTCCAAAAAAGGACTACTGATTTTACTGTATTAGTCATAAAGAAGTGATAATTCAGAGAGCTGTCGTCTCACACAGAGATCAATGTTTAAATGAGATCATTGTGCCATCAGGAATAAGTGCTACATTTTCTGTAAAGATGTACACCTCAGCGGCCACTTCAGAACAACAGGGAAGACGCTGTATTTGTAAAAACAAATGAGACATAAGAAATGGCATACACCAGAAGCCTTAAAAAAATGTTTTTCCCAAATAAGGGAATAGGAGTGGAAGACAGAGTCTTTGAGAAAAAAACTTTTTATTTGATGTGAGCGCTTCACTGTTGTATGCCGAATTTGAAAAAAACAAAACAGACACATCTCTAAAAAACTTCTCAAAAAAGTACGCTTGGGGGTGTCTGGCATACTATTCATCCATTAGTAACAGTACCTCAGTCTCATGCAGCCATAAGTCATTCTACAGGTGTATCCTTTTGTTTCAAGAGACCTGCGTTAAAGATGGTGTTGGTACATTACTAGAAGTTCTGCTCCCTGATCATAAAGGGATGCTTTATTCTGCTTCTTAAAGTGTTGTTCCCTCAGGTTCCACTAGATGGTGATTCAGTGTCATTTTGAAATTTAATTAGAAAAAGTTGATAGAATTTAACAATAAATTAATTGAAGGATCCAAGAATTTATGGGATGTGTTTAAAGGCTTTAATAGAATCAAATGTATAATGTTCTCTTTCAGCTTTAGTAAAGCAAATAAAAAAACACAAAGTACAAACACAAAGGCCCTAGACCATTTTTTGCAGTAGACATACAGTGATATCACCACCATTCAGCATGAATTTATGAATAAAGAATGAAAGTTTTTGCTTAAACAACATGCAGAATTCCCTTTAAACAGGACTAGGTAATGCTATTGTTTCACAGGTCAAATTCCTGGGCATTTTTTGGTTCAGACATCCAGGGCTAATGAGAGATTTTCTGACATAGCATTCATTATAGTAGGGGAAGATTGCATTCTAAAATACACTACATGGCCAAAAGTATGTGGACACCCAAACATGACACCCATATGTTCTTTTTTTACATCTCATTCCAAAACCATGGGCATCAACACAGAGTTGGTCCCCCCTCCTTTGCTGCTATAAAAGCCTTCACTCTTAGGGGAAGGCTTTCCACTAGATTTTGGAACATAGCTGCGAGAATCTAGTCAGCGTTCCAATTCATCCCAAAGGTGTTTGATGGGGTTGAGGTCAGGGCTCTGTGCAAGCCAGGCAAGTTCTGCCACACCAAACTCAGCAAACCATTTCTATATGGACGGGGGCATTGTCATGCTGAAACAAAAAAGGGCCTTCCCTAAACTTGTTGCCACAAACTTGGAAGCACACAATTCTCTAGAATGTATTATTAAGATCTCCCAATACTGGAACTAAGGGGCCTAGCTAAAACCATAAAAAACAGCAACAGACCATTATTCCTCCTCTACCAAACTTTTCAGTTGGTGCTATGCATTCAGGCAGGTAGCGTTCTCCTGGCATTCACCAAACCCAGATTTGTCTGTCAGACTGCCAGATAGTGAAGTGTGCCTGTAGGCAAATAATAACATTTTTTATTTGCAATGTAAAACTGCATGTTTTATCAGCATTATGTAAAATTATTGATACGTGTACTCTTCACTCTCTACACCAACACTTGGAGAATATTCATGGCAAAGATCACACACATATGCAACTTACTCAGGTTGGATAGCTGTAATGGCTTCTGTTCAAATAAAATGTTCTTCTCAAACAAGTGCATGCAGTTACATTGTCCAATTCCCAATTTTTATTTAAAGCAACAAAGTTTAATCAACAAAAGCTATGCGTTTTTGTCCTAAAAAAGTAAAATTGCTTTGTGACAGTGACGTTCACACTGCAGCTGGACATCGCTGTATGTATGTGAAGTAAGACTAAAACTAAAATGCATTTTAATCAAAAGACTCAAAAACTGAAGGCAAAAACAACATTGGTATGTACAAAGATCACGATCATTTATATCACGTGTTCTGAAAAAAATACTTCCACGAAGGATACACTCATGTATCCTAGCTGAGCCTCTTTGCTCCTTCATCCTCCAAGGAGAATTTAACAGATTAGAACGGACCTTGGTTGATTTCTGGGTCAGGCAAGGACTAAGGAGACAAAGATGGATAAAATAAGCAATTTGAATGAGCCCATAGCATGTCACAAACTGCTCCTTCTGTAAGTTCCGGAAAACAACTGGCACTGCAGTGACACCTACAGCAGCAGTCAATTTTGCCTAAATTGCGATTTTTTTTGATATGCTTATTGTGAAAATAATGCATCAGAATGAATGGATTCACAATAGTCAGCTATATTAACTTTTTTGCACAGTCCTACTATAAATGGCAGGTAACTGCCAATATAAAGCAGACACCAATCACAAAATGCCTCTCTGTAAAGTTTTTGACAAACTGTTTTATTCACTTGCCCGAACATGCCCTAACCACTGGCTCTCCTTCCAAGTCACTGGGATCACCATGAGTTTGTAATCCTGAAAACGCTTCAAAGGAACCAGACTCAACAGGGGAGCCCATCCTCCTCTGTCTAGCTAAGGGTACGTGTTCATAGGGACCATTATGGGTAAGTCAGTTGTTTCCATCTAATTCATTTAGAACAGGGAGATACGAGAATCCGAAAATATTCGGTCTTTATTAAGAAATTGAGAGAGAGAGAGAGAAAGAGAGAGAATGCAGTCACTCCAAAAACAAACAAAACAGCTTCGCCCTTCACCCTTCACGGGATCCGGGTAAAAATAAGAAAGTAACACAAACTAAAATAACAAACACAAAATAACAAAAACTACAAAAAACTTTCCAGCCTTTTTTGTGCTGGTTGGGTACTCTCTCGGTTTGTGTCTTCCTTGGTCACAGACCCCTACTGGGATGAAAACTTAGTTTAAATACATGTATTAATTATTGATGCACTCTAGGTGTGTATCCCTACTTAACCAGTAGGTGTGGTCCTCAGACTGCCCTGAACCTCTGCCACAAACCAAGCCCTTCCACAGACAGGTTCTATAAAAGTATGTGGAGGTGGGGGATCAGGAGTGTGGTGGCCGGCTGGAGTAAAGGGCATTTGGACACTTTCAAAGCACCCAGGTTTAGAGAGTCCGGAGTCCGGACACTCCTGCTTGACAAACACACATGCACACACGCAAACAAATACACACACACCCAGGATGTCAACTCTTTCCCGTGATAAGTTCTGTTTATCCATTATGTTATCTCCACAGCAGATTGTTAACTTTCAGAAAAACTGGGACACAGAGCCTAACTTTCTTTGCTTACAGACACTCCACCTCTTTGATATCCACTTGAAAATGCTGATAATGTAAAATAAGTTTATTTCTAGAAGATTACATTGTGAGTGAATGTTAATTTCCATGAACCCTTTACAATACTCACTTGTCTGTCCTCCAAATGAAGTTCCTGACTTTAGTATTTTCTATCCAGTTACTTTCATTAGAATGGATTGTATTGGGAGGGTCCAGGTTGTCCCTGGTATTTCAGTTTTATCAGCCATTCGATTCATATTCCTAAATCTGATCATAAAAATTCATTAGATTGAGAATGGCAGGTTTGACCAATTTGAGTTGGCTATCTTGGTGATCTGAGTTGAAGTAAGAAAATTTAATATGGCTGCGACCCACTCAGATATTAAACATTTCCCTCAAATCCAACGATTATGATTAAAGCAAAGTGTGCGATTCTAAGAAGTTAGAAAAATTACTCAGTGCTCAGTAATTTCATATTCACAAACTCAATATAATAATAGCTGGGATAATCAGGCAATTATCTTTTAAATCTTTACAAAGAAATACTGTATATGATAAATTTTAAGCACTTTTTTCTTTCCTATATTTTTTCCTGTCTGTTTTATTCCATATTGTTACGCTCTTCCTTACATCTGGAAATGAATTTCTTCTAATGGGGCAAAGAGTACATTAAGTGGAAATATTTTTAGTGAGCATAGCAAGATGACTTGTAAGCTGTGATATGTTCAGTTTAAGGGTAAAGGAGGTTGGGTGTTATACTGGAAGGTCACTAAATAAATAAATAAATAAATGTGGCACTGAGCAGAGGAGGGGATGAGGCCTAACTGGAGGGGTGATACAGGGGTACACTGATGAAACAATTGGTTAAGTTTGTTTATAAAATATTGTTGCCAGTATTAAACTGTTTTGTCAGTTATTTAGTTATATAGACAAACACCAGGATGGAAAAACAAATATTGTTTGCAGTTACTTGTATATTTTCCAGAATTTGAATTATTTGAAATCAAGCAAACAAATGATCAAATCAGTAGAGGCTTTCCTTTACTTCTGTAAATGCCTCTTATGATCATTCTTAAAATATTGGTTTCCCAAATATATTTGTAAAGAAAGTGTCTCTTCAGTTCTCTCTTAAGTTATGTGCTGTCTAGTTCAGCAAAGAACCTCTTTAACCCCTTCACACACGGCAAATCTGCCCAATCCTTGCCCATTTAGGGGTACCTTATTTAAAGCTTTATAACTCCAGATGTGAGCATCACAGAGACTTGACAAAATGGCTTAAATGAAGCAGGAAACATGTACCATTTAACAACACTTCATTTATATTGATAATTTAGGAAGCAATAAAGTGCCACAAATGCAATTTTCTGGGCAAAAAAGCAAAAATGAATTTGCTCTTTTTTAGTTTGCAATGAAATACTGAGAGATCCCATATAAAATAGGTTAAACTATACATATCCTGGATTTAAAAAACTCTAAGGGTGCGTAAAATCTAACAGTGGATATGCAAAACTACTAAATGAATCAAAAAGTAAGCAGCGTACCCAGTGTCTCCAAATTTATCCAAAATGTTTAAATTATGCATTGCTGTAAATCACAACATAATGTATTTCACTACAAATCAACTGTTTTGACTCAAGAAATTCACTTTTGCATCATTTTCAAGTGGGAATTACAAGCTTTCTGTCAGTATATAAATATCTAGGGTTCCAGAAGAAAATCGAAAATCTCACCAAAAATGAATAAAGTGCTTTTTGTCCATTATAAAGCATAGAAATGTGCCCCTTATGAAGGTTTAAGATGAAACATTGATACCAGATATAAAAATTATGCTAAAACTTTGTCACAATGTGGTACAGTACCTAAATGTGTAATAATTAACTCTCGTATGTTTTTCTGTACTGTAGGGCAGTTGTAAGTTGTTTCTCTGTAGTCCTCTCTCTGAGGGCTCAAATGCTTTATTTCTGCATAAGTTCCCAAATGAGCCTGTGTCTGTTACTTTCCAACATTCCAACACTATCTTCCACTTCCCTTCAGGATCGCCAGACCCCTCATGCCAGATACTCATAATTCTAAGAGCAAAGCTATAGATGACACTGGGGGGGATTAACAACCTCCTTGCACGTAGAGGTGGCATAGTAACAAATGTCCGTTCGCTGTTAACCATGCTCGCAGTGTGAACCCCCTACGAGGTGATATCTCTGGACTGCGCCAATTCGGCGCCTAGATAACTGCTGCGTATCCCTATAGAGCACCACCGGCGACTAGCGGGCACCGTCAGTATTTCAAGGCCACTCCATTCACACCGGCGAATTGAGGAAATTCTAATTTAATAATTAGCAAATACAATTACAATATCCAACAGGTCTAAAAAAAACTCCAAATGAGTGCAGGCTAGAATTAGAATATTACAGTATCACGTTTCTGAGTTCCCTAGCCTGCACGACTTAGAAATAATTCTTCATCTTCTCGTAACCTAAAGTAATCATGTTTGGTATGGGTATATTTTAATAATCACAACGAAGGTCGGGGTACAAAGTACATCTACCTTTCTTGCATTGCTAAATAATTATGCAACTAGATAATTATAATTATGCAACTATTATGCAAATAAATATTTACCAACGTTATTGAAACCCGCCCCACAATGGGAAAGGCAGACGTGATATGAAGGTGTGCCCTCCAAACAGCCAATGACAGCTCAGACCGCTCTCTCCCGGTTCAGTTTTTAAGTCAATGACCACCGAGGCTAGCCCTCTTCTTTTTTCTTTTTTCAATTTTTACCTTTTCCTCCGTACCCGAGCCGTGGCTCACGTTGATTTTTAGGAAGCTATCATCTAGCCTCAGTGTCCCCACCAAATAAACATGGATCGCTGTACCGTTGGACTTAAGAGTGTTCGCACCGCTTTGGAACCGTGTGTTTACGCCTTGAAGTACTGATGGGCTCGTGTTGGGAGACCGGTGTCGCCAATCAAGCTGGCCTGTCTCAAGCAGCATCTTCCAGCTTTGAACTTAGCGCGTACTGCCTCAGCTGGGCCTCAGGGATCACTCCTCCCTCTTTCCTCTCTTCCTCTCCACACTCCGACTCGTAAGTAACGCCATAATTCGAAGTTTAACCTACCGTAAGCTACTTATGTGTACATCCATACAGAGCCAGCAGTAGCAAGACAGCGGCTAGACCATAAACCTAATTGTATGGTTAAAGCACTTTGTGCTATGAGTCGAGTGTAACTGATTGTTGTCTCTCATACTAATCATAGGCTACGTGCGTAAAATGGTATTCGTTCATTCATAGTGAGTTTCTGTGTAGCGATACTTGCTGAGAGAGAGTATTACGCACAGCTATATTGGAAGGTACCCAGGCGTCACAAATAAGCGTATATTTCACAAACGGATTGTCCAAGACAATATACGACCACTCAGTCTCGAAAGGGACATCTCTACGCATAAAACCAATACTAAGGTTGTATATTTATTCTGTATTTAGTCCCAGATATTGACAGTAGAATTATATTAATTTATAATAAATTTTAGAGAAATTCCACATTTGTTTAGGTGTTCAGTGAGCAGCATTTTTCACAGCTGTACTGGCATACCTTTGGCTATTATTGGCTTTATCTTGTTGTAGACGAAATGTATTTTTTTAGTGGTGAAAGAATGTTTTTATGAATGCCCTGGTAGACACTGTTGCCCATTGTGTCATGTGTGGGGGGTGTAGTTGCAGATGCGACTGCAGGGAGGGGGTGCTTGGTAATAGGACGAACAGTGCGACAACGGTCTGCGCTTAGAAACACCATCTTCAGCATAGTTGTCATGAATCGTCTACTAATCAAGCTAGAACACAGAGTTTGTGTTTTCAACTCATACTTTGGTTGTAGGAGCAATGAATGTCTGAGTTGAGCAATCTCAGGATGCCGGCATCATGGCTTCTAGGGTGCACCAACAAGTTAAGATCCCATGTGCAGCAGTCCGCTCTGTCAGCACATGCAATACGCATGCACTTTTGAAGCATGCTTGTAATCACAGCATACATTTGCCTAAAAAGTGTAGCAACCTCATTGTTTATTCTTTTTCATGTATACTCATGTGAGTAAATATTGCAAAAATATGAAGTACATACCCACAAAAAAATCTATATGAATATGATTTGGAATGACAGTGAATTAAATTAAAATGAACATGACAATGTCACATTGATAAGTAGATTTTTTAATCCAATGAAATGCAAGTAATAAAAAAAATCTTTAATAAAACAAATTTAAGCACTTGTATAATTGTAAAAATAAGGCCAAAACAGTGCCACCACTAAATTGTGGATAGTAGGCTAAATTGTCATGGCTGCAATTCAGAATCCTACACCTGAACCAAAGGTTCTGAAAATTTTAAAATAAATGCTGCAATCAGGGTCAACTTTAATCTACTAGACCACTTCACAGATCAAGCCAGGGGTGGTAATTTTTTTGAGATTTTCCTTATTATTCAACCAATTTTTTGTGGAATTTTTTATTTTAATAATTATGTATTTAGTTTTAAAAGATGCTCGGAATCAAAATGGTTATAGTTTAATGATAACACGAGGTAGACTATTCTCACATTTTGACACAATTTTTCAGTGTTGATTCATGACATCACATTATCAAAAACACTGTGGCGAAAACACGCTTTGCAAATTAGGAGTTGGAGGCATCAGGAACCAAAGTATCTACACTCCTGGGCAAAAAAAATGGGCCAAGCCCAAAATGGCAAAATATTTAGCTTTTAATGGTCTTAACAACAAATCATTGGCAAGAATTAAACAAATGCACTCCTGAGACCTCCTGTGCCACCATTTGCTTGTTTACTTTTGCTGCAGTGAACTGTTTGGGGAAAAGCAAGAAACAGGGAAATTCACGTATACAGTAGACAAATTAACATAATGTCAAATAAAAGAGTCATGTTTTGTATTGGTTGCATATCCTTTGCATGCCAAGATTTCTGTGACCTATCAACATCAGAGTCTGGATATCTTATTGTCAGGTTGTCCTACAAGCGATACAAAAACTCTTTGCATTTGAATGGATCTCTATGTGAATTGGGGGGTGGGACTAGATTCAGCTGTAAATTATGCTGATACAGTATGGAACACATTTGTTGGCTAAATGGCTTTAAGTCATCAAGGGTCCAAGGTATCAAATGAGCTTCCAACCACTGTGCTGCTGCCAGATATGCAGTAGATACTACAAGCATTGTTTCTCCTGATTAATTTTCCTGTTGACCTCAATGGAAAAAATATTCAGGAGAAACAATGCTTATTGTTTCTCCTGAATATTTTGGGCCAAGCCATTTTGGGCTTGGCCCATTTTTTTTGCCCAGGAGTGTACATCCTCCATTAAGAGAATCCTACTTCGCCATGGCCTGAAAGGCTTTCACACAAGAAAGAAGCCCCTACTCCAAGACCAGCATAAAAAAGCCAGAATGAAGTTTGCAGGTGATCACCAGGACGAAGACCTAGCCATTTGGAGGAGTGTTCTCTGGTCAGATGAAAGAAAAATTTAACTCTTTGGCCATAATGATCAGCGCTATGTATGGAGGAAAAAGGGTGAGGCTTTTAATCTGAAGAACACCATCCCAACTGTGAAGCATTGAGGGGGCAGCATCATGTTGCGGGGGTGTTTTGCTGGAAAAGTGGCTGGTGCACTTCTGAAAATAGATGGCATCATGAGGAAGGAGGATTATCTAGAAATACTGACGCAACACCTCAAGACATCAGCTAGAAAGTTAAAACTTGGTCAAAACTGGGTCTTCCAGCAGGACAATGATCTTAAGCATACCTCCAAAGTTGTAACAAAAGGCTTAAAGACAACAAAGTGAAAGTATTGGAGTGGCCATCACAAAGCTATGACCTGAATCCCATAGAAAATGTGTCAACTGAACTGAAAAAGCATGTCTGAGCAAGGAGGCCCACAAACCTGTGTCAGGGTTTTCGGGGAAATGGACCCAAACGCAGAGTGGGAAAAACAAAACTAAAAGGGTAAATATACACAAAGAATTTAATACAAAAAAACTCAGGAACAAACAAAGGGGCCACGAGGGGCAAAACCACAAACTCAAAAACCAAAAGAAACACAGAACAGAACACAGGCAGGGCGGAACACAGGCAGGTCAGAAACACAGGCAGGCGGAACACACACAAACAGGCGGAAACTGTTTGTGTGTAACAAATTTGATCCGGGCAGCAAAAATGATCCGGGTGACGTAATGACATTCTAAAACAGCTGTTATACCCATTGTGACATACGTAAAGTTTTGTTACAGCGTCCGTTGCTTAGCTGACGCTGCCAGCCTTGCTACATTCTGTGGAGACAAAGATTCTAAGATAACTCAGTAATTTCTCCAGTTTAACAGGTTATTTTCTAGCCTGAAATGCGATTGTATTAGCAAATGGCAACATATGTCAACTTTCAAGTAGTTGGCTATCTCCCTGGAAATGAATTAAATGTTTTTAACAGAAAATAATAATAATTAATGTGATTTTATCCACGTAAATAGCTATACAAAAGGCAAAATAAATGTTGTGGTCGCGATCGCCGTCGTAGGCGTCAGAATGAAATGTCACTGACAAAAAAAAGTTGTCTCTCTTTGCAGTGGCTTGGGCTGGAAACTAGCTGTAAGAGCAGAATAAGCCCCCCGAAGTGAAGCACAACACTGCCTATTGATCATAGATTATAGATAAGATCACTGTGATGTTGCATTCCATAGAGGATTTCAGCTATGTGCTCCCATATTACTGAAAATGCTGTAGCTGTGGCTAGCTGTGTAAGTGCATACCGGCATATGTGTGCTGTGTGTGTTGTGTTGATAGTAGCTGTAATGGCAATTTTTCATTTTTTCCAATGTGCGTTTTGCCATTATTACACAGGTAGGCGTGAAATCTTACGCAGACCAAATACAATAGATTTTCCAGTCATTATTTGCCGTTAAGTTTGTTGTTTATTGAGGTAGCAAGCAGTTGTATAAAAAGATGAACGTACCCAGTTTGCTTCCAATTTTATTGCTCCAAGCTGTAGCGTGTTGGTTAGTAGTTGATCTGGTGAGAACTGTGTGTGCTCTCCCTTCCTGTGCCTTCCATTTCCTGTTACCTTTGCCCATAAATACACAACCGTGTGCATCTAATCACCGCCACCAAGTGTGCAAAAATAAATACTGCAAAATATATCTAAACAAAAAAAATATGACATGCCAACAATAAACCAACAATAAACAATAAACATAAATGGCTCCTACACACCGGCCCCTAATAGTATATAGCAAACAATTACCAATAAATAATAAAAGGAGCTATAGACATCACACCCTTTTTTTCCTTTTTTTAACACCTTTTCAAAAAGGTATGTGCTATGTGTTGGCATTTAATCTTCTTTTGTGATTCTTCAATCTTCTTTTCTTCCTTTTTATTTTAGGGCTATTTCTAGAGGTTCTAGAACATGGCACCTGATGGGTCTGGTCTTTACCACCAGTCCTTGCTGTACCTAGGTCTCAGCTTTTTGGAGCAGACATATCTTTGTTATTGGTTTTTCCAAGATGTTTCTCTTCGTCTGAAGTCGAACTGTGCGCACAAGACCTTGTGCATCTGGTTTGGTCTCCAGTATTCTGCCCATTAACCAGGAGCCTCGCGGTGCAGTGGAATCAATCACCACAACAATGTCACCTGGAGAAAAGCTTCTTTTTACCTTTGACCACCGTTGTCATTCTTGGATTAGTGCAAGTATTCCTGTGTCCAAAACAGATCTGCCATGTATTATACTAGTCTCCATCTGCATTTGATGTACAAGTCTTCTTTTACAAAGAGTCCAGGTGGTAGTAGTGGCTTGGTATTTAACAGAAGACGATGGTTTGGTGTGTGTGATTCCAGGTCCATTGGATCATCTGAAATCTTGGTAATGGGTCGATCATTTAAAATTGCTTCAACTTCACAAATAAAAGTTTGCAATCCTTCATCATCCAGAACTTGTTAGTTAAGAACAGAGTCCAGGATATTTCAAACCATGTGGATCAGTCGATCCTGCTGGGGGGTTAAAGTACCACTTTATCCATCGCTGAAGCATAGTACTCTGGATTTTGGCCTGTTTCAAGCCATTGAGTGCTTCTCTCAATTCTCTTTCCGCTCCGATAAAATTTGTGCCATTGTCTGATCTTATAGACGAAACTTGACCTCGTCGACAGATAAATCTTCGTAATGCATGGATGCAAGAGTCTGTCAAGGGTATATGCAACTTCAAAATGTATTGCACTGCTTGCCATGCAAGTGAAGATTACACCATACCTTTTAACAAGACTTCGTCCTCTCTTGATCACTATAGGACCGAAGTAGCCTACTCCTACACCTGTAAATGGAGGCTTATCTGGTAGAATCCTCTCCAGGGCCAAGTCTGCCATTTTTTGTTCTCCAACTCTTCCCTGCTGTCGTTTATTTTCATATATTTGTCGTATATTTCATTCTAAATCCACCCCCCCCCCCCCTTTCATGACACTCGTTACATGTTCCCCCATCCCAGCACTTTTGGTAATTTGTATTTGTCCTAATACTGTAGCTTGGTCTTCTGCCTAGTTGGCTTTGCAGAGGTTAGGTCAGAATAGTGTTCACTGTGTGAATTAAACTGTGTTCTTGGCTAGAAATAGCTGTACAAAATAAGTATTGTATCTTATTGAACCTGTGTTTTGTTGTTGTCCATGACCATGAAATGCACTTTTTGTACGTCGCTTTGGATAAAAGCATCTGCCAAATAAATGTTATGTAATGTAATGTTTATACACAACACAGACTTTGTCTGTGGATGAAAGGGGGAAGGGTAAACGGGTGGTCGCGTATGTGTGAGGAACAGTGTAACCGTCGTGGCTGAATAACTGAGCTCAGCTAGGAAGGAGTATTGCTTCCGGTAGTGCCGGAGGGTGAAGCGTAACTTCAGCCGTTAAGCAATACATGCAACCAAGCTAGTTATTCGCCCACTACAGACTATACAATGAGTGTGATGTCGTTAGGGTTGTAAAGTTAGTCGGGGAGACAGAAAAACTATGCATAGGATTGTTTCCTAAAATAAAATAGCCTGCGCAAATTACAATGCAGACTAAGATATACTATTGCCTGGAAAGTTTGTTCAGTCTTACTGTCCGTCCATTCACGCGGGTAGCGGCCGCTGCGGGGTCCTGGAGAGAACAGTCTTGGCATTGTGAAATTGTGGAGGTTTCCAGCTGTTCCGTAGCAACTGCGATGTGGTTGTCCCCCCCGATCCGTCGTCAGCAAGGCGTCGTGGTTAGCTGGCACAGTGTCGGGCGTGCGCTGGTTTCCGCGCGGGATGGATCGGGCTTTAGTCGCCGCAGGCGTTTAGATAAATCGGTAACTGCCGCGATCTTAAGCATTCTGCAAGCCCTTTGAATTGGAGTTCTACAGAGTTGTGAGAACTCGAGTTAGGCCCATAGGAGTTCCACAGTATGAGGGCACTCAAGAGACAATGGGAGAGGACGCAGGAAGAGAGAGGACGAAAAGAGAGGCGGAAAAAAAAAGGCGAAAAAGAGAACGGCGAAAAGAGAACGAGTGATTACTGTCCCTAACTCTTATACCTGGTGGGGGGAGGGGGGACCCGTGGAGTGTGATAAGGATCTTGAATGCTGCGTGCACTGATGATGCCATCAGATGCGCATCAGATGCGCTGCATGTTCTTAAAGAAGGTAATTTACATTTGGAGGGCACAGACTGACCGAGTGTGCCTACACAGCATATGATTTTGTAAGGCCCACGGGAACAGGCATAGAGTGGAATTTCCTCTCTGACTGTCGTAAAGCAATTCGCCAGGTGCAGAGTCTGATATTGTCGGGACAGAGTGGCCCGTAAGACCTTGGCATCTGGTTTTGCGACAGTTAACAGGTGACACCTCTTTTCTATGGTCAAGCAATTCTAAAATTATCCCAACATCCTGGAGGTTTCAGATGGCAAGTGGTAGGGTCGCATGGTGGAAGTGGGGCAAGTTGCTCAGGACGGTTGAGGGACAGTCACAGTGCCCTCGCCTGGTGTCGCTGGGTAACTTGTCTCCCAACCTTCATAAGGAGAGAAATTTACTCACGCACACTTTTTGTTGGGAAGTAAATCCCGATTTGGGTCGAGTGCATTGATACACTACACTATGCGGTCTTGATGCACTGTGGAGGGACATTGAGAGTTGACGGTTGGTTCATGTGAAAGATTGTGCAGTTGTTTCATGTTTTTCGGAGTTTTCATGACAATCACGAGAACAAATATTCATATTTGGTATGGTTTTTATGGTCTCTGTGCGAGTGATGCTCTGGTTTAGGTTTTAAAACCAGCAAACCTGTAGAAAATCTATTTTAATCAATTTGTAAGTAAACTGTATTTTTGGGACACTCCTCCTAGTAGCCTAAATCCATCTGTCTGATCCTGTCTGAACCAAATTCCAATCTTCCCCCTCCAAGTACATTTATGGTTTTATGACCCTTTTGTGGCGACATCCACCTGCCTGCGCTGGGTTCTTATAGGAGAGGAACAGGGCCCTCGGGGAGTCTGCAATCAGACTTCCCACACAAGACTCTTTCTGTGTGTAGACTGCTGTCAGGTATGCTCATCTTTATCTTTGATTGTTAGACTATTTTCTAAATTCTGTAACTACAAATTGACTATTTTAAGTGTATAACCTACCTGACATTAAAACTGTTAATGACTTGATTTGTGTGGTCTTGGTCAATGTTTCGTTCTTGTAACAGCCCTCTAAGTCGGTTTCCCCCAATTATGACTAGGGAACTGCCCGTTGGACTTGTTTGATCACCAAGTTTTCAGTTAAGGTGGGACCGTCAGCAGAACCAAGTTGATCCTGGGATGACCAATATTGGCCCTTTCGGAGTCCCTGAACCCTAATTAGGTTATACTCCCCATGAGGGAAATCTCACAACCGCTGTGTCGTCTGCAAACAGCTAGTTAAATTGTCGTTACGGGCGTATCCGCGGTGCGTACCGGGTGAAACTGCGTTGACCCTCGGTGTAGAACTTCAGACGAACTGAGTTCCATTCTAAATCAAGCCTAAATTCTAATTTGGAACATAACTTATTAATTAATATGGAGTCAGATTATCACGAGGGTAAAACCTATTAACTGTTATGCTTTCTTGCTGTGGTCATGGATATATTTGATGTGTTGTTCCGCGCATTTGTGAATATTCTGATGCTCCCATTGGGATATTGACAGTCCGGCGACAGATCGGATATATCTCTGATGACAGCATAGCCCCGTTTGCGAACGGAGAGTAACCTGAATGCTACTGATCCGTTTCGGGCCAGTTTTAAGCGGGATATGAAGCAGCGCCTTCATATCTAACCCGTGGCAACGGAACCAGTGCATTCTTAATTATAATTGTGCCCTGTTCTTACGAACAGAGGAAAATAACTAACATCTCCGGTTTTGAATCACACCAGCCAAGGGAGAACACGCGATACCTTCCCCTCCAGCTACAAACCCTCATTGGTCTAGCTGTGAGGTGTTTACAAGTGGTGACCTCGACGTGATTTGGAAGTATCTGGAGTGTTCCCTGAAATGTCTGCTGGTGTTTTTCATCCCGGCGTGATACCCTTCACTGTGGGTATCTCGCATTTTCTTCTCTGGTTTCCCGATCCTTGGTGTGGTGAGTGACACAATTCTCTTGTATATTAGCCTGTGCTAGGGAGAGTTTTTAGTCACTGCATAGGGGATCGACATATCCCAGACAGGCCTGGGACCGTAGAAACCAGGCATTTTTCATATTACTACCCTTTGGGGACTTCATGAACAGGGAAAGAGAGATGCTTAGGTTGGCATGTTTTTAGGAAATGTGTTGTGCTAATACGGCAAAATGCGTTTTAGGAAAAACTAGCCTATAGCAGTAGATGGTTGCGTATGTGTACGGAAATGTAAACGTTTGTCGAAAGGAAGGGAGTTTTGATGCAAAGCTTACTACTGTTTCTGCGCAGAGGCGCAGAAAACCTTGCTCAAACTCAGGAGAAATGAGGCGCTGGTGAAAAACCAGTGAATTTTGAAGGTGAACAGAGTGGTATACTGTTATGAAAGACTAAAAAGCAATAGAAAGTGAACAGTAAGAAAGTTTATAGCTGCCAGTAAGCGTGTGCAATCACAGAATGCACACGCGAAGAAGTTTGAACTTTGCTAGGGGGCTAACCCAGGAAAAGTGGCAAGCTTCTTATTATAATTAAATTAAATAATATTAAAATACTGCTGAATGCTGAATCAGGTGCATAACCTCGGCTTCGAAGTTTCAGCCCTGAAAGCAGAGTCTGTGCTGATCCTTAAACCCAGGTGTGGCCCTGCGGCAGTACACGCATCTCAAGACCTCTGACAGTGCAGACTGCAGCTGCACCAAGTTTTGAAACTGTTCGTATCTGTCCGGAGAAAACCATACTTTAAGTCTCAGAGATCGAGGCCGGTACCAGTGTAGTCACTGAACCTCTGAGTACCGCGCCCGATGTAATGTCACAGGACCGCTGAGTGCCACGGCAAATGCAAGTCTCCATCCCTCTGAAAGTGTAGCCGCAGGCTACAACAAGGGTGGCGACCGTCTGGAATTTGCCACATGTGGGACTCATGTCTAAAAGACCTCTGAGACTGGTGAGAAGGTATCAGGACACTGAATTTCTGAATTTCTGAGGTGCTGGAACCAAGGTCCTTGGCCTGTGTTATCTGTCTCAGTAACCAGTGGTAGACTATTAATTAAATAAATAGGTGAAGATTTATGAAACAGTTGAGATAAGCCAGTGTAGAAGGTAAAGTTCCAACATGGCCTATAACCAACAAAAAATAGACTTTGGCCTATTATAAATAAAATAACCATTAGCCTAGAGCTAAATTAAATTATATAGGCATAGGTGTACCACCATTCACCTTTCTTTAGAAAGCTCGCTTTCAAAAAAGTGTAGTGAATTCTGGTGTACCCTATTGTTTTCATCTGGGTTTTTATTCTGTGTGTCTTAGCGGCACAAGGAGGAAATCAGAGGATTTAAACTAATAATATATTAATTATTAACGCATGCCTGTGCACGCCATTTAGAAAATGTTAGAATTCACTAACCGACGTATTTGGGTGCCAATTAAATTAGCTAAGGCATGTTAGATACTAGAGATCTAATGGTATTTTTGTGTGAATTTCACCATAGCACAACATATACATATTAGAATCTTTGTCAAACCATTGATAAGCCAGTCAATGCCATAAATGAATATAATGTCATCAAACTTTAACTCAACTAATAAGGGCCAGTATCATCTGTGCCTGCAAGGGAAATTATTTAAGGAAGAAGTCTTCCAATCTACATATGTCAAATAAAGAAATAAATAAGGAGAAGAAGCAATTACTCCTAAGTTTACATAAAGTTTGTCTTTTAGCATTAAAATGTTGAAAGAGGGGTCATTTTTTGGCAAGGACTGGCTTACTGGTCTCACTTTATTCTAGTTTTTCACAGTTTCCTCTCCTTAAATTCCCTCCTTCCTTTTCATTTACTGTTCCTCCTCCTCCTTTCTCCCTTCTCCCCATCTGTCTGTCTTGTTCTGTTTCCCCCCCTTCTCTGTCAGTTGTTGAATATTTAAGGAGCAGTAAACCTACACTCCCAAGACAGTGTCTGATTTTCTTTTTGTTTTTTCATCTTTTTATTTTTTGTCAGTTGTGGTTTAACCCCAAATTATGCAGACAGTAACCCTACATAGATTTTCTCTTCTGTGCACAAATACAGGCAAGAAGTTAGCACCTCAAGCATCGGTGACAGACCAGTTGGGTGGAAATCTCTGAAGGGGTCATAAACATGTCAGCAGCTCATTTAGCCAACTCCTAACTTTAAACAGGCCTCCTGGTGTAGCACCAGAGCAAATTTTACAACACCCAATTTGTTACATTAGGGGATCCACCCATCCCATTAAGAACTTCACAGTCATCTAATCTAACAAGAGCACATAAACCAGCACACATCCAATCCTAAACAGCGCACATATAGGACACAATAGAAACACTATCCTATGTGATTCTATGAATTTCTTGGTGCAATAATGAATTTCTCTTATACCATTAACACATAGTATTAGACAACATTTCTTCAGTCTGCTTCAATTAAACTATTTTACCGTAATTACCATTCCAGTAATTTTCAACTTTTTAATAAATGTATGTATGTAGGCATTGTATGTTTCTGAACACTACTTGTCTTATATGTCTTAGTTTATGATTTTGGTGTTTTTCTTTATTTTTTGTTCTTTATTTTTATACTATCATTTTCAATAACCATCCACACAAAATGTATTGGGTTCTTTGTTTCTTTTCCTTTAATTCACCCAGAACAGGTGTACCCAAATTCCACTACCATACGCTCTATCGGCGTAGTAGTGAAGAATCAGGTTCTAAAATTAGATCACCTTACCGGGTATATCACTATGAGGGGCACAGAGACCATATTCACCACTCGCATGTGTTGTCATGAAAGCTCCAGCTATATCATCTGTACCTGTAACACCTTACAACCTTTTTCTCCCAATGATACCAAATTCATTAGTGTGCAGTCTTTGCATGGCCACGCTGACGCTATCCAGGTTTCCCACACACAATGGTGCGTCATCAGCGAGATGAACTCTTTCTCGTATGGAGGTCTGACCTGTCCAGCAAACCACACTTTCTGCTTGGAAGTGACGGAAGATTTGGCCATGGGTCAGATCAACATTCTAGGCCGAGTTCCACTGGAGGTGGACGTCTCCCCGTGGTGGGAGGACACATTCTACGAACAAGGAACGCGGGCCCTGACTGACCTAATGAGTTTGGTATAACAGATCATCCGTGACACCAATTATCACATCAACCAGGCTTAGGTGGAGGTGAATCTGGCCAAAAGAACGGCGGAGATCCTGGCCAGCTCCTCTACCCGGTCCGCCCAGGACACGTACACCTGGTGGGATTGGGTGTTCCGAGGGTGCGTCATCCCTAGCGCAGTCATCTTTACCATCACCCTGGTTCAATGCTGTTATTTTCGACACCTGATACACTCTCTGCGCACCTCCACTCATGCTGCATTGGTTCTCAGCCCCCTCCAGTTTCCAGCGAGGCCGGGCTTGAGACCATAAACACCGGACCTGGACTGCTGTCAAAGTTGGGCATTTTCAGTGACCCCTGGGACAGCGTTCTGTTTGTCCCACGGGGCCAGAGAGGGGAACTGTAAGGCCCACGGGAACAGGCATAGAGTGGAATTTCCTCTCTGACTGTCGTAAAGCAATTCGCCAGGTGCAGAGTCTGATATTGTCGGGACAGAGTGGCCCGTAAGACCTTGGCATCTGGTTTTGCGACAGTTAACAGGTGACACCTCTTTTCTATGGTCAAGCAATTCTAAAATTATCCCAACATCCTGGAGGTTTCAGATGGCAAGTGGTAGGGTCGCATGGTGGAAGTGGGGCAAGTTGCTCAGGACGGTTGAGGGACAGTCACAGTGCCCTCGCCTGGTGTCGCTGGGTAACTTGTCTCCCAACCTTCATAAGGAGAGAAATTTACTCACGCACACTTTTTGTTGGGAAGTAAATCCCGATTTGGGTCGAGTGCATTGATACACTACACTATGCGGTCTTGATGCACTGTGGAGGGACATTGAGAGTTGACGGTTGGTTCATGTGAAAGATTGTGCAGTTGTTTCATGTTTTTCGGAGTTTTCATGACAATCACGAGAACAAATATTCATATTTGGTATGGTTTTTATGGTCTCTGTGCGAGTGATGCTCTGGTTTAGGTTTTAAAACCAGCAAACCTGTAGAAAATCTATTTTAATCAATTTGTAAGTAAACTGTATTTTTGGGACACTCCTCCTAGTAGCCTAAATCCATCTGTCTGATCCTGTCTGAACCAAATTCCAATCTTCCCCCTCCAAGTACATTTATGGTTTTATGACCCTTTTGTGGCGACATCCACCTGCCTGCGCTGAGTTCTTATAGGAGAGGAACAGGGCCCTCGGGGAGTCTGCAATCAGACTTCCCACACAAGACTCTTTCTGTGTGTAGACTGCTGTCAGGTATGCTCATCTTTATCTTTGATTGTTAGACTATTTTCTAAATTCTGTAACTACAAATTGACTATTTTAAGTGTATAACCTACCTGACATTAAAACTGTTAATGACTTGATTTGTGTGGTCTTGGTCAATGTTTCGTTCTTGTAACAGCCCTCTAAGTCGGTTTCCCCCAATTATGACTAGGGAACTGCCCGTTGGACTTGTTTGATCACCAAGTTTTCAGTTAAGGTGGGACCGTCAGCAGAACCAAGTTGATCCTGGGATGACCAATATTGGCCCTTTCGGAGTCCCTGAACCCTAATTAGGTTATACTCCCCATGAGGGAAATCTCACAACCGCTGTGTCGTCTGCAAACAGCTAGTTAAATTGTCGTTACGGGCGTATCCGCGGTGCGTACCGGGTGAAACTGCATTGACCCTCGGTGTAGAACTTCAGACGAACTGAGTTCCATTCTAAATCAAGCCTAAATTCTAATTTGGAACATAACTTATTAATTAATATGGAGTCAGATTATCACGAGGGTAAAACCTATTAACTGTTATGCTTTCTTGCTGTGGTCATGGATATATTTGATGTGTTGTTCCGCGCATTTGTGAATATTCTGATGCTCCCATTGGGATATTGACAGTCCGGCGACAGATCGGATATATCTCTGATGACAGCATAGCCCCGTTTGCGAACGGAGAGTAACCTGAATGCTACTGATCCGTTTCGGGCCAGTTTTAAGCGGGATATGAAGCAGCGCCTTCATATCTAACCCGTGGCAACGGAACCAGTGCATTCTTAATTATAATTGTGCCCTGTTCTTACGAACAGAGGAAAATAACTAACATCTCCGGTTTTGAATCACACCAGCCAAGGGAGAACACGCGATACCTTCCCCTCCAGCTACAAACCCTCATTGGTCTAGCTGTGAGGTGTTTACAATTTCTTCCTCTATGTCCGAGTTGTTTATAGATATATCGTAACAATAGTGTGGATATGTGAAGGTCGTTTTAGAGAATAATCGGATGTTTTGCCTCTTCAGGCATCGCTAGTCTATTCAGGCGACCACCTACTCTCAGAAGTCCATCATCCAGTACCGGATCCAGTTTGTACGAATGACTGCTTCTTTTGACACCATTTTTACCAGCTTCTAGTACAGATAGTTCTTCTTTGAATCTTTGTCTTTGACTGAAAGAGATGACTGTGCTTTCTGCTTGGACGAGATCTTCAGGACATAAACACTGTCTGCGGAGTGTTGCTTTAAAGACTTGCATCTCTTTTTCAACCTTCTCCTTTAGTTTGCCAGGATCTTTTTCAAAGCTACTCACAGCAGTCTGAATCTCCTTTCTCCTTCGGGTCAGCTGCAAGATTGTTCAGATTCCTCCATGATGAGAAATAGTTGATCAGAGAGTTTGTGGGGTACAATGGATCTTTGACAAAGATGTTCATTGTGATGTCTTGTTTGATTTCTGGATCATTAACAGAGATTGTAGATTTTAAGTGAGGTTTTGGCCATTCTTGGTCTGGCTTACAGAGAAACTCTGGTCCCCTGATCCATCTCTTGCAGCTTAAGAAGCGGTCTGCTGTTAGTCCTCTAGAGGCTTCATCTGCATGATTTTCCTTTGTGCTAATATATCCCCATTGTGATACATCAGTAGCATCCCTTACAAGAGAGATACTGTTTGCTACAAATGTTTGGAAGCGTTTGGTTTCATTTTTGATGTACTTAAGCACTGTTGTGCTATCAGTCCAGAAGATGGATTTGTCCAGTTGAAGCTGTAATTCTTTTCGCAGCATTGTGTCAACTCTGACAGCTAGGACTGCAGCTGTAAGCTCCATTCTGGGAATCGTTATTTGTTTTAATGGAGCCACTCTGGATTTTCCTATTATGCATGCAACATGCACTTCTTTGCTATCGTTTTCCAGTCTTAGTTATGAAACAGTACCATAGCCATTTTCGCTGGCGTCCGAAAAGTGGTGCAGCTGTGCATATCTGATTTGACCAAAGCTTTTGGGCTTCATGCACCAGTCCACTTTTAACTTCGCCATCTCGTTGAGATCTGCTAGCCATCCTGTCCACCGCTGAAAGAAGGTTTGGGGTATGTTTTCATCCCATCCAAGGTTTTTCTTACAGAGCTCCTGCATAATCAGTTTGGCTGGCAGAGTAAATGGTGCTAGAAATCCTGAAGGGTCGTATATCGAGCCGACCACGGACAAGATGCCACGTCTTGTGTATAGTCGTTCCTGTGCAGCAATTCTGAACTTGAACACATCTGTTTCAATGCACCAGTGCAATCCCAGTGCTCTTTCCATTGGCAGATTGTCTTTGTTCAAGTCTAACTCCTTGGTCTCTTTGGTTCTGTTTTCTTGTGGAATGGATGCCAATACAGCACGGCTGTTGCTGATCCACTTTGACAGCATGAATCCTCCCTTTTGGCAGACAGTAGTCAGGTCTCTTACCATTTGAACTGCTTCCTGTTCCGAAGACATGGATTTCAAACAATCATCTACATAGAAGTTGTTCTTTACTGTGTTTGTCACCTCAGCTGGAAAGTGAGCTTTATTGTCTTCAGCAGTCTTCCATAATGTGAAGTTTGCACAAATTGGTGATGACACGGCTCCAAAAAGATGTACATTCATCCGGTATTCAACAAGATCTTGCTGAACATCACCATCGGGCCACCACAGGAATCGCAGATAGTCAATATGCTTTTCTGATACCTTGACCTGATGAAACATTGCTTTGATGTCAGCCATCAAAGCAACCGGTTCTTGGCTGAATCTGATGAGAACTCCAATGAGTGAGTTGGTAAGGTCTGGACCCTGCAGCAGTTGGCAGTTAAGCGATTTTCCTTTGAAGACTGCACCACAGTCAAAGACCACTCTTAAGGTTCCTTTCTTTGAGTGATACACCTTGTGGTGTGGGATGTACCAGGGTTCTCCATCACTTTGATTCAGCTGGTCCACTGGTACCATTTCAGCATAACTGTTGTCAATCATTTCTGTGAGGAAAGTTGTATATTCATCATTAAATTTTTCATTATTGCCAAACTCGTGTTTCAGGCTCTGGATGCGCTGCTCTGCAATGCAACGGTTATTTGGCATGCTGGGATTTCCTTGTTTGAAAGGTAAGTCTAGGCAGTAGTGTCCATCTGTCATCTTTGCTGAGTGATTCACAATATTCAATAATTTTACATCTTCTCTAGACATTTCCTCTGTTTCCATGCTGGCTATTTGAAGCATGGCATACTGAAGTCATGATTGTACTGTTCTACTGCGACTGGGAGCTTGCCTGAATGACTGCTGTCCGCAGTGCCACCTGACTGGACCCCGGCTACAGGAGCCAAAGAGGAATCCAACAGGAAATATGGCGCTTCCCCACTCGGCAGCTAAGAGATGCCTCCTGCACTTTGTCAGCTTTGGGTTGTCCGGCTTCCTGTCAAAGGAGACAGAGTCCCTGCACACTGTGCACAACTTGGCAGGAACACTGTGGGCAATGGATTGCCTTTCATTTCACAATTGCAACAATAAGGAAAAAAAGCACTGTATATTGCCCAAGATAGTCCGGGGAACCCCCCTCTCCCTTGCCAATCCTGATACCTAGACAACAGAGAAGGAAAAAACTGGTACTATGGTGTCACAACAGCAGCAGCATAGAAGAGTGTCTCGAAGAGACTGCTGATGTCTCCACACCTTACCATTGTGGGATTTATTTCTGTGTCCAGCGGGTCACAATTGGACTACTCAATTCTGACATGGAGTAAATGTTTTAAAAGATGGCAGATCTACCACTTAGTTTTTGTTAACTAATGCTATGTTAAAAAGTTTTGTAAGTCGCTCTGGATAAATGCATCAGCTCAATGTCTGTAATGTAATGTTAACTTCATCTCAGGTATGTAAATGTGCAGTTTTATTATAGCTATGCCCTAATGGTTATACTCTGTCATTTTCATATGGTGATGGGGAAATAGACTTTTAGCAGGTGCATTCACCTATTTTTCCAAGAGAGGGAATGTAGGATATGCAGTGTTTAGATTTTGGTCTTAGAGAGGGAAACAGTGAATAAGAATGTGGTCTGGCCTCCCCATCACAAGCATCAAATCAAATGTTATTGGGGCAATAAAAAATCCACTGATACCCTAATCTAGGCAGACAATCTATGGGTCTCACCTCCTCACCTCCTGAGAAGAGACAAACCAGATGACACAGGACACCATATCAGGGGTCAGAGACCCTGCATGCGTACATGCCTAACATTTCCCATTACTTGAAGTTTGAATGTAATCTTTAGGTAGGCCAGTCCTTGTCATATATTAGTCTAACCCCCCTTCCCTTCTCTCCTAAAACTTAACTCGGCATCACCCAATCAGGGAAAACAGCCTCAAACAATGCTGGGTAAGGTATTTAAGATGGCCACAGGAAAAAGTGTGTGTGTCACTTTTGGTATCGGAGCCTTGAAGAAGAAGAGTGTTTATTCTTTTTATTTTGGCGGTGGTTCCTAGGTGTGTGTTTTTAGCTGGTTTCCTTTCATCCTGTGGCACTTATCCTGGAAGTGGGTGATACTTTGACAAGGTCTGGCTTATCCGTCTCTCTCTTTTCTTGTATTTCTAGATTAAATTTTTAATGTCTTCTATTGTGTAATTTAGAAGTAGTGTGCCTGCATTCAGTTAAGGATGTATGTTTTCAATTCATTAATATAATTGACTGCTTCTTGATGAATTTGATTATTTAATCATAAAACCCAATATAGAGCTTGTTTTGACTTGGTTGATTTTGTTGGTTGATTCCACCAGTACACTGTAGACTGAGCTATCAATGAATTTGGTGATTTAATTGATAATTCTCATTTTTAATAATAATTGTTAAATTAAATCACATGAAATATATTTTACATGTAGGTTAAGTGAGGGGTTCTAGCACGCAATATCGCATGGTTCAGTATTCAGAGTGCTGAACATCTTAACAATGGCATTGACAATTGGAACCGCTGGATTCAGAAAATAAACATATTCTTAATGAATCCTTGCTTGTTCCACAATATGTATATGTATGTTGTGGTAATGGTGTGGTTATAAGTGTGACAGGTAGTTATAATTATAATTTTGAACTTACTGAATCAAATAGCTTATTCAACATCTGTAAGGTAAAAAATGAAAGTAAAATAATAATTATATATATATATATATATATATATATATATATACACACACACACACACCGATCAGACACAACATTTAAACTGCCCGATCTGCTAACACCAGGCTGAGGAAAATTCTGTATGTATATATATATATATATATATATATATATATATATATATATATATATATATATATATAATCATTATTTTGTTTTATTTTCATTTTTTACCTCACAGATGTTGAATAAGCTCTTTGATTCAGTCAAAGCAATGCAGCCTGAGGTAAATTCTTGCTGTATATATACAGTCCCCTCCAAAAGTATTGGAACAGCAAGGCCAATTCCTTTGTTTTTGCAATACACTGAATAAATTTGGGGTTGAGATAAAAAGATGAACATGAGACAAGAGTTCAGAATTTCAGCTTTTATTTCCTGGTATTTACACCTAGATGTGTTAAACTACTTAGAACATAGCACCTTTGGTATCAGACCACCCAATTTTTAGGTGAGCAAAAGTATTGGAACAGAGAGTATTTAAGTAAATGAAAGCAAATAACACTTAATATTTGGCAGCATATCTCTTGCTTGCAATAACTGCATCAAGCCTGCGACCCATTGACATCACCAAACTGTTACATTCTTCTTTTGTGATGTTTTTCCAGCCTTTTACTGCAGCCTCTTTCAGTTGTTGTTTGTTTCAGGGGCTTTTTCCCTTCAATCTCCTCTTCAGGAGGTGAAATGCATGCTCAATTGGGTTAAGGTCTGGTGATTGGCCAGTCTAAAACCTTCCACTTTTTCTCCCTAATGAAGTCCTTTGTTGTGTTGGCAGTGTGTTTTGGGTCATTGTCTTGCTGCATGATGAAGTTCCTCCAAATTAGTTTGGATGCATTTCTTCGTAAGTTGGCAGACAGAATGTTTTCGTAGACTTCTGAATTCATCCTGCTGCTACCATCATGAGTTACATCATCAATAAAGATTAGTGAGCCCACTCCAGAAGCAGCCATGCAAGCCCAAGCCATGACACTTCCTCCACCATGCTTCACAGATGAGCTTATATGTTTTGGATCATGAGCAGATCCCTTCTTTCTCCACACTTTGGCCTTTCCATCACTTTGGTAGAGGTTAATATTGGTCTCATCAGTCCATAAAACTTTGTTCCAGAACTTTTGTGGCTCACCTCTGTACTTCTTTGCAAATTGTAATCTCGTCCTCCGATTCTTACTACTGATGAGTGGTTTGCATCTTGTGGTATAGCCTCTATATTGCTGCTCTCTAAGTCTTATTCGAACGGTTGATTGAGATACCTTCACCCCTGTCCTGTGGAGATTGTTTGTGATGTCACTGACTGATGTTTTGAGGTTTTTCTTCACAGCTTTCACAATGTTTCTGTCATCAACTGCTGTTGTTTTCCTTGGTTGACCTGTTTGATATCTGTTGCTCAGTACGCCAGCGATTTCTTTCTTTTTCAGGACATTCCAAGTTGTCGTACAAGCTATCCCCAATGCTTGTGCAATGGCTCTGATCGATTTCCCCTCTTTTCTAAGCTTGCTTTTCTCCCAGCTCTCTGGTCTTCATGTTAGCTTATCTTTTATAACACAAATGCAGTTTTCACAGGCAAAACCCAAGGCTAAAACCAAGAGTATACATTCAGAACTATTTATTGTTTAACCAATCAATCTAACAGGACACATCTGGGCAACATGAAACACCTGTCAGTCACATGTTCCAATACTTTTGCTCACCTAAAAATTGGGTTGTCTGATACAAAAGGTGATATGTTCTAAGTTGTTTAAAAAATCTAGATAAAAATACCAGGAAATAAAAGCTGAAATTCAGATCTGTTATCTCATGTACATCTTTTGACCTCAAACTCAATTGTCTTCAGTGTTTAGCAAAAACAAAGGAATTGACCTTGCTGTTCCAATACTTTTGGAGGGGACTGTACACCGATCAGCCACAATATTAAAACCACCTGCATTTTTCTGCTTTTTTCTGATTTAATATTTTATTTTCTCTGTTTGTAATCAAGTCTTTTTTGCACACTGCCCCTCCTTCCTAAACTGTGCTGTGCATCATTATGAAGGATTCTTAATCAAGCCACACTATGCACCTGGTGCAACATGGATGTGTGTTTTCCTACTGTCTTTCTAGGCGAGGTCCTGTACTACAAAGATGGAGGGACATTGAAGAGGGTGATCGAAACCAAAGAGGAAAGGGTGGAGGTGGTCACTGAGGTCCATGCTGGCCATTTTGAAGCGAAGCAGATGCAGGAGAAAGTCAGGCAACGCTTCTACTGGCATGGTATTACACAGGACACTCTTGACTCGGTAAGCAATCAATTTTTAAAATTATTTTACAGATAGAATATAGCCAGACTTTTACAAGGTCACATAACAAAAGGCATTTTACATTGTTATCTCTTTGTGCTTTAAGGCGGTTCATTAATGCGAGGCGCTGGGGCGCCGCCCCCCTAAATGCGAAATAATTATAAAATAAAAATTGTTTACTCGTACAATGCGCCTGGTAGTCTGTCAGCGCCTGTCAGCATTCATTAAAAATTGGTTCCAAAATCAAATTGTATTTGGTTAATTTCTGTGTGAATACATACATATACTTCCTGGGTGAAGGGCGCCGGCCAAATGAGTGTGTATGTAAGTCCTTCAACTTTTGGTAAGCAGGTGACCTGAGGCTGCTCTCTAATTTGTTTCTTCAGATTTTCCACGTGCTCTCTGCGCCCCAGACACTCCCACTTTTATTGGCAGTGAATTGGTATTGTTTTTATGTTTTTTGATCTAATGTGATTGGACAATTCTCGACGCTATCTTTCATGTTCACACCCGCAATTAATATAACTATGGATGTGTGACTGTCACTCCTGCTCCTTAGCTAGCTGACCGGTACTTTTAGGAGATGGCCACTTCAAGTGGAACCACGGAAATCAAAGATAATTTGGTTATTTCCTTACAAAAACACCTTTTCACAAGGCGTTCACTGGAAGAAAAAAAGAGTATAAAGGAGCTTGGACCGGACCGACCCGATTTACAAATTCAACAGCAGGCAATTGATCGAGGACAAGCTTACACCCGGGGTTTCTCCCGCTCTTGTTATGACAAATGGAGTTGGCTAGCTGGATGTGGTGTAAGTAATGCCTTTTATTGCTTTCCCTTTTTGCTATTTCAAAGTGTCGGCATCGAAGTGTTGTGGACAACAACGGGGGTACAAGACCTAAAACATCTTTCTGAAAAATGCAAAAGGCACGAAAGTAGCCATAGCCATCTAGACAATAGTATGAGGCTAAATTTTTTTGGCAGGCTTAGCATTGCTGAACAGCTAGATGAAGGCTACAGGATTGGCATTAGAAGGCACAAGGAAGAGGTGACAAAATCGACACATCCTCTCCAGAATAATAGACAGTGATATTTTTTTCATGAATTTGCAAAAGAAATTGCAAAAAGACAAGATAACTAATATAAAAATGGATATATCCACAAAACAAATGACGCAGATTACCCTGTCTCACCTCCAAACAGCTCTTTAACCTCATTAATGACAATCTTTTAAACAAAGGAATAAACAGTCTCAAACCATCTACCTGTGCCCTGGACCCGATCCCCACAAGTTTCTTCAAAAAAGTCTATACTTGCTTTTCCGGTGAATTGTTAAACATTATCAACCACTCCCTGCAAACTGGCATTTTGCCATCTACTTTTAAGATCACCATAGTTAAGCCCCCTCTTAAAAGGAACACCCTTGACCCGTCCATTCTCAAAAATTTCAGGCCTATTTCAAATCTCATGTTTTTGAGCAAAATCCTTGAAAAACTTGTTTTCTGGCAACTATCAGAATACTTAAATAGCATTTTTATTTTTGAAAAATTCCAATCAGGTTTCTGTGCAAGCCTTGATGGACATCTTCTACACCCATGGTTCTGCCTGAAGTCGTTTTGACGGACTAAGGTTATAAGTTCTGGAAAAATGTAATTTGCATTGAATATATATTTTGGTTATGTGGTTAGCACAAATTCATTCTCCATATAGTTTATTGTAATCTCATAAAAAACACGTTTTCAACGTACAAAAATGCCAAGTTACTCACACATACAAGACATACACCGTCAATAACTCATTCATTCAGACTGCCAAAATCCAGGCCTGCCATTAAAAGTATTGATATCAAAATGGCGCCAAGTTACAGTACTACAAACAATATAGGCTATCTTGCCTCACCGAAATTTAATAACATGTATTCCAAAGCAATGCTACCCAATATTTCCTCAATTCTTTCAAGTCACTTGGCCCTGTGTTTTGTAATCTTACCATCTCATAAAAAACACGTTTTCAACGTACAAAAATGCCAAGTTACTCACACATACAAGACATACACTGTCAATAACTCATTCATTCAGACTGCCAAAATCCAGGCCTGCCATTAAAAGTATTGATATCAAAATGACGCCAAGTTACAGTACTACAAACAATATAGGCTATCTTGCCTCACCGAAATTTAATAACATGTATTCCAAAGCAATGCTACCCAATATTTCCTCAATTCTTTCAAGTCACTTGGCCCTGTGTGTATATTAGCGTGCAGTACATGGACAGTCCAAACATATGTGTGGATGGCTTTCTCACAGTCAAGATTGATTGAATAGGCATCTATATGTCCAATTTGTATTGGTATGTATGTATTTTGGTGCCCAGCCTTTCTGTTGCGTGAATGATTGTATGTTTCTTGGTATAAATGTCTGTTCGTAAATGTGAATGTAACATGCTGCGAGGGAAATGTCCCCATGGGGATAAAGAAGTTCTCTATGTATGTATGTACAATATGTATTTGACATGTATTTATTGTACGTTGCAAATATACAATCATTTGTACATTTACTCAAATTCAGTTCAGAAGCAATGTTTTCTGGAGAAATATGCTTCCTGTAGTGACTGACCAGCAGTTTTCTACATGAATTTCAATGTTCCATGAGGCAATACGAAATATTTGACACTTTGATCTGACAGAAAGTTTGCATGACATTATAATATGGTAAGATTACAAAACACAGGGCCAAGTGACTTGAAAGAATTGAGGAAATATTGGGTAGCATTGCTTTGGAATATATGTTATTAAATTTCGGTGAGGCAAGATAGCCTATATTGTTTGTAGTACCGTAACTTGGCGTCATTTTGATATCAATACTTTTAATGGCAGGCCTGGATTTTGGCAGTCTGAATGAATGAGTTATAGACGCTGTATGTGTTGTATGTGTGAGTAACTTGGCATTTTTGTACGTTGAAAACGTGTTTTTTATGAGATATCATTTCTTTTTGCAAAGCGTTTTGTTACGAGAGAGAAATGCGAAGTGACCCTGTAAGAAACGGTTGTGGATTATGGCTATCCTTGTGTGAATTTGTACAGTCTGATGAGCGTGTACGTTTAGCAGTTTCGGTTTGCTATATATGTAAAACAGTGGCTGTGCGGTGGCGTAATTGTAAACGCATCAGAAAAGGTGAAATATGGCCAGTGTATGTAGGCTACTCACGGATTTGACGGGCATCCAATGAGCCTTGATTGACAAAAGAATCAGCAAGCCCGTAGAATTAGAGCTGCCTAGGTCGCAACTTGTGTACCCTTCTGTCCTGCTCCGTTGTCTGTTATTTCATGAAGATGCACTTTTAGTGTTTGTAAGGTTTATAAGGCATTTTGATAGGCTTATCTGCAGGTAGGAATCCTCTTTGCTGTTTTGTTAAACTAGAACCGGAAAACATGATAGTGGAGAATAGGAGCAGACGCATATGTCCCAGCAGGCTTTGCATATGAGAAAATAACAACAGTGTGAGATAAATTAGGCGAAATGATGAAATTGCGTAGTTGAAACAATATGTTTTTAGCAGAATGGGCATGTAGGTGAAAGTTGACATGATCACAGACTATAGTGCGAAGTAAATGAAGTGACCATGAGCGAGCTTAGTTTCCTTATCAAACGGTATATATAACAGTCTGTATTAAACATTAGTTGTTGAAGTGGAGGATTAAATAACGTGTGCAATCTATTGCACTAATGTGTTTTTCTCATGTTCAGTGCTAGTAGGCTAGTTATATTTATGAGTGAGTCATGATTTTAAATGTAATGTTTTAATGCGGAGTTGCAGAACGTACATACGTAGTAATTGTTTGTATGTGGCTAGATAGAGAACAGGGCGAGGTAACATGAATGTAGAAACGTGGCGTTTGCTGATAAGAAGGTTTTGTACGGTAGCCAAGTGAAGAAATATAGTTAGTAGAAATGGCACAGTGGTGAACTGGTGTAACTTTTTAATAAAAGGAATACATTTGCCGTCATGAAATGCATATGGGTGGCCGTGAGTGAGTTTTGGTAAAGCAAATATAAGCGTAAGAAAACGTTAGTGTAAAAGAGGAAATGATCTGCCTGAGGGCGAGTCGGGATTCAAGCCTTAAACCGGAGGTTTACCAGTCTGTGACTTCATTAGTGCAGCACCATGCCATACCTATGCAATGCGTGAAATATCATTAGCAAACCTGCCGGTGGTTTTAAAGAAGAACACAGGCCAGTAAGCACAGAAGAGCTCCTGTTGAATCCATATGGCTTAGCAATATTGTAGCCGGTTAATAACTGAACGGTGAACGGCGGGTAGATATGGTGCAAAAGCAATAATTGATAAGTAGTAGACAATTATTAGTGAGGGTCGAAGCAGGTTAAAGAAACGTGTTCCTAGCTGGGCTTGAACCTACGATCCCGTGTTCCCAAGACTGTAACCTTGCCCACTAGGCCACAGGCGGACTAGCTGTTTAAACTGGAAATGTTTCAGAGTAAAAAGGTATGGGTATTTTGCGTGTGTATGCGCGTTTTTGATTGGGTCGTGTAGGTGAAGATTTGGCTGGTGTCAGTGAAATGTCCAATGGGGAGACATGTTGTTAGTGGGATAGGCGGCAGGAAAAATAAGAATGAGAAGAAGAAGAAGAAGAAGGAGAAAACGCAAAATCCCCTTAGTTTGGGGCTTTATTGTGTGGACATGTGAAGTTGTTTATGAATTCTGTCTGTTGAAATAGGGTCAGAATGTACAGAATTTAATGTTTTTAAGGGCTGAGTGTCTGTGGTTGTTGTGGTTATTTCTGTGGGGAACCCTGAAAAGTGCCAAACTCTCGGTGCTGTATAGGTATGGGGCATGCCCCCGCCAAGGCGTAACTTGGCGGGATGGCATACCTGCCATCCCAATAAGTGATGAAATGACTCTGGCAAGCAAGAAGTCTGTTGACACCTGTTTTTTGATTTAGATTAACCAGACCTTGTTTTAGAAGTTTGAGGTGAAGCATCGCATCACGTCGGCGTACCATCCTCAGACTAATTGACTGGACGAGCAGACCAACCAGACCCTGAAGAGAGCCATTGGCAAGACCTTTGATGGGCACCAAGACAGGTGGGAGGACAAACTTAAAGACATTGTGATTTCCCATAACTCTTGTGTCCATGCCTCCACTAGGAACTCACCCCAACTCACTCCTGATAACCCTGACTCTGGTATTTGAGTGTATGTACACCTTTTGGTTCTATAACACTGAAACATTGATTATTGCAGTTTTTTACCATGAACAATACAACTACTGTAAGAAAGAGAGCCAACTTTTTTTGTCAGTGACATTTACCTCTGACGTCTACGATGGCGATTATTATTTTCTGTTGACAACATGTAATTTTTATTCAGGGAGATAGCCAACTACTTGCAAGTTAGATGACATGTCTAGCCGTTTTCTAATACGATCGCATTTCCAGCTGGAAAACAACCCATTAAACCAGAGAAATTGCTGAGTTGTCTTTGAATCTTTATCTCCACATAATGTATCAAAGCTGGCAGTGTCGGCATAGCAATGGACGCTGTAACGAAACTTTAAGTACATCAAAATGGTTTTAGGATGCCATTACGTCACCCGGATCATTTTTGCAGCCCGGATCAAATTTGTGACGGTGCCACTTGATGTGATTTCAGGGGATGGGGTTTCATCACAGAGCAGCTGTAGTGAATAACGAGGGATGCAGGAGCCTGCTTGATCTGAAAATAAAATTGAGATTTGTTGTAAAAAAAAAACTACAATAATGAACATACAAAACAAATATGAGAGAAAGATAATCAATGTCCACACTACTTTTGGTAGAAAGCATTAACAAAATATTATTAGCTTATATTTATGGAAATGATTAGAGACAACAGTCAAGGACTGTTTTCCTACCTGCAGTTAGGTTTGTCAAGGTAGCAAAAATTTCACACCAGTGCTACTTTCCACTGGAACACCATCTACATTAACTCTTGCATATTCACCTGTCCCAATACCAAGTGCAGTCAATCAGAGCAGGTTTTTCAGTACTGTCATTTCCCAAGAATTTGAATTGGGAACTATTTAGCTCCAAGTATGTGAAATGCTTCTTGTGCATTGCAAAGTGTTTGATGAACAAGGCAAGATCAAGAGACACAATGCTCTCAAAGAGGTCGTGGCCAAGGCACGGAGGCAACCCTGGCTGACAAACGTGAAAATGTTTCAGTGCAATGAAGAGAGAATCAAATTTCACCCCGCACACAGAATCCAAACCAGAGGAAGCCAAGTCCTGGACACTGTTTTGATATGACTGTTTAGATCTGGTAGAACCAGAGAAATGTGGCATGTCTTGAAATGTTTCTGTCATTCTGTCAATGTCGCAATACCTGTAGAAATGTGTGCTCCTGCTGAAGTTCTCCCCTAACTCCAATATTGTGGGACCCCAAATTGTCACCAGTGATGGCGGACAAAGCAGCTTTTAGGACTCGTCCAACACTTAAAATGACACCACTCTCCTCAAGATCCTGAAGATCACTGACCAATGATTTGAGAACTGCATCAATACCAAAATACTTGTAATCTTGCTCTTTACATAGAAGAAAGAGTTGCATGTGGTCTATGCTCGACCTATTATGAGGAAGAATGTCGGCCAATGAGAGGTAGAAGGCAAGCACCTTATGTTTTTTCTTCCCTGAGCCCTGAACGGATTTGTAACCTTGAAAGCATCCTGATATAAGATCAAGCCCAGGGCTGATGTTTCTTTTTGGAAAAACAGATTTGCTAAAATGCCTTTCCATCTTTCATATCTCTAAGCAAACCCTCATCATGAGTTTTTGAATGCTCTCATACTGCTACTTCATTGCATCACACTTAAAAAGTGCAGCTAAGGAATTTTTTATAAGAATATACTGGGCAAAGGATGCTTTACCCAAATCATTATTGCCAAGATACAGCATCACAGGGTCCACATAAACAAAATCTTAAATACAGTTTTTCTTCTCTGGTCTGTTTTCAAAACTCCACTATTACTATACTATTACTATAACTATTACTATTACTATACAAGGAGATCCTCTTTTTTCAATTCAAGTTATCAATAACATTGTTAATGGTCATCTCTGGCATTCAAAGTAAAGTCAGTTTTTTTGTGAAGTTTAGAAAGTACATGTGATTGCACAACATCATGTATCTCCTGAAATTCCTCTATTATGCTTTGAATAGTAGAGACTGGTAACAACAGCTTTGCTAGTAGCTTTAAATAAAAAAGTCTCAAATATCCAAATTTAAAGAAGACACTGATAAATATTAGCAACAACAGTGTCTTCTGGATTTTTCTTTATTTTTTTGCCATTTTTTCCCCATTTTCTCCCCAATTTAGTTGTGATACCAATTCCCTGTGTGTATCACAGGCCTGGTCGATGCGCTATCCTCTGTCGGTCTGGGGAGGGTGTAGACTACCACATGCCAGCCTCCGATACACGCCAGCCGCTTCTTTTCACCTGACAGCAAGGAGTTTCACCGGGAGAGCATAACGTGTGCGGAAGTCCACGCTATCTCCCCCAGATCCCCTCCCTGCTGAACAGGCGCCCCGACCAACCAGTACGAGCGGCTAATGCAACGCTCAGGACTCATACCCTCACCGGCTTCCCACCTACGAACACTGCCAATTGTGTTTGTAGGAGGCTATGGCATGAGTTTCCCCGGTTAACTTTCGTTGATGGACTGTTATGCAGAGCTGTTTGGCTGTCTGAGGCGGAACAGCCTACTCAAATTGTTGTCCCTGCTGTCTTGGTCCCGGAAGTCCTGGGACACCTGTATGGGGCCCCTCTGTCAGCTCACCTGGCCTACAAACGGGTCTTGGCACACGCAAGAAGTGTGTGTTACTGGCTCTCTATGCACAATGATATTCATACATGGTGTGATCAATGTTACGCCTGCCAAAGGAGGAAGTCCCCTGTGCCCCGACACCATGCCCCTATGAGAACTTCACAGGCGGAGAGACCTTTCCAGCGGCCGACATACTTGATTTGCCAGTCACGTCCAAAGGCAACCGATATGTTTTGGTTGTTGAGGATTATTTCACCAAACTCGGTAATCTGTATGCCATCCCTTACCAAAAAGCCACCACTGTTGCCGAGTGTCTCTTTAAGGACTACATCCTGGAACATGGGGTATTGGAAACGTTGCACACGACATGGGTAGGCAGTTTGAGTCGGACGTGGTGAGACATTTGTGCAAGATGCTGGGGGTGAAGAAAACACACACCACACCATACAATCCAAAATCTGATGGTATAGTAGAACGATTTAATGGGACACTTATCAGTTGGCAAAGACTCTCCTGTCTTGTGAAGGGGAGTGGGACTCTTTTCTGTTGCAGGTCGCGTTTGCGTACAACACCAGTGTCCATTCCAGCACAGGGTTCACACCTTACTTCCTCACGCACGGCAGGGAGGCACGGACACCAGTGGATGTTGTGCTGGGTCTGCTGGTGCAGGGCGACCTGGTGCGTGGCCCCCGGTGCTTGGTCAGACGAGGGACAACAACCTTGCGGCAAGCAAAAGACAAAAGGCTTACTATGACACCAGGTTAAGGCACAACCCCTACGAAGTCGGGGATCTTGTGTGGTTAAGCAACCCCACAGAGAGTCGCCGTAAACTGGCTCCCCACTGGAAGGGGCCTTTCTCGGTACAACAACGAATGGACAGGGACGATGAGGTGGGGGTCACTTATCAGATTAGTAGCCCATTTGGGGATGAGCCCCCTCTCCAAACCATTCATTATGACAGGCTGTGGCACTACGAGCTACCTGTGGCCTTTCCTTTGGCAGGCCCATCCAGGACTCTCTTCACCCTTTCCCCACCTGCTGTTTTTCAGGGGGATGCTGCCTCCCCTGGCAGCCCAGCGGGTTCGTTTGTTTCTGACACGGGCACGGACTGTGATCTTAAACCGAATGTTGGTTCATCTGATTCCTCTGAGCACGCCCTTGCCCCACCTAGGTTCTCTCAGGCTGGGAGGTCAACGCATCCCCCTGTACGCTTTATGCACTATGTGATGGGCTGACTGTTACAGGGCTACATGCTCATGTGTTTCTGATTCCCTGTGTTCATAAGGGGGGTAGCATGTGAATGTGGTTTTTAACTGCTGTTATGTATTTCTGATGGATGCTGTTTGCTGCTATTTTCTGTTACGTTTAATATATACGTATATGTTCAGGGTAACTCTGAGTCTGACATGTTTGTTACTTGAGTGCCTATTACATGGCCTATATAGGTGAATTTTGTTTACATGCATACATTTGCCTTTGTTTTGTTTTTTTGGGGGGGGTTGTTTTTTGTGCTGCTTTGTGGAAATCTAAGGTTTTTTTATGCATAGAAATGGGGACATTTCTTTCAGTAAAGGGGGACATATATAGGCGCTCGATTGTATGGTTTTCATTGGTAATGCCTGGAGGGAGTTCACGCAAGCTGGTGACGTAAAAAGAGGAACAATGCTGTTGTAAAAAGTTTTGGCTGCTCATGTGTGAATTAACGGAGGCGGTTCATGACGCTAAAAGAGTACAAGTTCCTATGAGTTTTTGCCATGCATAAGAGTTATCTTTGAAGCCCATACACCTCGGACGCTACAATAATAATAATAATGATAATAATAATTTAAAAACTAAATAAACAAATATTAGGTATTTTGAATTATGATTATGGGCAAGGGTAGCTTTTGCTGGCAATTTTAAACAACCCATGCACTGCCTCTAACACACAGCAGCCTAAATTTCAGTACATGTCTTTGCATGGGTGGGATGTTTGGGATGGCAAACTCAGACTTCTTGATAAGCTACTTGCCAGTTTATTTGTACTCACGCAATGTTCGTCACCTTTTACTGTATTTCCCCTTTTTTTATGTTGTCAAAGTGTTCAACAGCCATTTTTTACATTTTGTAAGGTTAGACACTAATTCAGCCATGCATATTCACTACCAATTGACAATGGAAATCAGTACATTTTGACTGGGGCCGTCAGCAGCCACTTGATGCGTTCTCATCGAAATACTGTCCTCTAAATAGACAAAATGCTGATGTGATGGGTTCTCACATATCCAGTGCTTTCCAAGTCTTTCAAAAGCTTGGTGCAATTGCACGTTGCACCACTGGCCTTATTTTGTGAAAGTATTTTAAAATAATGCCAAAAGATCAAAAAATTTGTATTTGAAAATTCTGTTTTTTAAATGTTTTTTAAGACATATTTGAAAGTAATTTCAAATACATGCAAATGCTCCTTAAAGTTACAATCTCGAAGATTTCTGTTTCGTTCTCTTTGGCGGTACCAATGGCGAAAAGCAGTAATTGCAGGTGTGTTTTTGGACCTCACTTCCCAGAGATCCAACCGGATCCAACCAGTGTCGCCTGTGTGACGTCAGTCAGTTGGTACCTGGGCCATGCCAACTATAGCACTTACTATTTACTGAATAAAAAATGGTTGTTATAAAAGTAACGTTATGTACACACTCATTCATTGTCTAACATTAGGCTAACTTAAGCTGCCTTTACACTGCCGAGCTGGGTTAAAATGCCGTAGCAGACCTGGGGTAGAATTATTTATGATCAATTTCCACAGACGTTCTTTATCCACCGTTTGCCCTGTATGAACATCTTTACACTGCAGAGAAGAATTTGCGGGATTCGCTGCGGCCCGTACAATTATGTATCTCGTGCACACTAAACAGTCTTTCTCGTGAATGATTGTTGTGTGATATTTTTGAAACTGCCTTGCAAAATGTTACCGCTGGTGTTTCTGGTTTTGCTAGCAAACTGTTCGAGAATAAAGCGGAGCTGGGTGTTAAATTAGCAATCAGAACAAGAATAATAAAACAAAAACAAAGGAGATTTCATCAAAAAAGAGCAAGGCTGAAGGACCATATGAGGAAGCGTAATACAATAATAACGCTAATCCATACTGCTGTATTCTTTTATTTAGTTTCCTCCGGTTTGACATCTTTACACTGATATCAGACCTGGCTCTGCTCCACATATACCCCTGGTTAATGCTCTGTGTAAAGACGGCTTTATTCCGATCATTATAATATATTGATGAACTTGATGGCAATGTAAATAACGGTAACGTTAAGGCCAATTCAGATCAATGATTCGCAACGAGACAAAACGGTTTTAGAATGTTGAAGCCGTTGCCTGGGGTCTCAAAAGACCCACCTTGTCAAATCGCCAAGTGCAGTTAGAACGTTTACAATCAGACGTCTTGGAATTTTGCAAGTTGCATCCAGTATCGTAGCGAATCATTGATCTGAACTGACCGCTTTAGTTAGCTACATTGCAACGTTGCAACAAGGTAGCATTGCATTCGAGAGAAGTTTTGCGAGGTCGGTACCAGTCGGTAGCATTAGCTAGCGTTTTTTCTAATTGTTAGCTGACATTAAATTGTATTAATTACATTAGCTAGCTAGCTAACGCAATGTTACCTGATACGAGAGATGGATACTGTGCGCAACGTTGTCTAAACTAATATTGCCTTTCTTGCAATGGTCCAGTAGCTAGCGTTAGCTGTGCAAATAGCTAGGCTATGTAATTTAGTAACATTACATTGTCATCAAATGTAATACGAAATCTACATCAACAAATGATATGACCTCTCATGTTACACAAAAACTTTTTAGGGTTCCATAAGCTAGCTAGCTTAGTAGTATATCAAGTATTAGATAGCTAAGATAAGGACGTTGACTTATATCCAATTATAATTTTTGCTATCTAGCTAGCCAGGTTAAGATAAAAGCACAACTATAACGTCCTCATAAAAGCAAACTAGCTAGCTAACGTTATCGATAACATTGCCTTATGAAAGCAAACTACCTAGCTAGCTAACGTTAGCTAGCTAGCTAAATGAATATAACCAGAAATAATCTAATAGTCCTTAAAAGGCACTCTAATTTAAGTGAACCTAGCATTAATCAAATATTTGCATTGTCTTGCCTGTAAGCCAACGGCGCAAACTATGGGTCTCGAGCAAGCGGCCAAAACCAGACTTCGTTTTTGAAGCTCATTTCCTGGTGTTGTAGTTCCTGGTTGCTCACTAGCGCCACTACGGATGGCTCCAGTATAGGTGTTTTCATATCCGGTTTCCATGTAAGTCTACGGTACAAATGCAATAAAAATACAAAGCCACTAATTTTTTCTCACAAGAACAAATAGTCATAATAGGTGTATTTTATTCGTCTTATGACTGTCCATGGGTCTATTTTATGATTTATTGCATCATTTGGGCACAGGGCCAATATTTGTTCTGGACCAATGAGGTACAGCTTGCGTCACTTCCGGATTACTTCGGAGGACTATGCTACAGTAGGGGCCACAGTCTATGGTCACTGGGGTGGGCGGTGGCGCTTCTTGGCCTTGCCATTGCGGCTCCGGCTACGGTCCGCCTGTGCTAAGTCTGAAAATGCAGGCATCCCATTTCGTGGTGATTTCATTATGGCGTGTGCTATTTACAGCTGCACTAGACGACCATAAAATAATCCTCCTCTTAAGTTTTTCGGTAGCCGAGTCATTTTTACTATTTCCTTTAGCCTACTTAACCAAATAATTAGTTGGCAGAAAGCGTAATCAGCTTGCTATATTTGGTAGTCCAGTAGTAGCCTATGCTAAAACAGTTCGCAACTTCGGCTACCAAGCCATTTGACTAGCTAGCTAACCTTAACCGGCAAACATTCAATCTGTCAGACGTGTTTGGCGGCTTGTCAGTCGTACATTCCGTAAATGTCTACCTGGGCCATGCTTCAAGCATGTGACAAAGCTACTATAATCCCGATTTTGGGATAAACACTTTTTCAGTTTCACGAAGCGAATTAAGAGTCTCAAGGTTCATTTGCTGAAATCACACACACAGAATTTAACGAAATTAACCATCTTGGCATTTAGAAAGGAATATGTTTTTAGCATTTAAGAGACCGACAAGCTAGGCATTTAAGACAGTGGTTCTCAGAATCGGTTCTGGGGGCTCCTTGCGTATATTGGCTTTTCTCCATTGGTTTTGATGATTTACAAGAAAAAAAACGATAGCCTAATAATAATTAGAAATTCAACGTAGGCTACATTATTTTTGTCTTCATGCACCAGGTGGAAAACTTGCTGTACAAAGTGCGTTGTCATATTTACACGCCTGCAGATCAGTTATTAAAATACTCGGTAGATTTGTTAATAACCGCTGACAGTGTTAATTTTTATTCGATAGAAAGTGATTTGCGAACGATCGGTCAGCTAGCGTCACCCAGCAAGTGAACACCACAAACGGCGATGGAGTAGCTAGTAGTAGCAGTTACTGGCTCATTAACTGACTGGCGAAAACCTACGACGATAACTTGCTCGGTTAACAGCAGATCTACCAGACAGTTATACGAAAATTAGCCTAGTCAAATCACCAGTAGCCTACACATCTCCGATTGATTGACCATCAGTGTAGTCAATGTTCTTCCCCTGTGGTTCATATTGCTAATGCGTGAGCTAACCACGGATAGCCTACCTAGCTCACTGGCAAGCTGATATGCTAGTTAAGCATATTCGTTTTGCTGAGAAACATGAATTGAAGATAACTGAACATAGCCTAATTGTATTTTTAATGTCATACATATAACGTGATTACATGACAGTACAGTCACGGATGGAAATTAAACTCCGTAAACATCTGATAATATATTTTAAAACATAACGGCAGACAGTCAGCTAGCCTCGTTCAGGTTGATGGGCTTTTCCGCACCGGACTGTCAATCAAATTGTAAAAATCACAGAGCGGCTTTTAAACTCTGTGGTTTTGGCTCCAACTCCAAAATGGCCGCGCCCGCCATTGAGCTTCAAAACGTATTTTCGGAGACCCACGGAGAGTCAATGGGTGACGTCACAGTAGCTTTGTCCATATTTTTTACAGTCTCTGGTCTCGAGTTATCCATGGGTTTACGGGGCGTGGAAAGGGGAGTGGTTACTGTGTTCGTGACACACCAAGTTGACAACTTTCTCAACCGGTTGAAAATAGGACGATACATTTAAAACGGATATTTCTCCAAAAATACAGAACGGACATATTAATACTTTACTCATTGTGTTTCTTCAATACCTGTTGTGCAAATAGCACATAAAACCGAGAAAGTGTGAAAATCACCATGGTACTCCTTTAAATGTATGTTCAAATACATTTTGTAATTTAAATACTCAGTATTTGCAAATGCTGAATTTCAAATAATGTCTAACTAAGTATTTAAAAGTCATTAAAATACTTTAAATATGTATTTGACCCAGGTCTGCCCCACAGTATTTGCTCCGTTGTGAGAACAGCTGATTATCGAACTGGTCACGTTGCATGCACAAGGGGAATCTCAACTTGAGTGCATAGTCGTTGAAGATTCTGTCTGCGACCATTTTCCCTGATTTGGAGGTGGTTGCATAGGCAATGAGTAAAAAATGATCAATAATCACAATTATCAAGTTGGCGACAATTACATTTATCAAGATGGAGAAAGTGGACTGAGACCAGTTCAAATGGTTGAGGGGTCACTATACTTTGCAACACTACTTTTCTGACTGGTCACAAGCTAATAGTAGGCTACCGTTAGCTTTTCTCCGCTAAGCTAGCTGATGTGCACTCAATTGGTAAATTAAGAATTACTTTGTGAAAACATTAACATTTTTGATCAACAACCACTGTTTCTCTAACAACCACATATCATCACTAAACAGATGTACAACACTGAACAACTTTCTGGAAGTGGGTTCATACTTGAAAAATGAGGTATGTAAGTATGAGACTTGTAGACACAAACCATAGACCGTATAAAAATATGGACGAAGTGGTCATGATGTTACCTACTGATTTTCTATGGTTAGTGCTCACTGGCGCATGAAGCCCAAACCTGGACGCAACCATAGAGACACATGGAGTGACATGGCATGTAAAAAACACGGCCACCCTGGGTACAACCTGGACGAGTGATTTTTCTATATTAAGTAGTTGGTTGATGGCGATAACCGCTACTTATGTCAATAAGAGCACATAAAACATGTGGAAAAGTTTATTCAATCACAAAAATAGCAAACGCAGTTTATGTTGGAGGTGGTCAAAATATCAATCCTCAATTCATTTTAATAGCGAGTACCCCAGGTTGTACCCAGGGTGGGCGTGTTTCGGCATATTTTGACAAAGTACACGGATTAGCCGTGTGTGTCTATTGCCGGTTGCAACCAACGCAAGTGCAGGGGAGCGAAAGAGTGTAGTCCACGACTACAGGAAAATCCATCCCGACTACCTTACATGGTAATTAGACACGCCCACATCTGGACAACAAGCGTGGCCTTGCAACCACAGAATTGTACTCCTCATTACATTTCAAAAAAGGTAATTGTGCAAGATACGTTTAGTGACAAGATATTTACATAGAAAAATAGATCACTAGCTGTCTATATAACTAGCTAGTAAGCTAGCTAGTTATATAGACAGATAGGTAACAGAACTCTAGATAGCTAGACAGATATATCACGAGATAACTAGCTAGCAAGTTAGCTAGACAGACAGATAGATCAATAGCAAGACAGTAAGCTTGCTCCCCCTAGCTAGGTAAATCCCCCTAGCTTGTCTTCTTAAAGAAGCTTCAAAACTGCTTACAAATGTGATTTTGCCAACAATTTTAAAAGACGAGACTTTATGAGGATCTACTGAAACTTCGAAATGGTCAGAAATCGCGTTTTGACATAGAACCTTGTTTATCTGAAAATGTCTCAAATGTATTAATTGAAAGAACTGGAGAGAAGAATCCTTAGAATAGCAATTAATACAGTTGAACGCAGCACACAACATTTTTGGACCTTGGACTTAAAATGGTGAGATCATATGTAGTTAGCTAATCGGAATAAAACGACACAGCATCACACCTGCCGCTGAAGCACTCCGCCTGGCTGCGAGGATGGAAAAATCCTTATATGGTCATACGGTAGTAGCTAGGACAAGCCACATTGTATGCACTGAAATTAACCCGGATTTGGGAATTTTTGCTGAATTATTTTTAAAAATCAGACCCAAGGGAGACATTACAAGGGATGAGATTAACTAGTTAAACCATCATTTCTTGTGTAAAAAATGTATTGGCTTTATATTTCCTCAGAGAAAATTGGCCTCTTTTCAGGCTTTCCTCATTGACTTAACATTGGGTGGGTGGGGTTTCAAGTTCTTTTTGCAACCAGGTCGTTGCAGTTCACTCTGTAGCCACTGGGGTAAAAGGCTTCACTAATAGAGGTGAGTTGTTGGCGCTTGACACAAACTCTCTTTACATGGCATTTGTATTGAATGAGAAAAAGGTGCTCTCTAGTGCTAACAATCAATTCCACTAGAAATGATGTTAGTTGAAATGGAAGAAATAAGAAAATACATTTGTGCATATTAATACTAAGTATAACATGCGTTCCTATTCATCTTGCTACTAACAAATTCTGTAAGTTATATTTGTCACAATACTCCCCACAACATAAGATGTAACATCATAATCTCCAACCTCTAACCTCTTAGTGCAAAGCCCCTAGTGGTCAGCATGCCGGCATGCCGAGATTGCTGAACTCAGACATTCACTGCTACTACAACCAAAGTCTGAGTTAAAAACAGAAACGCTTTGTTTTAGTTTCATTAGTAGACGATAAACGACAACTATGCCGAATGCGGAGTTTCGCAGTGCCACCATTGTCGCTCTGGTCGTTCATTTAACAAGCACCCCCTCCCTGCAGTCTCATCTGCAACTACACCCCCCACCCATGACATAATGGACAATATTGTCTATCTGGGCATTCATAAAAATATTCTTTCACCACTCAAAAATTGTATTCCGTCATAGCAACAACATAAACCCGACAATAGCCCTAAGATCTGCCAATACAGTAGTGAAAACACTGCTCACTGAATAACTAAATAAACAAGACAAAGTTTTCAAAAATGATACCATGTCATTCTACAGTCAATATCTGGGACTAAGTATTGAATAAATATACAACCTTACCATTGGTTTTACGCGTAGAGATGTCCCTTTTGAGACTAAGTGGTCATATATTGTCTTGGACAATCTGTTTGTGAAATATACACGCATTCGTGACCTTGTGGTCAAGATGTTTTTGATCCAGGACATGTATACTTTAACCTGCTGTATATATGCAATCTCTCAGTATTTCATTGCGAACTAAAAAAGTGCAAATTCATTTTAGATTTTTTGCCTAGACAATTGCATTTGTGGCACTTTATTTCTTCCAAAATTATGAATATAAAGTAATCTAATTAAGTATTGTAAATAGTACAAATGTCTTGCTTCATTTAAGCCATTTTCCAAGTCTCTCTGGTGTTCACATCTGGAGTTATAAAGCTTTAAATAGGGTACCCCCTAAATGGGCAAGAATTGGCCAGATTTAGCATGTGCGCTAAGGGGTTAAGTCTGGACCAGAAAGAAGAACATCATTCAGAGAGATGCCTTGTTTTTGCATGCTGGAGTCGAAGGCAACTCTGATCTGACCTGGCTTCTGTGGATGGTACACCCCGAAGATAGGTAAGTACCAATACTCCTGGTCTTCTTGCAGGGAAGGGGCTACCTCAGCATGGTCACAATCAAAGATGTTCTGTATGAAGGTGACAAAATGAGTGTTCATCTCAGGCTTCTTCTCCAGTGTGCACAGAAGAGAGGTTAGGCGTATTAATGCCTGGTCTCTATTGTTGGGGAGTCGCTGGCATGGTGTTCTGAATGGGAGTGGTGCCACCCAACTGTTGCTTTCGTCCATGAACATCTCTTTATCCACGATTTCCAAAAAGAGTCTGTCTTCGATAAATAGTCCAACTTTGTAATTGTTCTCTGACCTTTCAAAGATGGCATTTCCTATGGCACAGTTGTCGAAGATGAGGGTGTTACATGCTAGTGAAACTTCAGGCAGAGGCTTGACTCTGAACTTCTCCTTGACACAGAACCGGTTGGGATATGGAGGAAGTAGGGAAGGATGTCTATTGTCAAGTACACGAGTGCGGTAAGTACTTACAGCTGCAGACTTGTGTACTGATTCTAGGCAGACGTCTCCTACCACAACCTAACCTAAGTCGAGTCTCTGTGCTTATGGGGTGTTGTTGGGTCTGTTCCGTTGCTCCCGCACTTTATGGACCTGGAGGATGTCACGACCCAGGAGAAGAAGAATCTGGGCTTCTGGATCCAGTGGAGGAATGCGATGAGCAATGGGCTTTAGGTGAGTATGCCACTGTGCTGCCTCACGAGTTAGTATTTCAGCCCTGGCATATTATCTAGCATATTGTTGAATTTGATCAGAGTTGGCAATTTCACCTTTGTCGCTCCATCCAAGGACTCCACAATGAAACCTGTGGCCCTTCTCCCTGCAGTTTCTGTCACACCTGCACAGGTGCGTAGGGTGTATGCTGAGTTTGCTCCTTTGACGTGCAACAGGTCGAAGAACTCAGTTCTGGCGAGCGATCTGTTGCTCTGGTCATCTAGGATTACACAGAGCTTGATTGCCTTCTCTGGGCAGAACCTCTGGGTAAACCTTAGCCAGGCAGATCTTGAAGCAGGACTGTGTACTTCTACCATCTCCACAGACTTCAGTACACTTTGAAGTGACAGCAGGTTGAAGTGCTTTGATTTCTCCCTCCCCGCCATGCTCGGTTAAAGGCGGTGGTCCTGGATGAAGTGCTGCAATGTGAGCATCACTGTCACATTCCTTACATTTGATAGCTGCCTTGCAGTTCGTGGCCAGATGAGTGAAGCAAATGCCGTTTTCTTTTAGGAAAGTCTTACGCTCCTCTAGAGGTTTGCTCCTAAACCCCCTGCAGCGTTTGAGAGGATTCTTTGATAGGGGCTTCTTATGAAGTGGGCATTTCATGTCAACATCGTCCAACTCACTACTTGAGGTGCGTATCTGACTCACAGTATCTGACAAGACCTCTGTCTTGTAGGTGTAAACTGAGTTTTTCCCTTGTCTCTTAGCTGGCTGCTCCAGTTTCGACACACTTTGGGTTCCTGAGGAAAGAACAAAGCTCGGGTCATTGCGTGTCCGTGCCTCTCTGCAGATGAAGTCACAGAAGAATGAGAATGGAGGAAAGGCAACATGATGTACAGTTTTGTACTGGTAACCTTGAGCCATCCACTTCTCTTGAAGACTATAAGGTAACTTGTCTACGATGGGTGCTTCACCGCGAGTGGTGTCAAGATAGGTAAGTCCAGGTAGGTAACCTTCATATTTTGCAGACTACACTTCCTGTAGGAGATCTCCAAGTTCCAGAAGTTTTATGGCATCCTTGTTGCTGATCTTTGGAAAGTTTTCGATCCTGTCAAAGAGGAACTTTTCAACAACCTCTGGGGAACCATAGCAGTCTTCCAGGCGCTCCCAAACCTCTTAAGCTTGTGACTGGATGACCTACGTGCACAGCTCTGATCCTCCGCACATGAGGATCAGCTGCTCACTGGCTGATAGGTGCAATCCTTTGAGGCATTAATGAAAGATAACTTCCACGCCAAACAGTTATCCGGATGATCGTTAAACTTGATGAGTCCTGAGTTAACAAGCTCTCTGCGTGCTAAGTACCTAGCAATATCATTCATATTGGCATTATTGTTGTGCGGTGGTTGTGGTGTCGTCTTAAAGGGTGAGGAAGTGAATGAAGGAGTTGTGGCGAATCACTTGCATTGACCTCTGAGGCTGCTGTGTCATATCATCAGTATCAAGCTTATTACAAGAGTCTCTGTCATCCCGAGCTGTAGAGCAATGCTGCCTCAATAGTGTTTCAGGTCTGAATTCAGGGATGATGGTCTCTAGAAGTGGTTGACATGGCTCGACCTCTACAGGAGGATGACGGGCTCTAGAGGTGGTTGATATGGCTGGACCCCTACAGGAGGTGATGACTGTAGCCGGGACTGACACAGGATGTAGTCGCGAGTGCGATCGGAGATCTTTTTCACATCTGAGTTCTCTCCACGCTCACTTTCTGCTGCTGCCTCCAACACTTTTGTCTCAGCGATGGTTGCAGCTACCTCACCTTCATGGTTTAGAGCTACTAAAGTCGCTTCCATACGAGCCTCTGTCACTTTCAGTTGAGCCTTTTCAATCATGACTTCAGATTCCTTCTTGAGGAATTCAGCCCTGGCTCGGGTGGCCTCCAGCTTGGCATGAGCCTTGGCAGTGGCTATGCTAGCTGATGAGCTTCTTGATCCACTTGCTCAAATGGAGGCTATGGGTCTTGTCTCTAATGCTTGACTTTGCTCCGCTGCATCTTCAATATCAGTAGTTTTCTCTGCCATCATGTATTGCTGATGCCATCTACGTGTAAGAAGCGTGATGATGAGGGAGGAATGCTTGAGGTGAAGCTTGCTTTCCTTGAACCATAATACCCGCTGTGAGGTTGCTTTTTTACTATTCTGTCCCTGATGCGTGTTCCATCTATGCAAAAAAAACTGACAGATAGCTAACAGGATTCAGAAAAGGTCAAACACAGGAGTAAAGTTAAGGGTTTACTGAGTCCTGTTTTCTCTTCTTTTTCTTTTCTTGTAAAACTGAAATAAATACAAAGTTACAATTGTCTGGTTACAAAATGAAACACAAATGAATTTTCATGTTTTACAAATAGCCTCCATGCACATGCTACGACAAAAAGGTACATTTAGCTTTGCTTAGCTTAGCATTTTTAGAAAATAAAAAACTGAAATATTGCACGTATAGCGTTCAGTGTGATGGAAGAAAGCACTGAATTCCTCTGCCATCATTGGAACTGCCTGCCGTTGTTTCAATTCTGTCAGTTCAATGCTGATAGAACACCAGATAGCTCCTGTGCTGCTAACACAACATGTGGGTTTCTCTACCTCTGTGTCCTTTGACATCATCAGCTACTACCTTGTGCAAGCTGCACTGTCCCTGGATTAAAGCTAAGTAACAGTTATCCTCTGTGCGCCAAATCTCAGGCCTGCAACTTTTGTTATTTTTGTGTCCATGTGCCTGTGTGTGGGGCCCTAGTATATGGTTTAATTGTATTGATGTCTATATTTTTATTGTTAATTGTTACTGGAGAGTCAAGTGAGTTACTGACACAGCCATTGAATGTACACAATTATTATTATTATTGGAAGGTATTTCAGGTTACACAGATAACCGTATTTGTTTTGCTAAGTCAGTTAAGTGTTATCGCTACGTATTGCAATATTTTGAGTTATTTTGATACCGTTATAGATAAATCAGTTTAAATAATGGTGTTTTATAGAATTCCTGATTTCATTTGCTTTAATTCTTTATATTTTGCACTAATGTGTATAAGGCATTGCATAATTTAAACATACTATTTGCATTGAATTATTTTATGCGGTACCACATTATCACTGTACATATTTTCATAATATAAATATTTCATTATCACAATAAGTCAGCCTACACTATTCAGTACTAACGTACATAGAAAATCTTAGTTAGATGCTAAATCTAGTTAAATAGAGCTGAGGTGTTACATTGCAATTATGCTTGTTATGTTTATTCGGCTTCTGTATGCGGCAGTTGTAAATATGTGCTTTATGGGACTAATGTTCTATTGTGTGTGCAAATGTAGGCCTGTGTATTTGACCCACTTGGATGCATGGCCAGAAATATATGCTATTTACTTATATATTTACTTGTGCTATATTGGTTCTAGTGCTTTTACTAAAAGAGCAGAGAAAGGAGATATATATGCATACATACACTACATGGCCAGAAGTATAGGATACCTGAACATCACACCCATATGTGCTTGTTGAACATCTTATTCAAAAACCATAGGCATTAATGTGGAGCACCCCCCCCCCCCCCCCCCCCCCTTGCTATGCTATAACAGCCTTCACTCTTCTGGGAAGGCTTTCCACTACATTTGTGAACATGGCTGTGAGGATTCACTTCCATTCAGCCACTAGAATATTTGTGAGGTCGGGCACTGATGTTGGGCAATAAGGCCTGGCTCGCAGTCGGCATCCAATTCATCCCAAAGGGGTTTGAAGGGGTTGAGGTCAGGGCTCTTAGCAGGCCAGTCAATTTCTTGCACACCAAACTAAGCAAACCATTTCTTCCTCACTTTTTGCATGAGGGCATTGTAATGTTGAAACAGGAAAGGGCCTTCCCCAACCTATTGCCACGAAGTTGGAAGTGCACAATTCTCTATAATTTCACTGCTCCAGAGTCCAATAGCTGTGTGCTGTACACCACTCCAGCTGACACTTGGAATTGCGTTTGGTGATCTTAGGCTTGTGGGCAGCTGCTCGGCCATGGAAAGCCACTTCATGAAGCTCCAACAAACAGTTCTTGTGCTGACGTTGCTTCCAGAGGCAGTCTGGAACTTGGTAGTGAGTGTTGCAACCGAGGACAGACGATTTTTACACGCTACACACTTCAGCATTCAACAGTCCTGTTCTGTGAGCTTGTGTGGCCTACCACTTTGTGGCTGAGCTTACAATTGGCACTTACAGTTAACCAGGCCAGCTCTAGCAGGGCAGAAATTTGACAAACTAAGTTGTTGGAGAGGTGTAATTCTATGACAGTACCACATTGAGTCACTGAGCTCTTCAGTACGACCAATTCTACTGCCAGTGTTGGAGATTGCATAGCTATGGAGATTGCATAGCTGTGTGATTGATTTTATGGGTGTGGCTGAAGTAGCTGAACCGACTAATTATATTTTGGAAATGTAATGCATGTACATACATACATACATGCAATCTTAGTAAGGAGTTGGCCCACCACAAACCACCAGAACAGCTTCAATGCCCCATTGCATAGATTCTACAAGTCTCTGGAACTCTACTGGAGGGATGGAACACCATTCTTCCAAAAGATATTCCCTCATTTGGTGTTTTGATGATGGTAGTGGAGGGCGCTGTCCAACATGTTGGTCCAAAATATCCCATAGGTGTTCAATTGGGTTGAGATCTAGTGACTGCAAAGGTCATAGCATATGATTCACATCATTTTTATACTCATTTTTTTGCACCACTGAACTCTCAAATGTGCATTTGTCTTTGTAATGATGGGTTTATGCATTTCAACCCTGCTATAATATCTCTCTCTATGATGTTGTCAATGGACTGTTCTTGCTGACAGAGTCTGATAACATCCTGCATTGACATTCTCAGTCTACTGAGGAAGAGTTACCATTTTGTTTCTCCCTACATATCGCAATAATGCACAAGCATCACAGTCATCGAAAGTGCACTTTCGACCACAATTTCTGACTGTATTTACTGATGTCTTTATCATAGATCTAAATGCAGATGCTTTAGTCACTGTTCCTATTGAAACACTATCCAGCTGAGCACTCAGCTTCAGTTTCAGTTGAGCACTCTTTGTAACTGAAGCTGTTGCCCTCGTGCCCCAGTAATGAACCCTCCTTCAAAGTCACTTAGGGTGTTTTTACACCTGTGCTTTTTAGTCCGGTTAAATCGGACTCTGGTTTGTTTTCCCCCTTGGTGCAATTAGTTTGGGCAGGTGTGAACACAGTAATCGCACTCGGGTGCGGACCAAAACAACCGCACCGAGACCCTTGAGAGGAGGTGGTCTCAGTCCAGTCCCAAAAGACTATATGAAAGTGGAATGAAATAAATAAATGTGGCTTGAAATAAATAAATGTGAAATTATGAAATAAAAGTCCCCTGAAATAAATAAAAGTAGTCCTTTGAAAAACTTCATTTTGAAATAAAAACCTATTTATTTATTTATTGAACTATATTGACTCATTTATATATTTATATTTACAATTATTTATATATTTATTGCCTCATTTATTTATTTCAGGATTTATTTCATAGCCGTATTTATTTATTTATTTATTTATTTATTTATTTATTTAATATTGACTTAAATGGCATTCCATAATTCATAAGGTGTCTACGAGTGATTCTTTGGTTTTAAGTAACTGGAGATATTACTGGTACATCTTAAATCACTGGAGCATTTTCTTATTTTATGTTGCATAAACAAAGGAAACAAAGAGCAGGAAAATGTTTTGTCCACATTGGTAATACTATTTACTTGCTAATAAATAAGATTAGTTTTGTGTAACCTAAGCCTTTTTTTGGCATAACAGTGGTGCGAAAAAGAAAGTACACCCTCTTTCAATTCCATGGTTTTACCCATTACAACATAACTAACCTTCTAATTCTCACCAGGTCCTAACAGTAAATAAATCCAACTTCAGCCATTTTTGCTATATTTAAATTACAGACCTGTGGCCTTGGTTGGACATATCAAAACTTTATTTTCAGTTTAACACAGTGACATTCTGTCGAACGTGCATGATGTATTTGGTGATAATCTGGCAAACACTGAAGGAGAAGTACAAAAAAGTTATATTTTTCAAGAAATTCTAAATGTTTGAAAATGGGTTATATGAAATTACATTTTTATTTTTTTGAGATGAGGAGGTAGACATGGAAGAAATTTGGGCATTTGCTTGAAATAGGATGGCCATAATAATTTTTGAAATGTTGCGAATTTTCAGGTGAGGCTGCAACGCCAGCTAGAATGTCAGTTCCATGAGTGTCATGAATAATAAACTGGCAGGAATGTTGTGAAATTTTGAGCATGGGCATTAAAGTATTGTTAACAATTAAATTAAAGGTAATGTGTTGCAAGTGTAGATTTATTAGTATTATTGATTGTTGTTACTGATTATAAAATGTGCACAATGCAGATGTAAATTATTATTAAGAATATAAAGGATAAATACCATAGATGGGATGTTACATGAATTTACTAAAAATAGTTGTCTTAAGTATTTAACTCTTGACTGTAGTAATATACTGTATATAAAATACATGGTTTGCTTTCAAAATGTTTAAATTGAGTGCTTCTACTGTTTATGCTCAGAACTCCCATCAATAATATAATCAACACCTCACCAATTATGGAGGTGATATGAAAGCCAGAAATACCACCGCCACATTTGATGTCTCAGGTTACTGTGGTCAGTTTTTCTCTGTTATCTCCCTGCCAGAAGAAGACTTAAAGCATTGGTTTTGGATTAGATGTCTATCTTCATAGTTGGGTACCTAAATATTCCTGTATTTTCCATGAGAGAGAACATCAAGATGTACTTGATTCGATATCAGCATTCATATTTATTTTGGAGGCAGTGTTCTGAGTATTTGATTAAGTAAGGGCAGGATAAATATTTACAATACCTGTTCACACCTAAGTTACCTGGTTGCACTCACATAGAAGGTGCTGCAGAAGAGCAGTGATTCAGAGGATGTCAGAACGTTGGAGGGAATCCATTTAAAGCAGTATTTTGTCAGCCGTTTACTGTAGCCACACCACTCCAACAGATTTGCATGGAATTGTATCATTCAGTGCGTTTACATGCACAGTTGAAATCAATCTATATTAATAGCTTGATTTGGTCAAAGATGAGATTTAATTGGATTATTGTCATTGTCCCAATATACATGACTCGGAAAGAATCGATTTATTGACCGAGGTGTGTCTGACGAAGGCTTCTCATAAATCTTGCTTCCTCCAATTTTATCGCAACTTTTTTGAATAGTTTGCCATTCCGCATTTTTCTTCCAACCATGTATTTTAGGATGTTTAACCCCTTTAGTTGCGATAGCATGAAGTTGGTCTCCTTCCAGAAATGTGTTTTTTTCTCCATGATAGTAGGGAGGGCAAAACGAAGCTTTAGAACGTCGCCAGCAGTGTATGCGCGTGAGCTCGACAATGCATTTCTCACAGAAAAGGTCGTTAGTCACCTTTTTTTAGTTCATTACAGTGGTGATAGAAGTGACAATAATTAAGTGGTACTTTGCTGTTAGCCTTTATTGATCACCGTACAAGGTTAATGTGAAGTAGCTAGCACAATCGGACAGCGCTAACCCATAAAAATGACTTTGAATGGTACATGCTCAATCAAATGGTAAATGTGAAAAACATTTGATTGTAGTCAGCGGCGCCAAAATTTCCTGTCACACCCTTGTAAGGTAAAATTTCAGTTTTCCCAATCAACTCTGTTGTCCCCTCACAACTGGACATATTCTTCCATGGCACGCACACTGGTGGAGTTGTAAAAATTCCACTGCCGTTCATGAGTGGAGCTGAGTGGAGCCATAAAATGCCCCAGGATGGGGGCAGCAGCTGGAAGCTGCATGGGCCTGTCTTTTTTGACCCATGGGGAATCAGTCTTCAAATGGCTTATCCTCCTGGAAGAGTTGGAGGAATCAGGTGACAGGATATTACCCTCTTGGAGCTGTGGCCATACCAGGTGGAAGGTCAAGAAGAACTTCAATTGGGGGCCATAAACGGCTGCTCTGAAATTCATGGACAATGGCCCAGGCTCTCCTGGGTCAGACAAAACTACTACCATGGACTGAAAGAATGCATCATATGTATTTGCATGCAGATAACTAAGGATGATATGATAAATGTGGGGGACTGTGAATAATATCATACATAGACAAACACACTAAACGGGTATGACATGGTATGTGGGGTTATGATCACAAGTATGCAATGCATAGTATATTTATTCATAGGTATGCCTACATAAGTGTCTGGGTCACAGATGGGTCACCACCATGGACTCCCATAGAGAAGTATTTGGAGAATTGATAGGTAAAATCATAGGATCACGTGCCATCGTACAAAGTATCTAATTACTGTCACTGGATTTTGATACTTCTCCTTTGTCTACAGAGTAGGGGGAAAGGGCAGTTTCTCTCTTTTTGGAGGAGTAGGGGGGGTTTCTTGGTTGGGCAAACCCAGGGAGCTGTGGGGTGTGGAAGGCTTTCTCAGGATTGGATTTAAGGGAAGTCCAAAGAAACATTCTGGGAGAATCTTCTTAACAGTTCTCCTGGTACCATAGTCTTTGCTGTACAGAATATTTGGGCATTCAATCAATACTCACTTTGTGTTCCTTTTCTTTGTCCTAATTTGTTAGTTTGTATGTCTTTTCTTTTCATAGCGGTCTTTTGTCTTGCTTTGTAAAATAATGTGTTCACCTTTTTCATCATGGAAACTGCTTATCTTTGGTTATTGCCAATGGTCATATTGTGTCATAATAAACAGTTTTTTCCTTTTTCAGTGCTGCCAATGCACGTATACGCAAACCCGTATTCACATACATCTTCACATTACAGTAATTGAAGTTAATGGAGTTCTTCCCTGCGACTAAATTTAATTCCTTATACCCTCAATAAACGGCAAAAGTCCCAGTAGAATATTGAATTAAATCTTTTAAAGTTATATATTTTCTGAAACGTTATCGATTCCGCTTGGCCACAGTGAGAGTATAGTTGCTATGTAACTTATGGAACATGTGCAGAATGCCTAGGCCAATTTTTGGCCTATTGAAGCGTATATATGCCGTAGTAAATCGTCCCCCAACCACATTATCTAGGTATGTTAGTCCGACTCTGAAAAAATCGACATTGTACGATTTCAGTCGGACTACAATTTTTACATGATTTTTCAAAGTCCAGTTTTAGCCGGACTACAACAATAAATTGACTTTTTCAAACATCATGTAAACCCACTGATTTTCATAAAATCAGTTACCCCCAATCTAAAAATAGCTGGACAAGAAAAACAAAACTACTTTTAGCCTCATACTTTTTCCAATTTAAAAAATATTTTAAATATTATGTTTTTTTTAACTTTGTGCTCAGAGAAGGTCAGAGGACATTTGATCCAAAGGATGATTGGAATGTCCATAGTGGTCTATAGTAAAATAGCAGTTTTATACATTGTGGAAATTAGATCTGACTTCTGGAGATTATTATCAAATTTTAAGTAAAGAATCTGCAAATATGCCCATTTTTTGTGGTGCTTTCACTGCGGTCTTTCACAATGAACTTTATAAGCAAGACTATACCAGGGGGAAAACAAAACAACTTCACCATTGTTTTGTCTGGTCAGTGAGATCCCTTGAGTGCTCTAATGAAGAATTCCCATAAACAGACCCACCACACAGTAGTTCACTTCTAGGCATATGAGACAATGTGAGTACAGGAGCCTCTCGGGTGAGGAAGACTCTTGGTTATAATATCACAACAGATTTCTAGCTACCTTGATGAACATTTCACACCTTTCTGGCCCATGATGATTCACTTGACTGACAGCTTCTGATTCCAATGTTCCAATATCTGTGATTGCATAGTATTTTAGTACATGTTGTTGCTGACTTGGTTGGTTTCAATGTCATTGATGTCATTGTCATTTTCTATATAATTCTCCATTTTCTGATACCCAGCTAATCGCGAGTCCATTCCAGTGGCACCCACTGCATTCTTTCCCAAGATACGCCCCTGTATGCAGACAATGGGCGAACCAGGCATCTTCCTTTAATTGCAAACTGTTCTATTACAAACAGTTTCACATTATCTCTCACATCTGCATAACTCTGGAGAGAATCCTGCACGTGCCACTGGTCCATTCAGTGGGATCTCAAAAAGTGGACTTGTGAATATTCATTACAGAAGGAATATGTAGAGGCACTGCCAGTTTGGTGTTCACTATATGCTGTACATGATATATCATCACAGAGGTCAGAACACAGGGTCAGGCGCAGTACAGTGCCTCTGGAGCAGTTATGGGGTTCAGTGCCTTTCTTAAAGGCGCTTTGGTGATATGCACCATAGATGTAACACCAGCTACTTTCTTATATTTAAGGCTTTATAAATCCAGATGAGAGCATCACAGAAACTTTTAAAAATGGTTTAAGATTAAACATTGATATCACATTGAAAAATAAAGCAAAACATTGTGCCATATTTTTTCCCCCAATATCCAAGATTTTAAACTAGGAAATACAAGTTTTTAAAGTCATATTTGTGAGATTAAAGCTGTAGCAGTCCAGGTAGTTGCCTGGTAAGGGTAATATTGTATAATTCTGTAACTGGTTCCCATTGTAAGAAATGCTTCATGATAACTAGTAGGGCGACATAGCTCAGGAGGTAAGAGCGGTCTGGCAGTGGAGGGTTGCCAGTTCGATCCCCCGGCCTGGGCGTGTCGAAGTGTCCCTGAGCAAGACACCTAACCCCTAATTGCTCCCAACGAGCTCATTGGTACCTTGCATGGCAGTCTTTCACTGCTGGTGTGTGAATGGGTGAATGAGAGGCATCAATTGTAAAGCGCTTTGGATAAAAGCGTTATATAAATGCAGTCCATTTACCATAACTTTGTTGTTTTTTTTTCTTTTCATACGAATTGAATTGAATTTATGTTTGTTTACTAATAAATTTGTTTATATATTTATTTAGAAGTGAATAATTTACATTTATACAAGTATTACCACATTTATTTTCAATTCATTCATTGTTTTGGTTGGTAACTGCTGTACTATCTATGAGAGCATTATAAATTTCTTCAGAAATCAATGTTCTGATGATTCCTGACAGCCCTTGTCCCTCCTTGTCCCATGGCTAATGTGGTCTCATTTGGAAATATAACATAAAAGTCTATTCAACAAATGGGTGGGACAGCGACTACTTTGACTTTTAAATCTCCTAAACGCAACTTTTAAATCTCAAGAAGACACAATTAAATCTTGCAGATATGACTTTAAAAACATGCATTTCCTATTTTACAATCTTGGATATTGTGGGGGAAAAAATACTGTGTTCTGGCTCAATCTGTCTTCCGTAGGAATTAGTTATTTATGCGGTTTATCCAATTTATCCAGAACAGGTTATTATTAAGCATGTGGTATCCAGTGCACTGGGTATAACATAAAAAATTCACTGGTGACACCAGCTCTTCGGTGCACATACTGCTCAAGGAAAGGACATTGAGAAACAATGATAAATCTTGGACCTTGCAGAACTATGTGTACACTCCATGTACTGTGTGGTGAAACACCCATGTCTACCTCCAAGGTCTGGATCTTTGGCTCTTATGAAGCCTTGCTTTTATTAAAATACTGCTGCTACAGCAAGCATTTCCCTAACGCTTCTGCTTTTGTCCATTTTCGCTACATTGACCAAGACATTTGCCAGAAGAGTATTGCAACCAATAACAAAGTAACTGTAAACAAGCAAGCAGCGAAAATTATTGCTATGGTAACTGTAGGCAGTCGCATCTTGTGAATGAGTCAGTCTTTGAATGGTGCGAACTGTGAGTTTTGTGAGGTTGCCAGTTGCAGCTTGTTACTTTGCAAATCTTTGGTCTGAACTATCCTTTAAACTATGGAATAGAAGCAGTCTTCAGGAAAAAAGAAGTCTGAATTTAAAACCTTAGATGTTCAGCCATCCACAACAGTCTGGTGAACACCATAACCAGATGTGACATTCAAGGTATCAACAGCAACAAAAGTCTCCTAGATGGATTTACTATGATTTGAAGTCACATTTCATGGACAAAATAACAATTGGAGAGCTGCAGATTATTCTCTTGAAAACCTATAATTATATGCTACACAGTTAAGTTAACTTTTGTTGCACATATGAATTTTCATTTTGAATGCAGGCCTATATTTAGGCTAACTAGTTTTAGTATAAGTTCGTTAATATAAGTAAGAGTTAAGAACAACACGCATAGGGGCTGTTTGCTTTGCGTTTATGTGTTTAAGTTGACATTCTTGAAAAGAATGATGGTGGGGGGACCACATTTTGGTAAACTAAAAGCTGTTGACGGGTGGGGGGTCAGAGATTAGTGGGTGGCTGCTCGGGCAACCCGCCAACTAATGTATATAGTAGGGGAAACATTGAGAAAAAATCTTTTTGCTTATGGTTTCTTACCAATTTTTTTTATCGGTCAGTCCATCTGTGGATATATCTCTGAGGTTGTACTCAGGGAAAAACCAAGAAAAGCATACGAGGAACTGGAAAATAAATTTCAAATAAATCTGGACGGACATGGATGAAGGCAAATCTAATCAACTGGAAAACCTTTGTTTTTGAATGTTTGCCTTCATGAACAACAGGATCTTAATCCTGAAGCTGGTATTAAGCTAACTGACTCATATCAGTTATTCTGCCTTACTGTAATTTCAGCCTACACCTTCTGAGTAATAGGAAAAGCAGTTGGCACAGCATAAATTTGGACATATTAGAAAATGGGAATCATTCTTTGAAGTAAGGGAGAGATCAGCTCCTCTGTTTTGTGATGATTCATTCTCATTTCCTTGTCCTCGGGACATGGCTTGACAACCCTGCCCTTGGATGTGATGGGTAGGGCAGCACTGGAATATAATTTTTTATGTTTTGTAAGTCAGCAGTTTTGTGTTTTGTTTAAAGAACATAAACACATTATAACATAAAAACAGTAAAATAGTTAACTAAATGAATGAAAGATCTTGTCCAGGACCCCCTGCTTTCTCATATACAAAACGTTGACTTACTTCTAAGTCAAAGTAAAGGATAAAATAATGTTCATTCAGTACAGGCCCATATTTAAATTAACAGCTCCCTGCTTGGATATTTTAATTTCATATTGGCATCAGAGAAGGATTCTCTGTGCTCCTAAGCATACCTAGAATACCAAGAAATTAATTACTGCCAACAAAATTTCTGTTTTGAAACCCATAGGAAACAAAATCCAAGAAGAGATCTCATAGTTGTTTCTTTCATTTCTCCTTTACACAAATGAGCTATTTTTAATACTAAGGCGAGACCAAAGGCTTTTTCTCCTACTTCTCAAATTCAACTCAGGAGAAACAACCACATATAATCTCATTTATGTCTTACTCTGATCAAAACAAGAGATCTCTAAATGATCTTAAATAAGTCTAATTTAAGTCTCCTGAACATGGGACCATGAGATCAGAGAAAGAGCTCAAAGAAAACTCAGCTATGACTCCTAGGATCTCATGATTCTTCTCAAATATGTCTCAGTTTTCTCATAGTGACCTCATGAGAAACAACCACATTGGAATCTCAATTCAATATCCATTAGTCTTACTGAAGTCTCATATTCATCCTCTCATTATCTCATCTTTTCTCCTAAGGGGGTTTTAGGAGCAACAATTCAGATTGAAGTGATCTCAAAAATATGTACAATTGACATCTTACTACTTTCTTAAGAGTTAAAGAAAAGACTATCCTGAGCAAAAGATTTTTCCTCTGGGAATGGCCATCCTAAGCCATCTTTACTGTTATACGAGTTAAGAATACTGGATCAGAGCTGGGAAAAATGAAACGGTAACCAATTTACACTGACGTTCTTTGATCGTCTTTTACCCGGTATTTACTCTTTACACTGCTCAGAAGAACTACCTGGACTGCTCAGAAGAACCGGCATTCATTGCATAATTATCCTCTAGCATTCATATAGGCTACTGTATACATGTCCTCTTCATTATTTTTATTTTTTAGGTAACTTCCTGTGTTTTTCTTTTCACCCTAACCTATTCCCCTAGCTTTCAATTTTTCCACAATCATTTTATAAACATTGGACTCACGGACTGTACCATCAATTTGTTTAATAATTTACCTTTCCTGTCTTATATTTAATAATGCTCTGACTTCCATTTCTGTCCAGTTATTTCCTCTATCCCCTCCAGTGGCCATCGTTTTGTTTGGTCATTTTTTTGATCCCTCTCAACACAGATTTTATGTGACTGTTACTGTTGAAACTGTTGACACAAGGTAACTCAGATGGACAGCTGACAGAATGTTTATGTGGTATGTTACCAAGGCAATGTACTGGCATTTCTCTGGCTTTATTTTACACAGAAATACTGGGTCAGTTCTGGCTTTTTTCCTATGTCATGAGATGGGTCAGAGCTGTGTAATTTAAACCTGCCTTCTCACTGGCTTAACGTCTTTACACAGGCATGTAGTCTGCAGTCTGTGTAAAGACCACTCTAGTCTCCAGACTTGAACCAGAGGGTGGGCCATAAGCAGAAATCAGAGCATCTTAAGGATCCTGAAATATTATGTATGGAGCAATGATCAAAGATCCCCTCAATACTGTATATTCACCAGTCTCATAAAAGCACAATAGAAGCCAACTTGATGTAAAAGGAAGGTGGACATCCTTTTCAAGGGTGCCAACAATTCTGGAGGTGACTGTGCATAAACTGAAAACTGGTGAGAGAAAAAACCAGAGAAGAGAGGGATTCAAACGCTAACCTTTTTTGTCTTTCTTATAAGAACATTAGATTTAGACAAATATACATCAGTATATCTAGGAGGTAGACTGGGATAGCTGTGTGTGTAATGTCTCTCGCTCCATGGCCATGGACTGCTTCAGCCCTGTTCCTCCCCTGACCATGCCTTGAAGCAGCCTGGAGCTCCAGATCCATCACCCATCTCCTCTAAACTGCACAATATATACCATTTGTAACTATAGCATTTATTCTTCTGTTATTACTGTTAGCTATTACCTCAACTGTAATCTGCTTAACCCAATTTATTTGCTGTGATAGGTCCCTTGTAGCATTTCTGACACATTCCATTCTATTGCTACTTTACACCTGGCTAGCGGATGATGGGCTCCCCATCTATAGCCAGGTTCCTCTAGAGATTTCTTCCCATTGGGGAGTTTTTTCTCACCACCGTTTGTTTTCTCCCCACTGGGAGTTTTTTTTACCTCATGTACTTGTTATTTGAGGGTTCAGGCCTGGTGTTTTCTCTGCTCTGTATGCTCTGTTTCTTGCTTTGCTACTCTGTAAAGTATCTTTGTGACAGTTCCCTGTAGAAAGTGTGATACAAATAAAATTGAATTGAATTGAATTGAATTTATGTTTGTAAATAGAGACTAGAAATAGCATCAGCATTGCAGGAAAACAAGGAAACATTTTAAATACAACCATTGACAAGCATTGTTGCTGTAGCAGAAGTCATTTTTATCATCAAGGGTAACATATTTAATTAATGTATTGGGTAATATAATTCCATGAAAGATTATTCCATAAATGTTTTGGTTCCAGCTATCTGCAATGTGTCCACAGGAATGAGAGTGCTTGTCTTGCGTGTTAGCCCCTGGCTTATTGCACATATATGGTAATGCAAAGGATGATGAATGAATAATGGTGGAACCACACATAAAAATACCACATAATCACAAACTCATGAAACAATTATAACAAAGAAAATTTACTTTGAAAGTATGCTTGAACATAATAATGAACAAAGCACAAAACACTTTCATTGTTGAGTCAAAAGGACCATTCAAGATAAAGAATGACATTCAGTCAGGCCCAGGAATAAAATAGGCAATTCATCTTGTTCCTGGCACATACCTGGCCTGAGTTATGCAAGGCTATGGTGTGACTGAGTCCAAATTCAGTAAATAAACATAAAGTATAGACACAATTAATGACTGCTTTTCCTCATATGCTAATGCTACTGAAAACAAATCCTGTACTTTATTTACTCAAAGTTCTTAAGGAATACAGATTTTTAATCCTTCAAAATAATAATGGAGATCAAAGGTCCATATTGAGACTGTGATATGAGAACCCCCACAAGAAGTTACTTTATTGCTTGAGCCCCACCTTCTCTTCAGATACTTGAAGCATGATGAGCCTTCTCTGCCAAAGGTGGTATAAAACCCAGAACAAAGTTTATCGCCTCACTTTAAGCACCTGTGGAGATCCTGCTCACAACCCACAAGGCCACCATGGGGACACCTAAAGAAAGGTTCACGTGGGCATTACTATTGTTAGCACTGTCTATAGGATTAGCCCCTGCGGAAAAAGGTAGGTATTTCCTAAGCCTGTGTGCTTCTTCTATGTTTTACTTTTATATTGAATGGGAATAGACTGATCCTTAAGCATATTTAAATGAATTAAATATGTATTTGCTTCATGGGTATCTCCTTTACTATTAATGAAAAATACATTAATTATCTTTGTATTTTGAAAGAAATTATCGGGATATGAACAATGAGTGAGAATCTATTTTTATTACCATGTAATTGGTTTCATTGTTTTAAAAAATAAAGCTTGATTCTCAACAGCATTATAGCTTATGCATTTCTGAACCATTTTATTTTTAAAATAGTTACAGTGTTTTCCAAAATGATTCAAAATAATTGTGATGTAAATATAATTTTTCTTTTTCTCTGACCAACTTTATTGTATAAATATTGAGAATGCATTATAGATCATTTCTGTTTGTTTTAAACAGATTTTTTTGGTCAGCTTTATGAAGGATGTGAAAAATCTATGGAGGTATTATACGTTCATAAGAGAGACTTACTCCACACAAGTGTCTGAAGAGCAGGACAAATAATTGTTTTGTATGAATGACATGCTGCTTGGTCAGAACTAAAAATGATTTCAATTATGGTTTCAGGGAGCTCCACAAAGGTTAACATTATCCCTCCAATGAAGATTCCCATAATAACAGGTAAAAATATTAAAGGCATGTTCACAATGCTACTATTAATTATACCAAACTAAAGTTTAGTCATTGTTACATTTTTTTCAAAGTTGAATAAAAATAAAAGATTCACTTGTCTTATGAATTTATGACATATATATAATTTATAATATATATATATATAACATGTTGTGCCACATTAAGTTATGACACCAGTGATTTACTATGAAATTGATAAAAAATGTTTTCTGAGTTGGTCACACCTTATCAGGCAAAAGAAAATATTTGTTTTATGAGTAATCTTTTTAAAGGAGATTGGGACAGGTAGAAAGTAGAGCAGGTAACAGATAGAGAAGGGACCAGAGCTGAACGCATTCCATGTTGGGGGTTGAAGCTACATCTGTGTGAGGGGCCCTGCATATGGTTTCACAGTCAGCAATTCAATGGACTGGCCAGACCTCTCACCTGGGATATATGTAGCCTGATATCATGTACAAATATCAATTCTTGAAACTCATTAAAACTCATTAAAAATAGCAGAAAACTCTTCTGAAGGTCCCCATTCAGAGTAATGCTTCTGAAATACTAGATTATGCAAATGACAATCCATGACTAGCACACACACGTGCACACACAGACACATATACATACATACATACATACATATAGTTATTTATATATATATATATATATAGTGGGCTCCAGAATTATTGGCACCCTTGATAAATATGCACAAAAAAAATGCTAAACTAAAAAATAATTGACATATTGACATAAGCTTTATTTTCCAACATGTGTAAACTAGTGTGCTTGATTAATGATTCATTGGAGTCAACCAGTCTTAAATTTTTTAAATAAAAAAAATATTTCCCCAAAAAACAGGTTCCACATTGGCACCCCTGGTTTAATACTTTGTGAAAACACTCCCGGCAAAGATGACAGCCATGAGTCTTTTCCTGTAATTTGTGATAAGGTTAGAGAAAACATTTGGAGAGATTTTTGACCATTGCTCCATGTAGAACTTTTCAGAATCATTGATATCTTTGGGTTCCCCCTCCCCCGCTTCAGTTCAGACCACAGGTTTTTGATGGAATTTAAGTCTGGAGACTGAGATGGCCATTGGAAAACATGGATGTTGATTTCACTTAAGCATTTCTGTTTAGATTTTGATGTATGCTTGGAGTCATTCTCCTGCTGGACAATCTACCTACAGTATGACCAGATCCTAGCTTCTTAGCAAAGACAACCAAATTTTCTGCCAGAATTTCCTGGTACTTTGTTGAATTCATTGTGCCATTGATCTAAAATAGTACCTCGGGACCCACCTCCATATTTGACAGTAGGTATGAGGTGCTTCTCCTGAATGCATTCCTCTTTTGCCGCCAAACATGTCGATGGTGTGTATGGCCAAAACGTTCAATTTTGGTCTCATATGGCAATAGCACTCTCTTCCAGTCATAATTCCAATAACGTTTGTCAAGCTCCAGATTCTTGGTTTTGTTTATTGTGCTCAGTAAGGGCTGTCTTCGTGCCACCCTTCCAAAGAGTTAGTCGGTATGGAGGTGCCATTTTATGTTTTTTTCTTTTAGACTTGTTGACCACAAGAAACAAACCAATTTCTGCAATTCTTAAACAGTGATCCTTGGGTTATTAATGGCCTCCCTCACCATCTTCCTCACCGTCCATGGGGACACCATGCACTTGCTTCCTCTTCCTGGAAAAATTGCAACCATTCCATATATTTTACACCTATTTATTATTGCCCTTACAGTGCTAAGTGGTATGTTTAACCATTTATGTCTTTTTTTGTACCCATTACCAGACTTGTGATGGTAAATTACCATTGATCTCTTCTGAATTGACAGTTATTTGGCTTTTCCCATGCTGATGGATGACAAAGGGATTTTGTATGCTTGTTACCTAATTTTTATTCTATAGTGAAACTGGAAGTGATGGAATGACACAATATAGTTCCTTTAGACTGAGATGAACTAAATTAAGTAAAATTGTATTGCCAATTTCATTTTGTTTGATTTTACTTACAATAATTGTTAGGGGTGCCAATAATTATGGCACCTATGGTTTTCAGAAAAAAATTAGATTACTTAATAAAAAAACTTTGAAGCATGAAAGTAAATGTATTGAAATACATTTCTTCATTTTTATTAAGGGTGCCAATCATTCTGGAGCCCACTGTGTACATATATATATATATATATATATATAGGATGTGTAAAAGTAATTATCTGGAATGTCTTTGCTTAAATGCTAGAAGTATAAAAAAATAAATTGGGATTACAGAGACATGGCTTGGGGATAAGGATGGGGATGGGTACATAATATAGTAATATATATAATATAGAAGGGTACAAATTCATTTGGAAGGATAGATCCAGTAAGAGAGGTGTGGGTGTAGCTCTCTATGTATAAGAAAATTTTAATGTGCAGAAAATTCCCAAAATTGACTAGCTTGTGTCTAGTGAGGATATCTTAATAAAGCTCATAGGGGAATATGAAAAGGGCCTTACAGTAGGAGTGTGTTACCGGCCGCCAACTTCAGACAGTAGTGTAAACTCAACACTCTTTGGAAGAATAAAACAAGCTTGTCAGGATTGTGAGACTATTATTATGGGTGACTTCCATTACCCTGCTATTAATTAGGAAATGATGATAGGACAAGGAAAATGTGAGGAAGATTTTTAGGCATTATAAATGACCTTTTTTGGCACAGTATGTCAATCAGCCCACAAGAGGGGAATCAATTCTGGATCTGGCGCTACGTAATGATCCAGACAGAATTTGTAGCATAGAGGTAATTGAGCCACTTGGGACTAGCGATCATTCTGCAGTTAGATTTGATGTATTATGGCACATTAACTAGACAGTCCTTAGAAACTGGAGAAATACCTGAGGACTGGAAGCAAGGTAATACAATACCAATATATAAGAAAGGGGACCGTACCGATCCAGGAAACTACAGGCCTGTAAGTTTAACTTGCATCACATGTAAAATACTGGAATCTATCGTTAAAAACAAGTTGGAAGTATTTCTTGAAAATAGCAATATCCTACGGGATAGCCAGCATGGTTTTCTTAAGGGAAAGTCATGTCTGACAAACTGGTATTCTTTTAAGAAGCTACCAAGTGTTTTGATATAACAAGATGTATGATATTATCTACTTAGATTTCCAATAGGCTTTTGATAAGGTACCACATGAGCGACTTGTTAGTAAAATGATGACAGTAGAAATTAGAGGACGTTTTTCAGAGTGGATTCGGAACTGGCTACAGGGTAGAACACAAAGAGTAGTGGTAGGAGGGATATTATCTGAGCAGGTAACTGTTGGAAGTGGAGTCCCACAAGGATTGATGCAGGGACCACTGCTCTTCCTCATTTATATCAATAACCTTGACAGGGACATAGAAAGTACATCAACTAATTTTATAGTTTGGAAGCTACTCAAGTAATCCAAGAAGATTTAAACAAAATTCAGAAGTGGGCGGAAACCTAGAAAATGAAATTTAATATAGCCAAATGTAAAGTTCTGCATGTGCGAAATAAAAACATTAGGTAGGATTACTTTATGGGTGGAACAATAGTGGAATGTGCTCAGTTTGAAAAAGACTTGGGAGTAATGGTTGATCAAAGCCTTTCTGGTTCTAGGCACTGTGTTGTAGCAGTAAAAAAAAAGTCCAACAGGATGCTGGGATATATAGCCAAAAGTATTGAGTATAAATCCAAGGAAGTTATACTTATCCAATACAATACATTTGTTAGACCACACTTGGGGTATTGTATGCAGTTCTGGGGATTGTACTACAAGAAAGACATAAGCCCGTTTCCACCGCAGGAACCAGGGTCTAAATTAAGTTCCGAGGACTCTATTTTACCCCCCAACAAGTCCTTGCTCGGGGGGTAGTACTTTCCAAAAGTACAGGAACTTTTGGGGTGGGGAGCAAGCGCTGAACATTTCTGATAGGTCGAGTAGCCTGCTCGCAGCATTTTATTTCAAGCGCCATTTTTAAAAATCTGCAGCCGCAAACCGATTTATTATTTTCAAAATAATAACTTGAATTCAAACTTTTATGTTATGCGGCGCAGTAGCCCACTTTTTTATAGCCTGCCAACGTCTACAGATGAGAAATTAAGATTGAGGATTATAACGTGTGCTCTTCTGTTCTTTTCTTGCTTTAGCATTACGTCTGTTTTATAAAATATTAAGCATTCGTGCTGGGAAGGCATATTACGTACCAAAACATTCAAACAATTTAATTTGCTTGCTAAATATTTTCATCCGGATTTTCTTTAGCCCGTTATAACTGACTCAAAATGCTTCACACAGTAAGTGAGGTATGCGGTATTTCAGCGTAATTTACATTGGGGATACAGTAAAAGAAAACAGGAAAAAAATCACCTTCCGCAATTTTCGTCAGGGTAAGATAACAGGTTAATTCTAGTAATCATCCCTTTTGCTTTTTCAAACTGCCATAATTTTACTCTGCGATTCTTAAATTCCACAAAAAGACCAGGAATACCAGGCTGCAGGGCACACTTCAAGTAGGCTATTTAGCTGCTCCGCTAGCAGTAACTTTAAAAGATGAAAGCAAACGGTAGCTGAGTTTTCATTCTATTTATTCTTGTCATTTTGCGATATGGAAATGACGATGAGAGTCAAATTAATCAATTCAACAGCAAATTGTTTACGATGTGTGCATGTTTTCTGCTATATATCTTGTTACCAGTTATTTGTGGAATATGAATGCAGTCTGTCGCCTCGGATGTCAAGACATGAAAGTGAATGTTCGCATAAAAAATATAATGAATTTGTTTGATAAGATATATAAAACAGTTACAATCCGTATATTGGCCTGTTATATCCTGTTTGCTGCATAACAACGGTCCAAGTCGAACTACCAACAAGAGTTGTGCTTGACAACAGTAAAATAATGTGCCCAAACGGCCGTGGAAGAATATTTCAATTTCAGGTGATTAAGTCGATAAAAATCAATAAATACTAAAGTAACCATATATAGTCATTGTTGGTAACCAGTTGTATAAGTGGAATAAACCCCTCTGGGCTGTCCCGCTATTGGAAAATAATGTACTTCAGTGGCAGTATGGAGTTACAGAAGAAATCATATGACAGATGGACCGACGACAACGTCACTTTTTCATACGTCAGCAGACTAATTTGCCTAATCGTTGCGGGTCTTTGGACCATGGTGGAAACGCAGACTACAATGGGCTGAAGGAATCTTTTAGTTCCTTGAAAAGTAGTTCTTGGGACAGTTCCGGGTACTTTGGGTGGAAACACGGCTATAGAGGCTCTGGAAAAAGTTCAAAGAATAGCAACAAAATTGATTCCTGGTATGAAAGATGAAAGCTATGAGGAAATATTTAAGATGCTTAACCTCTTTAAGCTTAGTAGGACGAGACTCAGGGGAGATTTGATTGAGGCTTTTAAATTCATAAAGGGGATCAACAAGTGAACTACAAGAGATTCTTCAGGTTGAGTTCTGTTAGTAGAACGAGAGGACATAAATGGAAATTAACAAAAGGTAAAGTCCATACAGACATTATGAACAATTTTTTTTCACACAGAGAGTAGTCAATGTGTGTAATAGCCTGCCAGCTCACGTAGTAGAGGCAGAAACTCTGGGGATTTTCAAGACTAGGCTTGATACAGTGTTAGATACTATCTAGTCTGTAGGTAATCAGAGCACTAATTTAGTTAGGAAAATGGCAAGCATTGTTAGGCTGAATGGCCTGTTCTCATAATTACGTTATGTTATGTTATTGTAGCAAACTGAGTGCTACCGCTCGTTTGAGAGATGAGAGAGAGACAAGTTCTTTTTCAGGACGCGACTGCGTCTTTTTATTTTCCGGCCGCCACGCGGCTTTCTGTTCGCAATACGCAAAACACAATACACAATACACAAGGTATGTTACAATTCACGGCTGACTGCCCGTCAGCTCTTCTTCCTCCTCCAGTTCTCTCGCTTCTCTCTCTGTCGAGGCGCTTTTAAACGTCCAGGCTCACTGTCGAGGTAATCAGCACATTGTCAATCAATCAAACAATTAACTATCCGTGCTGATTAATAAACCCCAACAGCCGTGGCGCAGAGTTCCGAGAGCCGCCCCGCCCACTCTCTCTCTCTGCAGCCAACGCAAAAACCACGCCCACCTTACCACATACCCCCACCGCCCGACTTAGGCCGGGGAGCCATCCGGCCGATGACCGACCCCCCCCCCACCCCCTTCGGGGCGAGAGAGGAAGTCCGCCACCACCATCTGCGCCCCCGGCCTATGAACCACCTTAAAATTAAAGGGTTGTAGAGCCAGATACCACCGGGTGATTCGCGGGTTGGTATCCTTCATGCGGTGGAGCCATTGGAGGGGAGCGTGGTCCGAACAGAGGGTGAATGGGCGACCCAGCAGGTAGTAGCGCAGGGACCCGACCGCCCACCAGATGGCGAGGCACTCCTTTTCTACCGTGCTGTACCTCGCCTCCCGCTGGGATAGTTTGCGGCTGAGGTACAGCACCGGGCGGTCGACTCCCTCCACCTGCTGGGTCAAAACAGCCCCCAGCCCTCTGTCCGATGCGTCGGTCTGCAGGATAAAAGGAAGAGAGAAATTAGGGGTGAACAAGAGCGGCTCCCCGCAGAGGGCTTCCTTTACCCTCTCAAACGCTCGCTGGCACGGCTCCGTCCACTGGACCGGATCTGAGGCACCTTTGCGAGTTAAATCAGTCAAGGGGCTGGTCAGCTGTGAAAACGCCGGAATAAACCGTCTATAGTAGCCGGCCAACCCCAAGAACCTCCTTACCTCTTTTTTCGTCTTGGGTCGTGGACAGGTCGCAATCGCCGCGGTTTTATCCACCAGAGGTCGCACCTGTCCACTTCCCAAGTGGTACCCCAAATACCGTACCTCCGCTCGGCCAATCGCACACTTCTTTGGGTTAGCCGTGAGCCCCGCCTGCCTCAAGGACTCGAGCACCGCCCCCACATGCCGCATATGCTGTGCCCAGCTGCTACTGTGGATGATAACATCATCCAGATAGGCAGCAGCATACGCAGCATGCGGACGCAGCAGCCGATCCATCAGGCGCTGGAAGGTGGCTGGGGCCCCGAATAACCCAAACGGAAGTGTTCGGAATTGGTACAAACCGTCCGGAGCGGAGAAAGCCGATTTCTCTTTGGACTTTGCAGACAAGGGAATCTGCCAATAGCCCTTAGTCAGATCCAGTGTCGAGAAAAAACGAGCCGTGCCCAGCCGATCCAGGAGTTCGTCGACCCTAGGCATAGGATAGGCATCAAAATGTGACACAGCATTCACTTTCCTATAATCCACACAGAACCGAATAGAGCCATCCGGCTTACTTACCAGCACGATGGGGCTATTCCAGGCACTGTGGGACTCCTCTATTACACCCAACTCCAGCATGGCCTTTATTTCTGCCTGCACCAATTTCTTTTTGTGCTCCGGCAGTCTATAGGGGCGGGAACGTACCGTTACTCCCGGGGGGGTGTCGATATGGTGGTGTATGAGGTTCGTGCGTCCTGGTAGGGGAGAAAACACATCCGCAAACCGTTTTTGCAACATGGCAAGGTCTGCTCTCTGACTTGGCGAGAGGTGGCTATCTGAAAGGGGTGGGGTCTGATTGATTGAATTTACTACCTCCGGCCCCAGCTCGTCCCTCTCCTGATCCACCGTTACCAGAGAAACAGCCACCACCTCTTTCCAGGCTTTTAATAAATTGAGGTGATAAATCTGTTTCGCTCCCTCTCTATCAGCACGCTCCACCTCATAGTCAACCTCCCCAACTCGTCGTGTGACCACGAAGGGCCCTTGCCACTTGGCGAGTAATTTTGTACTGGAGGTTGGAAGTAATACCAGGACTTTATCTCCCGGCGAGAATTGACGTAGTTTCGTCCCTCTATTGTAGTGCCTCTGCTGACGTTCCTGAGCCTCGAGCAAATTCTCCCGTGACAACCGACCCAGTGTATGGAGTTTTGCTCGCAGGTCCATAACGTATTGCAACTCATTTTTGCTGGGGCTTGGACCGTCCTCCCAGCTTTCTTTAACTAGGTCCAATATTCCCCGAGGTTTTCTACCGAATAACAGTTCAAAGGGAGAAAATCCCGTGGAGGCCTGGGGAACCTCCCGCACTGCAAATAATAGAGGGACTAACCACTTATCCCAATTTCGGCTATCGTCGTGAATGAACTTTCGAATCATGGACTTCAGAGTTCTATTAAACCGCTCCACAAGCCCATCTGTTTGGGGATGGTATACACTGGTTCTAATAGAGCGGACGCCCAGTAATCCGTATAGCTCATTTAGTGTACGTGACATAAACGAAGTGCCCTGATCAGTCAGAATCTCTTTCGGGATTCCGACCCGGGAGATAATTTGAAACAGAGCTTGCGCAACACTCTTAGCTGAAATATTGCGCAACGGCACTGCTTCGGGATACCGGGTCGCATAATCCACCAAGACCAACACGAAACGGTATCCCTGGGTGCTCCGTTCAAATGGCTCGATGAGGTCCATAGCAATTCGATCAAAGGGAACCTCTATTAAGGGTAGTGGGCGCAACGGCGCTTTTGGGGTGGCCGGGGGGTTCACTAATTGACATTCGGGACAGGACGCACACCACCGACGTACGTCCGCCCAAATGCCCGGCCAGTAAAACCGAGCCATTATTCGGTGTAGTGACTTATCATACCCTAAGTGCCCCGCCATGGGGTTGTAATGAGCCGCCTGGAAAACCATTTCCCGGCGGTTTCTGGGTACCAACAACTGGGTCGTTTCTTCACCGGTCTGAGCGTCACGACACACTCGATACAACCTGTCCCTAATAATAGAAAAATAAGGGTGAGAGAGTACTGCATCGGGGCGCACCTGCTGACCATCAATCCGCATCACTTGGTCATAGGCAAAGCGTAAGGTGTCGTCCCGAGACTGCTCGAGTGGGAAATCCTCCGCGGGTTGGAATACAGGACCCCGGGGAGTCTCAACCGGAGGCTCGCCTGGGTCCCTCCCCGCCCCGGCCGTGTCGGACGGCCCTGCGTCACCACCGTCAACAGCACACACGTCACACTTCCCTATCGGTCGTGATCGCAACCCCAGTATGTTTCTAGAGATCTCCCTAAACCCCGCCCAATCAGTACCCAAGATTAGGGGATGCGCAAGCCGGGAGCTAACCGCAGCCTTCACCATATGCGTTTTTCCCTGGTAACAAATTTCCACGGGTACTACCGGATACTTGTGCACATCTCCATGCACACACCGAATGGAAACCCAGGGTGCCTTTACCAATGCCTCGGTTCGAACCAGGTTTTGCTGGATCAGGGACTGCATAGCCCCTGAATCCAACAGCGCCCGGTGTTCACTCCCTTGCACCCTTACCGGGATGCAGTACGCTCCCTCCTGATCGGGAGCGGAAGTGGGCGGCCCGACCACCCGGACCACCTGCCCCACTTCCATAAGTGGACAATCGCGGCGCAGGTGACCCAGCTGTCCGCACCGCCAACACCCCGGTCCGAGCGTCTGAGGCGCCCTCTGCGAGCCGGAGCCCCCCGCCACTGAGCCTGGACCTGGAGAGGGAATCGGAAAAAAGGGGGGATTAGTTTGAGGCAAGGGAGGGGGCAGAGCCCGGGGGACAGGGAAGGGGCCAGCACGAGGAGGGGGTCTCCTCCTAGGCGCCGGTTCCGGCCGTGCTTGCTGCTGGGCGCTGGGGTATAGCACTAGGTGGTCTTCCGCCAGGGTAACCGCCCCCTCTAGGTTGGTCGGGCGATGGCAGCGCACCCAATTGGCCGTTCCCTCCGGCAACCCTTCCAGGAACTGTTCCAGTATAACCTGCTCCACCACGCCCCCGGCGGACCGGGTCTCTGGTTGCAGCCAACGCCGGGCCATGTGGGTTAGCCTTTGGGCGTATGCGAAGGGACGGTCCTCCGCCACCAGTTTCGCCGTCCGGAACCGGCGCCGGTAATCCTCCGTGCTGCAGCCCAGTCGGTCCAGGATCGCCCTCTTCACAATCTTGTAATCCGCCCGGGCTCCGGGCGGCAGTCCATGCGCCGCCTGCTGGGCTTCCCCGGTTAAAAGGGGCAGGAGGTGTACAACCCACTCCTCGTGGGGCCACTGACACGCCTCCGCTGCCACCTCAAAACTTTCCACGAAGGCCTGGATGTCATCTTCGGCGGTCATTTTTGGTATGTGGATCCGGAGAGGGGATCGGGACGGCGGGTCCCGGGAGCTGGTTTCCCCGGCGGCAGCCAGCTGTCGCAGCGCCTGGGTCTGGAGGGAGGCTTGTGCACGCAGAGCCTCCATCTGCTCTGCGTGTACGGCCGCCTGCCGCTCCTGCATCTGGGCCATCCCCTCCAGCATCCTCGCCAGCGCTACGAGAGGCTGCGCCGTCTCGCTCCGGTTTGGGTCCATCTCTGACCTTCTCTCTCTCTCTCTTCCTGCCGTCTCCCCCGCACGGGCCACCACTGTAGCAAACTGAGTGCTACCGCTCGTTTGAGAGATGAGAGAGAGACAAGTTCTTTTTCAGGACGCGACTGCGTCTTTTTATTTTCCGGCCGCCACGCGGCTTTCTGTTCGCAATACGCAAAACACAATACACAATACACAAGGTATGTTACAATTCACGGCTGACTGCCCGTCAGCTCTTCTTCCTCCTCCAGTTCTCTCGCTTCTCTCTCTGTCGAGGCGCTTTTAAACGTCCAGGCTCACTGTCGAGGTAATCAGCACATTGTCAATCAATCAAACAATTAACTATCCGTGCTGATTAATAAACCCCAACAGCCGTGGCGCAGAGTTCCGAGAGCCGCCCCGCCCACTCTCTCTCTCTGCAGCCAACGCAAAAACCACGCCCACCTTACCACAGTTATGTTATGTTATGTCGGGGAAGTGAGGATTATGTGAAATACATTTGATTTTCTGAATTCAACTGTTTTAACCAATTAACACTTTTGTTTGATGTCCGGCAGTCTGAATACCAAACACAAGTGCATCAACGGTTAAAACCCCTCAATTATCCAACATGTAAAATAATCTTAGTCAATTTATTTAGTTAATTTTTATCAAAGATATTCATTATTAATTAAATTTCTGAATTTGTTAGGCACAGCAACCTGTTCGATCAACCTTTATCAAACATACAACTCCAAACAAGATTAAAATTAAGAAATGTATTAAGTTACAGCACATATTCACATCTGATCTAAATACAAGGTTAATTTACCTTAAAAAAAAAGCCAACACAATGTTAAAGACATGGGTAAGTCACAATCACAAAAGAAATGAATGAAAGAAAATACCGAACCAGATACCAAAATACCAAATACCAAGATTCTTTTTGCACAGGTAAATACACTATATAAAACATTACATATTTAGACTCTAACTGTGTTAGTGTCACAGAATCCTCCCCAGCCAGGGAAGAGTCCCCAAAATAGGGCTTGGGATTTACCACATTCACAGTATCAGCCTTGTCTGTTCTATTGAGCCATTTTGTAGTTCACAGGCCCTAATTTTTCATTACCTCAGCTAGCCCTATCCACTTAAGTACAAGCTTAGATAAAAAGTAGTCAGAGGCTTTGGAATGAATGAATGAATGAATCATTGCATTTATATAGCACTTTTCCAAACGCTCAAAGTGCTTTACAGTGATGAGTGGGAATTCACCTCACCCACCACCAATGTGTAGCACCCACCTGGGTGATGCACAGCAGCCATTTTGCGGCAGGACACTCACCACACATTAGCTAAGATGGAGAGGGAGAGAACATTTTTTAGCCAATTAAATCAGGGGATAATTAGGTGGCAAGTTTGAGAAAGCCAGGTCGGAAATTTAGCCAGGACACCGGGGAACCCTCTACTTTTTGCAACAAGTGTCATGGGGTTTTTAATGACCACAATGAGTCAGGACCTCGGATTAATGTCTCATCTGAAAGACGGCATCTCCTACAGCACAGTGTCTCCATCACTGCACTGGGGCATTGGGGTTTATTTGACCAGTAGGGAGAGTGCCCCCTGCTAGCCCACCAACACATGGTGTGCCCCGACCCAGACCAGATCTCCCACCTGACAGTGTGCCAATCTCCTGTGGACATTGTAGTATTAGGCTTGTCTGTGTTTCACTACTCCCATTCTCTCCCTCACCTCTTCTGTGAAGTAAAGTTGATGTTCCAGTACAGAGTATTGAGATTTCTGTGGTGTCAGAGCTTGATGTATAAGCCTCTCCAAGGGGCCTTACAGGTGCCTTCGCTGCCTGTTCAGCAGGTGTGCATTGAGTGGTGTCATGCTTGCCCTTGTTGACGGCAAACCTGAATTCTGACAGCCACAGATCCCACTCCCTATGACGCTGCCCCACGAAAGAAGCAATCATGAACTTCAAGGTCCTCTTAACTCTCTCAGTACGGTTTGTCTGAGGGTGGTAACTGGTGGTCAGTTATTGAGTTACCCACCACTTCTTGCACAGGTAAGAGAGGACTTAGCTGGTGAAATGAGCACCATGACCAGAGACAATATATTTAGGAACACTCCATCTGGTGAACATTTCATGTTTCAGAATGTGGCATATTCTGAATGTTTTACTGTCTCTGAGGGGAAACAGCTCCACCCATTTTGTGAAGTAATCCACAATGACTAGCAAGTATAGCTTTTCCTTCTTACTCCTGGGTAATGGGCCCATGAAGTCCATGCCAAACATGTATCCAGCTTCCTCCACAATGGTGGACTGTAGAAATCCCGCTGGTTTCCTGTTGTCGGGTTTGTATGGTTAGCACCTACAGATAGTGCCGCCATTTCTCCACTGCCCACACTACTGCCAGGCACTCTGATGCTGAGTAATTGGTTTCTGCTCCACGGAGCCCCCTAGAGGCAAAGGCGACCACCTTCTAATCCTCAGGAGAGCTTTGGGTCAGGACAGCCCCTAGCCCTACATCACTTACATCCATATGAACCTGGAAAGGTAATTTTAAGTCTGGATGAGCTAGGACAGGAGGGTTCTCAAGAGCCTTCTTCAGAATTTCCATGTTTTTACATTCTTCCGTCCACCATCATCCTACTCCTTTCCGCTTCAGATTGTTCAGCGAGGTCAGCAAACCAGAGAATGAACTTGTGGTACCATCCGACCAGACTAAGGAAATGCTGGAGGCTTTTAAGATCATAGGGTGTTGGATATTGGGTCACTGTTGTGGTCTTTTCAGGATCAATTTCCACTTCCTTTCCTGAGACAGTGTGCCCCAGGAATTTTAGTTGATTCCTGAAAAAGTGGGACTTTTTATGTTTAGTGTGAGATTGGTATTGTGGAGTTTACTGATGCATTATGGTCTTTAGTGTGCTGTTCCTGGTTAATTTAATACTAGGGCTGTCAATCGATTAAAATATTTAATCGCGATTAATCGCACGATTGTCCATAGTTAATCGTGATTAATCGCAAATTAATCGCACATTTTTTTATCTGTTCAAAATGTACCTTAAAGTGATATTTTTCAAGTGTTTAATACTCTTATCAACATGGGAGTGGACAAATATGCTTGCTTTATGCAAATGTATGTTTATTTATTATTGGAAATCAATTAACAACCCTCAAAGGTACTGCATTTAGCATAACAAAATATGCTCAAATCATAACATGGCAAACTCCAGCCCAACAGGCAACAACAGATGGGCATATTGACCTGCTAAATTTAGCATTACTTAGTAATATGAGCACTCACACAATGTAGTGTGTCCAACTTTATGCTTATAAAGGTTCACTAAAACATCCCGTTTTTTTAAGCATTAACACAAAACGATGGACCTCAATGCAACAAAAGACACATTGTACAACAGGTTCATTGGTCAGCTAAATTTTCCATTACTCAAAGATCATTCCCTGGATCCCTTGCACTTCTAAAGCAAATCACACAATGTAATTATGTCAAACCTCACATGGGGAAAATAAAGGCTCACAAAAACATCACCTTCTACTATGTGGGATCAAAACAGGATGATACAAAATAAAACAAACAATAAATAAAGTGAGCAGGAAACAGTGTAAAGGGAGTATAATACAGAACTAGGACTCAAACTAGGATATTGCAGTTAGGCTATACTTCCATTTATTTGGATACAACAGTTAGGCTATACTTCTATTTCTTTGCACCGAGCCAGTTGCTTAAACAGACAAGCCTGTTTACATTGTCGGACGACAGGGCAGCTCCCTTCTCCTGAACAATATGCCCAGACAATTAAAAACTGCGTTCACGCTGTTTTACTCGGGAAAACATGGATTCCCACAGAAAACACTGCTTTATTTTATTGTTAATGAGTATATTAAATGAGTAAATATAGTGAAACCGCGAAACTAGTCAGGCTGCAATAGTACTGAAATGTAAATATGGTATCACTGTCAGGTGTTTCGTTATATCATTTGCAGCATTTATTTCTGAGCAAAATAACGTTTTCTAGCTAAGCTGGCTAGCGAAAAAAGTTGCTGATGGATATCGTAACTTTTAAATTTCACATATTGCTATAATGAATGGGAAACATAAACGATATTAACGCATATCACATAATCACACACCCAAATGAAAATGCATGAAAAGCCTAAATACACCATTTTTCTTTCTTACCACAAACTACAAATGCCGCCATTTATCTCGAATTTCTGACCTATAATTCCGAGTTCTACGACCGTTCAGTTGCTTTTTTCACAAGTCGGACCTCGTTTTTCACTAGTTTTGAGTTGTCTTGAACGCAGCATAAGGGTTGGGCAAACATTCATCATAACAGAACGTGCGTTAAAAAAATTAGTGGCATTAAAACAAATTTGCGTTAACGCGTTATTATCGCATTAACTTTGACAGCCCTATTTAATACACAATGATGTAGTTCTCCAATCACTCTCCCTATCAACCTCTGGAAAGGGGTGGCAGAATATTTGAGTCCAAAGGGCATGGTTTTGAATTGGTACAGCCCAAAAGGGGTGGTCACTGCAGTCTTCATCTGGCTGTCTTCATTCATCGTTACCTGCTAGTAGCCCGATTGTAGGTCTAGCGACCTGAACCAGGCAGATCTATGCAAGGACTCTTAAGATATCATGAATGATGGCCATGGGATAAGCATCCTGAGGCATTTTGGCATTCAGCATCCTATAGTCGATACAGAAACAGAAGATCCCATCAGGTTTATTCCCCAAAACAATTGGTGATGCCCATGAAGAATGTGTGGGTTCTTGATCCTTCAGCATTTGTTCCACTTGCCTTTGCTTTGCTTTTTTATTATGTCCCTTTTTAGTGGTGAGACTCAATAGGCTTGGGATCTGACTGGGATGTCATCATTGGTGTTGATTGTGTGCTGGATGATGTAAGTCCTACCTATCTTCTTAGAGCACACTGAAGGCCATGTATTGAAAAGACTTTGCATCTCTGGTGGGTGATTGTTCAGGAGATCCCTGAAGGTGTTGGAGGGTTCCCCACAGCTGTGTTGATGTGTTGGGTACACAGCAGGCATGACCATATATAGGCTCACTGCTAACTGACTCTCAGCCTTATCAGCCGGCTAGGTGAGACAGTCACAATTGAGAAAAAGAAAAAAGGATCATTTCCTGTTAATCTTCATTCCATAGCTATGTTCTCCTGGGTTCTTCTGGATCCTAGTTTTCATGAGGAAATCCAGCCCAAGAATAAGGGGAAAGGCCAGGTGGTTGTCAACCATGACATGTCTCAAGAGTCCACACACTCCCATGCCAGGCATAAGACAGCAAGGCTTTTTCATACTGCTGTGTTTGTCTGCCCATGTGCTAATACAAAGTTACAGTTATCTCCTGTGATCAGCTGCTCCCCTGGTCTTGTTACATTCTGCCAGAGCTCTTCTGCTTTATGGTGAATGTGTAGCCAGTGTCAAGGACCACTTACCCAATTAGGACCGGACTTCTAACGGGACCACTAGCAATGCAGGAGTCTTGGCTTAGGCTAAAGCCATGTGCTGTGTCAGCGCGCTGTCTGGGTTGCCTTTTGTCTTCAGTGGTTTCCTTTTTGTCTTGTCTGATACACTTTGCTGGTTCACTCTAGACCAATATTCTCTTTCCGAGGCCTAACATCTCCATAGTATGGACAGTCTCCCTCAGACTGCAGACTAGGGAAGGATTACTGTTATTCATTATCCTCCTCACCTGTTCAGACCTAGCCTTGTCTGGCTTCCATTTCAGACACAATGCCCTATAATCATAGGCAAAGTCACAAAGACATTGAGCCTCATTCACCAATATCTTCCTAAGCTTTTTCTTAAATTTGTTCTTGAGGGTTAGGGTTAGGGTTCTTAAACCGCAGAATTGTTCGTACATGTGTTCTTAACCTCTTAGCACACAGCCCATAGTGGTCGGCACACCGGCATGCCGAGATTACTAAACTCAAACATTCGGTGCTGCTGCAACCAAAGTGTGCGTTAAAAACAGAAACGCGTTGTTTTAGTTTCATTAGTAGACGATACACGACAACTATGCCGAAAGCGGAGTTTCGCAGCCCCACCATTGTCACTCTGGTCATTCATTTAACACGCACCCCCTCCCTGTAGTCTCATCTACAAAACACCCCCCACCCACCCTTGACATAATGGACAATATTGTCTATCTTCGTATTCATAAAAATATTCTTTCACCACTAAAAAATCATATTCCGTCATAGCAACAAGATAAACCTGACAATAGCCCTAAGATATGCCTTATACAGCAGTGAAAACGCTGCTCACTGAATAACGAAATAAACGAGAAAAAGTTTTTAAAAATGATACCATGTCATTCTACAGTCAATATCTGGGACTAAATATTGAATAAATATACAACCTTACTGTTGGTTTTACGTGTAGAGATGTCCCTTTTGAGACTGCGTGGTCATATATTGTCTTGGACAATCTGTTTGGGAAATATACACGCATTTGTGACTCCTGGGTATCTTCCAAAATAGCTGTGTGTAATACCACACCTGTTGTTTACGGCGTCGTCGCCCTTTTTTTTCAGTCGGGCTTGATTGACAATTCATTTATTCAGTAGGCGAGAGTATAAGCTTTCTAACGATGTATAACATGTCTAATTCTGCTTTTGGAATAGTGTTTTATAGGTCAGCGTAACAGAAAATATTCTTAGCATCGCATTCACTTACGCATTCACTCTGTTAGCAGAAAAATACGCTGCACCTAACGATGGTCAACGATATTTTGTAATTTCTTGGAAAATACTATTATTATTGAGGACTTCTGAACATAGCTAAGCCATATGTTTGCTGATAGACCTAGCTGACATCGTTTTCTGGAGCAAAACAGAAGCGAATAGAACAGTATCATCAGGGGTGGACAGTAACGTACATAAGTACATTTACTTGAGTACAGTACTTAAGTACATTTTGTACTTTACTTATGTACTTTACTTGAGTATTTATTTTTTTGGAAACTTATGACTTTTACTCCACTACATTTGAAAGATAAATATTGTACTTTTGACTCCACTACATGTCTATGATGATTGTCGTTACTCGTTACTTTGAAGCATAGCTTTGAAGTCAACAGTTGAATATTTTTTTATTTCATAAAATGAGATTGGCCACATGCTGTGTTCCTCACAGGAGAAAAACCAATCACAGTAGCCTACTCCTAATAAGCTGTCGATCAAGTTCAAAGTGCTTGCTTGTTGCACCAGTGGTTGAACAGTTCAATTTCAACGGTAATTATGGCGACGGCAGAAGATAAGGATGATTCTTCGCCACCAGAGCACCCATGGCCATATCTCAAGTCCATGTTTGAGATTTGTGAAATTCAAAAAGATTCATATTGTTTTAAATGTTTGCTCTGCTTACCGCACACAAACTACATCGCTGCATTCAAAAACTCACCGTCCAATCTGAAAAAGCATGTAGGTATGTAAACGTTAGCTAACGGTAGCCCGTTTGCTAATTATGAAGTTGTCTGAGCTTGTAGTGGTTGCAGTTTTTATGCTAGGATTGGTCAGATGAAATTTTATTGAATTTGAGCGAAGGCTCATCCAACTGTTTCACATTTCAGGCAATGCTATCTATCACCGGGGTTAAATTGGGGGTGGACGCGGGTGGACGGTGTCCACCCACCTTTGGTAAATAAATAATTTTGATCGGCAGTTTTACAAATAACTATGACAATCCAGTCCATTTAGGCTCCAGTCCATGTGTTCCCTCTAGCCAGTTACTCGCTCAACCAATCAAAAATCCAAAGAGAAAAAAAAGCTCAGGAGGAACAGTCGTTTTTATAGACAGCACAGAAAGAAAAATATCGTTGATTGTCTTGATTGATTGGAAGCGGACGTGGTAGGTAGTTTCATTAACATGTAATTTCATCTATGCAATATTTTAAAGACAGGTGAATAAACAGCCCCCACGAACGCCGGCTATTATTAACGGCAACTTTGATTGCTTAAGCAAAATCAGCAGGTTGCTGGTCAGCAGCTAAGCTAGGATTGAATATTTCCCACATATATAGGCCCTAACGTTTTATTCAGCGGCGACTGGTGAGCTGAAAATTGGTGGGGCGCAAAACTTTACTTTAAACTAATCATTGATCTCAACCTGTTTTCATTAGTAATTTTCCTTTATAATAAAGCGTGCAAACAATCGGATTAATCAATTGACAAGTAGCCTAACACACAGCGTCTTCGTACCGTGTTAGGGGGATTAAATCATAAATTCAATTTATCTGTTAAAAATCCGTTTTAATCACCAAGTAGTCTACACTTAACACATAAGATACGCCAGTCTGTTATCTACTATGTTAGCTCTCAGAATAACCAGCAAAAACAAAACCTGCACTTCAATTGCGTTTACAATCTAGCCTACGCATTGCAGATATTTGCCATGAATAAAAGTGCGGAGAAAGAAGTGTATCCGCAAATAATGTTGATTTAAAATGTGCCCAGTTTCGTACTGCAAATGAAAATAAATGTAGGCTATACGGCCTAGGCTACTCGCTAAAACTGCCTATTTGGGGAGAGCTGGCTATATATGATAATATTGAGTAGCCTATTTTGTGGATTAATTGTATTGATACTCAAGGAAAATCAGGGGAAGATACCGCCACTGCTTAGCGATTAAAACGGATTTTTCTAAATCGCATTTATCATTTAATCTCCCTAACACAATGCGACGAAGCTGTGTCCCTTTCCATTTGATTAATCAGATGTTTGCATGCTTGGTAATCACTGGGAATTTATTAAAACAGTTTGAGATCAATGATTAGTTTAAAGGAAAGTTTTGCGCCTCACCAGTTTAAGAAAGATGGATAAAGGAGGACAAAGTGAGGACAGGAGGAGGACCGATTATTTTCGTGGGTAAAAAAAATTCTCAGCATTAATGACACTCAATAAACTTGAAATATATTATGTAACAGCTTGCATCAATAGTATACATTCTTTTTAAAACATTGTTTTCCTTAATTACAATTATGTGCACAGTACATTAAAGAGACATTCATTGGGTTGTACCTTTTTTCACCCACCTCCCACCAGATCTCAGGGTCCACCCACCTCCCAAATCCCAATTTAACCTCTGTCTATCACATGTTGCTATCTAATAACAGTAAAAATGCATCTGTAAATGAGCTTCTGTAGATGCATCATAGAAACAATACAACAGTGCGTTGACATTAAAAATAAAATGTACTTGTGAATACTTAAGTATTTTTAAAAGCAAGTACTCCAGTACTTTAACTCAAGTAAAAATTTGACTGAACAACTTTCACTTGTAGTGGAGTAATATTTGACCAGGGGTATCTATACTTTGACTCAAGTAACGGAGTTGTGTACTTTGTCCACCACTGAGTATCATTGATATTGTCTCTGTCTCCATCTACTGAACATAGAGGAGATTTCATCATTGCTATGTAAGTATTACTGCTCAAAATATTTCGGTTATATACGTTATTTTTGAAATTGAGTATCTTTAAATAGGTTAGTGGTGTTATATAATGTGAATATTTCACACTGTAATGTACGCGTTAGATGGTAGTGTAATAGTTTTTGTGAAGCATGCAACAGTGATGACGTGAGAGTTGGAACATTATAATATTATATTAATATTATTAATATAATATTATAATTATATTTTTTGCATTATTTTTTTAAAATCTGATAGCAATGTTTCATCTTAAACCTTCATAAGGGGCTCATTTATATGCTTTATAATGGACAAAAAGCATTTTATTCAATTTTGGAGAGATATGTTTCTGGGCACCTAGCTATTTTAGACCACTGTACTGACTGAAAGCTTGTAATTCCCTTTTGAAAATTATGCAACAGTGATTTTCTGTAAAAACAGTTGATTTGTAGTGAAATACGTGAATATGTTGTGATTTACAGCAATGCATAATTTAGACATTTTGGATAGATTTGGAGACGCTGGGTACACTGCTTAGTTTTTGCTTCATACATCTATAGTAGTTCTACATATCCACCCTTAGATTTTATGAACTTGTGGTCAAGAAGTTTTTGATCTAGCACATGTATAGTTTAACCTCCTGTATATATACAATCTCTCAGTATTTAATTGCAAACTTAAGAAGTGCAAATTTATTTTTGATTTTTTGTCAAAACAATTGCATTTGTGGCACTTTATTTCTTCCAAAATTATGAATATAAACTAATCTGCATTAGTATTGTAAATTGTACAAATGTCTTGCTTCATTTAAGCCATTTTTCAAGTCTCTGTGGTGTTCACATCTGGAGTTATAAAGCTTTAAATAGGGTACCCCCTAAATGGGCAAGGATTGGCAAGATTTGGCTTGTGCGCTAAGGGGTTAAAATGATGAATCCCATTGTCTTCGTAAGTTGAAAGCGCATGCCAGTTGTTCCTAATTAGCATAGGTAAACGCCCCCTAATGCCCATAAAAGGGCATGAGACCGCAGGGCCGTGTGCACACACAGAAATCGAAAAGAAAAGTTGAGAGCGAACAAAGTCAATAATGCCCAAACGAAAATCTAAAGATGCTGGAGCACCGGACTCCAAACGAAGAAAAACTTCAGTAGTTCTGAAGTGGAGGTATTGCTGCAGGAAGTGAACAGCAAATGACCTGTCATATTTAGTAGCGTCAGTAGTGGATATAAAATAACACAAAAAAGATGCATGGGATGCTATTACTCATTCAGTGAACGCTGTAGGCTATCCGGAGAAGGGCACACAACTGATGAAGTAAAAAAATGGTTTGATGTCAAATCTGAGGAAAAAAAAAAAATGCTGGTGGGAGTGGGCGTAAGGAATTGCGTGTTATGCATTCAAACGACAAAGCGCTTCTCGTCACATTAATACCACTAATTAAATCAACCTACCTTACCTAAGAACAAATCCCAAATAAGAAAACATTGGTGAATGTCAGAATCTTCGTGAAAACTGCATAAGTGGGTTTTAAAAAGAAAATTCTTCTTAAGAACGGTTGGCGAATGAGGCCCATTGTTCTGACCCTTGAGCCATTGTTCTTAACTGTTCTTACACCTAACTCAAGTAATCAGTTGGTAGAAAAGCTGTCATGAATTCTATCTGGTCATGCACTCTGTGCTTTTCCATTATCCAGTTTCTGATGGGCCTCAGGGACAAGAAATTTTCACATTTTTCTACAGTCTAACACTTGAGCCGTCATGACATTATCCGATAGCAGGGAACTCCAGGCAAATTGGAGGCTTAGCATAAAGAGTTGGAGGACCTGACACACTGCCTATGGAGCTGCCATGACCTCACTGCTATTAGGGATGGGGTAGTTAAAAGATTTTTGAGAAATTAGTTTGTTAGTTAGCTTTAGCTTACTGACTTCCTTTTTCCATTTCATCTCGTCTCAACAGGCATTAAAGTTGTTTTAGGGAACTCCTCATAAATGTCTCAAGGCCTTCAAACGTTAAGTCTACATAATTCTTCAGGCTTGCCTTTCTATTCACAGCACTGTTTAATGAAGCTCTGAAATCCCCCTCTAGTCTCTACCTTGTCCTGCATTTCTTTAATGTTGTGTTTTACCGCTTGTAATTGAGCATGAGTATTGCCAGCCACGGCAGTTGCAGTTTCATCATCATCATCATTTTCATCAAGGTACACTTCACGTTTTTTGCATCTAAGTTCGAAGTGTCTAAGCTTTACAACAGTGTAGATGCAGCAGTGCATCTTGAATCAGTGACTAATAAAAGCTATAATTTTAGAGAATGCTATTTTAGACACCGGCAGCTAATTGGGCTATAAAAGATAACAAAAGCTGAGAATCTGTACTTTAAAAATTTGTTTGTTTACAAATCTAAAATTGCAGAGTACAGAGCCAAGTCAAGAAAAAACAATGTGTCTTTGTCCCAAAAATTACAGACCTCAAAATATATACTACAGTGTTCAACAATAATGGTGGCCTGAAACTCAGGATCTCACTGTCCTGCAGGATTATTATGCTTGATCTGCCCTCATTAAATGTAGCTAGAGACACACAGTGATCTCCCTATTGTTTGGTACAAATGGCTTCTCGGGTGTTTCTGATTATTCAGGTGTGTTCAATTGCTTCTTTAGAGCAAGTATAAGAGAGCATTCAGTATCTAGTCTTGATTCTAGGCTTTTGATTTCCTTTGGAGTCTGTTTTTGGTGTTTGTCAGAATAAGGAATGTGTCCTCCACACTTGCCATCACTCTGATATTGGCGCCGCAGATGGCTGCCTCGGTGTGTTGACCAAAACAAATTCCTCGTATGTGCAAATGTACTTGGCAATAAAATACGATTCCGATTCCGATTCCGATTCCGATTACGATACAAGTGAATATTGGTCTCATTTGTCAACAAGGCCCTTTTCCAGAACATTGCTCCAGAACAGGCTCCTATAGGTACTAAGCAAACTGTAACCTGGCCATTCTGTTTTTGCAGCTAACTAATGGTTTGTATCTTGCATTGTAGTCTCTGTTCATTAAGCATGTGAATCTACAGACAGTAGTCATATCCATTCCTGAGTCCTGAAGAGTGTTTCTGATCTAATGCCCCGTACTTATACAGCACTGAGAGTTTGCCACTTTTCAGGTTTTCCCACAGAAATAACCACAATGACCACAGACTCTCAGCCCTTAAAAACATTACTTTCTGTGCCTTCTGACCTCATGTCAACAGACAGAATTCACAAACAACTTCACACGTCTGCACAATAAAGCCCCAAACTTATGGATTTAGCATTTTCTCCTACTTCTTTTTCTTTTTACATCATTACATATGCTCCAGGCCCACAAAGAATACATCTCCCCACTGGACAGCTACATCAGCAAATAAAAACATCAGACACTCAGGCAAAATGGAGGCAGGGGTGGGATAAATACAGATAAAAATTAGACATATGAAGGCCTATTAAATAAATGTTAAATCTTTCAAACTTATCCACACGTTTCCCCTATTAATGTACTGTATGCTTCTCCACACATGGCCAAGTTACATTAAACAATTTAGGAAATATTGGGTAGCATTTCTTTGGAATACAGCTTGTTTAATTTTTGTGAGCTAAGAGCCTATATTGTTTCTTGTAACTTGGCGGAATTTTTATATCATTACTTTTAATGGCAGGCCTACATTTTGCCAGTTTGAATTCATGACTTATAGATAGTGCCTTGTATATGTGAGTAATTTACCATTTTTCTACGTCAAAAATGTTTTTTCAGTAGATATATACAGACGGGTGACTGAGTGGAGGTGTACTGCATAATACAATTAAGAAATTAACATCCTATCATACACTGTGGCATGTATAAAAATGCTGAGCAGGCCCAGTTGACCATGATTTTTGATCAAGATGGCAAGAGAATCTAAAAAAAAAAGATCTTAGTGACTTTGAAAGAAGGTTCATTATTGGGGCATGGATGGCAGGAGCTTCAGTCACAAAGACTGTTCCACTGGCTAGTTTCAAATCAGAACATTGATTAAAGTGACATCTGCATTTAGACCTATAGGAAAGACATCAGTAAATGGGGTTGGAAATTGTGGTCGAAAGTGCACATTCGATGACCGTGAGGCTTGTGCATTATGTGTGATATGTAAGTAAAAACAGAAGAGCAACTCTTCCTCAGGTGACTGAGAATGTCAATGCAGGATGTGATCCGACTGTGTCAGCAAGAACAGTCTGTCGACAACTACATAGAGAGGGATATTATTAGTATGGTTACAAAGTCGAATGACATTTGAGAGTTCAGTATAGGTGTGTGTGTGTATATATATATATGTGTGTGTGTGTGTGTGTGTACGTGTGTGTGTGTATCCGTGTGCGCTGTATTTAGTATATTGCTCAGAATTATTTTTGTTTTACAGTCAAATCCTTTACAATTGCAATTTAGCAGGTCTCAACTGTTTTAATAACTTATGCTGATCTAAGGACAAAAAAATGCTTCCTTGCTCAATAACATGTCATCTGCCTTTTTAGGTCCAGGAACGAGCCCTGCCCATAATGGCCAGGTCTGCAGCACATGGGGAAATTTCCACTTCAAGACCTTTGATGGGGATTTTTTCCAGCTCCCCTCCTCCTGCAACTATATCTTTACGTCTCTATGCAAGAGCAGCTTTGAGGATTTCAACATCCAGATAAGGCGGCAGGTGGTGAACGGCCTACCTACCATCACCATGATCACCATGAAGCTGGACGGGATTGTACTAGAGCTGTCCAAAGATTCCCTTACTGTCAATGGCGAGATGTGAGTTATTAGACTTCTAAGACAGGTGTGGGTAATGCAGTCCTGGAATGCCAGAGATGTTCTGTTTTTATGGGCTCATATTAATGAATATGAAAATTAATCGATTAATCGATTAATCGAGTCAGGAGATTAGATGAAGGAAAACCAAAAGATCTCAGGCACTCTAAGATCAGGTTTTGAATTCTTCTCTTCTAAATAATACACATAGACATATCTTGAGAAAATAAATCGAGGTATAGCACTTTGCAGAAAAGAATGTTAGTCCCACATATACACTTAAGCAGAGCTTGTTCCAGGTTTAAGGAAGCTCTTCCCAACTTAACTGATTGTGACCTTCCTTTTCTTCCAGTATAACCCTGCCATACAGTCAGTCTGGAGTCCTCATTGAGAAGACCCCCTCTTATCTTAAGATCACTGCCAAACTGGGACTTGTTGCCATACTGGATGAAAATAATTCATTCATGGTATGAAACTAATCTAATTATTCATTCTTTTCCCATCATTAATGTAAACTTTAATCATAGCTTCCATTTATACAACTGTTCAGCTCTATAACTGGATTGCATGTTAAAAAATGAAAACTTTGTAAGTCACTCTGGTTAAGAGCATCTTAGCAGCTAAATGCATAATAATGTAATGTAGCCACCTGGACATTACTGGATGTCATTACGTATAATTCTCAGTGGACAGTCCAAGATGTGAAAGGTCCAGTTAAAACAAAAACAAAACAAAAAAAACCTTTTGGTGAATCAGTTCACCTGAGGTAAGAAAAAAAACTTTTCAAAGAAAAGTGTGTTAATACAGTCTACTTTTTGGTATGGCAATTGCACATGTAAATAGAAAAGGGATATAGACACAATAAACATGCAGTTGAATGCAAAACTACTGGGACAGTGAGACAATTTTTGTTATTTTGGCTCTGTAATCGAGCATACTGGTTTTGAAATAACACAATGAATGTGGTTAAAGTGCAGACTGTCAGTTTTAATTTTAGGCTATTTACATATCATGTAATCAGTGTAGGAATAACAGCCCTTTTTATACATAGTCTACCGTTTTAAGGAGAGCAATTGGCTGCTCAGAATGAAGGCAAACCCAGTGCCTGGTGATGCCTATGAGTTCAGGGAGTCATTAAATGCAAAAGATTTGCAACAAGTATTATGATGATTATTTCAGATAATATTAATTATTCAAATTTTTTCTGCTTCCCTAAAATGGGGGCATTACTTTAAAAAATGTCCGTAATTCCTATTTGGATTACCCGATATTGATGTAAATCATAAATACCGTCAAATTAAAGCATACCGTCTGCACTTAATCCTCAAATTAATTGTTTCATTTCAAATCCAATGTGCCAGTTTGCATAGCCAAAGCAAAATGTTTCACTGTCCCAATATTTTTGCATTTAACTGTATTAACTGAGACTATGTAAACTGTTATGCCACAATTCAAATATTAAACAATCACATTGTATTGTGAAAACTCAACACATGAATTAGAAAACCACAACACTGAACAATAAAAACTCAACATGATTTTTTTTTTTTTTTCATATGAAAAACCTCACAGTGAAGCATACACTGATTCATTCTTATTGTAATGTGAATCTCTGCAGTTTGTCATTTGATGCTTCCCCATTTTTAATTTGTTGCCATGCTTTCATTCAATTCAACAATTGCATTTTAACTTTGAGGTACAATGGTTTACGGTTTCATTGGACACATTTGCCTCTGCTGCAGAGGTTCTGCCAGCCAGAGGGAAATACTTGAGGTTGTCTGACAGTAGGGGGCAAGAGTTTCCAATTTTTCCTCATAAGGACTGCTTCCATCATTCAGCATTGGGAAATTGTAGTTAACGTCACGCCGCGTTGCATTACGGGGTGACTCGTCATCTTTTGAGGAATGCTTAGCTCATTGGTATTTGGGAAAAATAAAGTCCCAGCTAATATTGTGCTGATATCAACTGCCATACTTTAGGATAGTGGTGTAGTGTAGTCATCAATTCCATGTTTTAATGGATCTGGTAACACTCCTATCAAACCCCGAGTAAGACCCTAATAGGGAGGTCAACCCTATTTGCGTGACTATTCAGACAGTTTTTTTTTTCATGTGTAATGTCATAAATGCTAAATCAGATAACAACACAAATTGCTAACTTGAAAATAATGACTGTTTATATGATTTTAAAAATGAAAAAAATAAAATAAAATTAGCTTCCCTCTTCCGTGGAATCACTCCCAAGGGATAGGCCGCAGTGCACATTGGCAGCAGGTTGGGAACTTGGAATTAAAAAGACGCATGTTTCCTTTTTACCATAATTTTAAAGAACACCCAAATACTTTATACCACATTGTAGATAAGATCTTGGTGAAGATGTAAAAATCTTATTAAAACTAGGTTTGTGAAGGTGGCCATAAAGTAAAATTTGCTGCTACTTGTTTGTGATGGTTAATAGTTACCTGCCAGAGCTCCTACTTGATCGTGATAGGTAATATCTACCTGCCAGCTAGCTAACAAATAAAACATTTTCATGAAATTTTTTAGGAGTTGGGTGAACTTTTGCATATTTTAATTTTAACTCAACAATATAGCTGTCAGAATCACTTAACATTTAGGACAGTTTACTAAGTTCGGCTCAGTAAATAAATAACAGGCTGTTTGTACCATTTTCTTCACACCCCACTGCCAGACAGTAGTCAGATGTTAAGTGTGAACGTGTCTGTCTCTCTTCTGGCCCACAATTTAGCAACTGAATGATGGATGAGAGGAGGACGGATATTATTCTCTGATTCTTATTCTCTGAGCATCAAATATTATCAGAGGGATAAACTTTTTCACATTGTAGGCTACTGTAGGCTATTGTGCTACTGTTAAGTATCCTTGTTCAATTCTCAACATAAGAAGGGAGACGCAGGAAACATTAGGTTGCAGCCAAAAAACAGTATTTATTAAATAAGCAAATACCCTACTATAATCCACAATAAGAGATGGTGCATGTATAGTAGGCTATGTGGAGGGTAAATGTAAGCTTAAGGTGTGGAAGGTATGCCTGTAGATGTTGTAAGTGGGGAAAAGAAAAAAGGTGTTTGTCCTGCTACGGCAAGGGAGAAAAGGAGAAAGAGCCAAAAAAACAAAATAAAAGGAGGATAGGGGCTTATAAACCCAAGCCGCCAGGTGTTCCAATTGGGCCAGTTACGTTCCTCTCTACTACCAGCCGTCCGAATAATCACCTGCAACATACAAACAAATGGAAAAGATGGCAGGGCACGGAGAGAACCATAATACTACCGTGGAGATAAATTCACACAAACCAATAGGCTATATTTGAAAAAATGGTTTTAATTATATTAAAACTGATCAGCAACAAAAAGATCACAGATGCTGCAGATAAAGAACTACCACAGTGGGATGAAAGAAATCCAATGAAATTTTCTCCACTGAAGTTACAATTGCTCATTTGTGAAACAAAAGGAACCTGCGTGGTGCAGGATAAATGGAGATTTCCATATGAAATTTAGTTAAGATCATTTCACTTGCTTTCGTTTTTTTTTTAATTTTAATTTTAACAAATAGACAATTAAAAATGTGGGCCTATGGGTTTTTACACAAATGTTTTAACACTAGAAAAGCTGTGTTTTCATTACTTCTTATTACCATCCATCATTGCGGTCATCATTCGGTTGCTCAATACCCTCCGAGGAGAGGAGACAGCGAGACATTCGCACCTAGCCGCATATCAAAACCTGCATGTATTCAGTGACGTAAGTTTGTGAGGTTCCTTTTTGATTTTGAGACTTTTCTCGCAACTTCATGCAGTCCAATCAACAAACTGTATAAGAACTAGAAGGTAAGCTGCCTTCTTGAAACGGCGCTTTTTCCAGGGCTCATTGTTCATTCTCTGATTGTCCAATGTGACATTTTGTGTGAAGGTGGTCATTTTATGCCTTTTACAAATTGTAATGGCTGCCACTGTAATCTTAAAATAGCGACAACTAGCTCAGTTAGCTGACTTTATTAGCTAGCTAAGTCAGCTGTTCTAGTTGTAATGCAGTTATGAGGTCTGAGGTTTAAACCTCAGCAAAGGACATTGAACCATTCTGTTCATAGACTTTAATAACTTTAATAACTGTTATAGGCAACATACTTGCAGATTTTTCTTAATTTTAATTTTCTTAACTTTTTCTTAAGGAGTAACATGGTGGCTTTCACACTTTCTCGGTTTTATGTGCTATTTGCACAAGAGGCATTGAAGAAACACGATGAGTAAAGCATTAAATATGTCCGTTCTTTATTTTTGGAGAAATATGCGTTTTAAATTAATCGTCCTATTTTCAACCGGTTGAGAATGTTATCGACTTAGTGCGTCACAAGTACAGTAACCACTCCCCTTTCCACGCCCCGTAAAGAAATCTGACAGTCTCTGGACTGGACACACCGTCCTGCTACAAGTGTGCTGTGAAGTTTAGGTAGCAAACAACAAGGCTGAATCCTTCTGACGTAATTTACATAGAAACTATATGCTCAGATCGTGTAGTTTCACTCACTGTGGCCAAGCGGAATCGATAACGTTTCAGAAAATATATAACTTTAAAAGGTTTAATTCAATCTTCTACTGGGACTTTTGCCGTGTATTGAGGGTGTGAAAGAAAATTTTGGTGCCGCTGACTATAATCAAATGTTTTACCGTTCAATCGAGCAAGTATCATTCAAAGTACATTTTTATGGGTTAGTGTTGTCCGATTGTGCTAGCTACTTCACATTAACCTTGTACGTCAATCAGTAAAGGCTAACAGCACAGCACCACTTAATTATTGTCACTTTTATCACCACTGTAACGAACTAAAAAAAGGCGACAAACTACCTTTTCTGTGAGAAATGTATTGTCGAGCTCACGCACATGCACTGCTGGCGACATTCTAAAGCTCCGTTTTGCCCTCCCTACTGTCAGTCAGATTGCTGTGATGGCTCATTCTAAATCATATTTGGGGACCCATGGATAACTCGTGACCCATGGTTTGTACCACTGGCTTACGGCAAGACAACGCAAATATTTGACTAACATTAGGTTCACTTATTAGAGTGCCTTTTAAGGACTATAAGACTATATCTGGTTGGTTATATTCATTTATAGCTAGCTTGCTAACGTTAGCTAGCTATGTAGTTTTCTTTCATAATGTAATGTTATCGATAATGTTAGCTAGCTAGTTTGCTTTCATAACGACGTTATATTTGTGGTTTTATCTTAACTTGGCTAACTAGCAAATATTATTATTGGATATAAGTCAATGTCCTTAGCTATCGATACTTGATATACTAAGTTAGCTAGCTTGTGAAAATTCAGTCTCGTATCATGGAGGTAGCTATGGTAACAGGGCACGGTCTGTCAATCATAGCTAACTGACAGTTCTCATTACCACGCCCAGACAGTTCAGGTGAACTTTTATAGTGGGAAATTTAGGCTTAGAAAAATATGTTTTAAAATACATTTAAATGACCGAATAATAAAACAATTATGCGCATTTGTTTTGTTGTTGCCTAAAGACAGCTGGCAAGTGTCACATTCAACCACCATGTTACTCCTTTAATCCAACTTTGGTAGAGGCAGGCTACATACACCCCACCACTGCCTCAGGCTTGCCTTGCGTGGCTATCCGCCTAAATAATGTGAAATGATGATGGAAATGCCCATGTTGAAAAATCAGCCTATATCGCAGCCCCGGAATGTCACTCTTTGGATATATTGAGAGAATAAACTATCATCTTGTACTTTACTTTAGATGGGGATTGATATTTAAGGTTCGCCCATCTTGAAATCACCTCAGTAGACAACCTGAAATGCAATTTTGACTGACATGCAGGTTTTGCTGGTAGCCTAACGAGGACATTGTGATATTTTTCAGTTGAAATAGGTATACACGTATTTCACATGGGAAACTTAGATTCAGTTATGTAATGGCCATAAGGTGGATTTTAACAGCGCAAACCCATTTAAATCATGACAGAGAGACAGGAGCCAGATAGCCAGCGACTCCAAGCCGGATATCTGTGCAGATTCTGGCCTGAAATCAGCACTGCCTGATCTGTCCCGGTGTCGCTGAGCCAGCGGCAATAAGCACTCTGACAATAAAATAATTTTCAATACAGCGTTCGTTCCAAAATGCAATCACGATACCAGAGAAATTAGTAGTTGCTAAAGTAACTGTTTAGTTAGCTATTTACTTAACTAGATTAACAAGATGTTTAGTATAACATTTGGTTGCTGTGTGAAGAAAGGCGTAACCGATTTAACCAACGACCTGCTGCAGGCTACTCCCAAAAGTGTTCCTGAAGCACTTTTATTTTACACTTTACCTCCATCCAGCACTCATGTTGCACTTGTATCATCTTTATATTGTAGCTTGTTGTCATGCCTCCTAGATTGACATACCTTTCTGACTTAGCCAGATGCTTCCTGTGTGAGCTTTCTTAATGTGTACTCATGGTTATGACTGTTACACAAGTAGCATACCTTATCGGACCTAAGTTTGTATGTCATTTGGAGTATATTGTCTACTTCACTTTGAAGCCTGACTTTCGCCTGCCATGCAAAGACTCCACCTCCAACCTGAAATAACATTTTTTATACATGATCCCCATTTAAGGGCACCATAATGTGTGGGACAGCTGGCTTCACAGGTGTTTCTGATTAGTCAGGTATAGCAGGTATAAGTGGGCTTTCGGTGCCTAGTCTTGATTTTAAGCTTTTGATTGCCTTTAGAGTCTGTAATTGGAGTTTGTCTGTTTGTCTTATGTTATTTAATAGGTGGAGATGGACAACAAATACAAAAACCAGACCTGTGGGCTTTGTGGTGACTTTAATGGTGTCCAGCTCCATGGAGAGTTCTTTAAAAATGGTGGGTCCTTATTACCACTCCAAAAAGCAATTTCATTTGAAGAAAATCAAGCAGATTAATCTAATTTTCCTTTTTCATTTTCTGAAGATGTGAAACTGACTTCTTTTGAATATGGAAACTTCTGGAAGATGGATGATCCAACAGAACGCTGCAATGAACAGATATTAAGCTATGATAAGAAATGCTCAAATCTGGTATTTATTCTTTATCCTTATGAACTTTTTGTCATAGATTTTTTCTTGTAAAATATTTGCAGTTCTTTATACAAGATAGCTTTTTTGAACTGAAGTTTCTTATTGCTCCCACTGAAATGTAACATTGACGCCTTTTATTTTTACTGTCGCATTGCAGACATTGGTGTGTGAGCAGCTGTTTTCCAGCCCATTCTTCAGCAGCTGCAGGGACCTGGTGGATGTAGAACCATTTGTCAAGGCTTGTGTAACAGACATGTGTCACTGCGATAACAGTAGCAGTGCTTCCTGCTTGTGTGACACCATTTCAGAATATTCCCATCAGTGTGTGCATGCTGGGGGAAAGCCACAACAATGGAGAACTGTCCAGTTCTGCTGTATGTGTCCTTACACTCATCTCCAACTCTGACATCAAATAAATATCCTCGCTTCAAGCATAAATCTTAAGAAAAATGACAATGTGCTGGCATGCAGATTTGTGCGGTTTTACATTTAATTTTTATTATTAAGTATTTGTTTCAAACTACAGTATTATAAATGTTGCAATTCAGAAGCCATCTAACATGATCCTTTATGGTTTAGCGAAGTCATGCCCTTTCAACATGGAATACCAGGAGTGTGGAATCCCCTGTGCAGACACCTGCTCTAACACAGAGAGAAGTTACCTGTGTGAAGACCATTGCAGCAATGGCTGCTTCTGCCCACCTGGTAACATCGATTGAATATCATTGCAAGTTCTTACTAAACACCAGAGCATTGTTTTTTTAAGCATTATTAATTTGGGGCAAGGTATAAAGTATGGGTATGACATGAAGGCAAGAATGTTAAACTGACCAGTGAACAAACAAAATATCCATAATTAATGGAATAATGTTAATTAAGAGTAATGTTATGCTTCTTTGGTGCAAAGGTACTGTTCTTGATGACATCAAACAGAGCGGCTGCATCCCAATCCATGAGTGCTCCTGCATGCACAATGAAAAGGCATACGCATCTGGAGAATCTTACACAAGCAGCTGCAAAATATGGTGAGCTATGCTGGGTATATTTGACCTCTAAGGCTGGTGTTTTTACTATCCAAAAATATGGAATATGCATTCTGTGTCATTTATTAGCCATGTCTGCACCCAATTTCATGTCAATACTGTGATTTATTCCATTTTAACATTACTAGGAAAAGTGCATACCTCTACACAAATTTCAGACCACCCAGCCTGTTGCAAAATGTGGCAAGAAAACAAGGATCAATACCATGCAAACATCAATCTATGTAGTTCTGTTTTTACTCCGGGAAGGAGTTCACAAATAAACCTTTATAGTGATGGAGTGTGGTGGAAGAATATAGTGCATGCACCAAAATAAATGCATCAGCACAAAGGTGGTAATGGCAATACTAATACAAATACTAATAATACTACACATAAAGGTAAACAATACATTTACAAAAAACACACATACCTTGTTTAAAAATTCAAATGTGTTCTAATAAACAGGTGGCAATGACATCTTTGTTACAATGCATCAGCTAATAGGTTTACATATTGTCTTCTAATTTAGAGTATTAGGTAATTAACCAACTAATGCATTGATTTGAGAAAATTTTTTTTTAGTAGATGTGTATAATAAATACAAATAAAAATATACAGTAGCTGCAAGGAGAAATTAAGCAGCCAATTAAGCAGCCACGTCCATGCAACCAACTCTTTTGCTTGCCCAGTTTAAATGTTTCTTGGTATAGCACCCCCAAGAGACCAAATTTCACTAAACTTGGTGTGTGCCTCTCCCAGGCCTCATGGTAAATCATCTGGACCAGGAGACAAAGGGTTGTAATCTTTCTTTATGGCGCTTTTGGCACCAAATTTGTCCGTATATGACGGCCATATTATTTGACCACAAAACTATCTTTTAAAGTCGGACTGAAATTTGAAATACTGTATCATTATTTATATTCTATACCATTGCAAAATTGTTTTTAAATGGTTTTAAAATGTTTTTTTTTTTAAATGATAAAAATTTATACTTTTGGACATATCACAAAAATGTTACTATCATGTTACTATGGAGGTCAGATACTGCGTGGGCGAGGTCGAGGGCGTACTCCTTGCGTTTTGAGTGACAGCTAGTGGGCGGACAGTCTGAAAATGTTGACTGTGACAGCCATCAAGATAAAATAATAGGGTGACAGGCTACATTTCAGTAGATAGGTAAAGTTAAATGAGTTGTCATATTGCACAAAGTCAACAAATCTCCGTAGCTAGCTAGATAAATAATATTCGGCTTTCCTGAATTGTTGCTTTATATTTCGCGTGATAATTATGTTGATGCTAAGATTGCTTTTCAGCTATGCCAGCTAACGTTAGCGAATGTAGCTGTTAGCTATCCTCCTTGTAAGCCAGGCGAAGGTAATTCATACACTCTGTAATTATACAATATAATAATATAAGAAACTTACTTTGTGGTTATCCTCCGTACTGCTGTGAACTGTGCTTGATCGAATTGTGGGGACTGCTCAACCTATTTTTAAGTTGCATTCTGTCGTGCATTTTTTTATTATAGCTATTTGCTGAAGTTGCTATATGGTGCTAGTCAACTACAGCCTTGGCTGAAGTGATAATACCATTCCATTCTCAGAATAATATATATTTTCTTTTATTTTGTACCGCATAGGAAAAGTACATGTGCTTTACATACATACATTAAAAGACAATGTCAATCATAAGCAAATACACGCTGTGATAGGCTGCATGCAAATGAAACCGCTTTCTGACGTCAAGAAGCGGAAATTTTTAAAAAAGTGGAAAAAAAACACAGCAGGTGGTGCAGTGATTTTTAAAACACCAATTTCTATAATTCAAAACAAAAAATTCTAAATTGTAAATGATTTGATAATACAACTATTTTACCACCAAGGGTAGTACAAAATATAAGCGAAGCAATTTCAGTCCGACTTTAACAACAAAGAAACAAAGAAATGGTTCATAGATATACTGTAACACCTAAAACTGCAGCTAGATTTGGTGAATGGTGATGGCTCTGGGAGGAGATGGCTGATACACAAAATGACCAAAACCAAGGGCATATGATTTGCCTGTTTTGATCATTTACATTTAGTCTTGTTGAAATATCTGCTATAATTGGCTTAAAAAAATTTCCCTGTATAAGTGGTAAAATTTCATGCAACTTTCTGTGTACCCCCTGAAAAAGAATGGTACCAAGTTAGCTATCAATACAACAAGGCTCTGCAGAGTTACGGCTCACTTCCTCACTTTTAGCACCTTCACCCTCAAATTTATTTACAGTGACCATATTGTTTGATCTAGTAACTATCTTGTCAAAACTTTTGGTCACCACCCTCTAGGAGTAGATGTCTTTAACAAAAACATTTTTTTAATTCAAAGCAGCAAAAAATCCAATGTACTCTAAAGTATTTGAATTTTCCATAAGGATAGACATACTGTGAGGTAGGATTCAAGTATCTTGCTCAAAAGGGGCATGAGTTATGATTATTTTAATATTGGACATTCTAATGATAATTATAGTGCGACAGAGTGGCCAATTGGTGCCAAAATAACCCAGTAGCCATACAGATATACCCATGTGAATGCTGAGGAAATTTATCACTGCAACAAGTTTAAAATATCTAAAAGGCAACAGTGATTTTTCATGAATTTGTGAATTTTTAAAACATATTGTGCCCTGTAGCACCACCATGTGATTCCTTTGGGCCACTACTTTATGGCTGGGCTATAGACGTGAGTGCCAATATAGCTAAACATTTATGTCACACCATTTTATTATTATTAGCATTTTTGTGATATGCCACATCAATTTTCATTGGCTTAATGGCTGCCAAATGGTTCAAGCAAGAATCAGCTTTGGCCTGTTGGTGGTGCTACAGGTGTGGATGAACTGACCCAAACTGGGTGTCTGGATACCTTGACCTGTCCTCAATCACTGCAAAATTTCACAAAAATCCATGTAGTGGTTCAATGGGCTGCTATACACTCCCATGGAAGAAACTATAATAATAGTTAAAAAGTCTGACAATTACAATTGATGCCTTTACACCTTTGGTGCTTGACCATTACTAAGTAAATAAAAGTTACACTTCAAGTGTTTACATGCTATATGAAGTTTGTGTTAACAAGTTTTGGATTGCATGTACTACTGGTATATTGATTGTAAATATAGACAGGTGCTGAATTTAATTGATTTCTGTTACTTAAATGGTTGAATTTTTCAATGCAGTACTTGTTCTGAAGGCCAGTGGAGCTGCAATGATGAGGAGTGCCCAGCAACCTGTTCTATTGAGGGAGGTTCACATGTGACCACCTATGACAGGAAAGCATACACATTCCATGGTGACTGTACTTATGTTCTTTCTAAGGTAGGTAACCTTCAGTCATTACCTTATGGTGTGGGTATTTCCAATCCAGAACAACATATTATATACACATGAAGCAATACAGATTTTATCAAAGGTAAAAAAAAAAAAAAAATAGAACATATAATGATAGGAACACAATATTTGGCCCATTTAAGCATTTATCTAGTATATAGCACTGCACCAAGCCTGGACACCCTGAAGGTCTCTGCCTCTACTACTGGATATGACCTGACAAGAAGTTCAATGCAATGCAGTGCCCCAGCCCCCCACCTCCCCTCTGAAGCGCACACCTAGGGTGACAACAGCAATGAAATCTCACTGGCTGGTAACAGGAAGAAAAGAAATCATGAGCAGAACTTGACTCAGGTTTCATTGAAACATAGCAACTTAGTGATTGGTAATTGCCTTTGCTGTCAGTGATCAAATTTTAATTAAGCCGATATTTAACTCCATTTGGTGGTTTCTTGTAAATTTACAGGGCCAGATTTTTTTCATGTGGTCAGAACAAATGGCCCTAATGGGGTTCTTTAAAAAGCTTAATTTAGAAGGTTGAGGTATAGACACTATCTCAATGGGATAAGATCTGGGGGGTATTTCATGAAGCAGGATTACTGAGTTAGCTGGATAACGGCACTGAGTATTTACTTCAGTCCATGTTCCAGATTTGTTATGGTTCTAGGTTTTACTCAGTGCCGTTAACCAGCTAACTCAGTAAGCCTGCTTCGTGAAACAGGGCCTTGGGTAGCATTTTCAGTTACTAGCACATATCTGTGTATGACAGTAAGTGCTGCTGCCAATCCTTGGCTTTGGTGAATCAGGGATTTGAATTTTGTGTAAAGAAATACTTCTTGATATGCATGCAGAATGTACCTGTTCATTGATTTATACTTATGCCCCCTTGTTCTACTAACCTAAAAACTAAAAAAATATTGTTCTTCCCTCTGATAAATCTAAAAGCCTCAATAAAATTTAGAGGATTGAGGATTTTAGACTACTGCTATATTTGATCATCTACTACTTAAATATTTTACAATATAAACACATTTTACATTTTCCTTCCCCTAATATACTCCTCTCTAAAAATTTCCCACATGCAAACTTCATATTTAACTATGCTGAATGTCGTTTGCCCAGTTTCTACCCACTTCTCGATTCTCTTTCATTACTTTCCAGTGTTCCAGTGTTTGCTAAACCTACTGTATCTGCAAATTTAACATAACATAATGACGAAAACAGACCATTCAGCCCAACAACGCTCACCATTTTTCTGACTAAACAGTACCTAGTGCTTTGATTACCTACAGACTGGATAGTATCTAACAACGTATCAAGCCTGATCTTGGAAATCCATGACCTGGCAGGCTATTCCACACATTGACTACCCTCTGAGTGAAAAAAATTCTTCTGGAATTTACCTTTTGCTAATTTCCATTTATGTCCCCTCATTCTACTAACAGAACTCAACCAGAAGAATCTCTTGTAGTTCACTTTGTCAGCCCCCTTTATGAATTTAAAAGCCTCAATCAAATCACCCCTAAGTCCCCTTTTACTTAGCTTGAAGAGATTAAGGATCTTAAGTCTTTCCTCATAGCTTTTATTTTTCATACCAGGATTCAATTTGGTTGCCCTTCTTTGAACCTTTCCAGAGCCTCTATATCTTTCTTGTAGTACAGTCTCTAGAACTGCACTCAATACTCCAAATATGGGCTAACAAATTAATAAGATAAGTATAACATTCTTGGATTTATACTCAATACTTTTGTCTATATATCCCTGCATCCTGTTGGCCTTTTTTACTGATACAGCACAGTCTCTAGAACCTGAAAGGCTTTAATCAACCATTACTCCCAATCTTTTTCAAATTGAGCACATTCTAGTTTTGTTCCTCCCCTAAAGTAATCCTCCTTATGCTTTTATTTCCCACATGCAGAACTTTACATTTGGCTATTTGAATTTCATTTGCTAGGTTTCCACCTACTTCTGGATTTTGTATAAATCTTCTTGGATTACTTTGATAGATTCCAAACTATTAGCTGGGCCTCCCAGTTTGGTATCATCTGCAGATTTGCAATGTACTTTCTATGTCACTGTCAAGGTCATTTATTTAAATGAGGAAGAGCAGTGGTCCCAGTACCAGTCCTTCTGGGACTCTACTTCCCACAGTTCCCTGCTCAGATAATATCCCTCCGTCTTTCATTTTGCTAACAAGTCTCTCATGGTACCTTATCAAATGCTTTTTGGAAATCTACGCATATAATATGGTTAGCCTTGTTATAGTCAGAACACATGGTAGCTTCTTCAAAGAATACCACGTTTCTTTGGCTTCCCTTATGAAAACCATGCTGGCTATCTCTAAGGATGTTGTTATTTTGAAGAAACATTCCTAACTTGTTTCTAATGACAGATTCCAATATTTTACATGTGTTGTAAGTTAAACTATTAATCAGTACATCCCCCTTTCTTACATATTAGTATTATATTACCTTGCTTCCAGTCCTCAGGTATTTCTCCAGTTTCAAAAGACTAAAAATCTAAATAAAATACCTGCCAAGATAATCTCACCTAACTCTTGGAGTATCCTTGGATATATGCCATCAGGGCCAGCTGCGATATTTGTCTTTAGTTTATGTAATTTACCCAATTTTTCTTTATCCTTTATCTCAAAATCTGATAAAACATTCTGAATATGCCTTCCAGTCTATTAGTAACCTCTTCTTTAGCAAAACTCTCAACAAACTAACTATTTAAGCCTTCAGAAATATCTTTATTCTTATGCAACTATATATAGGAATGTTTGGGGCCTCTGGCTCCCTGACCACGCAACTGGCCCTTTGTTGAGTCACGTTCTCCATTAAATCTTTCTGGTCAACCAAGACATAATTAAGTGCCTGTCCCCTTCCACTTGTGACCTGCAATAAACTCTCTGCTTGATCAATTAAAGCACCAGTTTGAAACACCCCTTTTGGGAGGATAAGCAGGCAATTTAACAGGCTTCAATATTAAAGCAGTAATTAATCTATCCATGTTTTATTGGGCCTCATTCATGTGTAACACCTGCCACGTGTGCTAGCAATGTAGATGTTGAATTTGCTATAAGCTACCCTATAGCAATAAGTTACCATGTAGTTAACTTTGGTGATATTAAAATAATATACACGATTACACAAATCACAAAACCCACAAATCATATAACCTGTAAGTGAGTTTCAGAACAAATTGTTTTACTTCACGTAGCCTTCGTTATCAGTGAACAAACAATTCCCTAATCCATATACATCTAAACACATTCACAAAATAAAAAATGTACACAAATGGCCCTCAAAATAAAACCAGTTGGCGTGCTTCTCCATGGCATTGGAGCACCTGTGGTTATTGTACTCACAGCTGCCCACACAGTTCTGCAGAGAATTGGTGAGGAAGAACTTGGAGATTCCAGCGTTGGAGACAATCTGTTGAGAAACGAGTAAATCCCCTGGTAGGTTCCCTCCAGGGTACAAGCAGTCTATCCTCAGAATTGTAGACATTCGGCTGTGCATTCGCCCGCCGTTAAGTCTCACCAACGTTCTCCGTCCTTCTCCCAACTCTCCATGGCTACACCTTTCACCAAGAAGGATCTCAAATCTTTTTATTTCCTCTTATAACCACTCCAACCCAGACATCAATTTAAAACAATGTAACAAATTTAAAATGCACTGTCAATTGCGTAAAAGGTCAAAATCAAAAAGGTACGCGTGATCACAACCAATTAACCAATAGGAATACAGTAAACAAGCATCGCCATTAGGTATCAAAAGTTCAATATAAAAAAAACACATTGGGCACAAAAATGTAACCCTGTGCGTTCCTGACCAATTTTAACCAGTTTCTACGTGGGTTACACACTGTCACACGCCGATGTGACACCCCTGGGAGGGAGATGCGGCAGTGCCGGGGAACACCGTTGTCTGTCGCATGGAGAGAGAGAGAGAGTGCATCCACACAAACATGAAATAAAATAAACCGACACCTTCACCTTTCCCCCTCACGGGTTCTGGGCAAAAACAATAAACTAAAACAACAAGCTAAAAGAAAGTAAAACAGAGTGACAACTATTTCAGTTCCCTGCTCTGTACCTGACCCGCCTTCTCGGCCAGGTCCAGTTCCTCCAGCATCCCAGCTGAGGATTCCTGTTTTTTTAGTGCTCAAAATAAAATGAAACGAAAATTATAACTGCGCTCTTGGTGTTAGCTCCCGGTCTATGTACGATATATAACATGTCTAATTTTGCTTTTGGAATATCATTTTATAGCTCAGTGTAACCAAAGGATTTCTCATCATCGCATTACGCTTAGGCTACACATTCACTCTGTGGTAGCAGTAAAAGACACTGTACCTGACAAAATGTTATCAGTGATTTTCATAATTTTTCAGAAAATATTATTATTATTGAGAACTTCTGAGCATAGCTAAGTCATTTGTTTGCTGATAGACCTAGCTGACATCGTTTTCTGAAGTAAGACAGAAGAGGAGAGGACAACAGGATTGATTTACTGTCTTTGTCTCACAATGCTGAAGTTGGCTCCCAATTCGCAGCACCCGATTCAAAAATTCCGGTCCACCTTAAATCGGTTGCGGTATATGATTGGATGGTTTCGTGGTCTTTCCTATGTGTTTGCAAAGTTTATAATTTGCTTTTAAAAGTGAGATAAGACTCAAGACAGAAATTGAACAATGGTGGTAATGTGAAATTATTATTATTATTATTATTATTATTATTATTATTATTATTATTATTATTATTTGATTATGTTGCATTAGCTTCACATGTCTTTTAAGGCTCTAATATGGAAGGATCAGAACACATTTTGCTTTCCCCTCAAAATATAATAGTCTCAACATTGCATAACATGTGTATGACAAAACAGGAACTCATGTACCTCTGAAATGGTGTGGATGAAATATCACTGCACTGTATACAAATAAAACTCTAAACTGTGTATATAAATAAATGCAGTAATAAAATCCTTTCGGAAAATGAACATATTGGATGGCAATTTCACCTCAAAATTTGAAGGTCTCAAACTTTTGACACTTGGGGTCCTAGTCTACATCCCACCCATTTCCGTGAAATTTTACTGTACCATTTTTGAATATTCCCACCTCAAACCAATATAATCTAATAGAAAATGAAAATTTGGATTGAAATAAATCCTGAAAATTTAAAGGTCTCAAAGTTTTGACACTTGACATCATCTATGATAATCAAGGGTCAAAATTTTGAGACATTAAAATTTTCAGAAGAAATTGCAATCCAAATGATCACTATTTTCAATATGGCTGTATTGATATGCACAGAAAGTCTGTAGTGGAATTATTTGAAAACGGTACAGTAAAACTCCACACAATTGGGCTAGGATGTAGATCTGGACCCCTTCTCTCATGAAGAAGTATCAAAAGTTTGAGACCTTTTAAATGTATGGAGAAATTAGAAAACCAAATTTTCTCATTTCTCACTTAGTCTATATTGAATTACATAGAATGTTTGAAGCAGGATGATTCAAGAATGCTACAATAAAATTTCACAGAAATGGGGTAGAACGTAAATCAAGACCCCTTCTATCATGAACAATTATCAAAAGTTTGAGACCTTTTTAAATGCTACAGTAAATCTTCACACCTTTTAATTCTGGTGAGATATTTCAATCTAAAATTTCACTTATTTAGATTAGTCTATTGAATTACATGGAAGGTTTTAAATGAGATTACTCAAATGCTACAATAAAGTTCCACAGAAATGGGGTAGGACATAGAACAGGACCCCATCTGTTATGAACAAGTGTAAAAACTTTGAGACCTTTTACATTTCGGTAGAAATTCCTATCCTATTATCATTCATTCTGGGATAATTACATAGCACCAGAATTGATTTCGCTCTTGAAGGCTGACAATATTTTCTTTTACATAGAGAGCTACACCCCCACCTCTCTTGCTGGATATATGCTTCCTAATGAGTTTGTACCCCTCTGTATAATTCATCCCCATCCTCCTCCCAAAGCCATGTCTCCAAACTATGTCATAGCCCCCACTATTCGTAGCAGCCTCAAGCTTTTTGATAGTATTTTTATACTTCCAGCATTTAAACAAAGACATTTCAGATTATTACTTCTACACATCCTCTCCCATTCCTTCACCCCCTGCCCATCCCAAGCTTTCTTTAAAAGGATTTCATTGGTGTTCACAGTATTATATGTTGCCTTGACAGCTTCCATCCGGACAGTGTGCACCTCCCTGCCCTTTTCACTGTCTGACTTCCCTGCCCCCAAAGTCCCTAGTTTACATCCTGTGCTACCCTAAGCATACATTATCCCAGAGCAGCAGTACCCCTCTGGTTCAGATGTAGCCCATAATGCTTGTACAAGTCACCCCTGTCCCAAAAGGAGTCCCAGTGCCCCATAAACCTGTACCCCTATTTCCTACACCAAGTTTGTAGCCACGTGTTAAACCTCCAAAAAAGATTTTTATTCCCTCTGCTTGCATGCGGTACCTGTCGTATTCCAGAAAAAACTACCATGGAGGTTCTGCTCCTAATGTTTTCTACTAGCTCCACAAATTTGTCCTGAAGAACCTCAAACCTACCCTTACCTACAGTCAGGTCCATAAGTATTTGGACAGTGACACAATTTGCATTATTTTGGCTTTGTACGCCACCACAATGGATTTTAAATTAAACAATCAAGATGTGATTTAAGTGTAGATTTTCAGCTTTAATTTAAGGGTTTTGTCAAAAATATTGTATGAACAATGTAGGAATTACGACCATTGTTATACATAGCCCACCCACCCCAATTTTAGCGTTTTGCCTTCAGTTTTGCCTTCAGCAAGTGAAATGCATGCTCAATTGTATTCAGGTCAGGTGATTGACTTAGCCATTGCAGAACATCCCACTTCTTTGCCGAAAAAACGTCTTGGGTTGCTTTCGCAGTATGCTTCAGGTCATTGTCCATCTGCACTGTGAAGCGTCGTACAATGAGTTTTGAAGCATTTGGCTGAATCTGAGCAGATAATATAGCCCTATACACTTCAGAATTCATCCTGCTGCTTTTGTCAGCAGTCACATCATCAGTGAATACAATGGAATCAGTTCCAGTGGCAGTCATACATTCCCACACCATAATACTACCTCCACCATGCTTCACAGATGAGGTGGTATGTTTTGGATAATGAGCAGTTCCTTCCCTTCTCCATACTCTTCTCTTCCCATCATTCTGGTACAAGTTGACCTTTGTCTCATCTGTCCAAAGGATGCCATTCCAGAACCGTACGGTCTTTTTTTAGATGTTTTTTTGGCAAACTCTAATCTGGTCTTCCTATTTTTGAGGCTTACCAATGGTTTACATCTTGTGGTACACCCTGTGTATTTACTCTGGTGAAGTCTTCTCTTGATTGTTGACTTTGACACAGATACGCCTACCTCCTGGAGGGTGTTCTTGATCTGGCCAACTGTTGTGTACGAGTTTTTCTTCACCATGGAAGGTATTCTTCTGTCATCCACCACAGTTGTTTTCTGTGGTCTTGCGGGCCTTTTGGTATTCCTGAGCTCACCAGTGCATTCTTTCTTTTAAGAATGTACCAAATAATTGATTTTGCCACATCTAATGTTTTTGCTATCTCTCTGATGGGTTTTTTTTCAGCCTAATGATGGCTTGCTTTACTGACAGTGATAGTTCTTTGGACTTCATATTGAGAGTTAACAGCAACAGATTCCAAATGCAAATGCCACACTTGAAATCAATTCTTGACCTTTTATCTGCTTACTTGTAAATGAAATAATGAGGGAATAACACACACCTGGCCATGGAACAGCTGAGCAGCCAATTGTCAAATTACCTTTGGTCCCTTAAAAAGGGGGGGACCACATATAAAAAGTGCTGTAATTCCTACGCCGGTCACCTGATTTGGATGTAAATACCTAGTTAAAGCTGAAGGTCTGCACATTGAGCTCATATTCATTATTTAATTTCAACTCCAATATGCTGTGATAGACAGCTAAAAAAACAATAACTTCGTCAATGTCCAAATATTTATGGACCTGACTGTATGTCATTGGTTCCTACGTGAATTATGACCACTGGATCCTTCCCCGCCCTGGCCAGGAGCTGGTCAGCACGTTCCAGGAGATCTCCTGCCTGGGCATCAGGCAGGCAACATACTATACCATACGAGATTCCTTTTTGTGTGAACAGTCTATGCTGTCTATCCAAATAATTGAGTCCCCCACTATCACCAACTCCCTCTTCCCGACTCTCGGGGTCAAGGGCCTGGCTCTGGAGATGCCGCCCCGTGGGGTGTGCACACCCTTTTTTGCGCTTGCACCCAACTGTCACCCAACTATTACTCTCTGCCTGCTCTGGATTTCCCCCCTTCCCAGCTGTGGCATGCACACCAGTTCCTTAAAGGACATGCTACTCAGTTCCTGGAACTCTACCAATTGCCAACTGTGGAGTCCAGCAAGCTGGCTCTCAAGAATAAGGATCTTGCTCGGTCGGCAATGGTGGCAGACTAACTCGCCCTGGAAATCACTTTCCAGAAACGTGATCATCCTGCAACGCTCACACAGCTTTGGCCACATTTTTACCACCCTATCTCTCCATAGTTACTGCCAAGACAGAGACACCAAGACCACAACTTAAAAATACACGGTTGGGTCTGGACAACCAGCAGCAGAAATTGGAAAGAAAATAAGGCACTTTTAACTATCTAACACTAAGCGTTGAATTAATAACACAAAAAAGACTACTGCTGCAGAATTAATCTAACTAACTAAAGGAATCTTTGTACTAGGTAATATTTTATTTATATATCAGGACAAAATACAACCAAAATTTAATCGGAATCAGATTATCATAAACTATAGCTAACGTTAGCACTTAACAATAAAGGGAAACTCATCTAACTACAGTTATTTTTTGCTCCTGGGGAGACAAAAAATCTCCCGTCAGCAAGAAGCTGTTCGGTTTAGCTAACTGGCTAGGTTGCTATCCGAGTGCTTAATGGAGATGGGGAAAAAGTGGAAAAATCCCCCTGTCCCTCAACAGCAACAAACATTTTCACCTTAGGAGCAAAACAGTCTTACCTTACTTATAATATGGGCTTTAAAAACTCAAAGTAATATCAAATACACACTTGAAAACACAATACAATCCTGAAACAAACATTTCTAAACACCACCAGACTCCTTTCTCTCACTCATTCCATCACAAACTGGAAGTGCGTGTCTGACACCAGTAATCGAGCAAGAGCAGCAGCAGCCAAGCAACTGCCCCACCCAACTTGCTACGAATGTCCCTAATGAGACAATTCCAGACCCACTGTGAAATAACTCCTGTAATTCTGACTGACTGTATTTTGACAAGGAGCCCAGTTGAATTTTTTCAAATTCATTTCGGGTGGATTTAAATCAAAACACTTTGTGGCTCCCTCAAGGAGATCTAAGAGGTTTGTTATGCATGACATAACCCTCCCCCCCCCCCACCCCACCCGCCCCCCGGTTGACGCCACTGGCAACAAGCCACTAATCCCTTTTTCTGTTTCTGTCTGTCCGTTATGTGATATTATGGTTACACCCAGAAACTGCACATACAACTCGCATATAATTTATCAGGATGTAATGAAAAAAGTTTAGGAGTCGAAAATATGACAAATACATGCTTTATGTGATGGTGGCACTATAGAGCACAACTATTTGTTCTCAATGTGCTTTGTGGACTTCAAACAAACAGGGGAATGTGAGTTTCATCCAGGTTGCATGCATTTGGGGGGTTGCTTTGGAGTACAAAAATTTAGATAGCTTTTCATCCACATACTCCAAAGTGATAGAATCCTGTAGTTTGTGAACCCACCAGTCTCAGAGGAGATCATTTTGGCCATGGAATGCAATGTTCTAAATTATGGAAAACAACAAATGAGACAAGGAATCTGTAAAACGGATCATCTTTGTAGGTTTGTGAGATATCTGCCATAAAGTAAAACAGTGACAGAAGTGAGTGACATTTGCAAGCTATCTACCAAATAATGTAGCTCTGTATGCCGTTCGTTTTTGGTTGGCATGTGGAACAGAAAGCTGTACTGCATTTCATAATTTGTTTTTCCCTATTAATGTGAAAATGTAATTTAAAGAATTAAAGAAATTTAACTTCTGGCTCATCAAGTGCTGCTGTTCCATCACCATTTGGAATGTAAGCTGTGATGCCATTCTTTCCCCTAGGAATGCAATGGAACTCTATTCACAGTATTGGGTGACATTGTTAAGTGTGGACTGACAGACACTGAGACCTGTTTCAAGCATGTCACCATGGCTCTTTCTGAAGACTCCACTGTAAGTTGCCTCTAAATTATCTCTGCAAACATTATTAGACGCCAGGTTGGAAATTACATTATTCAATTTTAGCATCTCTATTACGTGACCAGGAGTATATTTATTTCTGAACCAGGATGTGTCTTCTGGCCTAGGATTTTACTTGATCCAGTTATGTCCTTGACTTGGTTTTGGACCTGACCTTTATTAATAGGACCTGCCTTGTGTCTCTGACATTAGTTTTTTAGCATATAGGAAGATTAATACAACACAGTCATCATACCTGTCAGGCAAGTAATTCTACTTCACCACAGGGCCCAGCCTTTTGGTGATGTGTAAATGTCACTGTACTGTGGAGTGGGAAGCCAGCATTGAATTCCCACATCCAGAGAGCAAGCCGTTCACCTTCTTGTAAAGCTTGCTGTAACTACAATAAGAGAAACTAATATCCTTTACAGTGCATAAGGTAAATTTTTATCCACAGGTGATTAACATCCAGGCAAATGGGAATGTCTATGTCAATGGAATCTATTCTCAGCTGCCCACATCTACTGGTAAGCCTTTTTGCTTGCACAGAAATGGAATATTAGTACATGTGAAAGATGGAAATTACTTGTAAAATGTATACACAGCCTTCAGTTCAAAAATCAAATTTATGGACATGTGGTGTGTCTCATACTTTTAAAGGACTATTCTAGGGTGGCAATCGGCCCCGTAGTTTGATGATGGGATTTTAGTTGGTGAAATGTCCATGCCCATGTCCAAGCGACCCATCTGCTCACTTAGTAGCACCAGCAATCTGCCCCCTGAAAATGCACATGAATTATTTTCCTCTGACCCAATGTCTGTGCAAAAAGAAGCAGCTGCTGACCTCACATTTTAGAAAAATGTGTGTGGTTTCCTGCATTCTCTAAAATTAACAGAGGAGGTTGCTACAATGGGCACTCCAACTGAGCATTCCAAATACTAATTGGGATAGAAAAAAATTATTATTTTATCTCTCTAACGTGCTATTTGAATTTCACAGGAGGGGCAATGATTTTCAAACCGTCAACTTTTTATATCATTATCAAGACATCTTTTGGGCTTCAGTTGGAGGTCCAGCTCTCACCAATCATGCAGGTCTACATCACTGCAAGCATTTTATTCCGGAAAAAAACATGTGGTATGTTTCACCAGCACCAGGACAGTACATGAAATCCTGCATCAGACCTATATTCAACAATTACCTCACATGCTCAACCTGTATTAGATCAATTTTATTCATGTAAACACTGATTTCACTGACCCTCTGACCTTACCTTAATCTGCATTACACTCACACCTACAAATTTGAGATGTCATGCAGTATCATTTGTTGTTTAACTAAAACATTACTTTCATTCTTCTAGGCCTGTGTGGAAACTTTAATAGCATCCAAGCTGATGACTTAAGAGCTATCAGTGGGGTGGTGGAGGGAACAGCAGCAGCTTTTGCCAATACATGGAAAACAAGAGCCAGTTGTCCTGATATAAAGAGCAGTTATGAAAACCCCTGCAGTCTGAGTGTCCGAAATGGTATGTCATTATAGATATTTCATGGCATAATGTTAATGGGTATTGGCTGTGTGACCAACAGGACACGTGTGACAGCTAGACATTTTCATTTAGAATGACTAGAACAGTGCTTTTTTCCGATAATCCGATAATCAATTCTGGTTCAGAATTGAGCTGGAACTCTTGACAAATTCTACTCAAATTATTGAACAAGTCTAAGTAAAGATATATAATTTATATTTGAATTGGAATTGGAATTAAAAGAATCATAACTGAATTTAATTTAATTTAATTCTGCTTACAAAAATAGAAATGGCACTCTATGTATAATATGATTAAATTATAATATGGAAACAAGCAGTGCAATCTTTTAAATATATTTTAATTATTCAAAAAAAGAAGTGGTTCACACTCAAAAGAATGATATAATTTTATCGTCATTTTTACATTTTGAAGTCTTCTTCAGTGTGCTACAAGTGACAACAGTCCTTTAAATTGATTGTGTCAACACCTAGTTTCTAAAGGAAGGGTGATTGAAGGCTATTCTTCGCATCTTGTGTAAACTGGTCCTAAAACAATGATAATAAAATTTTAAAATTTCATTAAAAAAATTATTTCATTTTCTATCAAATATATTTTCTATAAACAATTTGTCTTGTTTTGGCTGTGTACTCTGTGCAGTGCTTTGTGTTTGAAATGAAACAATAAATATGAGGTCAAACTGCAGATATTCAGCTTTAATTTGATAGTATCTACATATATATTGGATGAGCCTTGTAGGAGTTCCCCATTTTAGGACACCAAAAATAATTGGACAATTGGCTGTTCATCTGTTTCTTGGCCAGCTCTGTCTTTGTATCATTAGTTCATTGACAAGACAATAGCAGCATATCAATGTCAAAAATCTTGAGGGGAAACAAGAACAAGATCTACATGCACAGAAATCGAACAGCCATGTGTGCAACCTGAAACTCATGCATTCAAGTTTCTTTCAGTCAGGACAACTGACGCATTAAAATATTTACATGGATATGTAAATACATATTTTTGGTTTGGCGGTGAATGGCAAATTTAAGGCATCTAGCCCCCAAAACAAGAAGGGACAGAAGAAGGCTGCAGTACACGCTACAGTACAAATTGCGAGGTGGAGCCAAATCAAGGGGGAAAAGTCTGTCCCAAAAATTATGGAGCCCACTGTAATCAATGACATAGGTATCTCCACTTAGGGTTATAAAAAAGACAGAATAGTCTTTGTTTTGACCAAATGGAGATGCAGGGCTCTATTTTCCAGAATCAATGTTGCATGGCACATGGCTGCAGTCAATGGCACGGTACATGGATGCACTGTGTGTGGCTATTGAATGTTGCTATTTTCATGACCAGAGGCAAGGAGTGCATCATTAGTGCTCAAACAGGTGAAAAATGGATTGGACTATGCTGAATATATTATCAGTGGTTGTGTTGAAGCTAGATTAATTCAGCCAATAAGTGACCTCTTTTCATTCACTTTAAGAGCCGTGCACTGCCAATGGTCTACCACTGTGTTGGAAGACGAAGATAACAATATACTGTACTAATCAGAGGTTTCTCTCACAATGTTTTTTTGCAGAAGAGTTTAGATGTCACTTTTTCAAAAATTGAGCTTGAACAAATCTCATAAATAAGAGAAATTTGTTTAAATTTGTTCACATTTCCTGTTTTAATTTTCCATTAAACTAGCGAAATAGCTTAAAAATACTATAGCTAAGAAATACAGACAGCAATATTATGGTTTTCTTAAACAAAATAAAACCAGGGAAGATCATACAATTCCAGTGATCCCGGTCATAGCAGAGGAATGCATCTGTGTTGTTCAAACAAAAGAAAAAAAAATAACAGCGGCTGAGTGCATCATTAATTCATAACAATGGCATGGCTTATCTGAAATGAGTGGGATTGAATGAGTTGTGATTTCATCATGTTTTGATCATTTTGATCATTTATCTCCTGGTTCCAAATCAGCATTCATTCAACTTGTATTGCTTACGCACAGATATTGCCTAGCAATGAAACAGCTAGTCTATCCCCATGCAGCGTGGTTGTAAAATTAGATTTTACATTTATTATGCCAAAAAGAGAGATTGTTGGAAAATATTGCATTAATTGTCAAACTCTGTTTGTAAATATAGGCTATCCATTATTTGTGCCAGTACTGTAAATACCATTTTTATTACAGTCAAATAAAATGAAATGTTTGTTCAAGTTGTGGTATTTTATTATTTTCATTGCAGGTATGTAAAAAATCTAAAATTGATTTTTGTGTGAAGTTCTCCATTAAAAGCCTGATGTCTGTTTCAGAGAAATATGCCCAACACTGGTGCTCTGTGCTGTCAGATCCACAAGGAGTTCTCTCCCCATGCCATGCTGAAATAAGCCCAGACATCTACAAAGCAGTGAGTCTAATCAAGTTTCAAATGACATGAATAAGTAATGACTGTTGTACTATAATACACAGTTTTGATATGTCCAAGAAGTATGTATATATTGACACTCAGCCACTCTTTCCTAGAACTGCATATATGACACCTGTAACTGCGAGAAGACTGAGGACTGCATGTGTGCTGCCATCTCCTCCTATGTCCATGCCTGTACAGCGAAGGGAGTTCAACTAAACGGCTGGAGAAACACAATCTGCAGTTAGTTCAACCCTATGATAAAATGAGAAACCATAAAAGGGGTCAGGCAAGCATGAGGTCATTTGGCATCTTTTCTCTTTTTTTTCACAGGTAAATACTCCACAAACTGTCCCAGCACAATGGTGTACAGGTACAATATAAAAAACAACAATGGCACCTGCCGTTGCTACAGTGATCCAGACTCTAGTTGTTCATCAACCTTTGACCCTGTTGATGGCTGTTCCTGCGCTGAAGGAACATTCTTGGATGAAGACGGCAAATGTGTTTTGCCAACAAACTGCTCCTGCTACTACAAGGGCTTGGTTGTTACCCCTGGAGAGGTTTTGACCAAAGATGGAGCCATGTGGTAGGGTCATTAACTATCCTTGTCTAAATGTCAATGCTGCTATAATCTGTCATCATTTAGGTTAAGAGTTCTCACCTCTGGTCCTGGAGCACTGTGGGCGCTTTCGGTGTTTCTTGGATTTTATTTAATTTTGTCCTCATTTCAGCACCTGCAAGCAAGGAAAACTGAGCTGCATTGGACATCCATATTATCGTACAGGTGAGTCATACTGGCTGTGCTGTCGAAATGGTACTTTTGTCTGCATAACTTTATACATATATAAGTACAACGTTACTCAGATAAAAAAATTGAATTATATGCCTTCTCATATTAATGTGCAATGCTTGATGTGCATTTAACAGGTGCCTTTTTGAATGAACTTTTTAAATTGTCATGCAACATAATACCTGAAAATATTGATTCAGAAATGGTTCATGATAGAACACAAATTATCAGACAAAACCAACTGAGCCATCTATGGTGCTGGCTCTACATAGATTCAGTCATCTATTTTTATGATAATTACTTAAAGCTACAGTTGATAACTTTCTCGACAGTCACAGTGTTGTGAAAACATCTTGAACATCAGCACACCCTTTGGCCCTGCCCACAGAGAAAGAGACCCACCCTGCTTCTCCACACAGCTCATTGTGAATGTGTATCAACATTTCTTGCAACAAATCCTCAGCAAGCAGGATCACCATATTACTTACTGACATAGCTAACACTACACTAAAAATTTCAGCTCCAAGAGTCCAGGTGAAACAGTTGCTGTTGTTGCAGAGCTTGCCAATAACACAATAAAACATTTTGGCCTTAGCCCTGATACAGGAACATTTTTGTGTCTGGTCGTATAGACAACAATATTAGCTACAGCTGGCATGCAGGGTTCTACCAGGTTTATGATCATGATCAGACAGCTGACCTAGTTAAACTACCTAACTTCACCTACCACACAAATAACATTATCAAACATTTCCTTCTTCCAAGAACTAATGAAGTAACATTATCAGTAATAGCTACCAAGCTGCTTCTGTGAAGGTACAATTAGCTGGCAAAATTAGTTCGATAAATTAGTGTTGAAATTTATAACTGTCCAGTAGAAACGATACCAGCTCAACTCCACCTGCTGCTGAAGTTCTCATGACCTTCTGAATTGTGCTCCAATGTTTATCGTACTTTTAAAGCAAGCTGTATCCAATTTTCTTTTATGGCAGTAGATTGTGCCGACAAAGCAAGAGCAGTTTATCTTCCATTAACTCTTTCTGTCTTTCTCAACACATCCAGCTATACATGCTGTACCGTTATGTGAACATGCAAGGTCAATCTCATTGTTGAATGCTTCACAAATGTGAACCGGCCTACCTCTTTGTTTGGTTCATATAATAAATCACTGTGTTTAGAAAATTCAAACATAGAATTTGAGAGTGTAAACACAGTGTATGGTGCTGGATTTCTATGACTTTCTATGACTGCTACTATTTAATCATGACCATTCCCTGAAATCTTTATTCAAAAAGTTACCAACTGCAGCTTTAAATTTATGAAAGGTGTTAGCTGAGTGATTCTGGAGGTCAGGTTTTTCCCATTTGGCCTGTCAAAACAAAAACAAAGAAGAATATTTGCTGTGGATCCAGCTTAGTGGGTAAACAAAAACCACCTTGGCTAATCTCGAAAGAAGAAAAGGGAGCTCCAGCCTGCTCCATAATACTGTTGATAATCAGACATCATCTATCCAGGTAAGGTCAAATATTGAGCCAGTGTCCTTTGCCAGGCTTGTGTTGCTCATTAGTTAGCAGCAGTAAAATGTTACAAATAAGGTTTTCATTTTTTCTGTTTCCTGTGGTACATTTCATATTTGCATACTGATTGGTGTTACTTCTCTGGTGATGTGCACTTGGTGTGTTTAGCATGGATCAATATTAACAATAGACATTGATTTAATTTCCCCCAGACTGCAGTGCCCCAATGGTCTTCTTTAATTGCTCCAATTCTGGGACTAGAGTGAAGGGGGCTGAGTGCCAGAAGAGCTGCCTGACAATGGACATGACTTGTGTAAGCTTAAGCGACTTTAAATGCGATACTTTGGTACATAGCTGTTTATACTTATACTTCTTGTATATGTTGTTTACAATTATACTTTTCCCACCCCAGATCAGCACAGAGTGCCTTTCAGGCTGTGTTTGTCCACCTGGACTGGTATCAGATGGAAAAGGGGGTTGTGTCAAAGAAGAGCTTTGTCCTTGTGTCCACAATGGAGCTTCATACCAACCTGGAGACAGCATAAAAGTTGACTGCAACACCTGGTATGCTTATCACGGTCAAATGATTAAAAACAATATCATGTATTTTCGTTCAATAGTAAGGGATACACACATATAGTTCTCTCCAGGCTTTATCACTGCTTTTATTAAACTTTCTACAAAACTCTCATGACAGATTTGGACAGATACAAATAGTCATTTAAAGTTTTACTGAGTAAAAAATAAAAAAAATCTGCCTTTGGGTGTGGGATTCTCACACTGAACAAATCACTGAATAAATATAATAATTTAAACATTATATAACATAAACAACATAAGCTGTCAAATTCTTCACATTTCAAATAACTTCTATAATGTCTGTACTATAACATAAATGTAGATTGTGCACATTGACAGGTAGTTTGTGATGGGATATGAAGTAGTTTATGTGGATGACATGGCCTTTGGCTCCTTCAATATTACTTGCAACTTTTTTATGCTGATTAAACAAGACAGCTCCCACAAAATTATAATAGCTTGTACAATCAATGAGAGCATGAATGTTGGTGGACATGTACTTTTTATATTAAACAGGAATACGTGTCAGTTAATAGTGTGGCAGGCTTACGGGTATGGGGTTTCCACGTCACCAATTCAATAACTAAACACGCACACGAAACACAACTAGAGTGCAATTGGGGGATTTATTAGGGAAATTTACAAACGGAGGGAAAGGGGGAAATTCAGCAACCAATTCACAGTCCACAATCCGTTCTCGTTGTCCTTTCTCCGTATTCCAGGGGTAATCCAAAAAACCAGGTCCTCAGCCAAAACAATAACACAGCGGGGTTAGTCAAACAGTCCAGGTCACAACAGGTGATCACACAGATATTTCTCAGCTCTCTCTCTCTCAGTCTCCGCAACACGCGTTTCCCTCTCGGTACTTTGCGCAGTTTGTGCAAACCGCTTCCCCTTTTATCCCCATGCACTTAATGGCTTAATGAAGCCCAGGCTTGCCTCGTTGGGGCAGGAAGTCCATATAAGGCTCGGGGGTGGAGCCAGCAGGGTGCAACATATCTGCCCTCAGTTACCACTCCCCTCACCTCTCCCTGCCGTCTGCCACACACCCCCCCACCTCAGCTCCGACCGGGAGGGAGGGACGGTCCAGCTCCCTGGAGCATCCCTCCTGGAGGGGGCATCGGCATTTCCATGGGCTGCACCTGATCTGTGGACGACAGAGAAAGCAAAGGGCTGTAAGGATAGGAACCAGCGGGTGACCCGGGCATTACTGTCCTTATTGCGTGACATCCAAACCAGTGGTGCATGGTCCGTTACGAGGGTGAAGTGCCGTCCCAATAAGTAATATTTCAGCGTTTCCAGTGCCAACTTGATCGCTACACATTCTTTCTCCACAGTGGAATATCTTTGCTCCCGCGGTAACAGATTCCGGCTAATGTATAAGACTGGATGTTCCTCACCTTCTTGTAGCTGTGATAGGACGGCCCCCACCCCTGTTTCGGACGCATTGGTCTGTGCACCACCAGTGGTTTGGAGAAGTTTGGGGTCACCAGCACGGGTCCAGAACACAGTGCTCCCTTTAGGTCCTGGAAGGCTTTCTCCGCCTCCTCGGTCCATGTCACCTGGGTGGGCAGATGGCTCCTGGTCAGATCCGTCAGGGGGCTGGCTCGAGAGGCAAAGTTGGGAACAAATCTCCGGTAGTAACTGGTCAACCCCACAAACGTGCGTACTTGCTTCTTGGTGAGGGGGCGTGGCCAGTCCCAAATCGCCTCCACTTTCTTCACCTGGGGTTTTACACATCCCCTCCCGATCGTGTACCCCAGGTACTCAGCCTCCCGCAGGCCGAGCCGACATTTTTTTGGGTTAGCTGTTAGCCCCGCCCCCCTTAAGGCCTGCAAAACTGCGTTCACCTGGTTTAGGTGGATCTCCCACTCGTTCCCATGGATTACAATATCATCGAGGTAGGCCGCTGCATACTCACGATGGGGACAGAGAACCTGGTCCATCAACCTCTGGAAGGTGGGTGGGGCCCCGTGCAATCCAAAGGGCAGCTTCCTGTAGTGGAACAGCCCATCAGGGGTGGCGAAAGCGGTTTTCTCCCTCACCTCGGGAGCTAAGGACACCTGCTAATAACCCTTCGTCAGGTCCAGTGTGCTGATAAACCGGGCGGTCCCTAGCCGTTCTATTAGTTCATCAATTCGGGGCATCGGGTAGGCATCAAACTTTGAGATTTCATTCAACTTTCTAAAATCATTACAGAAGCGAATGGTGCCGTCTGGTTTCGGCACTAACACTATGGGGCTGCACCACTCACTATTCAACTCTTTGATGATTCCAGTTTCCAACATTTTTTACCTCATCCCTGATGGCGTCTCTCCTTGCTTCTGGTATGCGGTAGGGTCTCAACTTCACCTTTTTCCCGGGTTCAGTGATGATGTTGTGCTGTACCAGATCGGTGTGTCCCGGTTCACTGGAGAACACATCCTGGTTCTGGCCGACCAACTCCCTCAGCTCCTGCTTCTGTGCTTGGCTCAGCTGCTCCCCCAGTCGCACCTCCACAGGCTTGGTCTCTGTAGTAGCCTTCTTCGGGGGAATAGAGTAGAGTACCTCACTCAATTGCATTCAATTTTTTCAACAAATTCACATGGTAAATCTGGGTCAGATGCCTACGCCCCGGCTGTCTGACCCTATAATTAACTTCACCCACCTTCTCAAGTCCAGTAGTCCTCGGGGTCGTCTCCTGTACAGGAGTTCAAAGGGAGAGAAACCTGTTGAAACTTGGGGCACTTCTCGGATCGAGAACATCAGGTAGGGTAGTAGCTGGTCCCAATTCCTCCCGTCCGCCTCCATCACCTTCTTTAGCATCTGCTTTAGGGTTCGGAATCTTTCCACCAATCCATCGGTCTGCGGGTGGTACACTGAGGTGCAACTGGGTTATCTTCATTCGTATGTAGAGATCCTTCATGATTCGCGACATGAACGGGGTTCCCTGGTCGGTTAATATCTCGTTGGGGATGCTGACTCGGGAGAACAGCATGACTAGCTCCCGTGCAATTCCTTTGGTAGCCATGGCGCGCAGGGGGATGGCTTCTGGGTACCTAGTGGCATAATCCAGAATCACCAGGATGTATTGGTGCCCTCGGCTGCTCTTGGGTAGAGGTCCCACCAGGTCCATTGTGATCCTGCTAAAAGGGACTGAAAGGATTAGTAGGGGAATTAAGGGGCTGCGAAAGTGTGGTTTTGGTGCCACCTGTTGGCACTCCGGGCAACTGCGGCAGTAATCTTCCACTGCCCTCTTCACACCAGTCCAGTAAAATCGTGCCTTGATCCGGTCTAAGGTCTTCTCCACCCCTAGGTGAGCCCCAAGAAGGTGGGAGTGTTCCAACTGCAGGACAGTTTGTCGGGGCACCAACAACAATTCCAAACATTCGTTGTTTTTCTTCACAACCTGATATAACAATTTCTTCTTTATCGAAAAATGGGGGTATGTGATCTGACTTACCCCCTCGATAGGCTTTCCGTCCACCACTGTCACCTGCTGGAGAGCGCTGGCCAGGTTGGAATCCTCCAGTTGGGACGTCCCAAACCGTCCCGCTAAAGAGGCTGGCTCTGGCGCCATCTCGTGGTCCATCCAGTCTTGCTTCATCTGAGTCGCCCTCAGAGAGGGGTTCTGTTGACGCCTGGGGCTCCACTTCCTGGAATCCACACATCCGGCTATCACCCCTTCTGGCGTCCCTCCCGCCTCTCCGGCTTCCTCCTCCCTTTTGGTTCCCTCGTTTCCCCACGTCTCCGGACATACTGGCCCACAGTTGGTGGAACATCGGGGAATCTCTCCCGATAAGGACAGGCACCGGTAGGTTTGGGATGACTCCCGCTGGTCCTGTGTGTTGTCCCTTTGTGGTCTGTAGGTGGAGGAGTGTGGTAGGGTAGTTCTTAGTCTCACCGGGTATGCATGTGATGGCCATGGTGTCAGTCAGGTTCGGGGACTGGGCGTAGTCGAGGCGAATCAGGGTCACCATACTCCCGGAGTCCAAAAGTGCTGTGGTGTCCTTTCCGTTGGCTCTTACCGGGGTAACGGGGGTAGGACTACTCTCCTCAGCCCATCATGCCATCAGTAAGCCGCAGGGACGTCCAGTGGCTACCTCACTGGCTGAGACTGAAGGCATCTGGGCATCACGGTTTGGACAGCTCCAGGCAATGTGTCCCGACTCACCACACTCGTAGCACTTCCTGCCATCCATGTTCAGGAAGGGGCGTCGTCTCGGGGAGCTAACTATCGAGGTCCCTCCATCCTTGGCCGTGGTCCAGGCATGGTCCTCCATCCTTTTCCGCTCCTTCGGGCGAGTGGAGGGTTCAGCCTTTAGTGGTCATCTGCTGCGCAGGACCTCCAAAGCCACCTGTTGACCTTCCACCATTTCCACCAGCTGAACCGTGCTCTGCGGGTTAGCTTGGCTTGCCAACTTCTTAGCTCAAATGGGAGATCGTAGAAATTTATCAATGACCACTTTCTCGAGGGGCGTGGTCGTCAGTGGTTCCGTCGTTAGCCAGCTCTTGGTCAGCCTAATCAGATCATGCATTTGCGATCGGGGGGACGCTGTGGCATCATACGTCCAATCATGGAACCTTTGCGCCCTGCTAATCAGAGTGTAACCATATCGGCACAGGATTTCCTTTCTCAGCCCCTCATAATGCGTCGCCTGTTCAGCCGTCAGATCCTGATAGGTCTTCTGTGCCGTGCCTGACAGGAAGGGTGCTAGCAGGCTGGCCCACTGCTCATGGGGCCTTTTCTCCCTAGCCGCCGTCCTCTCAAAGGCTTGGAGGTAAGCCTCAATGTCATCAGCTTCTGTTAGCTTCAGCAGAAACATACTGGGTTTAGGATGGGAGACTGCTGCACCTGCAACCACGGCGGCATGGGCGGCTGTCAGCTGGCTGAGTTCAGCTCGCAGGAGAGCGGTCTGCTGACGCTGTTCCTCCAGCAACTCCTGATGCATAGCCTGCTGCGCTATGTTCGTCTCCATTAGTTGTTTCACTAATACTTCCATTATGCTCCGTGTCTGTTTAGTTATTGAGCTTGGATGATGCCCGCATTCTCCACCATAGTCTGCCACAATAGTAACAGTTGTGAGACTCTGCACCAGTGTGTAACAACAGCAGTACAAATAATAGCACAGTTTTGTAAAGGAAAAATATATTCATATGACCTCAAGCATAACTGGGATGTTAAAGGTTTTGGGAGTGCTTTTAAACTTACTTTGAAACAGAAATTACTGAATACACTTTATCTGAGTTTGGGTAAAGGTCATGTAACTGCAACTGCTCAATATGTATGAATATGATTAGATATGTTTATCCATTTACCTTCTTCCACCTACTTGTTCTCTACCTGATAGGAGTGCAGGGACAATATTGGATAAATAAAGTACATTCATATGTACATTGTAGCCCTTAGTTTAGTTGAGCTTCTCCTTTATTCTTTTTAGCACTTGCAAGGAGAGAAAATGGCATTGTACAACACTTCAGTGCCAGGGTACTTGTGGGATTTATGGTGATGGGCATTACACCACTTTTGACGGGAAGAAGTTCACTTTTAGTGGAAGCTGTGAATACACTCTCACTCAGGTATGTTATGAAATATTTATTTAAAAATTGACAATGCTGAATTTAAGACATGGTTAGGCAACTGAAAAAGTATACTTGAAATTTATGGAACTTCAAAATGTATTATTTATTATTATTATTATTATTATTATTATATATGTAGGACTACTGCAGCAACAATATCACCAATGGCACCTTCAGAGTCATCACAGAGAATGTTCCCTGTGGAACTACTGGCACCACTTGTTCCAAAGCCATCAAACTCTACCTAGGGGTAAGTATCACAGGCCTTCTTTAAATGCATCTGTTTGTACTGATGTTGCTCTGCTGAAACTTGGAGGCATTGTGTATGAGGGTTTCTCCCTCAATGCATCAGGAAGATATAAATAAAGGTTGAATGAATGAAAAATGAAAAATTTCTTGATCCTTGAAAACAACCTCAAAATCAGATATCAGTCCTGCAGTTTTTGATGGTGAAACCACATTTGCTCCTTTCAGAAAAATGAGCTCATACTGACAGAAGGGAACTACCAAGTGATCCAAAGAGGTGAAGGAGTGCAGGTGCCATATCACATCCATACCAAGGGGATTTACCTGGTGATTGAGGCCAATAATGGCTTGATCCTAATATGGGACAAGAAGACCAGCATATTTATCAAATTAGGCCCTAAGTTCAAGGTAAGATGAATGAATATGGCTGCATTATACCTTTCCCCAACAATTTGTTTAATTAAAATAACCAAAACAAAGCTTATGAAACTAATTTCATTTTGTGAAATTCCTTCCATAGGGGCATGTCTGTGGTCTTTGTGGAAATTATGATGGCAATGAAAATAATGATTTTACCACCAGAAGCAAAGGAGTAGTTGTTCATGTTCTAGAATTTGGAAACAGTTGGAAAGTCTCTCCAAGCTGCCCAAATACTGGCAGTAAAAAGGATCCCTGCACTTCCAATCCGTATAGACAGTCTTGGGCTCAAAAGCAGTGCAGTATCATCACCAGTAAGGTGTTCACAGCCTGCCACTCTCAGGTAAGTAGGCTAAACTAGAGCATGGTGCCTTCAATTAAACACTGAGGTTGTGTATGTATTATGAGTTTTTTTGGGTCTAGGTGGATCCCACTCAATACTATGATGCTTGTGTGAGTGACTCCTGCGCATGTGACAGTGGGGGAGATTGTGAGTGCTTCTGCACTGCAGTAGCAGCTTATGCAGAGGCCTGCAATGAAGCTGGAGCCTGTGTTGTCTGGAGAAGCCCACAAATCTGCCGTAAGTTGTAGCCACAGACAATGTTATCTTTTGCGAGTTAAACCATAAACATTGTAATGTCATTTAAGTGAATTTTGTTCCTTCTTTGTAGCTCTGTTCTGTGATTTCTATAACCCTCCTGGCGAATGTGAGTGGCATTATAAGCCCTGTGGAGCGCCGTGTATGAAGACCTGCAGGAATCCTTCAGGAACATGCTCAAATCTGATCCCAGCACTTGAAGGTAAAGAACAATATTCAATTATGTTCCATAATCTGGGTGTATGCCTCAAATGCAGAGGAAGCTTCTCTAAGACAACAGGGGTAGCAGTGCTTCACCAGAAAAATAAATAAAAAAGAACATACATAAACACACCCCACATATCTTTCTTGTTAATGTTGAATTATCACCACAACCGCAATGTTCCTTGTGAAGCTAAAAAAAGTGCCTTGGTTCAATAGCATGCCTGGTATTGTGAAAAACAGCGACACCCTCAGACTTTACAAAGGAAATTCAGTGAGGCAAGACTGTCTGGCTCACTAGACAATGTTCATCAATGGATGCACTGGCGTCACTAGAGGGGTGCGGGGGGTGCGGACCGCACCGGGTGACACCATCAGAGGGGGTGACACCAAAATGACTGTCTATAAAATTTTTGTGCAGTGTTTCAGCAGTAATGTATTATTATTATTATTATTATTATTATTATTATTATTATTATTATAAACGGTAGTTTCTCTGATGCAGTTTACTGCCGGTAGATTTAATTAGCGGTATTAATGTGACGAGAAGCACTTTGTCATTTGAATGCATAACATGCAATTCCTCGTGCCCACCCTCTGGCGCTACCATTTTACCTGTCTGATTGACTGATGTCGTCCTCATCACGTTTAAACACTGCCTGTTTATTAACCCCCCCCCCACCGCACTGGGTGACACCAACCCTAGTGACGCCACTGAATGGATGACTATACAATTAGATTGGACAATTCTGGATTGATTATGACACATTTTTGAGCCCGCCCATGGAGCAGTGCTTCACTAGCCTTTACAATCATGAGTGTTCTTTTGCGTGTTCTCATCCTGATGATTGATATAATATCTAACTATCCAGAACAGGAGTTCAGCTGTCCAGCAAAATAGCTATATTCATTTATATAAGTTTCCTTGATGACCGCCATTAAACGAAACCAATGAAGAAGTTGTTTCCTTGTTCGGTAATAGAGGTAAGTTAGTTTTAGAAAGAGAGAGAGAGAAAGCGTGCGAGCGAGCAATTATTAGAAATGAATTTTTTGTGGATGTGGCATTGTCGGTGATGATTTGTATATAGTGTAAATTGTTTAAAAATATATATATCGGTGTTGTAGTGTTAGCCTATTTTTTTTCCAGAAAATCAAGACTTCAGTTAGCCAGCTAATTACTGGCGAACAGCTGCTAATTGCTAACGTTCATGATTTGACTGGCTAGCTAACCTTAGCCTAAACTAGCCCACTTTTTGTTGCATTAGCTTTTGGCATTTAACCGTGCAATTGAGTTTTTTTGGAAATGTGAGAACTGATCATTTGATTGAGGAGGTCCATGTATCAAAATGGCAAAGCATAACAAAATAGTACGTAAAAATTGTGACATTCTCAAGAAGTTTATTAACATGACTCAGTTCTTGGGTTGTCAGGAGCTGGCATTTAGGGGGCATAACGAGTGTGACAATTCGGATGACAGGAAACTACATGAGCTGGACATTGTGGTTCACGTCAAGATGCTAATTAATATGTAATTGGCAACATTAGATCAAAGTAGGCTAGATCTCATAATATAAAAACATTTTAATGTTCAGTCCCCGGCAGCGGTACTTCCGGCTTAGACGTTCCTATGAACACAATTGGCAATGTTCGCAGGTGGGAAGCCAGTGAGGGTATGAGTCCTGATCGTGCATTAGCGACTCCTACTGGTTGGTCGGGGCGCCTGTTCAGCAGGGAGGGGATCTGGGGGACATAGCATGAACCTCCGCACGCGTTACGCTCTCCCAGTGAAACTCCTCGCTGTCAGGTGAAAAGAAGCGGCTGGCGACTCCACATGTATCGGAGGAGGCATGTGGTAGTCTACACCCTCCCCAGACCAACAGAGGATAGCGCATTGACCAGGACCGTGATTCACACGGGGAATGCAAAGTGCTTAAAATTATCCGATTTCTCATGAATAATCTGGCTGTCATCGCTACTATGTCCAAACAGACGAAACACACACAGCCGGTGAAGGGAACAAACGCCATGTCACTCCCACATATGTCTCTCATTCCAGAGCCCCGATCTCACTGCAGGCAGAGCATGTAAACAGTTAACAATCACTGAAAAATGCCCACAGGTGTGGTTACAGGTCACGTAAACCACTCCCTCTCCACCTGCAGATGATGCCCTAACCACACCACCCCTCCACAATGAGCAAGACCTAACTAATTTAATTTGATGTGATGCTTTATGTTGAGCCACTGTATTTTGTAGCATACAAAGGTGTACTGGTGGATTTACGGAAGAGATGTTTTTTTCTCTTTTCTGGAGAGGGAGTGTGGGCAGGAGATGGGCAGGGCAATTGTGTCATTCCAGGTCACTTTACCTATCAAGAGCATCTAAAAACATGACAATGCCAGCCAAAACTGCCTGTTCAGCTTAAAGAATATTTGTTTTTAAATGTACTGGAACATTTTTCCCTTAAAAGCTGTATAAATGTATTTCATAGACCTAGTAGAATAATATAAAATTGCTGAAAAATTGTATGACACGGGACCTTTAAACATTTTTAATAAGTTTAGTCCCAATTTGGAATGCCCTTTTGCATTTCTAGGTCAGTCCTATCATTGATATATCATCTGATAGTTCTGTAGAGTGCAATCTCACATGTGTGACACTGGCGGTGAAACTCTTTTGATATAATACTCAACATCTGGGAGGGTGATTGTTTTCTGGTTTCTTGTCAAAATAATTGGAGATTTTTCATCAGTTTTGTTGGTTTCATTTGTGGTATAAATTCTTTATGATGTAGTAAATTGGAAAATGCATTCCTGAAATGTTTTAACTTTTTCATTTTCTCCCTAAGGTTGCTATCCAAATTGCCCTCCTGAGCAGCCTTACTTTGACGAGGAGACAATGAAGTGTGTTGGGAGAGAACAGTGTGGTTGCTATGATGGAGAGGGAAATCACTACAGCAATGGAGAGAAAGTTGCTTCCACAGAGAATTGCCAAACATGGTATGTTTAAATAATTAAGTTTAACTTAATTATGGGTATCATGAAATCTTTAAAATGGCTATTAAACTAAATGGTTAGTAAACTAAAATTGCATTTTCTTTCCAAAGTTTTTGTGAATTATTAGGGATACACTGCAGCTATGATATTCAAGGTAAGAACATGTACATTTGATCTTTTAGAAATATAACCATTCTTTATAATGCTAAGAACAATTTACTTAACTTGAATGACCAACATGCTCTGAAATTGCATCTCTGCTTTTAGCTTGTTTCTGCACATTCCAAAAGAACACATACCCTTATGGCGCGACCATATACAACACGACTGATGGCCTTGGAAGTTGTATCATTGCTGTTTGTGGGGAGAATGGGATCATTAACAGGACAATTGACCGCAATTGTTCTGTTACACCATCCCACACAACTTACACTCCGATTACAACAACATCAATGCCTTTCTTTCACTTCTCATCAGAGCCTTCTACAAAAACCAGTAAGTTCTACTACCACATGGGAAATCATATATGGTGATATTTTTTAATCATTTGATAATTTCTGGTTTTCTTAATTCATTTTTGAAACCATGTCAGTAGATAGATTGATTGTATGACACAAGACAAGGTTTCCATGGGTCATCAGTGGCAGTAGCAGCAGGCAGAGAAACTATGAGAGAAAACATGAAAACATGTGGTACCATTACAGTTTTGCTACAAGGCAATATACAGTACCACTAAAGTCTGCAGCACGACTTTTTTACACTCTACAGGATTGAACCATTTATACCTAAAGCAAGAATGTACAATGGAATCCCTGCAGCATGCAGACATGTACCATTTAAGTTTTAAAATCTATATACAGCAACTAATTTGTATATTGACACGAAACCATGCAAAAACATTTGCATGAAAATATGTAAATGAGAAGATTTTAAAGGTTTATGGCTGATGTTGAAACAAAAATATTAAATAAAAAATTAACTAAAGACAAAGGAGGAGTTTTCTGACCTAACTCCATAACACAAGCATCAGAAATGACGAATAATCTCATGGTTATGCCAAAAGCAGAACATACAAGCAGATGTTAATAATATTTTTTTAAATAGTTGCTTACCTCTTCACTACAAGGTGTTTACATACAAATAGTCTAATTTTGTGCTTTTTACATAAAATGATTAGATTTTGTTTCATTTTTACAATTTTTATATACTTATTTTTTATTTGCAATTACTTTATTGCGGAAATGTGTCCATCTTGGCAATAGCAATTTCAGAGGAGATCTATATATTGCAGTCAAAACTGTTGTGGGAGAATACAGGAAATTATATTATGCTGTGGGTGCTGTCTGGAATTTGTTGGTGGAGAGTGTAGGAAAAACCAACACTTTGCAGGGCTCGAATCTACAATAAAAGATCCTCTGTTTATAATCCCTTTGTACAGGTGAAAAGTCTCCAGGAACATCCACAATTACAACTTATTCAACATCTTTCACAACATGCACACATTCGTGTGAATGGTCATCCTGGTTTGATACTACATTCCCTACACCTGGGACTCCTGGAGGTGACTCTGAAACATACAACAACATCAGAGCAGAAGGTCATAAGATATGTAGTAAACCAAGCAAAATTCAGTGCAGAGCTGAGAAATATCCAGAAAAAGATATTAAAGATGTAGGTCAAGTTTTGCAGTGTGATGTTGCAAATGGACTAATTTGTAAAAATGAAGACCAGCCTGGTCCTATCCCATTGTGTTACAATTATCAAGTAAGAGTCTTATGTTGTGATGAGAACAACTGTGCAACTAAGCCACCAGAGACAACCATTCAATCAACTACATCAACTAAACACCCTCTGACTTCATCTTCAGCTCCAGTCTGCCATGTTTGTGAATGGTCAGGCTGGTACAATGTTGACTATCCTAAATTTGGTCCAGGGGGTGGTGACAATGAATCAATCGCCAACATAATACAATCTGGATATAAAATATGTGAAAAACCAGAGAAAGTGAAATGCCAAGCAGTACATTATCCTGGAGTACCATTAAATGAATTAGGACAGAAAGTACAATGCAATACGAAAGTAGGATTAATTTGCAAAAACAAAGACCAAGGTATACCACCAATATGCATGGACTATGAAATAAAAGTGGAGTGCTGTAAAAATATAACATGCGACATAACAGCCACAACCCCAAGAACAACAAATCAAAACCCAATGAGTACCCAATCACATGTGCCTACAACTACAACATGTATTGATGGACAATACTGTACATGGTCAGACTGGATAGATTCCAGCCACGTTACAACAGGTGATGGTGGTGGGGACAGTGAATCCATCAAAAAGATTTTTAACTCTGGTAAAATAATGTGTAATAATCCAGTGGAAATTGAATGCAGAGCAAAGGAATATCCAAAACTTCAACTCTCAGAGTTGGGACAAGATGTAGAATGCAATCGATCCGTTGGACTCATTTGCCTGAACAAAAACCAAGGTCTCCAGAAACAGTGCTTTGATTATGAGATAAAAGTCAAATGCTGTCAACAGTGTAACACTACAACACTTCCACACAGTTCAACCATCCCAGGTACAACCACTTCTACAACCATAGAACCATCCACTGCAACATTCTCCACAACAACCCAGCCTCCCAGGACAACCACCCCTGGTACAACAACGTCTAGAACAACAGAACCGTCCACTTCAACTTACTCCACGACTGCCCAGCCTCTCAGCACAACCACCTCTGGGACAACAAGAACCACAACTACTACAACCACGACTGCACCCACAGAAACACTCACTTCAACTCACTCAAAATCAACTAGCGCAACCACCACTGGAACAACGAGAATCACACCCAATCCTACCACAACTAAAACCACTGAACCATCCACTTCAACTATTTCCACAACAGTTACCACAACAGCCCAACCACCTTCTACAACATCACCTGTGCCCACAACAACAACATGTATTGATGGACAACATTGTGAATGGTCTGCCTGGATTGATTCAAGCCACGCTACCATTGGCAATGATGGGGGAGATAGTGAATCCATTCAGAAGATTTTTAATTCCGGTAAAATAATGTGTAATAATCCAGTGGAAATTGAATGCAGAGCAAAGGAATATCCAAAACTTCAACTCTCAGAGTTGGGACAAGATGTAGAATGCAATCGATCTGTTGGACTCATCTGCCTGAACAAAAACCAAGGTCTCCAGAAACAGTGCTTTGATTATGAGATAAAAGTCAAATGCTGTCAACAGTGTAACACTACAACACTTCCACACAGTTCAACCATCCCAGGTACAACTACTTCTACAACCATAGAACCATCCACTGCAACATTCTCCACAACAACCCAGCCTCCCAGGACAACCACCCCTGGTACGACAACGTCTAGAACAACAGAACCGTCCACTTCAACTTACTCCACGACTGCCCAGCCTCTCAGCACAACCACCTCTGGGACAACAAGAACCACAACTACTACAACCACGACTGCACCCACAGAAACACCCACTTCAACTCACTCAAAATCAACTAGCGCAACCAGCACTGGAACAACGAGAATCACACCCAATCCTACCACAACTAAAACCACTGAACCATCCACTTCAACTATTTCCACAACAGTTACCACAACAGCCCACCCACCTTCTACAACATCACCTGTGCCCACAACAACAACATGTATTGATGGACAACATTGTGAATGGTCTGCCTGGATTGATTCAAGCCACGCTACCATTGGTAATGATGGGGGAGATAGTGAATCCATTCAGAAGATTTTTAATTCCGGTAAAATAATGTGTAATAATCCAGTGGAAATTGAATGCAGAGCAAAGGAATATCCAAAACTACAACTCTCAGAGTTGGGACAAGATGTGGAATGCAATCGATCTGTTGGACTCATCTGCCTGAACAAAAACCAAGGTCTCCAGAAACAGTGCTTTGATTATGAGATAAAAGTCAAATGCTGTCAACAGTGTAACACTACAACACTTCCACACAGTTCAACCATCCCAGGTACAACTACTTCTACAACCATAGAACCATCCACTGCAACATTCTCCACAACAACCCAGCCTCCCAGGACAACCACCCCTGGTACGACAACGTCTAGAACAACAGAACCGTCCACTTCAACTTACTCCACGACTGCCCAACCTCTCAGCACAACCACCTCTGGGACAACAAGAACCACAACTACTACAACCACGACTGCACCCACAGAAACACCCACTTCAACTCACTCAAAATCAACTAGCGCAACCAGCACTGGAACAACGAGAATCACACCCAATCCTACCACAACTAAAACCACTGAACCATCCACTTCAACTATTTCCACAACAGTTACCACAACAGCCCACCCACCTTCTACAACATCACCTGTGCCCACAACAACAACATGTATTGATGGACAACATTGTGAATGGTCTGCCTGGATTGATTCAAGCCACGCTACCATTGGTAATGATGGGGGAGATAGTGAATCCATTCAGAAGATTTTTAATTCCGGTAAAATAATGTGTAATAATCCAGTGGAAATTGAATGCAGAGCAAAGGAATATCCAAAACTACAACTCTCAGAGTTGGGACAAGATGTGGAATGCAATCGATCTGTTGGACTCATCTGCCTGAACAAAAACCAAGGTCTCCAGAAACAGTGCTTTGATTATGAGATAAAAGTCAAATGCTGTCAACAGTGTAACACTACAACACTTCCACACAGTTCAACCATCCCAGGTACAACTACTTCTACAACCATAGAACCATCCACTGCAACATTCTCCACAACAACCCCGCCTCCCAGGACAACCACCCCTGGTACAACAACATCTAGAACAACAGAACCGTCCACTTCAACTTACTCCACGACTGCCCAGCCTCTCAGCACAACCACCTCTGGGACAACAAGAACCACAACTACTACAACCACGACTGCACCCACAGAAACACCCACTTCAACTCACTCAAAATCAACTAGCGCAACCAGCACTGGAACAACGAGAATCACACCCAATCCTACCACAATTAAAACCACTGAACCATCCACTTCAACTATTTCCACAACAGTTACCACAACAGCCCACCCACCTTCTACAACATCACCTGTGCCCACAACAACAACATGTATTGATGGACAACATTGTGAATGGTCTGCCTGGATTGATTCAAGCCACGCTACCATTGGTAATGATGGGGGAGATAGTGAATCCATTCAGAAGATTTTTAATTCCGGTAAAATAATGTGTAATAATCCAGTGGAAATTGAATGCAGAGCAAAGGAATATCCAAAACTTCAACTCGCAGAGTTGGGACAAGATGTGGAATGCAATCGATCTGTTGGACTCATCTGCCTGAACAAAAACCAAGGTCTCCAGAAACAGTGCTTTGATTATGAGATAAAAGTAAAATGCTGTCAACAGTGTAACACTACAACACTTCCACACAGTTCAACCATCCCAGGTACAACTACTTCTACAACCATAGAACCATCCACTGCAACATTCTCCACAACAACCCAGCCTCCCAGGACAACCACCCCTGGTACGACAACGTCTAGAACAACAGAACCGTCCACTTCAACTTACTCCACGACTGCCCAGCCTCTCAGCACAACCACCTCTGGGACAACAAGAACCACAACTACTACAACCACGACTGCACCCACAGAAACACCCACTTCAACTCACTCAAAATCAACTAGCGCAACCACCACTGGAACAACGAGAATCACACCCAATCCTACCACAACTAAAACCACTGAACCATCCACTTCAACTATTTCCACAACAGTTACCACAACAGCCCACCCACCTTCTACAACATCACCTGTGCCCACAACAACAACATGTATTGATGGACAACATTGTGAATGGTCTGCCTGGATTGATTCAAGCCACGCTACCATTGGTAATGATGGGGGAGATAGTGAATCCATTCAGAAGATTTTTAATTCCGGTAAAATAATGTGTAATAATCCAGTGGAAATTGAATGCAGAGCAAAGGAATATCCAAAACTTCAACTCTCAGAGTTGGGACAAGATGTGGAATGCAATCGATCTGTTGGACTCATCTGCCTGAACAAAAACCAAGGTCTCCAGAAACAGTGCTTTGATTATGAGATAAAAGTCAAATGCTGTCAACAGTGTAACACTACAACACTTCCACACAGTTCAACCATCCCAGGTACAACTACTTCTACAACCATAGAACCATCCACTGCAACATTCTCCACAACAACCCCGCCTCCCAGGACAACCACCCCTGGTACAACAACATCTAGAACAACAGAACCGTCCACTTCAACTTACTCCACGACTGCCCAGCCTCTCAGCACAACCACCTCTGGGACAACAAGAACCACAACTACTACAACCACGACTGCACCCACAGAAACACCCACTTCAACTCACTCAAAATCAACTAGCGCAACCAGCACTGGAACAACGAGAATCACACCCAATCCTACCACAACTAAAACCACTGAACCATCCACTTCAACTATTTCCACAACAGTTACCACAACAGCCCACCCACCTTCTACAACATCACCTGTGCCCACAACAACAACATGTATTGATGGACAACATTGTGAATGGTCTGCCTGGATTGATTCAAGCCACGCTACCATTGGTAATGATGGGGGAGATAGTGAATCCATTCAGAAGATTTTTAATTCCGGTAAAATAATGTGTAATAATCCAGTGGAAATTGAATGCAGAGCAAAGGAATATCCAAAACTTCAACTCGCAGAGTTGGGACAAGATGTGGAATGCAATCGATCTGTTGGACTCATCTGCCTGAACAAAAACCAAGGTCTCCAGAAACAGTGCTTTGATTATGAGATAAAAGTCAAATGCTGTCAACAGTGTAACACTACAACACTTCCACACAGTTCAACCATCCCAGGTACAACTACTTCTACAACCATAGAACCATCCACTGCAACATTCTCCACAACAACCCAGCCTCCCAGGACAACCACCCCTGGTACGACAACGTCTAGAACAACAGAACCGTCTACTTCAACTTACTCCACGACTGCCCAGCCTCTCAGCACAACCACCTCTGGGACAACAAGAACCACAACTACTACAACCACGACTGCACCCACAGAAACACCCACTTCAACTCACTCAAAATCAACTAGCGCAACCACCACTGGAACAACGAGAATCACACCCAATCCTACCACAACTAAAACCACTGAACCATCCACTTCAACTATTTCCACAACAGTTACCACAACAGCCCACCCACCTTCTACAACATCACCTGTGCCCACAACAACAACATGTATTGATGGACAACGTTGTGAATGGTCTGCCTGGATTGATTCAAGCCACGCTACCATTGGTAATGATGGGGGAGATAGTGAATCCATTCAGAAGATTTTTAATTCGGGTAAAATAATGTGTAATAATCCAGTGGAAATTGAATGCAGAGCAAAGGAATATCCAAACCTTCAACTCTCAGAGTTGGGACAAGATGTGGAATGCAATCGATCTGTTGGACTCATCTGCCTGAACAAAAACCAAGGTCTCCAGAAACAGTGCTTTGATTATGAGATAAAAGTCAAATGCTGTCAACAGTGTAACACTACAACACTTCCACACAGTTCAACCATCCCAGGTACAACTACTTCTACAACCATAGAACCATCCACTGCAACATTCTCCACAACAACCCAGCCTCCCAGGACAACCACCCCTGGTACAACAACGTCTAGAACAACAGAACCGTCCACTTCAACTTACTCCACGACTGCCCAGCCTCTCAGCACAACCACCTCTGGGACAACAAGAACCACAACTACTACAACCACGACTGCACCCACAGAAACACCCACTTCAACTCACTCAAAATCAACTAGCGCAACCACCACTGGAACAACGAGAATCACACCCAATCCTACCACAACTAAAACCACTGAACCATCCACTTCAACTATTTCCACAACAGTTACCACAACAGTCCAACCACCTTCTACAACATTACCTGTGCCCACAACAACAACATGTATTGATGGACAACATTGTGAATGGTCTGCCTGGATTGATTCAAGCCACGCTACCATTGGTAATGATGGGGGAGATAGTGAATCCATTCAGAAGATTTTTAATTCCGGTAAAATAATGTGTAATAATCCAGTGGAAATTGAATGCAGAGCAAAGGAATATCCAAAACTTCAACTCGCAGAGTTGGGACAAGATGTAGAATGCAATCTATCTGTTGGACTCATCTGCCTGAACAAAAACCAAGGTCTCCAGAAACAGTGCTTTGATTATGAGATAAAAGTCAAATGCTGTCAACAGTGTAACACTACAACACTTCCACACAGTTCAACCATCCCAGGTACAACTACTTCTACAACCATAGAACTATCCACTGCAACATTCTCCACAACAACCCAGCCTCCCAGGACAACCACCCCTGGTACAACAACGTCTAGAACAACAGAACCGTCCACTTCAACTTACTCCACGACTGCCCAGCCTCTCAGCACAACCACCTCTGGGACAACAAGAACCACAACTACTACAACCACGACTGCACCCACAGAAACACCCACTTCAACTCACTCAAAATCAACTAGCGCAACCACCACTGGAACAACGAGAATCCCACCCAATCCTACCACAACTAAAACCACTGAACCATCCACTTCAACTATTTCCACAACAGTTACCACAACAGCCCAACCACCTTCTACAACATTACCTGTGCCCACAACAACAACATGTATTGATGGACAACATTGTGAATGGTCTGCCTGGATTGATTCAAGCCACGCTACCATTGGTAATGATGGGGGAGATAGTGAATCCATTCAGAAGATTTTTAATTCCGGTAAAATAATGTGTAATAATCCAGTGGAAATTGAATGCAGAGCAAAGGAATATCCAAAACTTCAACTCGCAGAGTTGGGACAAGATGTAGAATGCAATCTATCTGTTGGACTCATCTGCCTGAACAAAAACCAAGGTCTCCAGAAACAGTGCTTTGATTATGAGATAAAAGTCAAATGCTGTCAACAGTGTAGCACTACAACACTTCCACACAGTTCAACCATCCCAGGTACAACTACTTCTACAACCATAGAACTATCCACTGCAACATTCTCCACAACAACCCAGCCTCCCAGGACAACCACCCCTGGTACAACAACGTCTAGAACAACAGAACCGTCCACTTCAACTTACTCCACGACTGCCCAGCCTCTCAGCACAACCACCTCTGGGACAACAAGAACCACAACTACTACAACCACGACTGCACCCACAGAAACACCCACTTCAACTCACTCAAAATCAACTAGCGCAACCACCACTGGAACAACGAGAATCCCACCCAATCCTACCACAACTAAAACCACTGAACCATCCACTTCAACTATTTCCACAACAGTTACCACAACAGCCCAACCACCTTCTACAACATTACCTGTGCCCACAACAACAACATGTATTGATGGACAACATTGTGAATGGTCTGCCTGGATTGATTCAAGCCACGCTACCATTGGTAATGATGGGGGAGATAGTGAATCCATTCAGAAGATTTTTAATTCCGGTAAAATAATGTGTAATAATCCAGTGGAAATTGAATGCAGAGCAAAGGAATATCCAAACCTTCAACTCTCAGAGTTGGGACAAGATGTAGAATGCAATCGATCTGTTGGACTCATCTGCCTGAACAAAAACCAAGGTCTCCAGAAACAGTGCTTTGATTATGAGATAAAAGTCAAATGCTGTCAACAGTGTAACACTACAACACTTCCACACAGTTCAACCATCCCAGGTACAACTACTTCTACAACCATAGAACCATCCACTGCAACATTCTCCACAACAACCCAGCCTCCCAGGACAACCACCCCTGGTACAACAACGTCTAGAACAACAGAACCGTCCACTTCAACTTACTCCACGACTGCCCAGCCTCTCAGCACAACCACCTCTGGGACAACAAGAACCACAACTACTACAACCACGACTGCACCCACAGAAACACCCACTTCAACTCACTCAAAATCAACTAGCGCAACCACCACTGGAACAACGAGAATCACACCCAATCCTACCACAACTAAAACCACTGAACCATCCACTTCAACTATTTCCACAACAGTTACCACAACAGTCCAACCACCTTCTACAACATTACCTGTGCCCACAACAACAACATGTATTGATGGACAACATTGTGAATGGTCTGCCTGGATTGATTCAAGCCACGCTACCATTGGTAATGATGGGGGAGATAGTGAATCCATTCAGAAGATTTTTAATTCCGGTAAAATAATGTGTAATAATCCAGTGGAAATTGAATGCAGAGCAAAGGAATATCCAAAACTTCAACTCTCAGAGTTGGGACAAGATGTAGAATGCAATCTATCTGTTGGACTCATCTGCCTGAACAAAAACCAAGGTCTCCAGAAACAGTGCTTTGATTATGAGATAAAAGTCAAATGCTGTCAACACTGTAACACTACAACACTTCCACACAGTTCAACCATCCCAGGTACAACTACTTCTACAACTATAGAACTATCCACTGCAACATTCTCCACAACAACCCAGCCTCCCAGGACAACCACCCCTGGTACAACAACGTCTAGAACAACAGAACCGTCCACTTCAACTTACTCCACGACTGCCCAGCCTCTCAGCACAACCACCTCTGGGACAACAAGAACCACAACTACTACAACCACGACTGCACCCACAGAAACACCCACTTCAACTCACTCAAAATCAACTAGCGCAACCACCACTGGAACAACGAGAATCACACCCAATCCTACCACAACTAAAACCACTGAACCATCCACTTCAACTATTTCCACAACAGTTACCACAACAGCCCAACCACCTTCTACAACATTACCTGTGCCCACAACAACAACATGTATTGATGGACAACATTGTGAATGGTCTGCCTGGATTGATTCAAGCCACGCTACCATTGGTAATGATGGGGGAGATAGTGAATCCATTCAGAAGATTTTTAATTCCGGTAAAATAATGTGTAATAATCCAGTGGAAATTGAATGCAGAGCAAAGGAATATCCAAACCTTCAACTCTCAGAGTTGGGACAAGATGTAGAATGCAATCGATCTGTTGGACTCATCTGCCTGAACAAAAACCAAGGTCTCCAGAAACAGTGCTTTGATTATGAGATAAAAGTCAAATGCTGTCAACAGTGTAACACTACAACACTTCCACACAGTTCAACCATCCCAGGTACAACTACTTCTACAACCATAGAACCATCCACTGCAACATTCTCCACAACAACCCAGCCTCCCAGGACAACCACCCCTGGTACAACAACGTCTAGAACAACAGAACCGTCCACTTCAACTTACTCCACGACTGCCCAGCCTCTCAGCACAACCACCTCTGGGACAACAAGAACCACAACTACTACAACCACGACTGCACCCACAGAAACACCCACTTCAACTCACTCAAAATCAACTAGCGCAACCACCACTGGAACAACGAGAATCACACCCAATCCTACCACAACTAAAACCACTGAACCATCCACTTCAACTATTTCCACAACAGTTACCACAACAGCCCACCCACCTTCTACAACATCACCTGTGCCCACAACAACAACATGTATTGATGGACAACATTGTGAATGGTCTGCCTGGATTGATTCAAGCCACGCTACCATTGGTAATGATGGGGGAGATAGTGAATCCATTCAGAAGATTTTTAATTCCGGTAAAATAATGTGTAATAATCCAGTGGAAATTGAATGCAGAGCAAAGGAATATCCAAAACTTCAACTCTCAGAGTTGGGACAAGATGTAGAATGCAATCGATCTGTTGGACTCATCTGCCTGAACAAAAACCAAGGTCTCCAGAAACAGTGCTTTGATTATGAGATAAAAGTCAAATGCTGTCAACAGTGTAACACTACAACACTTCCACACAGTTCAACCATCCCAGGTACAACTACTTCTACAACCATAGAACTATCCACTGCGACATTCTCCACAACAACCCAGCCTCCCAGGACAACCACCCCTGGTACAACAACGTCTAGAACAACAGAACCGTCCACTTCAACTTACTCCACGACTGCCCAGCCTCTCAGCACAACCACCTCTGGGACAACAAGAACCACAACTACTACAACCACGACTGCACCCACAGAAACACCCACTTCAACTCACTCAAAATCAACTAGCGCAACCACCACTGGAACAACGAGAATCACACCCAATCCTACCACAACTAAAACCACTGAACCATCCACTTCAACTATTTCCACAACAGTTACCACAACAGTCCAACCACCTTCTACAACATTACCTGTGCCCACAACAACAACATGTATTGATGGACAACATTGTGAATGGTCTGCCTGGATTGATTCAAGCCACGCTACCATTGGTAATGATGGGGGAGATAGTGAATCCATTCAGAAGATTTTTAATTCCGGTAAAATAATGTGTAATAATCCAGTGGAAATTGAATGCAGAGCAAAGGAATATCCAAAACTTCAACTCGCAGAGTTGGGACAAGATGTAGAATGCAATCTATCTGTTGGACTCATCTGCCTGAACAAAAACCAAGGTCTCCAGAAACAGTGCTTTGATTATGAGATTAAAATCAAATGCTGTCAACAGTGTAACACTACAACACTTCCACACAGTTCAACCATCCCAGGTACAACTACTTCTACAACCATAGAACTATCCACTGCAACATTCTCCACAACAACCCAGCCTCCCAGGACAACCACCCCTGGTACAACAACGTCTAGAACAACAGAACCGTCCACTTCAACTTACTCCACGACTGCCCAGCCTCTCAGCACAACCACCTCTGGGACAACAAGAACCACAACTACTACAACCACGACTGCACCCACAGAAACACCCACTTCAACTCACTCAAAATCAACTAGCGCAACCACCACTGGAACAACGAGAATCCCACCCAATCCTACCACAACTAAAACCACTGAACCATCCACTTCAACTATTTCCACAACAGTTACCACAACAGCCCAACCACCTTCTACAACATTACCTGTGCCCACAACAACAACATGTATTGATGGACAACATTGTGAATGGTCTGCCTGGATTGATTCAAGCCACGCTACCATTGGTAATGATGGGGGAGATAGTGAATCCATTCAGAAGATTTTTAATTCCGGTAAAATAATGTGTAATAATCCAGTGGAAATTGAATGCAGAGCAAAGGAATATCCAAAACTTCAACTCGCAGAGTTGGGACAAGATGTAGAATGCAATCTATCTGTTGGACTCATCTGCCTGAACAAAAACCAAGGTCTCCAGAAACAGTGCTTTGATTATGAGATAAAAGTCAAATGCTGTCAACAGTGTAGCACTACAACACTTCCACACAGTTCAACCATCCCAGGTACAACTACTTCTACAACCATAGAACTATCCACTGCAACATTCTCCACAACAACCCAGCCTCCCAGGACAACCACCCCTGGTACAACAACGTCTAGAACAACAGAACCGTCCACTTCAACTTACTCCACGACTGCCCAGCCTCTCAGCACAACCACCTCTGGGACAACAAGAACCACAACTACTACAACCACGACTGCACCCACAGAAACACCCACTTCAACTCACTCAAAATCAACTAGCGCAACCACCACTGGAACAACGAGAATCACACCCAATCCTACCACAACTAAAACCACTGAACCATCCACTTCAACTATTTCCACAACAGTTACCACAACAGCCCAACCACCTTCTACAACATTACCTGTGCCCACAACAACAACATGTATTGATGGACAACATTGTGAATGGTCTGCCTGGATTGATTCAAGCCACGCTACCATTGGTAATGATGGGGGAGATAGTGAATCCATTCAGAAGATTTTTAATTCCGGTAAAATAATGTGTAATAATCCAGTGGAAATTGAATGCAGAGCAAAGGAATATCCAAACCTTCAACTCTCAGAGTTGGGACAAGATGTAGAATGCAATCGATCTGTTGGACTCATCTGCCTGAACAAAAACCAAGGTCTCCAGAAACAGTGCTTTGATTATGAGATAAAAGTCAAATGCTGTCAACAGTGTAACACTACAACACTTCCACACAGTTCAACCATCCCAGGTACAACTACTTCTACAACCATAGAACCATCCACTGCAACATTCTCCACAACAACCCAGCCTCCCAGGACAACCACCCCTGGTACAACAACGTCTAGAACAACAGAACCGTCCACTTCAACTTACTCCACGACTGCCCAGCCTCTCAGCACAACCACCTCTGGGACAACAAGAACCACAACTACTACAACCACGACTGCACCCACAGAAACACCCACTTCAACTCACTCAAAATCAACTAGCGCAACCACCACTGGAACAACGAGAATCACACCCAATCCTACCACAACTAAAACCACTGAACCATCCACTTCAACTATTTCCACAACAGTTACCACAACAGTCCAACCACCTTCTACAACATTACCTGTGCCCACAACAACAACATGTATTGATGGACAACATTGTGAATGGTCTGCCTGGATTGATTCAAGCCACGCTACCATTGGTAATGATGGGGGAGATAGTGAATCCATTCAGAAGATTTTTAATTCCGGTAAAATAATGTGTAATAATCCAGTGGAAATTGAATGCAGAGCAAAGGAATATCCAAAACTTCAACTCTCAGAGTTGGGACAAGATGTAGAATGCAATCTATCTGTTGGACTCATCTGCCTGAACAAAAACCAAGGTCTCCAGAAACAGTGCTTTGATTATGAGATAAAAGTCAAATGCTGTCAACACTGTAACACTACAACACTTCCACACAGTTCAACCATCCCAGGTACAACTACTTCTACAACTATAGAACTATCCACTGCAACATTCTCCACAACAACCCAGCCTCCCAGGACAACCACCCCTGGTACAACAACGTCTAGAACAACAGAACCGTCCACTTCAACTTACTCCACGACTGCCCAGCCTCTCAGCACAACCACCTCTGGGACAACAAGAACCACAACTACTACAACCACGACTGCACCCACAGAAACACCCACTTCAACTCACTCAAAATCAACTAGCGCAACCACCACTGGAACAACGAGAATCCCACCCAATCCTACCACAACTAAAACCACTGAACCATCCACTTCAACTATTTCCACAACAGTTACCACAACAGCCCAACCACCTTCTACAACATTACCTGTGCCCACAACAACAACATGTATTGATGGACAACATTGTGAATGGTCTGCCTGGATTGATTCAAGCCACGCTACCATTGGTAATGATGGGGGAGATAGTGAATCCATTCAGAAGATTTTTAATTCCGGTAAAATAATGTGTAATAATCCAGTGGAAATTGAATGCAGAGCAAAGGAATATCCAAACCTTCAACTCTCAGAGTTGGGACAAGATGTAGAATGCAATCGATCTGTTGGACTCATCTGCCTGAACAAAAACCAAGGTCTCCAGAAACAGTGCTTTGATTATGAGATAAAAGTCAAATGCTGTCAACAGTGTAACACTACAACACTTCCACACAGTTCAACCATCCCAGGTACAACTACTTCTACAACCATAGAACTATCCACTGCAACATTCTCCACAACAACCCAGCCTCCCAGGACAACCACCCCTGGTACAACAACGTCTAGAACAACAGAACCGTCCACTTCAACTTACTCCACGACTGCCCAGCCTCTCAGCACAACCACCTCTGGGACAACAAGAACCACAACTACTACAACCACGACTGCACCCACAGAAACACCCACTTCAACTCACTCAAAATCAACTAGCGCAACCACCACTGGAACAACGAGAATCACACCCAATCCTACCACAACTAAAACCACTGAACCATCCACTTCAACTATTTCCACAACAGTTACCACAACAGCCCACCCACCTTCTACAACATCACCTGTGCCCACAACAACAACATGTATTGATGGACAACATTGTGAATGGTCTGCCTGGATTGATTCAAGCCACGCTACCATTGGTAATGATGGGGGAGATAGTGAATCCATTCAGAAGATTTTTAATTCCGGTAAAATAATGTGTAATAATCCAGTGGAAATTGAATGCAGAGCAAAGGAATATCCAAAACTTCAACTCTCAGAGTTGGGACAAGATGTAGAATGCAATCGATCTGTTGGACTCATCTGCCTGAACAAAAACCAAGGTCTCCAGAAACAGTGCTTTGATTATGAGATAAAAGTCAAATGCTGTCAACAGTGTAACACTACAACACTTCCACACAGTTCAACCATCCCAGGTACAACTACTTCTACAACCATAGAACTATCCACTGCGACATTCTCCACAACAACCCAGCCTCCCAGGACAACCACCCCTGGTACAACAACGTCTAGAACAACAGAACCGTCCACTTCAACTTACTCCACGACTGCCCAGCCTCTCAGCACAACCACCTCTGGGACAACAAGAACCACAACTACTACAACCACGACTGCACCCACAGAAACACCCACTTCAACTCACTCAAAATCAACTAGCGCAACCACCACTGGAACAACAAGAATCACACCCAATCCTACCACAACTAAAACCACTGAACCATCCACTTCAACTATTTCCACAACAGTTACCACAACAGGCCAACCACCTTCTACAACATCACCTGTGCCCACAACAACAACATGTTTTGATGGACAACATTGTGAATGGTCTGCCTGGATTGATTCAAGCCACGCTACCATTGGTAATGATGGGGGAGATAGTGAATCCATTCAGAAGATTTTTAATTCTGGTAAAATAATGTGTAATAATCCAGTGGAAATTGAATGCAGAGCAAAGGAATATCCAAAACTTCAACTCTCAGAGTTAGGGCAAGATGTAGAATGCAATCGATCCGTTGGACTCATTTGCCTAAACAAAAACCAAGGTCTCCAGAAACAGTGCTTTGATTATGAGATAAAAGTCAAATGCTGTCAGCCATGCCCATCTCCTGGAACATCAACGATAACCAGTTTAACAACATCTGATTATATTATCAGGACAGGACCGACACCCACCACACCTGCCACTTCCCATCTTGAAAATATGACTACTTCATTTAGCTCTTCACTAAATCCTTGTACGTGCCTTTACAATGGGACATTGTTTATACCTGGTAAGTTATCCTGTAAACAATATGTTACATATTCATAAATTTCTTTTCATCCATTATTTGTATAGTGGTATCAAGAGTTTGAATTTTTTCTTTTTTTCACCAGGCAAAATTATTTACAATGTAACTGATCATGATGGATGGTGTTACAAGGCTTACTGCAATGATACTTGCAGTATAGAAGTTGAAGGAAGCCTCTGTATTACAACTCCAGCTACAAGTACTTTGACACCAACAACCACCCACCTACATGGAAACTGTGACACATTTCATCCCCCAAAGAAGGTAATCAATAACAATATATCAGTAATAAGACTGACTTGTGGTGCATTCAACTTGAACCTAATATTTACATTCATCATAGCTGATATCATTGCTTTATGAGGGGGATTTCTCATATTTTATTGTAACTGTGATATTTATTGTCATTTTTGTACCCGCAGTCTGATATATATGAAATGTAATTCTCTGATGCATAACTTGGTACATAAGCTAGGGACTGCCAAGTGAAAAGTATTAGCATTGGCAGCAGCTTTGTGGTCAATTCATTCTAAAATAGATTTTTTTTGGTAATGCAATTCATTTCAAGAATTGACTGAATTGGAATGAAATTGACCACAACCCTGGTTGGTACCATATGTTTTGGCAGGCCAGGCCTTCTTCCTCTGACTGAGTGGTTTGTGTTGTCTTGTGGTTTCCTAGATAAAAGACACGGTCAAGTCAGGTCAGTTTTATCAGTACAGACGTGGTTGCATAAAAGGGTCCAGGGGTGGCAGCCATGTGGTGGGTTGAGGCTCTGGAGTCGTGGATGGCAGAGCATATGCTTGCGCCCACTCCCCCAAATATGACCGTGGATGTTACAGTGATGGGATAGGACCAACCTAATTGTTCATTCTGCACTGAAAGAGAAGAGAATAATTTGTGATAAAAAATTTGGTTGAATTAAACAATTTGGAAACATTGATGCTTTTTTTGATTGACCAATACTATTTATTTTATTTTTTTTAGAATGGTGAATCTTGGCATTATGATAACTGCACCATAGCCACCTGCCACAGAGGGATTGTAACTTCGAAGCCAGTGCAGTGTGACCCTGTGAAGTCAATTGCATGTGAAAATGGCCTTCCTCCAATTAAGGTCTACGATGAGTCTGGATGTTGCTTCCAATATGAGTGTCAATGTAAGTCCTGGGAAACATAAAACATTTCTTGAGCCTGACTGACTATTTATTAATTTATTTATTAATTTATATTATTACGTTACACTAACATAATGGACAAACAGTATTGAAGTTCCATGATTTATTTGTTGTATAGCTTTTCAAAACAGACTATTCACATACACACATAAAATTAATCCAATTAACATTTACCAAAGATTATCATTAAAATAATTTTAATATTTTTGCCATTTTATATTTGTGTGTGTTTTTCTTATTACGTAGCTTAATATTATGATATTAATGAGTATGATTTCTTGCCACTCTTATTTTATTTTCTTAGGTGTTTGCTATGGTTGGGGGGATCCTCATTATGTAACATTTGATGGAAATTACTATGGCTTCCAAGGAAATTGTTCTTATGTCTTGGTCAAAGAGATCCTGCCAAAATATAACTTCAGTGTTATCATTGACAACTACTACTGTCATGCCCCCGATGGTCTGTCCTGCCCCCAGTCTCTGACAGTGCATTACGAATCATTCATTATTTTTATCACCCAGGAGGACATTCATGGCGTCTTTACAAACCTGGTAACTTTTACTGATTTTATTTTCCTCTGCGGTGACAGTATGCTCAGCAGTTAGTACTTTTTAGCACACAAGTATATATATAATTTTTAGAACTGATCTTAAAATTGACACTCAACCTTTCATTGTTATTGTTAATTCTGTCATTTCTCAGATTTATATCAACCAGGAACAAATAATCCCACCCTTTGAAAACAATGACTTCAGGATCACAGACAATGGAATTGAGACACTACTAGTCATTCCTGCTATCGATGCACGTGTGTCCTTCAGAGGCCTAATGTTTAGTATCTACCTGCCTTATTCTCTGTTTCATGGAAACACAGAGGGCCAATGTGGTAAGAACATGAGATGGTAAACCATTTTTGTATTTTCTCTTCTCCTCAGCTTAGACACCTGTGATGATGTTGTAAAGTTATCTCAACAAAAACAAATTTTCAAAAAACAAAAATGGAAAATTACAGCATATACATGGCATATACAGTTGAGGCCAAAAGTTAAACTCAGTTTTTCATAACTTTGCACGTTTCATGTTACCATACATTTCTTTTGTTAAGTCAATTAGGGTATCTACTTTGTTCACATGAGAGGTAATTTTAAAACAATCGATTAGAGACAGACTTATTTCAGCTTTAATTCACTATAACATAATTCCAGTGGGTCAAACGTTTATATACTCCAAGTTGACTGTCTCTTTAAACCGTCTGGAAGATTCCAGAAATTGATGTAATGACTTTTTAGAGGCTTCTGATTGGCCAATTGTCATAATTAGGAGTTAATTGGGAGTTGTGTCTGGCACCTGTGTCTGTATTTAAGGACCTACCTTTAGAGCCAATGCCTTTTTGCCCTTGATACCATGGGAAAATCCTAGCAACTCAACTAAGACCACAGAAAAAAAATTGTGGACCTCCACAAGTCCGGTTTTTCCCATTCTCTCAGTTTGTGAATGCTGTGCTGCTAGCCAAAGTTCAGTTTGACCAACATTACATTCCATTCATTTACTTTATCCAAAGCGACTTACAACACTTACCGGCCCTGGTATGTAAACTTTTGACCCACTGAAAATCTGATATAGTACATAAAAGCTGAAATAAATCTGTCTCTTATCTATTATTTTGAAATGACCTCTTTTAGAAATAAAGTAGATACCCTAATTGACTTAACACAGGAAATGTATGGTAACATGAAATGTGTGGAGTTGTGAAAAATTGAGTTTGAATGTCTTTGGCCTCAACTGTAAAGCACTGTCTGTAAGTCATTAAAACTAGCTAAATCTAGGCCTGCTGTGAAAAGTACTGAGATCAAAATTAGGCAAAGTTATAACAAACATATTGCTATCATATAGCTATTTTAGCTCACACAAATTAAACAACCTCATTCAAAATCAATGCTACCCAATGTTTCCTAAATTATTTCATGTAACTTGGCAGTGTTTTTTCATCTTAGGCTGATTCTGATATCAATACTTTTAACGGCAGGCCTAGATTTATCAAGTTTTAATGAGTTATAGACAGTGCTTTGTATGCGTGAGTAAGCTGACATTTTTCTTTGCTGAAAACATGTTGTTATTGCAATATAATTTCTTTTTGTACTGTGTTATGAGTAACTGATAATACTAATACTAATTCATAAAAGCACACATACATGCTAGCTAATGGAAACAAATGGGTTCAGTCATTTTTCATTTACCATGAATTACAAATAAATGAAAATGTTTGTCATATTTTTAAATGGATTAAGGTAAGTGTTTTTCATGGGTTTGATTGTATTCACAGTAAACCTAATTGTATGTCAGTAAATGATCTATAGGCCTAGCTAACATTAATTGTGGTGTTTGCAAGGTAGCTACAGTACATTTAACAAGTTGAAGTAGTTAAACTGTAGACTATAACTGTTAGTTGGGGTTTGGGTAACACCAATGGCTTAGATGGGTTCATTTCATGATCAGTGATGATAAAGAAAATGATAATGTCATAAATATTATTATTACCCCCTGAAGTGAGCATTTTTCTTTTGAATGCTTGTAGAAAAGTAATGTTTCCTCGACTCAGTGCATACTAATATCGTTAGCAAATAGGGTCAGCAGATGGCTAGTTTTTGACCAGAATGTCTAGTTTTCTCATTATTTGTACATGTCCAGTTTGTGCTCCCATTTGGGCAATTTAATATCCGGTACAAGTAATTGATGGCAGAAAGTTATCAGTAGTTTGTAATGAATTTTCGTAGCCCCCTGATCTGACAGGGTCGTGGTTCCAAGGGGGTTCCCCGGTCTAACGGCGGCCCCAAAGGGGGAAACCCCCACACCAGTCCTACAGTTGTATTGTTCGCATGCTAGATAGCTAGCTAACCTGAACATTACATGTGACAAGTTTTAACTGTTGGCAGCTAGCTGATTAACAGTAGTGAACCTTTAACTATAGTTGTCACTGGCTAGCTAGCTATTGTCCAGTACTTTTAGTTTTAATTATGGCTGCTAGCAAGAATACCTAGGTAGCTACTAGTTAAGCATGCAAATAGTTATCTTAACTAACATTATTAATTATTTCATAGAAGCCATATGGCAGTGCTGGCTAGCTAGCTAGCTACACTTCAGTATCATTAGTTTGACTTCTCATTTTAACTGAACTGAGGTGAGGTTAGTAAGCTAGCCAGCCATGCAGCTGGTTTAATGAGGCTGTGTAGCTAAGCAGCCAGCCAGCTGTATGAATGAAACAAATGTGGCTATATAGCTGGTTACACCATGTTTTGGTTAAAGAGTAATAACGGTTACAAGTTCAGTCCGAGGGTTTTATGGCCTAAATATAAATGAGCTTACCACAAACATTATCCAGTTGTAAACACAACATTATTATTAGTTAGCAAGCAAGCAAGCTTCCACACAAAACCAACCAAAATGGAGACTGCAAAGTTTTTACAATGTCCAATGTCCTTGACTGTGCTGCATTTGGCTAGTTTCAAGATGAGATGTTGTCACTGGCAAATATAGCTAAATGTCCAATGGGGAAAATTAGTGATAGTAGTACTGGAGCATTTATGATTATGTAAATGGCAAGAAAAATAAGTTAAAGAAAAATATGCAAAAATCATCTTAGATTATGCAAAAATCATCTTAGATTATGAAAAAATCATCTAGCCTGCTAGAACTCAACAATATCATTTTTTTTTTTTTTGGATATAATATTATAATATTCAGATAAAAATCTCAAAATTAACATTCATTGTATTTAGCTGTTGTCTTGAAATAAGGCCACCACAAGCAAAACAATTTGCAGTCACTTGCACATAATATGTTAAATACATGCTTCTGTCACTGGAAAATAATGATATTAAAATAATAGACATCACAGATCTGTCTACATTGCTGTGTTTGATAGATACATTACATTACATTTATTTGGCAGACGCTTTTATCCAAAGCGACCTACAAAAAGTGCATTTCATGGTCATAGACAACTGCTAAACACAGGTTCAGTAAGGTACAATACTTATTTTGTACAGCTATTTCTAGCCAAGAACACAGTTCACACAGTGAACACTATTCTGACCTAACCTCTGCAAAGCCAACTAGGCAGAAGAATAAGCTACAGTATTAGGACAAATACAAATTACCAAGATAGATAGATACTTTTATTTGTCTCCGTAGGGAACCTGGTTTGCAGCATAATCACAAGGCATTTCATCATAACCAGGGGTCATCAACGTGTCCGTACACGGACAAACGTGTCCGTGGCAAGACTTGTCTGTGTCCGTGGCAACAAAAAAAAATTGATTGGGAAAAAAAGTTTATTTTTTTCCCATGATAATATACATTGCAATCTGTTTGAGAACAGCAAGGAGTACAATGAATTGATTGAACAAACTTGCAATACTCCTGCTCACATTAAGCCCAGACACCTGCAGCTGTGAGCGAGGTTTCAGTCATATGAATGCTATTAAATCTCAAACACGAAATGCCGCATTGATGCCTGTTTTAGGATTGCCACCTGCCCATATACAACGGCTGACTTTCCAGTCTCCAAGTTTTCGTCATAACAAGGTAGAGCACTGTTTTTTTAATGTTAGAACTACTATCATCATAAATTGTGTAGCATATTAAAATATGTACTATGGCACATTGTGAGGTCTAGCATGCAATTGTGTGTTTCTGGTAATATTTCACCACTTCAAGTTTTGTATGTCCGTGGAAAAAATCGCATTTTGACCAAAAAGTCAGTCACAAGCCGACACAGTGATGACCCCTGATCATACCATCATAAAAATCACTAATAGACATACTCATACACATAATTTGCACCTTTCAATAAATTAGGTGTAAAAAAGAAAGAACAATAGTTAGGATGGGGGCAGCTCCTGCCCAGACCAGCTGGACATCCTTTGTGACCAGGAAGGAGTGGTCAAAGTGCATAAGGGATAAGGTGCCAGTGCATTACCCGTTTAAAAACGTGATGGCTTGTGGAACAAATGAAAACTTGTATCTATTTTTAGTAAATAGAGGGGGGCGATATCGTCGCCCAGATGGCAACAATTTAAATGAGGAGGCAAGGGGGTGCCTCTGGTCACCCACAATGTTGTTTGCCTTATTCACCGTTCTGTCTCTGTAGATGCATTCCATACTTGGTAACGTAATTCCTAAAAGTTTACTGGCCATTGTTACAGTTTTTCTGACAGTCTTTTTCTGTGCCTCAGTAGCATTGCCATACCAGCAGATGATGCAGAAGGTTAAAACACTTTCACCGTATACTGAAATGTAACACTGCAGTGTTGCATGTTGAACTGAAAGCCAACAGGGCTCTATTTTCTGGAATCAATGTCGCATGGCACATGGGTGCAGTCAATGGCGTGGCTTGTGATTGTTGATATCATCGAGACCAGAGACAATTAGTGCACTGTGCAGAATGCTTGGTGCACCTGGACCCAGGGCAAGGTTATACTGAATATATTACTAGTGTCTGTGGTGCAGCTTAATTTATTAATGGCCAATCAAATTACCTCTGTTAGGCTAATTCCCGGGAAGAGTCCTGCGCATTGCGCAGACCGTGTCGCCAATTTCCATAGTCTACCGCTGCAATTAAAGATGAGGATAATGATATACTAATCAGATGTTTTCACAAGACATTGTTTTGCTGGTGGTGCACAGTTGGGCTTGCACATTTTGTTTTTTTAATTTCAGAATTAGAGCATTGCCTGAATCTATATTATGGGTCAGTTTTAATTTCCCATTAAACCTGCAGCTAAATACCTTAAATGTTCTATGCTATAACTAAGAAATGAATAGTATCTTGAAGTTTTATTAACCCTTTAATTCCCACTTAAAATGGGGTTTTTTGTTAGAATCCTGCCCCATTTTAAATCAATCCCATTGTCTCCAAAATTATATACAGTACAGACATCATGTTTCAAAGTTTGAAATAAATATGTAATTTCTACCAAATTTAACCAAATCCCCTGATCCTATGAGAGTTTCACAAAGAAATCCAAATATTGTTTTGTATTTTCTTTATTCTGTAGTGAATATATGTACTTCTGATTCTGGATTGAACCAGATTTCTTTTTCCAATCATACCCCAGGATGTATACAACACCAGGAAAACAGTTTGGAGTAGAGTGAACAAAGCAGTAAAATTTACAAATACCATATTCAGCAACACTCGGATAATGCATTCTCCCCAAATGTTTTCTCCTCCTGAATTTGGCCAATATTATTCGGATTCGGATATTTTTTCCCAACTTTTTGATGCAATTTCCCATCTCTTTGATGCGAGTTGCTCAGAAGTCAGCATCCAGTTTCGCAATTAGACACACACACACACATACATTTGCAGAGAGACAGTGAGTGAGCGTTTCCTTTAACACTAGATGGGCCAGAGTGACACTATCGTTGGGGACTTTATAATTAAAACTACTCCAACACTGTAAATGCTATATCCTCATCCATCCACGACTTTCCTAAATATCTGGCCTTAAACTAACCGCATTTTTTAAATTTGAAAAAAAATGTTTTGACTCAGTAAAAAAATACAGGCAGTTCATGCCATTTTCTTCATAAACCCCAAGGTGCGAACATGTCGCTGTCTACTCCAGCATCCTGTTCAGCAACTGAATGACCAGCACTTTGATACGAGTTATTCAATCTAGCACTATCGAAACTAACTTCAGGGAGAAAAAGTATTAACAAACAAAAAACACCAAACCTGTTAGCCTTAAATTCTGTAGTTTTTTTTATTTTATTTTTTATTTGGAGGTCCTTGCATACAGTAGTTACAAATACAAATACAAATAGTGGCATCTCCCTCAAACATTACTGCATGGAGCTCACTGTGTGCCTGGGGGCAATTGTCATGCTGAAACAGGGAATGGCCTTCCCCAAACTGGGGAAGCACAAAATTGTCTAGAATGTGATTGTATCATGTAGCAGTAAGATTTTCCTTCACTGGTACTAAAAGGCCTAGTCCAAACCATGAAAAACAGCCTCAGACCAAGAAGTGTCCAGATACTTTTTGTCATATTGTGTATGTCTAGGCAGGTTTCCAAAAACACCATTTGGAAACTCTAAAAGGTCAATTGGTAACCAAATGATATAATAACATAACATAGTGACAAGAACAGGCCATTCAGCCCAACGATGCTCGCCATTTCCCTAACTAAATTGTACGTGATTAGTCCAGTGGACTGCGAGCACGATTGCAAGTGGCTTGCAAGTGGTCCAATGGATAGCACGGGCAAAAGAAATGTAGCAGCCAGTTAGGTAGTTTCACATCAGTTAGCTATATAAATACTTAGTGTCCTGAGTTAGAGTATGATCATGTTGACAGCTGACATGTTGTTGCTTATTTCCAATCATCAATAAGGCTTAGTAGCTAATACTCCATTGTACTGCTAAGCTAGTTCGTGTCTGTTGATTTACCATGTGAATTACCATTGAGCTAATATAAAAAGGATGATGATCATTTCCAATTTTCGAAAAGGGAACTCAACTGTTTTCTGCATTGTCATACTTCATGTATAGAAAGATAACAACCACTATCACTACCAGGTTGTTTACAATGTCAGTATTACCATGCTCCTATACCATTAATTGACCTATTTGGCAACATTTCAATGATGTTGCAGTACGATTCAAGTATGCATTTTACCTCCAGAGCATTGAAAAGACAGGATGTTCTTGCTTTTAAAAGTATATTTTAATTAAGACAAACACTTTTTCGACATGGAAACCAACATGCTATAATACATACCACAAGTTTTATCAAGTTTTGTGTTTATAAAGTATTGTGTCAATGGGGTTCGTTCGTTCATGCATACTTACTATAGGTAAATAAACTATAGAGCTTAAAGGGGTAACACTTTAAGCTCTATAGTTTTCTTACCTAGAGTGAATGATGTTTAGTCATTTTGCCCTATTTTCCAAAAAAACCAAATCTTGTTCCATTTCACTTTTCATTTCACAAAACAGTGAACCGCATTGACACAGAATTTGATATCATGATAACTCGTGAATAGATACATTTATTGAGACCACAGCCTACTACAGTGGTAACCAACCTTTTCAAGCCCAAGATCACTTTTTATTCCAAAATGCCGAGATCTACCACTCTGATATCTTCCAAAAAACCCACTTACCACAAGTAAGACTGTTCATTGTCATTTATTTTAGCAATTTCTGTTACGACAGGCTCAATGTCTGTCGACCAAGTGTCTTTTTTGATGGGGGCCCGGCGCGGGCCAGCGACAGACTGATGGCAGCATTAAGGTAGGGCCCTATAGTTTCTGTGATAATAGAATCACGGACGGAATCGCGGAATTGAGAATTTAAAAAAGCTATAACACAGATTCCATATGGCCCTACATTAACCTCTTAGCGCAAAGCCCCTAGTGGTCGGCACGCCGGCATGCCGAGATTACTAAACTCAGACATTCGGTGCTACTGCAACCAAAGTATGAGTTCAAAACAGAAACGCGTTGTTTTAGTTTCATTAGTTGATGATACACGACAACTATGCCGAAAATTGAGTTTCGCAGCCCCACCATTGTGGCTCTTGTCCCGAGTCAGATACATATATATTTTGTAGATACTTTGTATGTACAAGGATATTTTGTTGTTGTTGAAATGTGCCCAGCAAAGAGAGCAATTTTTTTTTTTCTGTGGCATTTCCTTCTGACATCTACGACGGCAATCGCAAACACAACATTTATTTTGCCTTTTTGTAGGCTATAGCTATTTCCATTGATAAAATCGCATTTATTATTATTATTATTATTATTATTATTATTATTATTATTATTATTATTATTGGTAAAAAACATTTACTTCATATCCAGGGAGATAGCCAACTACTTGCACGTTACATGACATGTGTAGCCATTTAGTAATACGATCGAATTTCAGGCTAAAAATAACCCGTTAATCCAGAGAAATTGCTGAGTTGTCTTAGAATCTTTATTGCAACAGAATGTATCAAGGCTGGCAGCCCGGATCAAATTTGTTTTGCAATGCGCAGCTGTCCTAAAAACATGCTGCCTTCGATAAGCGGAATCGATAAGCTCGGAGCCATACGATTCCAATGAATAGGACAACTTGGAACCGGTTCGCGATTCCGATTCCTATTTAAATGCGCCCAGCATTACAAGGCTTGTTGATTCAGTAGCCAATCAGGACTTAAATACAAATTTTTTGTAGAGTGCAAAAAATTTGATATTATTTATTTTAATTTAATTTCTTTTGTTGTTGTTGAAAACACAGCATTCCCAGTCTGTACATTGTTGTCAGATTCTTTGTAAGACTCTGCTATGCTGTAAATAGTTGTTGATTTTTTAAAATGTGTGTTGAATAAATGACATAACAACATTCACATTTACGTAGTGATATTTTCGAATCTCCGGTCAGCTTTTAGCACTGACTTAATGTAGGGCCCTATGGAATCTGTGTTATAGCTTTTTTAAATTCTCAATTCCGCGATTCTGTTCGTGATTCTGTTATCACAGAAACTATAGAGCCCTACCTCAATGCTGCCATCAGTCTGTCGCTGGCCCGCGCCGGGCCCCCATCAAAAAAGACACTTGGCCGCCGGCCACCGGCCCCCGTCAAAAGATACTTGCCACCGGGCCTAACAACTTTTCTGGGGGAAACCCTGGATATCAATACTTTTAATGGCAGGCCTGGATTTTGGCAGTCTGAATGAACGAATTGTAGACGGTGTATGTCTTATATGTGTGAGTAACTTGCCATTTTTGTACGTTGAAAACGTGTTTTTTATGAGAATCCTCTTCGCTGTTTTGCTAAGCTAGAACCGGAAAACTTGATAGTGGAGAATAGGAGCAGACGCATATGTCCCAGCAGGCTTTGCATATGAGAAAATAACAACAGTGTGAGATAAATTAGGAGAAATGATGAAATTGCGTAGTTGAAACAATATGTTTTTAGCAGAATGGGCATGTAGGTGAAGGTTGACATGATCACAGACTATAGTGCGAAGTAAATGAAGTGACCATGAGCGAGCTTAGTTACCTTATCGAACGGTATATATAACAGTCTGTATAAAGTACTAGTTCTGAAAGTGGAGGGTTAAGTAATGTGTGAAATCTATTGCACTGATGTGCTTTTCTCATGTTCAGTACTAGTAGTTATAATTATGAGTGAGTCATGATTTTAATGTAATGTTTTAATGGGGAGTTGCGGAATGTAAATACGTAGTAATTGTTTGTATGTGGCTAGATAGAGAACAGGGCAAGGTAACATGAATGTAGAAACGTGGCGTTTGCTGATAAGAAGGTTTTGTACGGTAGCCAAGTGAAGAAATATAGTTAGTAGAAATGGCACAGTGGTGAACTGGTGTAACTTTTTAATAAAAGGAATATATTTGCCGTCATGCAATGCATATGGGTGGCCGTGAGTGAGTTTTGGTAAAGCAAATATAAGCGTAAGAAAACGTTAGTGTAAAAGAGGAAATTATCTGCCTGAGGTGAGGCGGGATTCAATCCTTCAACTGGAGGTTTATCAGTCTGTGACTTTGTTAGTGCAGCACCATGACATAGCTATGCATTGCGTGAAATATCATTAGCAAACCTGTCCGTGGTTTTAAAGAAGAACACAGGCCAGTAAGCACAGAAGAGCTCCCGTTGAATCCATATGGCTTTGCAATATTGTAGCCGGTTAATAAGTGAACGTGCAAACGATACGTCATAATGCAGAGTATACGTTCGGTGAACGGCGGGTAGATATGGTGCAAAAGCAATAATTGTGAAGTGGTAGACAATTATTTTTTAGTGAGGGTAAAAGCAGGTAAAAGAAACGTGTTCCTAAATGGGCTTGAACCTAGGATCCCATGTTCCCAAGGCTATAACCTTGCCCACTAGGCCACAGGGAGACTAGCTGTTTAAACTGGAAATGTTTCAGAGTAAAAAGGTATGGGTATTTTGCGTGTGTATGCGAGTTTTTGATTGGGTTGTGTAGGTGAAGATTTGGCTGGTGTCGGTAAAATGTCCAATGGGGAGACATGTTGTTAGTGGGATAGGCGGCAGGAAAAATAAGAATGAGAAGAAGAAGAAGAAGAAGAAGAATAAGGAGAAAACGCAAAATCCCCTTAGTTTGGGTCTTTATTGGGTGGACGTGAAGTTGTTTATGAAATCTGTCTGTTGAAATGGGGTCAGAATGTACAGAATTTAATGTTTTTAAGGGCTGAGTATCTGTGGCTGTTATTTCTGTTGGGAACCCTGAAAATTGCCAAACTCTCAGTGCTGTATAGGTATGGGGCATGCCACCGCCAAGGCGTAACTTGGCGGGATGGCATACCTGCCATCCCAATATACTTGCATAGCTATACTACCTTTTCTGTGGAATACTTGCGCCATCTATTGGAGACAAAGGATCCGCAGTTGTGCCCCAGAAGTGAACTGATGTATTGTGTCAGTCTTGAAGTTGTAATAAAGCAAGCCAGTTATACCTTACCGACGGACCTTGTTATTTCATGTGATTAAGTGTATAATCATCCAGTATATTACACACTGGACCTCTTGTTGGGTTTCAATTGTTCTCGCTGGCAAACTGGGTCTCTCTCATACAAAAATGATTTGTTTCCTCTCGCTTTTTTCTACCGACTTTTGTCCACAACGGCACCTCATAATAGTGCTCTGGTTAGTTAGTGTGATCCCAGCTGGACTGCAGTTCCTTCCACTGAGTCACAACTTTGTTATTTTACATTGCTATTTCTCCTTTATTATTTTTGAAGGTACTCTGGGTGTAGTTTTAACTCTCCATTGGGTTTACACTATTCAGATTACTGGTTTCAGAATGTCGACTAAGTCGCCCCGTGTCAGGTACCTTTTGAAGGTTAGCTAGTTTTCAGTTAGATTTGGATAGGCAGATAGGGACCCGAGTTGCTGGTCAGTTTGCAGTGCATTTCCCTTACCCATTCTCATTTCCTTCACCATTTATCCTGTTACGGTCTGACCCTAGACCAGATCATAACAGGGGTGAACTGTTGCTCAGATGTTTCCTTTCGCGTGGATTGTTCACACACAAAAAAGCGGTGAAAGTCTAGGTTTGGTTTTAGCCTTTATTTTCATCTGTAGAGATTACATTTAGAGACAGAGGCATACATGACCATGAAGATCATAGAACCATGGCTGAATCACAACTAATCTGTAAACTGAGAAAACTCTTAATTCATTAAGAAGGAATTAATTGCGCTGTGAATAAATAAGCTGTGAAGAAAACCCCTAAAACTAAGGTCAGTGACAAGCACTCTCTTTAAAAAATATCACATATAAAAATATCACAACCCTACAGAACAGAATTATAGAGGCTACACTGCAAGATGGAAACCTCAAATGTCTGTGTCCCAAACATTATGGAGTTCATTTTGTTCAGAATATTTCATAACATAAACAGCATTTTCTAGTTTACAACCATGAAGAAGAAGAATAAATAGCTCATTTACAGGAACCATATCTAGATATACTTACAGCATATCTATACATGCTGTCGTTATACATGGTTAGCTTATATAGAAAGCACGGATTGATAATAAACAGCTTATTCACAGTTATAAAATGCTAAATTAATACAGACAAAAACAAGATAAAATGAAGAGAAGCCTTGAGCATCACAGATTCTCCCCGTGAAAGACTCAGCTGGACTGGAAGCATGGGGTTGGTGTTTGGGTAAACTGCCTTCCAACTACTGGATTGCAGCCCAGAATATTTTATCAGTGAGTTGTCCATTTGTGAATGTAATTTTATGAGATGTCCTTTATTTTCCAATGACGTTAAGGAACCTGTAACAACACTCGCAAGGATGATTGTCGCTTGCCAAATGGGACAATCGATTCCTCCTGTTCTGACATGGCACACAATTGGCATGTTCCTGAAAATAATCAGAGTTACTGTCAGCCACCAGTACCACTGCCTCCAGCACCTGACTGTGATCCACCTATCTGTAAAATCATCACGAGCAAGTAAGTGGGCACAGTTACTAAAATTATTATAAAAGAGTCCAAGTGAAGAGAAACGAAGGAGGATGCATATAATGATGTTAAGAATTCTATTATTCTGATGTGACTTACTACCATGCTAAATTATACATTTGTTTCATTTCAGGGTATTTGAAAAGTGCCACAATGTGATACCCTATGAGGCATTCATTGAAGCTTGCAAATTTGATAGCTGTCACATGCCTGACACCCATATTGGTTGCAAAAGTTTGCAAATGTATGCAGCTATGTGTTTGAATTCAGGAATTTGTATTGACTGGCGAAACTTCACAAATGGAGAATGCCGTAAGAACTTTTGTTTTCTCCTTTAGAGTATTGAAAAGATTATTTGTACTTTGAGACGCTGAATAGTATGTCATTCATTAATCAAATTCTCTTTTAAATGCAGCCTATCAATGTGAAGAACCTAAAGTTTATCAGGCATGTGGTTCGGAAGTAGAGCATACCTGTGATGCCAGGTATGTCCAAGGCTTTGTTTTATCTTCCATTATTCATGACCTCAGTTTGGAATTACCATTTGTACCTCTCAAGTCACTGCAGTGCCTCCAGCAACAAACAGTCCCCCCTCGCATTTGAAGTACACGCTTTCACCAAAGATGGACCGGTAACTGTATTCTATAAAAGACACAGTACAATTTCTCTCCAACTGTAGAAGCATATGTAACGGATGTCATTCGGTAGCCTTTGGGCTCCTGGCATATCACTGGGAGGGGCTACTTCAGTGTAACCCAAGGAACCCTGGCTGAATAAATCCCTCTATAGCCCTGGCACAAAAAAAACAACTGTGTCCCTCCAGTGCAGATGAGCCAGTTTATCATCAGCTTATAACATGGCCTGGGCTAAACCCTGCATTATTTTGGCAAGCATTGATGGACATAATGTGTTTGTGTGGAGAGGTTTATATATCCCTTAATTATAATGGTTATATTAACCATTAAATACTGCATTTGGTTGATAGTCGGGCAGCTTTTGTCTCTTGTTCAGAAATATAACTAGTTGTATGATAATGATTTGAGAGTAGTTTTTTCTAATTTCTGATTCTTTTATTAGGTGCAATCCAAAATTTATGCAGCAGCAGAACAAATTCAACCAAATGGACAATGTGTTTACTGAAGGATGTTTCTGCCCCCCGGGAATGACTCTTTTTAGTTCCCACTCAAACGTGTGTGTGCCCAGCTGTGGTAAGGACAGCATACCAACAACATTCAATTAAGAGGGTCAGAAAGCAGTTTCTCCAAATCATTCAGCTGCATATCCTTTCTGGACAACACCTCTAGTAGACAATGCTATTTTGTACACCTCATTATGCCATGATAACATTCAGTTGCATTATATTCAAAACTTAATATTAAAGGTGCAATATGTAAGTTTTTTTAGAACACTTTTGTTCAAAGCTGGTAAAATTTCCTTCACATCTTGACAAATATTAATAAAAATAAACTCAAAGAAAAAAATTTCACTGCGCCTGAATCTTTACAACCAATCAGGACAGCTTTCTGCGAGGATGCTTGGCTACCTCCCTATTAAACATTGCACATTCACAGCGCTATCAGAGCACTGGTTACACAGTTAAGGTCAGAGCAGAGATATTGCTATAGCTAGCTAGTAGCCTAGAAAACAATAATAACAAAAATATATTTTTTTTAAATAGCAGAGAAAAATGTGCCAAAATGACCTGTTCTGCCTTTGCCTACAATGATGCATACTGTTAAAAACTTTAGGAGGAAAGGAAAAGAAAAGATTATGACCAAAAAGGAATTGCACAGCATGAGAGACAAGACTAGAGTGAATGTCCATTCAAATCTTCAAAAGCTAGCTCTGTCACGCTCATTTCTTCAAAGCTTACACACTGCACCTTTAACAAATGTGTACACTGTTTTTTGTATATTGATACAATCCAGTGTTTTATGTCAACCAGCTTCAGATGCCTTTTTTCAAGGAATTCACTGGCTCAGCTAACAATTGTTTTGTTTTTGGGGGGATATGGTTCCATAGAAATTTGTGCATTACCAAATGGAAAGTGGAAAAAGGTAATTTTACATTTAATCTTGTATTCACTGAAAACATTCCTTGTGTTTTCTTGCTTATAATAATTGATGCTTAATTGTACATTTAATGTAATGTAATTGAAATTAATTTAATTGTATTTAATTTTAATCAACTACATTTTGAGTATATTTAGCATGGAATATCGCATGTTAGCTATTGCCTTAACCTCATAGAAATCATCTTGTTATTACAAACCTCTTTGTGTATTGAACAATGACATAAGCATTAGTCCATTAGGATGTACAGTGCCCCAAATAATGTTTGGGACAAAGATTTGTAATCAAACAATTCACATATGGTTACAGGGCAGATTTTCAAAAAGGGTATTTTTATACTCTACTTCATGTATTTTGTTCATCATGTATTGTTTGTTCCCTGAAATGGGGGAGGGGGAGAAAGTGCCGTAATTTCTACATGGTGAAGGCAAAATGTATAAAAATTTTTATATAGTATATTTATATAGTACAGAGCCAAATAAAAGAAACACTAAATGTCCAAATATTGTTGGTCTTGATAGCACAGCCATATAATAACAATGCTTTTTTTATGATGTATTAAAACATTTCCTAATTTATTTTGATTAAATTAAATTAAAATAGTATAATTTCCTTGGTTGGATGTGGCCAGTATTAGTTCTCTTTGAACTTGCTTTTGCTACATGTGATTTTAGAACAGAGTGTGATTTTTTTCATCAGAAACTGATAAGGTAATATAATTTGAGGTAATATAAATTGAACATTACTTGAAGGGTAAATTTCCTCACAAAACTACAAAACATTAACCTTAATAAACAGATCAAGGTGTAACTGATTAAATCTCACTTAGTGGCTGGCCCATTTCTGAATAATTACAATGGGCAAGTTGAATTTAGAGATACTGCTTCTCGTACATTCTTTAGGGTGTCTCAGATGTGTTTGGAGGATATTTGCTGTTTGCGGTTTCTAGTCAGCCATTGTTTTTTTGCACCCTCATCTTGCGGTAGCTCATTAAAATACATTCCTTCCTTTGCCAAAGTTAAACCCTTGCAATTTGCCACACTACAGCAAAGAAAAGTAATGCCCAGCCCCTCCATTTGTATTCAGTAAAAGTGTGTATTCACCCTGTTATAGTGCATAGTAAAGCAGGTACCTGAAACATTGCACTGTAGTTCTGGGCTATATCTTTGCATTCACTACAGGTAGAGAATTGACTGAGAGCTCATTTTAATGAGAAAGATAACTACCCTTTACAAGTAAAAGAAAAACCCAGGGTGGAATTCCCCTTTAACACATACTCTACTTTGAAACCCTGAACAATAAATACTTCACCACTTGGAGTACGCTGTTGTAAAACACATGTGATTGGCTATTTTTACACATGTAGGTTGGCGAGACCTGGGTGAATGGCTGCCAGGAGTGTATATGTACCACCTCTCTGAATGTCCAGTGCAAGCCAGTGGAGTGCCCATCCCAGCTACCTGTTACCTGTGATGAAGTAGGACAGGTAGAGGTCAATGAAACAGATGGCTGCTGCCAGAAGACCAGATGCAGTGAGTGATAGGCAGAACAATGGATTCTTTGGTGTATGCGTGCATGTTATTTGGAAGTTCTGAAAATAAATCATAGTTTCACAGAGGCTATAGGCTAAATATGCTTTTCCAAAGCTCTGTACAAAACTATTTTTTCATAATATTCATTGTCTTCTGTGAGTTATAACATTCTACGCTTTTGTTACAGTGTGTAATGTTACCCTCTGTCCTGCAACTGAACACACTTGCAAGGTTGGATATGAGTTAAAGATTAACATGGGAGTGTGTTGTCCTACCTACAAGTGCCGTGAGTTTTTCAGTTTTCCTCATTGCTATGTATGTGGAAGCCAATTCCTTTTATTTTTGTTTTTTCCTCAATGACCCATGAATTGTCTATTCATATAACCATTTATCTTCTATCTTCTATTGCCTTTCTTTACAGGAAGTAAGGATGTCTGTGTCTTCAATGACACAGAGTATAAGGTCAGTATTTGGGACCCTTTTGTCTAATGATGGGACTGCCCTTACGCAATTACTGTGTCCTTGGTATGACTTTTGATGTCCATGGTTAATTCGACAAAAAAGTAAAAACCATGAAAATTGCCCGTTCAAAAACATTAAAAAGTTAATGTCTGTCACAAATCTTGTATATTTTCAAAGTGTCGGTCATGGAGTTCTCTTGTGAAGTTAATGAGATGAAAATGGAAATGCATCTTCCACTATTGCAGGGTTTTGACTGTCTGTCTTGCTTCTTCAGCCACAGGACAGAGTCCCCAAAGACAAGTGTAAACAATGCTACTGTAGCCCTGATGTGGACTCAGAAACTCATCTGCATATCATTAAGTGTTCACCAACAGTCTGTGAAACTCACTGTCAGCTGGTAAGCAACTCCTGAAACTGTTGGCCTGCACTCTAAAAAGCAATTATCTCCCTCCACTCATAAAAATAAAGGCAGAAATGTAAATATATATTTTTAAAATAATTTCTACGTGGGGTATTATTAAATAAATGCTATGAGCCTAACATTATCAGAGTAACACAGCTAATGTAAGTACAACAATTGTGGTTTCCCTCCATATTTCCCTCCATGGTGAGCATTGAGTAAAATATTTTTATGTTCTGAATCCACAGGTTTTAACAGCTAACACCCTCATTTAGCATTCAGCATTATGAATACCAAACACAAGTTCATCAGCATTTAAAACTTCTCATTCTCAAAATGTACAACTCACAGCCAGATTAAAATTAAAAAGCTTAAGAAAGTCACACAAAAAATAATTTTCAACATATACTAAAGACAAAGGTTCAAACTACCTTAACATATAATGAATGTTATAGACATGGATAGCTTACAGTCACAAAGGAAATGGGTGAAACTCCAACCAGTTTCACAAAATAGTCTCAGAAAACCAAGATCAAAACCAAAAGACAGCTGAAAATCTCAAAATGCCTGAAGACTGTGACACAAAAACATCTGACACTGTGCACACCAAACACCAGGTCAAGATGCAAGATTCCAGATTACTCACATGGCAACAGCAGATAACAACCCCAAATGTCCACCACAACAGGCTGAAGTTAAGCATCCAAAAACTCAGATAGAGCAAAGTAAAGAAAGGTCTACATTTTATGCTGTCACAAGGGGGGAAGAGTTTTTGAGAGAAGGGGAGAATGGCTGATGGGTGAGGAGTGGGAGGAGGGGCAGGCAGAGTCTGTCTTATCAGAAGGCTAGGAAATTTAAGTTTTAAAGTGGCCTTATGTTGGAAGCAGGGCTAAGCACTAGGACATTATTACCAAAAGATTAATTGTCTTACGGTCTTAATAATGAGACCAAATATGAATGTGTAAGGAGGTAATCCAGATCAGCTTTGGAATACCTAAAAAAACAGAAGTTTACTTCTGCTACCAACAACAGAGGTGGTTTCAGTTAAATCCCACCATCTGTAATTTCCACCTTCAGGAAAAATAATTTCCATTTTACCAAAACCAAATCGCACCACCACGGTGGTCACCACTTAAAACTGGAACTACTCTGAAAAATGTAGATTTCAGCGACCAGGCCTCAACAATCATTATCTATATAGACATTAAGATTTTCAATCAGTGATTTCTATTAAATGTCACAGACTGCATTCAAACTTTAAAGGAAGATGGTGTTTTGACCAGTCATTAGCCACAATGAGTCTCCAAGTGTCCTGTGGTCCAGAAGGTAATAAACAGTATGAATGATATAACACATAAGTAGGGAATGGGTAAGGAAAAAATACTGCAAACTGACCAGTGACTCCAGTCCCTACCTGCTTATCCAAATCAAATTGAAAGCTGGCTAGTCTTTGAAGGGTACTTGGCATGGAGCGGCATTGAACGCTGAGCTTCTGACAATTAGTCGGTAGTCTGGAACCAAACGTCCAAATAGTGAACCCAAATAGAGAGTTAAAACTACACCCAGAGTACCTTTAAAAATAATAAAGGAAAAATAACAAAGCAAAATAACAAAGTATGTGTCAGGATGGAAGGATTTGTAGTCCAGCTGCGGCAAACAAACAAACTAGAAGGGCTAAGGCAGGAATTGGAGTCAAAGGGAACGAGTCAGTGGTAATACACAAAATCTAATCTGCAAAGAAACCAGAACGGCTATAAGGTAATCCGAATCAAACAAAAATAGTGTTGAATATGCAAAGTCAAATGAAGCGATTACTATACACAATACACCAAGTACGCGTTCAAAGAGCTAGTCTCCACTGGTTAGTGGAATATGGCGGTTTTTTCTCATTGTGACCTGTTGGCTCAAAAATATATGGAAACACTGATGTGAGTCCCAAAATAATAAGGTGTGGAGCAGAGACATCAAATATCTCTCCTAGACACTCTTCTGTGTTTCTGTGGTTGTAACACCCTGGTACCAGTGTCCCGTGACAGGGTATCTGGACTAGCAAAGGATAAGCGGTTCCCTGAGACTTCCTTGAATAACATGCAGTGCTTTTTTCCTGTTAATGTTGCAATTATGTGAACTAAAAGGCAGCTATTTTCTGCCAGTGTCCCTACCAAATCCTCCACAGTGTACAACAGCTCTGTCTCTAGTGACAGAAGTCAGGCAACCAGCGATAGAAAGGTACAGAGACGCCAAGTGTGGAGGCGCCTGTAGCTGGGGTTCACTCGGATGGGGTTGGGCTCAATGGCAGGGCTTGGATCCAGTAGCACCGGCATCTGTAGGGGCCATTTAGGGGATGGCAAGAAATTTGATTTGAGGATTAGGCCTTTTCCTTTACAGAAACATGTGAAAAGGAGTAATAGTATCACTGCATGTGGTAATTGCTGTCAGTCAATTTAGAGGAACTATTTGAATTGAGTATTCAGTCCAGGATTGCCAGTTAAATTTAACAGACAGGGAGGGAACGTATACTCAGATACAGGGAGTTAAATGGGCATGGTTCCATGTTTAAAATTAATGGGAAAGATATGAAGGCAAAGCTGCCAGTTTTACCTCTAAGAACAGTCCTTTGGCAGAGGAGGGCAGCAGAGTTCAGCAGACCTGAACATTGACAGAAGGCATTCTGTCATCTTGCTTCTTTTGGAGATGGATTCCCATTAGCCACGCAGAGGGACAAATGGTCCCTGGAAGATGCCCAGCCCATCACTTAATGACTTTGAACCTACTTAAATATTAATGTTTGAATTCATTTAGATATTAACTAATCATCATAATCATCTTTTTTCATTTCTGCTCAAATCTTTTGCAAGTTGAAAATGAAATGATAAAATGAAAAAGATTGCAAATGAAAATGAGAGAATATTCCTTGTTGAATTATCTTAATTTTTTGATTACTTAACTTAATATCTTTATGAATTTGAAAATTAATATTAAAGTAGTTTCAACATAATTAAGCTTATAAATGTGGAGGAAAACCCCATTTGTTGTACTTAAACTAACTGTGTTAGTCTGACATTTTCTTAATAAGACCCAAAGTAGAAATGGCTCAAAAACCTCAATGCAAATTGATGCCTTAATTTTTTTGAGTCAGGCAATGAATGTAGCAACCAATGTAATTTAAGAGCAAATATAAAACTAATTCAGAAGCCACTTTAAACCAAAGTAGTTAACTTACCTTATATTGTATTTTCCATTGTCATTGGATTGTGCATCTAGGAAAAATATCTATTCCAAAATTTACTAGAATTTGATTTGTTTCATAATTTGCAGGTACTATTGAAAATATTTGTTTTGCAGGGCTTTCAGTACCAAACCATGCCTGGGCAGTGTTGTGGAAATTGTGTGCAAACCAGCTGCGTTATTATGCTGCCTGACAAATCCACATATGCCATAAAGGTAAATAGAAATTAGAATCGTATTCTATTATATAGAAGCGTATTTTAACATCATTAAATCATAACAGCACTGGGGCGTCTTAGGTAGAATATCCCAACTGAAGTAGTAACCCTTTGTGCAGTGATGCAGCCCACAGTGTGCAAGTGAATCCTGAAAATGCTGAATGTGGCCGGAAGCCCTGTTGGGTGGCACAAAATTATCCATAGAGTACCCAGGGGGGTACAAGATTTGCCCTGCCTCAGTGCACAGGAGCAACTCATCACCTTGATGAATCATTTGGTGGTACTATAGTTCAGTAGGTATAGTCCGCTAGAAAAATTATTTTGCAGCTCAGCTGACTGACAGTAGAGAGAAAAGTGCTACATGCATTTTGAAGAATGCACATAGTTCTGAATACATATTCACTTTCTTGAATGGCTAAAGGATGCTGCAGCAATGGGATAAATGTACAAATATACTACATGGCCAAAAGTATGTGGACACTTGACATCCAACATCTCATCCAATATTATGGGCATTAATATGGAGTTGGCCCAACCTTTGCTGCTAAAACAATCTCCACTGTTCTGGGAAGAATTTGTATTAGATGTTGCAGCATTGCTGCAGGGATTTGCTTCCATTCAGCCAGAAGAGCATAATTGAGGTCGGGCACTGATTGGGCGACTACACCTGGCTCACAGTTGACTTTCCAATTTATCACAAAGGTGTTGGATGTGGTTGAGGTTAGCGCTCTGTTTTTTCATATCATTCTCGGAAAAAAGCTTTTCTATATGGACCTCGCTGTGTGCCCGCGGGGATTGTCATGCTGTAACAGGAAAAGGCCTTCCCCAAACTGTTGGGGAAGAACAGAATTGTCTAAAATGTGGTTGTATGCTGTAGCATTAAGATTTGCCTTCACTGGAACTAAGGGGACTAGTCCAAATCATGAAAAACAGCCCCAAATAATCTACCTTTGGGTATTACAAAATTACTGGATAAAAATAAATAATAACAGCTCCACAGATTAAGTATAACTTATATCAAATGTAAGGAGTAAATTTGTGTTTAAAAAACAAAAGGAGATTGCCTGCAAAAGCTTACCTCAGGATTTAACTCCCTTTAACAGCCCAATGAAACCTTCAATGAACCTCTTAATAAGTGTGTTAAGTATGCGTGTGTGAAGACTGGGGATCTGTATATAACCACTGAGGCCAAGACCATCTGCCCTGACTACCATTCAGAGGACTGCATTCCTGTACGTAAGCATAACCTAAGGAAATTAATGTGTATGACTGCAAATGCCTGGTATGAGGGGGGGGGGAGCTTTAACCTACAGTACATTGCCAGAAAAAAATTGTGTGTGTGTGTGTGCTTGTGCTTGCGTGCGTTTGTGTCAAATGTCATACCCTTTTGTTTCTCACTCATATTTAACTCATCAAAGCAAATAAGTATAAGAAAAAGGTCCACAGCTTTCCCCAGCAAGTATTAGCAACCTTTGCATAGCTACAACACTACACACAGCAATCAATACATTATGTTAAAAACAGGAAGATGGAATGGGCTACAAAACAAAAAGCCTAAAGAAGTGGCATATCATTAAATTGACTGATCCTGTGTAGAGTAGTTTCATAAGCAGCAAGGTGACATCCTTGTGCAATCAAAATGGAAACAATGACTGAGAAGGATTAATCAAATCATATGATATACACCCATAGATATTCCAATGACATACTGTAAATATAGAGCCCTGTATTTAGGAAACAATAGCCTTTAGACTATAGTCGTTTTTATTTTTGTAGTTAAACAAAACCTTTGATCATTTCTCTAGAAGCTTTTTCTTGAAGATATTTGGATGGATATAACATTACAGGTTTTCATTATATTTGGGTTTTTTTTTTATAAATCCAGGCACAGTTAGAAAAATTGATGTTTTGCTCAACTTTACTTAAAAATTTCTATTATTATTTCAATCCTGCAGGGAACTGAAGTTATTGCTCCTGGTGGCTGCTGTCATGTCTGTAAGTAACATGTCACATGGGAGGCACATTAATGTACTCAGTCTTAATTAAACTTAACATAAGATCATAACTATAAGAAGGGACATGCACATCACACAGGAACCCCACAATTGTAGTTTCTAACCAATTCCTATATTTCTAGTGAGCACATCTAAGCCAAAGTTTGAAAAGTCAGAGTATAGGTGATCTTAGGGTACATGGGTGGCCATATCCTTAAAAAAGGGAGTTAATCATAATGGGGGGACTCAATTATTACAGCATTAGCTACTTTAGACATGTTAAAAGCCAACTAGTGTTGTATGTTACCTGCCTAATACCCAGGTGGGACACCTTGCGGGTAGCAGATCAGGGTTGTGGTCATTGTTCACTTTGGCATGTTGGAACTTACACTTTAACAAGTTGGGCACTATACATTGGGCAGCAATACATTGCCTAGTAAAACCTAGTAAATATCATCATTATTACGGACAGTACTGTTTCATTTTCAGATATTATGTACATATGGCTGGCACCTACTGTATCCTGAGCATCCCCCATATTAAACTTATTACAGATACTTGATAGGGTGTGCATAAATCTACTAAAAACTCCCCTGAGCACAACAGTAAATAAAGGAATGAATTTAAAGTGTATACTTAAGTGTAGGCTTTTTTCCAGGTGTTCCAAAATATAAGCCATGTACGGTGACAAAGACATCTTCCTATATACAAAGTGATGACTGCCAATCCATAAAGCCAGTAGAAATGACAACCTGTGGGGGCTCCTGTGCAACCTACTCCATGTGAGTGTGATTCATACCACTGCTTAAAACTTGCTGTGTCAAATTTTTTCTATTCAAAAATTCTTTGTTCATAATATTATTTCCCAATTTGTTTTGGAATCTCCAGTTTAGCATGCTGCCACAATCATTCTACAACTTGCTAAAGTTAGTCTTGTTCTCATTTTACTCTTCTGGACTTTTCCTTCCAGGTACTCCAGCCAAGCAAAAGATCTGCAGCGACAGTGTTCTTGCTGTCAGGAAACAGACACAAATATGAAGGAGGTTGAGATGATCTGCCCTAATGGGACATATTTTAGACACTCCTATATTAATATTGAGAAATGTGGCTGCCTCCAAACGGAGTGCACAATCAAAGAAGCCATCCCAGCTCCAGCAGTGGCAAAGTTACACCAAGGCCCACAGTGAGCATGTGGTAGTCATATGACCTCATCTCTGTTTAAGTCTTCTGCCTATTTGTAGTTTTCATTCACAATCTGATTAACCACATTTACAGCAGCCCATCTGCTAAGATTTTAACCTGAAATTAAAATGATCATTCTTATTACTTACACCTGCCATTTTTCTCTACACACAAAATGTCAAATTATTAATAAAAGGTAGCAGTGTGCACCATCTGTGAGTCTTGTTTTTTTATTGCCTTTGAATGTATATAAATCTCTCTCAAGCTTTCAACAATCCAATTGAACTTCATGACTCAAAATATTTATATTTTTAAAACAATTTAAAAATGTACTGGTTCATAGAGACCACTTATAATTGGCAATTTAATAACTATTTAAAAGGCTATGCAATGGTAAATTCCACGTAGTGACTAAGGAGATCTAAGTGTTATTTGTAAATGTTGAAAATGGAAAAGAAAGGGAGTTTATACCATATTATGGGTATAGTCCTCAAATTGATTTGATCATGGCAACTATTTAGCTCAAAGGAGATTACTGGCCTTTGAACATTTAAAGAAGCAAATTAACAATGAAAAAATCTGTGAAAGCCCCAAGCAAATTTAAAATGGGAAGAAAATGTGTGTCCCTTTAAATATTTAACGTTTGATAAATGTAATATGGTCAATACCATATCCATTTCATGTTTGCACAAGTGCAATTCGGTCCTCTACCAATTCCCAAAGAAATGGAGTTTGTGGGAAATATTTCCAAAAAACTTATTCCAGAAGAAATTTTCAGGCATAAGGCTTTATTTTTATTATAAATCAAACCATACAGCACGTTGAACTGTTAGTATGGTTTTCAAGGTGTATTCCTGCAGGAATTGGAGGCTAGGTGACCAAATAAAATATGATGCCCCCGTCTGTATGTATGTAACAGCTGTAACAGTTATGCTACCTTTGAGTTTCGCTATTATATGTTTATAGAATGCCAACTGAAGAGAAAACGAGAGGGTTAGTACCCAGGGAGGTCATGGAAAGAGCTTCGGATTTGGAAATTAGGGACACAAGTTGGTGTTGAAAACCATATAGTTTCCTTTTGGGGAGGCCTTTGGCATTTTAAATGTTGTTTAATATTTATTAAAGAAATAGTTATACTCACCAATGTGTTTGACTTTATAAGTTGGTTCAATGTTTTGACTACCTTGGTTGAATTTGTCCAGACTAATTATTTGGAAAAAGTGACATATACCTCTTGCAGAACACCTCTTGCGAGTTTCTTCCGATGAGTATATCCTCATCTTCCATTGGAGTGGTAGAGCATGGAAATAAAGTGCAGAACTCTTAAAGGGAATGAAGAGAGGTAATTTGATTGACTATGAATCAATCCACGTGCAACACACTACTGCTAATATATTCAGCCTAATCAAGCCCATTTCCCACCTGCACCACATGCTTTGAACTGCACTCCTTGCCTCTGGTCATGAAAATTCAAAACATTCAATATCAATGTCCAGTGTGCTCACAAGCTATGACACTAACTGGTCTAATGTGTAGTGTGACATTGATCCCGGAAAACAAGACCTCTGAGTACCAACCCAGATAACAAGTCTGAAGATGGAGTGGATTTAGTGATAAAATAATTTACATGTATTTCACAAGTTGTATGTTTTGTGGACCACAAAACACAATTCACACATGTTTTACACTTCACAAAACCACAAATCTTGTTTTACAGATTTGAAACTACAAATTGCTAACTGTAAATTTCAAGCCATGGACACACAAAACATGTTTTCCGCATTGCAAAACTATAAATCCTGTTTTATAGATATCATTTGGCAATACATTTCCATGTGCTTTTGGGAAAAAAGCCACACGTATAATGCACTGATGAAAATTAAGCTATGCACATCCAATCAGGGCAACAGTATCAAAGTGGCAGGGAGCAGGACGCAAGCTGAAGCTCTGTGAAGCTAGAGATAGTTAAGATGCTGCCAACCAACTGTAATAGCATTCAATAATTCCGCTTTTCCTGGGCAGGGTCGCGGGGGTGCTGCAGCCTATCCCAGTGTACATTGGGCAAAAAGCAGGAATACACCCTGGACAGACCACCAATCCATCATAGGGCACACACACCATTCACTCACGCACTCATACCTATTGGAAATTTAGAGTCTCCAATTAGCCTACCTGCATATCTCTAGACTGTAGGAGGAAACTGGAGTACCCAGAGGAAACGGGTGACACAGGGAGAACATGCAAACTCCACACACAAAGGCCCAGGCTGAATTCAAACCCAGGACCTTCTTTCTGTGAGGCAACAGTGCTACCCACTGCACCACCATGCCGCCCTCAATAATCTCAAAGAATAACAACATAGTAACCATTTCTGTGCTTTCATAGACTTACCTTTATTTAAATACATTTCATAGAAAAATTTCTTACCAAATCACAAGCAACTAAGCTTGGTATTTGCGTGGTTTTCAAGCTAGCCAAATAGCTAACAAGCCAGCCAGCAGCCACCAAGTTACGTCATGGCCTTGAGTCCAGCAACAATAACAAGATGTCAAAGAATTTTGCATGCTACCTAAAAAAGTTGGCAATTTACATATGCAGTAAATATAACTGTAATATTGTAAGATTATTAATTATAAAATTTTTATCAAATTAATCCAGAAATTTAACTTTGTATTTATATTTTTATATAAATAAATAAATATAAAATAAAAATCTATAGCACATTTTCTGTAACTGTACAGCAATTTATAAAATTATTGCCACTTCACCACTGACCTCTTGTCAGTGCTACAGTGAAATAGGAGTAAACATGAGTGGTATCATGTTTAGAAGGAGAGGATTCCCCAAATGGATTTTAACTGATATATTGGCCCAGAAATCATCCAAAAACTAATAAAAATGCTTTCCATTTCACAATTAAATTAAAATCAAATCAAGTTTACGTATTTATGTAGTGCATTTCACAAAACAATTGTCACAATAGGCTTTACAGTATACCACAGTCTAACCCACCAAAAAAGCACACCTATGGCAAAAGTGGCAAGGAAAAACGTCCTCAGAGGAAAGAAACATTAGGAGAAACCAGACTTAAGAAGGGGATTCTGGATGGCTCAGGGTGTTTATAATGAACAACAGGTCAGATCAGACAGTTAATAATCAATGCTGAATAGCTATGTTGCTAAGATGTCCCAAACCGATCCATGGATTGGTATCAGCTCCAAATACCACTATATTTTGTGGATTGGGTATCGGCTAGGACACGCCTGATCTGAATCTGATGACACTACAACATTTAATATGGATATTGATTTTTGCCTGTAATAAAGCCTCCAGAGTTGCTTTTGCCACCAGTTTTTGATTTAGTTATGGTCTTAATCTTTTGACGAAAATGCAATTTAGTTTTAGTCATATTTTAGTCATCCGTTCTTGATTCATTTTACTCAAGACAAAAGTCATATTCATATCATATCATATCAAAATATATTTATTTTAGGCAACAAAAATAAGTATTTTAGTCACATTTTAGTCCTAACTTAATTTTTGCTGCATTTAATGCCCTGCCTACTGTAATGACTATAAAATACTTTGTACCTTACTCAGGGAGTGCTTGTAACAATACATTATTTGTAACTATGCATGTCCCTTTTACATTACTGTACTGTTGCATACAGCAATGTCCAGCTGCAGTGTGAACACTTATTTTCTGAAGATAATAAAGACATTAAAGATTAATAGTTTTATTCAGAAACTTTAAAAAAAGCTCCTATGTTGATTAATCATTGTTGATTAAATAAATATAGGTAATTGGACAATGTAACTGCATGCATTTTTTGGGAATAACATTTTATTTGAATAGAAACCATTACAGCTATCCAACCTGTTTAACCTGCATGCGTGTGATCTTTGTCATGAATATTATCTAAGTGTCAGTATGGAGAACAGTTTTCAATAATGTTTATAAAAGAAGCCTTAATGTTAATGACAAATACTTCCATTGCCCCACTGGTGAGAGAGGAAGACAAGGGCAAAATGAGCCATTAGGGAAGCGCAATGGGAAGCAAACAGGGACACATATGGGACATTTGGCAACAGAGTTCCCTGTAAAATGTCCCCATCACGCATTGCCATATGCTATTAAAAAGGTGTTAACAGATAAAACAGGGTATACATTTTATCTAATGTATATCTTTGAGATCATACAGTCATTTCTGTGAAATCACATTCTCAGCAATTGTTGCTGCTGTTTATTTAGGCACTGGTACCATTTTAAAAGTATCATTTTAGCACTGGTGTCATAAAAATCTAAACGGTTCCCTTCCTGAATTAATGCTATGGAACAAAAACTCCAAATAAGGAGACACTGAATGTGTCTTCATATCCATGCTACAAGCTTCAGCTCTTCCCCTGATTGGTTGTGGATACCTTAATTTTGATTGGTGCATAGAGGTGTCACACAGTTTTGTAGTTTGCAATTTGTAGTTTGAGATCTGTATAACAGGATTTGTAGTTTTTCAATGCATGAAACACATGTTCCCTGGCATGACACCAGGCAGTCAGCATGCAGGACCACCTCCCTCCACCTCTTGAGCTGCAGGCAGACCCAGTACACCCCATCAGGCAGATGCTGGAGGACGGTTTAGGGGCCCATCCAGTTACTGTTTACTTAGGTGACTGGTCATTCTATTGGGGTTGTAGAACCAGACCATGTCCCCTTGCTCATACAGTGCAGTTCATAGTTGGTTTTCTCTCTCACTGCTGCACTGCTCAGGCGCTCCCTTGCCAGCTGGTGGACACGGTCTAGGTGGTCTTGCAGCTCATGTACATACTCAGGGCCTGGACAGGTAGCAGGTCACTGTCGGGGGGCCTGCCGAACACCAAGTCCACCGGCTTCCTCAGCTCTCTCCCGAACATGACTGCAGCCAGGGTGTAGCCTGTCCCTCTGGGGGTGCATCGGGGTGGTGTAAGTATTCTTTATTGGGACAAGGTTGCAGAATACTGCAAAGAGCTGGGTCTCAAAGTTCCTCCCTCATTTCAGTGTCACCAGGATATAGTGGTTCCCCCTGTTGGTGACTGGAAACAGCCCTATGACATCCACCGCCACCCGCTCTGTCTGCGCTGTGTTCCACAGATGCAGGAACGGCACCCTCACCCTGTCCCTTGGCCCCTTTATGGCTGTACAGGCATCGCAGCGGTGGCAGTGGCTCTCGATGTCTCTCCTCTCATTGGCTTACCAACACATTCACACTTGTGGAGAAAGCAGGCAAACCAGACACAATAGGCCACCACCCCTCCCTCACCCAGGGGGGCACCGGACCCACTTGCGGGTCCTCCCTCTGGTCCTGCAGGAGGTGGGTAGGTTTAATGTCATCTAGGATGAGTGTGGGACTGGCAGCAGTCTATGCTTCCCCCTCGGCAGTGCTCAAGGGCAAAGTGTCAGTTTTGTAGCAGCTCAATCAAGCAGGCTATCCAGCATGTGTAGTTACACAGACTTTAAGGTTTAAGTCAGGTACCACAATATTCACCTACCACAAGCATGAACTTAAATGTTTTCAGTAAAGTTTTGTAAAGTAAATGTTTTTCGAAAGTTTTTGGAGATCACCAACAAAAGCCCCAGAGGCAAATCGGCGTTTGCTCAGCACTTGCAAATCGGCGCTCGATCGCTATGTGTGAACTGTTCAAAGACCAGATCCAAGAGACTCGCCGATGCATCACAGACACCCAAAAGATATCAAGCAGGCTAAATATCTGGACCTGTCAGGGAGTCCAAATCCTGTAGTGTGAAAAGTGTTGTGACTGGCAATGAGGGTGGCGACGAGCTACAGCTAATGAGAGCGCAAGACACAGGGTGAGGGGAAACCTGGGGGAGGAGTCGTTTCTTGTGGACATCCATTTTTGGAAGAAAAAAATCCTGTCTCACCAATGGTAGCGCGTCATTTCCCCTGTCACTTCTCGCGTGTGTTTTCGTGACAAAACGTAGTTTGGAGACCAGACAGACTCGTCGGGGATTCCTCCTGGTGAAAGATCTTGAAATGTGTGACCCCCTGTGATCAGTCATTTAGTGTGCAAACCACAACGACTTCAACATTCCCGATTACAAGACAGAAAGTTGTGTAGTGTGAACAGTACAGCGATCTGATGACTTTGAAAGTCATGTAGTGTGTGCTTGGCATTATATGCCTTGAAACATTTTCCCTTAGCCTATATTACAAAACCACTATAATTTAAAAATAAAAATGTAGAAACTGATGCAGTTGAAACTGATCCTTTATTTAAGGAAACTTGTTTTGCAACATATGGTTTCATAATCTTTATGAAATTAGGTCACTGCGGGTGCAGAAATCTATGTAGTAATGTAGGACCAGCATCAGGCTTGGTGGTAGAAGGTAAAAAAAAGTCTGGAGACTGGAATCTGCCACATGTGGAATGTATATCTAGATCTCTGAGATCAGTACTAGGTATCATGTCAAAGGACTTCTGAATTTCTGAGATGCTGGAACTGGGTCCTTCAGCCTATTCCATCTGTACCAGTAATGGATTTTAGACTTCTGAGTATCTCACAAATTAAAAACAAGTCCCCCAACCTCTGAGACTAAGCCAGAGGGGGTGCTGGTGCCAGGCATGGACTCTGAGATATAGGTGTGCTGCCTAATACTAAAGCATACACATCAGGTTATCTCTGGCCAAAAGGTGAGGGTCTCACAGAATATTGGAAACTGCAAACTCCTTTCCCCTCTGTCGGCTACCTGCGTTCCCTCCTTCTGTCTTTGTCTGCGGCTCCCCACAATCGCAGCTCAGCCTTTCCCACCATCCGAGCTGCCACCTCAGGACTGCCACCTAGCTGTCACAAACTTCATTAACATGGGCACTGACTGATTGAGCGTCTTGGTTATTAAAACCCACACCCTAAAGCCGCGTTTCCACCGCAGGAACTTCCAACAGGAACTAGAAACCTTTTGAGGAACTCAGTGCATTTCCACCGCAGGAACCAGGATCTAAATTAAGTTCCGGGGACTTTATTTTACCCCCAAAAACTCCCTGCTCGGGGGGTAGTACTTTCCAAAAGTACCGGAACTTTTGGAGTGGGGCGCAAACGCTGAATATTTCTGATTGGTCGACTACTCGGAGTATTTTATTTCAACCGCCATTTTTAAAAATCTGTGGCCGCAAACCGATTTATTTTCATAATTAAAGCCGCAAGCGGCGTTGGGAGGGGTACAAGCATTGGCACCATCGCGCCCCCTATGGAGCGATTTTAAAAAGGCTTTGTCCTCATGATCATATGCCTTCACCCAACATATCTACTGAATATCATGATGATCGTATGAAATATTGATGACTTATGGCCAATTTTGTGCTAAGAGACGCTGCCGGATGACTTAGTTGCGTCGCCATGGATGTGTCCTGGCCGCTTCCCGTCAAGGCCTGTACTATGTCATAACACTTAGATGGCATGTCGTAACACTTCGATGGTCCGGCGTGTGTGCGCAGCTGCAGTGTTTCTGCGCTGCAACTAAAAAAGGCGTCATACTAGTGTTGTCACGATACCAAAATTGTTACTTTGATACTGATACCAGGTTTAGTATTACGATGCTCAATACTGAAATGATACTTGAAATTTAAACGATGCTAAATCGATCCTCGGTACCTAACGATACTGAAATTACCTTAATAGATCAGAAACGTAATGTCCACAAGGGTTGACCTCATTTTCGAATTCATGGTTTATTAACAACCTGGTTCATTAACAACCTTTAAGTTGAAGCCTCTTCAACATATTAATATGCATAGGCCTATAGTGTTACAACACTGAACAATAGAAAAATGTTAAAAATATTTCAAAAATTAAACAGTTGTAAACTAAATAATCTTTAAAACAGGTATTTCACCTTTAAATAGATTTAAAAACAGCATATTTTAATAACAATACAGCATCTATCTATAATAAAATATTTCCAAATTGGAACACCTATTGCTACTGAAGTGAACTGAGTCAAAGCTTGCCCTGTATCAGGTAAGTGAATGCACAAGCGCAGGTCACCTCACTTGGCAACCTTAGTTGCTACTGCCATCTAGCGAAGATTCTGACAAACTACACTTTTCATCCTCTAAATCAGTAATGCGGGAGACACATTTCCCTGGCTTTTACATTTGACGCAGAACTACCGAACGTCGTAAAATTCAAATACAAAACCGTTTTTTTTTTTTTTTTTTTTTTAAGTACCGAGAAAGTGCTGACGTTTTGGTATACCGTGCAACACTACGTCAGACACATTCCATTCCATTGCTCAGTTTAGCAGAGAATGCACATTTCAGAGCGCCTCAGAGACAGATAGAATAATAACACATAAATACACATTTCAAATAATAAATACGACATTGAGAAAAAACGAAACAAAAAACGAAACAAAAGACGAGTTATCAAGTCGCGACCTACGCGCAGAGCAGTTGACCGTTTTATTTATTTATTGGCAGATGAGAAGCAACAGGAATCACAAACGGATTGTCCAAGACAATATATGACCACTCAGTCGCAAAAGGGACATCTCTACGCGTGAAACCAGTGGTAAGATTGTATAATTATTCAAAGTTTAGTCCCAGATATTGAATGTAGAATGACTGGCATAATTTTTTTTTTAAACTTTGTCTAGTTTATTTCGTTATTCAGTGAGCAGCGTTTTCACTGCTGTATTGGCATATTTCAGGGCTAACGCCGGATTTATCTTGTTGCTACGGAATATTACAGTAGCCTACATTACAGGCATTTGGCAGACGCTCTCATCCAGAGCGACGTACAACAAAATGTATTACCATAACGAGGAACAAGTGTGTCGAAAACCCTAGAGGGCATAATTCAACTTGGACCCTGTAGGTTAAACTGATTAACGCTAACACAAACACACAACACAGCAACAACGCAGTCTATGAGAACATTCAAGCAATAGTTAAGACGAGTTAAGACTAAGTCACCTACGGAACAACTACCTAGTTACAACCCCAAGCTTACAGTCAATTTAGAGATTAAATTGAGAATACGATTTCTCGGCACAATGACGGATTTAAAGACTAAACGAACTCACCCGATATTGTCTTCAAATGGACCGTAGTATTTATTTAGACATTGGCAGACTACAGCGTAAAATGCGTCTTTTGTTTATATTCAATATTAGTAATTGCAGCGAGAAACTGCAGCTGTAGGTCGTTATGTTATGGTAGCAACGGAACGAAGCGGACTATATATATGTATTAGGCTACCGTCATTGTTTCATTATACCAGCGTGTTTTCGCACGTTTGCACAGAAACTCAGAACCTATCAATAAAATGGTTTAGCTATCTCTCAGCATAATGACAGATTTAAAAATTTAACGACTCACCCGACACTGTCTTCCAATGCTTCCCGACGGTCACACCGTCCCCTCACTGATAAAAACTAGACCCTACGGCAATAGTTAAGACGAGTTAAGTCACCTACGAAACAACTACCTAGTTACAACCCTAAGCTTACAGTCGATTTAGAGATTAAATTGAGAATACGATTTACAGCATAAATTGCGTCTTTTGTTTATATTCAATATTAGTAAATGCAGTGAGAAACTGCAGCTGTAGGTTGTTATGTTATGGTAGCAACGGAACGAAGCGGACTATATATGTATTACCGTCATTGTTTTATTATACCAGCGTGTTTTCGCGCGTTTGCACAGAAACTAAAAAACTACCAATAAAATGGTTTAGCTTTGTAAGAGGGAAATTAAACTGGGACCCAGAAAAGGCTGACATTTGAACGAGCCAGCATGCTGGGACGCAGCGTGTACTTCAAAGGACCCGAGAGCCTTGTGGTAAAACAATAAGTCACTCGGACTTCCTCTGAATGGGCAGGCCATTTGGCTCTCTGGAATGTTACCACCTGGACACAACCAAGATAAGGGGAACTAGTCTCTTTGTCTGTGGTTGTGGGTGTGGGTGTTTTGGGGTCGTAAAGGGTGAAGCGACTGGCACCTGGTGGGGGCACTACACGGGACAGTACCACACTGCCCACATATGGATCCCTCTGACATTACACTTTGTATTTCTTTTCTGGATCTGGACTATAAACCATCTGTATATCTTATTTACAAATCCCGGAAAACCTTACAAACCATGCACATGTGTTCATTGTATTATTGTATTATGCCTTATGTAATAATAACATGGATTGCGTGTACAATGGTTAAACAGAAGGGTATTTTCATGACAACTGCACCATAATATTACATCCACTTGGCATGTTTGGTATGTACATGTTCACAATAATTCGAGCCATTGAATGAAATATGTTTCATACCAAATAGAATTTGAAAAAACATAGTTTCAATAACTCAGGAAAAACCTAACACAATGGAATGTCCTCTCTGGTAATCATCTCCTTTTCCCCATTTCCCCACCAATTGTTTTAACAACCTCCTCCAAATGGTGGGGGCCGGAATTAGAGATTTATGATTCGGACAGGTTAATTTATGGCAATGCCGCCTAGACCAAACGCGGGATTTGGCTTAAAAGGAAGGGAGACAAAGCAATCGGGGAAGATCGTAATCGACTTCCCACCGTGCACATACTATGTGCGCTGTGTGTAGATATAGCCAGGGAAGATCATAAACGACTTCCCCACGTTACACATGATCTGTGTGGTGTGTGTAGATTCACAAGGAAGATCGTAATCGACTTCCCACCGTGCACATACTATGTGCGCTGTGTGTAGACAGACAAGGAAGATCGTAATCGACTTCCCTCAGTGCACATACTAGGCTATGTGTTCTGTGTAGAGATAGCCATGGAAGATCGCAATCGACTTCCCGCACTGCGCATACTCTGTGTTCCGTGTGTAGCTAAACAGGCTGGGTAAGAACTCTTTTACTCTGTATTTATGTTTTTAACCCTTATAATTGATTTGGAATTGAAGATAATAACCTACCTGCCTGTTCAATAAATTCTTATTTTTAACTTGCGTGGTCTTCATGACTCTAATCCATTTTATCTTCTTTTCAGCCAAAATTCCGTTTAAATACTCAGGGGGGCAATTATGACTAGGACCTACTGATCAGGGGTATAGTACAGTAAACGTCTTTAGTGGGGTCTTCAAGTTAGATAGGTGACCACGATCTGCCTGTTAAGGGATTGGTGGTATTGGTTCTGGTGTTTTGGCTTAAGAGAACCCATGGGCGTAGTACGCCGGTTCTTGTCAAATTCGCCTGAAGGAGCCCGATAGATACGCACCGTCCTGGGCTCATAACTGTCTATGTACTATCCATGTAAGCCAGGCATGGAAGGCATGTATTATGGTGGTCAGCCTCCTACCCTCTGGATTCTTCACCGAACTGAGATTTAACAATAATGCTAAACCCGGGAGCATATATTGAGGAATAATGGCACAAGATAGAGTCGAGTGTAACCACTCCCAAGTTCCACGTGTAGTTAAATCCAAATTTTAAATTATCATGTAAAATGGAGTCAGATTAACGCGAGAGTAAAACATAGTAACTGTTACGCTTTCTTGCTGTGGTCATGGATATATCTGTTGTGTTGTTCCGCGCATTTGTGAATTTTCTGATGCTCCCATTAGGATATTGACAGTCCGGCGACAGATCGGATATATCTCTGATGACAGCATAGCCCCGTTTACGAACGGAGAGTAACCTGAATGCTACTGATCCGTTTCAGGCCAGTTTTAAGCGGGATATGAAGCAGCGCCTTCATATCTAACCCGTGGCAACGGAACCAGTGCATTCTTAATTATAATTGTGCCCTGTTCTTACGAACAGAGGAAAATAACTAACATCTCCGGTTTTGAATCACACCAGCCAAGGGAGAACACGCGATACCTTCCCCTCCAGCTACAAACCCTCATTGGTCTAGCTGTGAGGTGTTTACAGCTTTTTCTCACCATAATGACAGATTTAAAGACTTAACGAACTCACCCGATACTGTCTTCGAATGGATCCATGCCAAAGAAAAGTAATTATTCAACCTCTCAGAAAGCTTTTACTGAAAAGCTTTTGGTAGCCTATCCTAGCATGCACTCTAGGTGGCACTGTCAGACCGTACTTTCACTGATAAAAACTAGACCCTACGGTGTCGGATTACTTGCGTCGCCATGGTTGTCGCTTGCCGTAAAGAAGTTTACTCGATGTCGTAACCGTTTGGATTTGGAGCTCCAGCTTTTCCGCACCCCACCTAATGAAAAAGTCCAAATTGTGTGCAAACCATATGGCGGACATAGGTGGTGCCAATGGCACAGTTGTAGAGCACGTTCAGATGCATAGGTCGATGAAGTTTTGTGTTCATCTAACTCATGGTGTGGGAGTTATGGCCTTTTACGCAAAACCTTTTGTTATAGCGCCACCATCTGGCTGACGTACGTTTTTTAGTGCCTGAGTAGTGGGGGCCCATAGGAACCCACCTGCCAAATTTGGTTGCTCCAGGACTTACGGTTGCTGAGCATCAGACACTTTTACCGGGGAAAAAATAATAAGAAGAATAATAATAATCCTAACAGGTACAATAGGGTTCCACCAGCTTCGCTGCTTGGACCCCTAATAATCCTAACAGATACAATAGGGTTCCACCAGCTTCGCTGCTTGGACCCCTAATAATAATCCTAACAGATACAATAGGGTTCCACCAGCTTCGCTGCTTGGACCCCTAATAATAATCCTAACAAAAACAATAGGGTTCCACCAGCTTCGCTGCTTGGACCCCTAATAATAATAGTAATGATGATGATCATAGCGGAAACAATATACAACACATACTATAACAATTTAATAATAACAACAGTTATAAATAATAATTAGAATAATATCTGTTGTTGCAATTGCCAATTATATATTTAACACATTACAGTCTCATTGTATGTTGTCTTGTTACCTGGGGAGTGTGTGGGGGGGGGGGGATACACAACAGTAGGAGATATAGGGTGTGTCCGTTTGGGTGGCTGTTTGCGCCTAGGCCTGTGTGCAGCGCCTGTTTTGTCTGGGGAGCAGGTGGGGGTTTTGGCAGGCTTCGTCGGTGGCTTTGTCACTATGGTGGAGTGGGCTGTGCACTGCGGCCGAGCCTTGGGACGGTTGGCAGGTGCTGTTGGCACCTCTGGGCGCTGCTGTGGCGCAAGTGCATCATTTGCTGGAGTGGCGGGGTTCTTTGGGCCTCCTGGTTTTTTCCAGTTGAGGTGGGCCCTGCTTGTGGTTCTGGCTGCGATCATGTACTCTACTTGAACATAGCCATGTTCATTTTTTTAAAGGCTGGGTTGGGGGGGCGGAGTTCTATATGTTTGTCTTTGTGTTTAAAGGGTTACTTTATTGTATGTGTATTTTGGTCTGTGTCTCTGCGTTTGTCTTTGTCTGGGTGTTTGCGTCAATGTTTGTTCTGCTTGTGAGGCTATGTGAGGTTGGGATGGGGAGACCTTTTTTCATATCCTACTATCTGCTATTTGTGCTGGGGGGAAGGGGCATAGGAAGATACAGGACCTCTTTAGTAACTCTACATTACTGATGATAATCTTATCTACTTGTTCATTAACTTGTTCCTCTGTTCTTATTTATGACTATCATGAATAATCTAAGATTGATGTTGTGGAGTGTACCACATAAACAGACTAGCTGCCTGGACCTACTTCATCGTAAAAAGATTGACCTGGCCATGATACAAGAGACACATCTCCTTCCGAAAGATGTTTTTATAATAGCTAATAAGAACTACCATGTTCTGACCTCCTCATCCTTCATTAAAAAATCCAAAGGTGTAATGATTATTGGGAATCATAAACTACAACTCTCCATCGTTGGTACAGGGGGAGATGCAGATGGCAAATTAACTTTTGTTAAAACTTCATTATTCTCCAAGAAAGTTGCATTTGTTTCAGTTTATGCACCTAAATCCGATGATCAGAATTTTTTTTGATTTACTCACTAAATTAACGCTTGTCATGTCTGATTTCCAGTTGATTATTGGAGGGGATTTTAATGCAGTATGGGAATATACTTTGGATAGAACAGGCTCAGTTGAGGGTAGAGAGCAGCCCCTGATGACAGTAGCAATGAGGAGATGGGCTGACAATACAGTAGTAATTGATTTCTGGCATACAGTTAATCCTTCTACAAGAGTCTTCTTCAATTCTCCAAGATTTAAAACATTCTTTATATTTGTATCGAAAAATGTATTTGATAAGGCCCAGAGCATTCATCTGATCTCCACAGCACTGACAGATCACAATGCTGTAATCTGTGGAGCTTCAGTCATTTTTGGAAGAAAACGTGCATCCCAATGGCGATTTAATACCACTCTATTCCCAAATGTTCACCTCAAGAAACAATTCTTTGATCAACTTACTGACTGCATTGCCATTAACAAGGACTCGGTAGATGACCCACGTGTTTTATGGGAGGCAGTGAAAGGCTTTATAAGAAATAACTTCATTTTATTTGCATCTAATCTAAACAAATCATGGTTACATAGAATAAATGAATTGTAAAATAAATTTCTATTGTTAGAAGAATGAGAAATGCATTTGTCCACTTCACAACAAACCCTCCCTGAACATCCATCCATCATCTATACCTGCTTATCCTGGGCAGGGTTGTGGGAAGGTGCTGGAGCCTATCCCAGCATGCATTGGGCGAGAGGCAGGAATATACCCTGGACAGGCTATCAATCTATTGCAGGGCACACACACCATTCACTCACACACTCATACCTATGGGCAATTTAGAGTCTCCAATTGGCCTACCTGCATGTCTTTGGGCTATGGAGGGGCGGGGGTTCAGGCTCCACACAGGGGGGCCCCAAGCCGAGATTTGAGCCCATGACCTTCTTGTTGTGGGGCGAATGTGCTGCTCACTGCACCACCGTGCCGCCCCCTCCCTGAACACGATTTGGTTAAAGCAGAGCTGAATGATCTACTTAGGAATCGATCTGAATTCTTCATACACAGAACTCCGAAATATTATTACCTGAATGATGCTTGCCCAAGTCAAGAACAGTTTGCTAATATCTCAGATATTAGAGTGCCAAATGGAGAGATGCTAACTGAACTATCTCAGAATTCCGTTCCTTCTATTCAGATCTATATAGTTCTAAAATCTCACACAATAAGACAAAGTCTACAGCCTTTTTAGAAAACATTCATATCCCTCAATTATCTTCATACTCAGATGCAGCCCTGAATGCATCAATATCTTTAACCGAACTTACAAATGCCTTGCAGGGCATGAACAAAGGAAATCTCCTGGGTCTGACAGCATCCCTCCGGAGTTCTTGCTAGCATTCTCATCCCGACTTGGCCCTCTCCTTCTGAATATAATTGAAGCTTCTATTAAAAATTTCTCAAGAGATGTTAACTCTGTTGTCAACTCACTACTCCTTAAAATAGTTAAAGACCTAACCGTATGTGCAAACTACCACCCTCTCACCCTCTTAAATGCGCATGTTAAATTGTACATTGTTACGCTTCGACTCAAGCCCTTAATGACTCACCATGACCAGACTGGTTTTTATAAAATCTTGCTGACTGGAATTCTTGCTCTGCCCAATTCAGTATCACAAAAGGAACACGTCAGGGTTTCCCTCACTCCCCTTTGCAGTTTGCTCTGTCACTTCAGCCACTTGCTCAAGCTGTCCGTCAATCAGACAAGTATGCTCCCATTTGCATTTACAATACTAATCATCACATCTCACACTATGCTGATGACATATTACTGAAATGTATCTTAATCCTTACCTTATATACTTCAAATATTGATTTTAGCTTGATTTCAGGTTATAAAATCAACTGGAATAAGTAAGCATTGCTACCCTTAAACCAAGCTATGAAAAGCAGTCCTTTGCTGCCTAATATACCTGTGGTTCTACATTTTAAATATCTTGGTTTGGATATATGTAGCTTGTTACAAACTACAACATTAACAAATTTCACCAATATATTTAAAAACATGGAATCCGATCTAAGTAAATGGGCTAGACTGCCCAACTCTTTTCAATCACGTCTATCGACTATTAAAATGAATATTTTTCCGCGTATCAATTTTTATAGCTCTATACTTCCTATTACTCCGCCACCTGGATACTGGGAAAAACACCACACGAAAGTGTCAAAATTTATTTGGAAAGGCAAACACCCTCATCTCAAATTTTCCACACTGAAACAAGAAAAATGTGCAGGAGGCCAAGGTGTTCCCAATTTAAAATTTTACTTCTGGTCCTTTGTTTTACGTCCATTACATACATGGTTTAAACCAAATATATCGGTAGCATGGTGCCCCCTAGAGGAAAGTACGGTATACCCCCACAGGCTAGAGGACCTGGCATTCTCTGTAATATTCCTCTCAAGCACTCTAAACTAAAATTCATCTCTATAATTTCACATTTGATCTCAGTTTGGAGACAGGTGGAAAATCTCTCAAACAAAACTCAAATGGCACTCATACTCTCCTTTGTTTCTCTCCTCATGGGGAACTGCCCTAACTTCTTTCCATCATGGTCTGACAAAGGAATACACACCTTAAAGGACGTAATGGCCAACTGTGCGCTCTGTGCATTTCAGTACTTACAGGCCCATTACAATCTACCAGGAACCTAATTTTTCTCATATTTACAACTTCGCTCCGGGATGCGTGCCTATGGAGTACCCTGGTGGGAGCCACAGCTGACATACAGCCTTCATCATATATTGACCAAATTAAATGCAAGGGGAATGGTATCCAAATTAAGCAATACACTGCTTCAATCTACATACAAACCAATAATTTCTAATGAAAATACTTCCTAACCCCAACTGCATGCTGTGCTCTCAGGGTGCTCCAGGTGCTTTTATTCATATGGTTTGGGATTGCCCCAAAGTCTTTGCTTTATGGAATTCAATTTCAACTACATTATCCATAATTCTCACCAAACAAGTTCCATGCTCACTGCCTGTTATTGCTTAATGATGACCCCTCAATATCACTGTCCCTTCAAGAGAGGCTATTGTGGCTTGCCGGTCGAACCTCAACAAAAAAAAAGATTGCACAACACTGGAAGCCCCCACACCCTTTACCATGGCGTCAATGGGCTCTCTCATTTTTAGACATTACTCATATGGAACGCACTATATCCGTAAGACATGGGACCAATGAATCCAATACAAAATTCTGGTCTGACATATTTTCTAGCATCACAGGGCTTTTGTAATTCTCTTTGAGGTCCTATGGGGGGGTTGGGGGAGGAATACCATACCTGTCTGTCTGCTTTGCCTTTTTGTTTTGTTTTTTGTTGTTAATAATAATAATATAATAATAAACTTTATTTGTATAGCACTTTTCATACATGAAATGCAACTCAAAGTGCTTCACATTGTAGCAGATCGAATTTAAAATCATAGATAAATTAAACAAAATTGTTGTTTTGTTTCATTTTATTTATGTCTTATTGTCTTTGTCATCCCTTAACAGTATAAAATAAAAACATTTGATCAGAAAAAAACTATATCATATGATCACATCTCTCCAATCATGTACAAACTACACTGAACAAAAATATAAACACAACACTTTTATTTCTGCAGCCATTTTAATGCGTTTAAATAATACCTCAAAGATTTTTTCTATGTGCACAAAGATCTTATTTCTCTCAAATTTTGTCCACAAATTTGTTTATATCACTGTTAGCTAGCATTTCTCCTTTGTCAAGATAAGCCATCTCCTGCACAAGTGTGGCATATCAAGATGCTGATTAAAAGCCATGATCACTACACAAGTGCTCCTTATGATGGGGTCAATAAAAGGCCACCCTAAAATGTTGAGTTTTTTGTTGTTCAACACCATGTCACAGATGCCTCAAGAGCTAAGAGATCATACAATTGGCGTGCTGGCTGCAGGAATGTCCTGTAGAGCTGTTGCCAGAGTAATGGGTACTCCACCATAAGCTGCCTTCAGCGTTGTTTCAGAGATTTTGGAAGTTAGTCCAATAGGTCTCACAACCGCAGACCACCTGTAACTATGCATTACATTACATTACAGGCATTTAGCAGACGCTCTTATCCAGGGCAACTTACACAACTTTTACATAGCATTTATACATTTATACATTGCATCCATTTATACAGCTGGATATATACTGAAGCAATTCCAGTTAAGTACCTTGCTCAAGGGTACAACGGCAGTGTCCTTACCCGGGAATCGAACCTGCGACCTTGCGGTTACAAGCCCAGTTCCTTACCCACTGTGCTACACTCCGTCCATGCCATTCCAGGACCGCCACATCTGACTTCTTCACCTGCGGGATCATCTGAGGCCACAGGATACCTGATGAAACAGTTGGTTTACACAACCGTAGAATTTCTGAACTGTCAGAAACCGCCTGAGGGAAGCTCATCTGCATGCTCGACATCCTCACCGGGGTCTTGATTTGTCTGCAGTTCGGCGTCACAATCGACGTTAGTGGGAAAGAGCTCACCTTCGATGGCCTCTGGCACACTGGAGAATGGTCCTCTTCACTGATGAATCACGGTTTCAGCTGTACAGGGCAGATGGCAGGTAGCATGTATGGCATAGGGTTGGTGAGCAGTTTGCTGATGTCAGCGTTGTCAACAGAGTGGCCCATGGTGGTGGTGGGGTGTTGGTATGGGCAGACATATACTATGGGCAGAGAACTCAAGTACATTTTATCCATGGAAATTTGAATGCACAGAGATATTGTGATAAGATCCTGAGGCCCACTGCTGTGCCATTCATCCACCGCCATCACCTGTTTCAGCATGACAATGCATGGCCCCATGTTGCAAGGATATGTACACAATTCCTCGAAGCTGAAAATGTCCCAGTTCTTCCATGGCCTGCATACTCACCAGACACGTCACCCATTGAGCATGTTTGGGATGCTCTGGACCGGCGCATACAACAGCGTGTTTCAGTTCCCACCAATATCCAACAACTTCGTACAGCTATTGAAGAGGAGTGGGACAATATTCCACAGGCTACAATCAACAATTTGATCAATGCGAAGGAGACGTGTTGTATTGCATGAGGCAAATAATGGTCACACAAGATACTGATCGGTATTCTGTTCATTTCATGGTATCCTCTTTTTTGGGGACTAACAAACGCATATCTGTACCCCCAATAACATGAAATCAATAGATATGTGCTTAATGAATCTAGTTCAGTTGACTGATTTACATTCATTACCTTTGACCTCAATAAAATCTTCAAAACGGATGTGTGCTGTATTTATATTTTTGTTCAGTGTACATTGACTGCCATTAAAATACAGAATACAACTCAAAGCCCTTCTACTAACCTACAGTGCACTCCATGGTTTAGCTCCGGCCTATCTTACCGATCGTATCCTGGACTACACACCCACTTGTTCGCTCTGCTCCTCTTCAGCAAGACTTTTATCTATCACCCCATCTCACCACTCCACTCCTGGGCCCAGTATTGCAAAACCTTTCATCTAGATCAGAATTATCCAGATTTTGTAATCCCTTTTTTTTGTTATCCCAGATAAAATTGACCTTGTAGGTTTTGTCCTGGTTTTTCAAAGAATTTTCAGATATGATCATTCTGATCCAGATACCACAAGAACAGGATCCACTCCCAACTTCCCAACAGTGAAAATGTTGGGAAGTGTAAATCAGTTTGCATATTATTTATATTCACTTATCTGCATTAGTACACAATATATAGGCCAGAATTGCATAATTTGGCTGGGGCTGGTTATAACCATCTCTCTGGTCTAACTACTGCTGTATTTATTATTATTGTTTTGTTTTTTTAGTGTGCTTGCTGAAAGCAACACACTATATTGTTCTCTTGCAAACTTTTCTTGTTATTATTCCTCCTCCACCCGCTTTTTCGGCACCTTTTCGGCACCTATCTACTTTCACACCGTTAAGCTAGAAACACCATTTAAACTTTTTTAAGTGCAGCTTTACATGCTGATGGCTGCTATGACTTTTTATTTTGATATCACTTATATCTTTTGACAGTATAGCAGCTCAAAGAGGCAAAAAATGAATGGAAGTCAATGGGCGAAATATGCTTTTGATCACTACTTGCTCATTTTTTAAGCTACAGATTCAGTTGGAAGGTTAAACTACTCAGACTGACAAGCCTATTAACTGTGTGAACGGTCACCTTTCTACCATTTATACCTTTAATGGTATGAGGTCTTGAAATCCAACATGAGAACCATAAAGACTCAATTCAATGGATGTATATGGGAGATACACTTTTCTTGCCACCTATTTCCTCTTAACCCCTTAGCGCACAAGCCAAATTTTGCCAATCCTTGCCCATTTAGGGGGTACCCTATTTAAAGCTTTATAACTCCAGATGTGAACACCACAGAGACTTGAAAAATGGCTTAAATAAACAGATTAGTTTATATTCATCATTTTGGAAGAAATAAAGTGCCACAAATGCAATTGTTTTGACAAAAAATCAAAAATGAATTTGCACTTTTTAAGTTTGCAATGAAATGCTGAGAGATTGCAAATATACAGCAGGTTAAACTACACATGTGCTAGATCAAAAACTTCTTGACCACAAGTTCATAAAATCTAAGGGTGGATATGTAGAACTACTATAGATGTATGAAGCAAAAACTAAGCAGTGTACCCAGCGTCTCCAAATCTATCCAAAATGTCTAAATTATGCATTGCTGTAAATCTCAACATATTCACGTATTTCATTACAAATCAACTGTTTTGACTCAAGAAAATCACTGTTGCATAATTTTCAAGTGGGAATTACAAGCTTTCAGTCAGTACAGTGGTCTAAATATCTAGGGGTCCAGAAGTATATCCAAAATCTCTCCAAAATTGAATAAAATGCTTTCTGTCCATTATAAAGCATATAAATGAGCCCCTTAAGAAGGTTTAAGATGAAACATTGCTATCAGATTTAAAAAATAATGCAAACATATTGTCACACAATGCGGTACAGTACCTAAATGTGTAATAATTAACTCTTGTGTGTATTTCTATACCCTGTACTCTCGTATGTTTTCTTGTATGGGGATGGGACAACATGAAAACCATTTTCAACCGTCCACCACGTTTTGGCAATGTTCCAACTCTCACGTCATCACTGTTGCATGCTTCACAAATACTATTACACTGCCATCTAACGCTTACATTACAGTGTAAAATATCCACATTATATAACACCACTAATCTATTTAAAGATACTCAATTTCAAAAATAACGTATATAACCGAAATATTTTGAGCAGTAATACGTACATAGCAATGATGAAATCTCATCTATGTTCAGTAGATGGAGACAGAGACAGTATCAATGATACTGTTCTATTCGCTTCTGTTTTGCTCCAGAAAACGATGTCAGCTAGGTCTATCAGCAAACATATGGCTTAGCTATGTCCAGAAGTCCTCAATAATAATAGTATTACAAAATATCGTTGACCACGTTTCGTTAGGTGCAGCGTCTGTCAGAGTGAATGCGTAAGTGAATGCGATGCTAAGAATATTTTCTGTTACGCTGACCTATAAAACGCTATTCCAAAAGCAGAATTAGACATGTTATACATCGTTAGACAGCTTATACTCTCACCTACTGAATAAATGAATTGTCAATCAAGCCAGACTGTAGTAAAAAGGGGCGACGACGCCGTAAACAACAGGTGTGGTATTACGCACAGTTATTTTGGAAGATACCCAGGCGTCACAAATGTGCGTATATTTCCCAAACAGATTGTCCAAGACAATACATGACCACGCAGTACAAAAGGGACATCTCTACACGTAAAACCAACAGTAAGGTTGTATATTTATTCAATAGTTAGTCCCAGATATTGACTGTAGAATGACATGGTATCATTTTAAAAAACCTTTTCTTGTTTATTTTGTTATTCAGTGAGCAGCGTTTTCACTGTTGTATAGGCATATCTTAGGGCTATTGTCAGGTTTATCTTTATCTTGCTATGACGGAATATGATTTTTTAGTGGTGAAATAATATTTTTATGAATGCCCAGACAATATTGTCCATTATCTCAAGGGTGAGGGGTGTTTTCTAGATGAGACTGCAGGGAGGGGGTGCGTGTTAAATGAACGACCAGAGCGACAATGGTAGCACTGCGAAACTCCGTATTCGGCATAGTTGTCGTGTATCGTCTACTAATGAAACTAAAACAACGCGTTTCTGTTTTTAACTCATACTTTGGTTGCAGTAGCACCGAATGTCTGAGTTTAGTAATCTTGCCACGCCGGCGTGCCGACCACTAGGGGCTTTGCGCCAAGAGGTTAAACACAAGCTTTCAGCAAGCACACACATTTTCTTCAGAAAATGTACATTTTCTAATTTCCTCTGTGAAGCACTTTGGGTTTATGAAAAGTGCTATATAAATGTCATGTATTATTATTATTATTATTATTATTATTATTATTATTATTATTATTATTATTATTAATAATAATAATAATTAAATATCTCACTGGATTAAAAAAAAGTCAAACACAAAATTGGTTTGTCAGCACACTACTGTTTTCATTAATCAAAAGTCCCTAAGTAAAATAGTGGTTGACTATAGCATCTCTCATTGATCGTCCAGCTGGTCCATCTGGTTGCAGTGCTGCCAGTGGTAGGTCAGGGCCATCTACTTGGGGCTGTGAATGATGACCTGTTCCATCACAGTGAGGAACCTTGCTTTCTTCAGTGATGTTATGAAGCACAATGCAGGCGAGAATGATGTTGCATGCTTGCTGTGGATCTACACGTAGGTAGTTCAGACATGCAAAGCGCCTTTTCAACACCCCATTTAAGCATTCAATTGTGCTCCTAGTTCTTCCATGAGCGCAGTCAAATCTCTCCTCTACATCATTGTTTGCCATGGTAAGAGTGGGTATGCACTGTCACCCAATATGATACCATCTGGGGGATTTTGTTGGAGGTTTCTGAAAATATGGCTCTCCCTCAAGATCCTTGCGTCATGGACTGACCCTGGCCATTTCACAACACAGTTGGTTATGATGAGGTCTGCATTTCCCACAAGTTGCACATAGATGCTGTGCCGTCCTTTCCTGTTCACAAACTCCCATTCCCTCTTATGGGGTGCTTGGCTGTGGACATGAGTGCAGTCTATCACCCCAACAGTATTTGGCATTTCCCCATTTCATAAAACTTGAGCTTGATCTGCTTAGTTTGTTCTGGATTTGTTGGAAATTTTACAAACTGGTTGACAAGGCTGGCACAGAAGACACTCTGTGTACTACAGAGCTGACAGTGGATTTCTGGACACACACACATCATCTCCAATGACTTGGTAGAATGATCTACATGCGTAGAAGCGCAAAGCAATAAGTACCTGTTCCTCCACAGTCAATGCATAACTCCTATTAGTAGTGTGTTCCAGTCGTGGTTGAAGTAGACTGGCAATGAATGAATGTCAGCTGCACCAAATCTGAATCTTGCATACAGTTCATTTGTAAACTCCTGAAGTTGTTTTGGGCGTGCAATGTGCACCCTTTGGCTATATTTTCTCTTTTGCCATTGTAGACGGTGAACAATGGATGTCATTGTGTTGGAATGGTCCCTCGTTAGAACAACTGCTTTCAAGACTCCACAATTAACTTCCCAGTTCACACCTGAGCTCATTTAAGTGTGTGTCTTTAATACAGGTGGGCTTTGCAGGAGAGACAGACAGAAAGAGAAAATGGACATGCCAGCAAGTACTTCAGCAAGTACTTCAAAGGGAAGCAATTTCACCCTTGCTGAAACACATGCCTTGCTAGAAGGTGTAAGGGCAAATTATGCCAATATAATGGCTAAACTTAGCACCTCAGTAACAGCCAAGATGAAACAACTGACATCACCAAGAGTGTAAATGCCACAGGGACTGGTCAATAAAGAACCCTGGAACAGGTAAAACTGCGCTGGAAGAATTTAAAAAAGAAGGCCACAAAAGACCACAGTGAGTCTCAAAACCCTAAAACAGGCAACAAACCATTTAAGTGGAGGGAGTTCACTGATGTCATTCTAGACATCATTGGTGGAGAAAGATCCCAGGCTCTATATAGCATTCAGTCAGTCTCACAAGGTGGTGAGTCTGGACTGTGTGGGACTGAGACTGAAACTCCAGACTCAAAGACGGCTAATGAGTTGGGAGAGCAATCTGTTATCCTCACTGTTGAGGCAGAGCCTGAAGACCCCCTGACCAGCGACAAACAACAGGAAGAGGACCCTCACTCTTCAGAGGTAGAACCGCCCCATAAGAGGCGACGTCTGGAAAAAGACCCCAAGAGTCAAGATGGCTATGGGGATCTGGTGAGGAAAGAAACTGAGAGAGCAGAGAAACAGATCTCTCTAGCGGAGGAGCAGATTAAACTGACCTTGCTTCAACAGAGGGAAACAAAACTTTGCATTCGCCTCTTAGAAGAGAGGCTGAAAGATGCTGGCATTGCACTTTTGGAGGAAGAAATGTGACATTCTTGTTCTTGCACCTACCCATTTTTCTAACAGCTTGGCCTTGGAGATTTTTTGGTGTTCTAATTGAAAATATTTTATTGGTTAATTATTTAATTTAGGATGGTCATTGTTTTGGAATTGTCTGTGTTACTTTAATATGCAAGCATTGAATAAAAGAATGATTAAATATGTGCCATGTGTCCTACATGTCTCTACATCCACCTTGAATCCATGCTGGATCCACGCTTCCAGTGGGATCAGGATTATCCTGATTTATAGCATTAAAACTATCCTAATCTCCACCTTAGAGTTTTGAAATACCCAAAAACAACATTTGATCTGGATTCTGGGTAGGATTGGATTACCAAATCCATATCCCAATTTTGTAGGATCAGGATCACATCTCCTGGTTTGAAATACCCAATTTTGAGATCCTATCCAGATCATTCTGATCTAGATTAAATGTTTTGAAATACTGGGCCTTGGAGATTGGGGTTTCTCCTGTGCAGCACCCAAACTCTGGAACTCACTCCCTCCCCACATCCATAACGCTGAGACTCTCCACTTTTCAGAAACATCTAAAAACTCACCTCTTCACATAAATTTTCACATAAAAAGGAAATAGCTTCCCCCATGGCACTCATGGGTAATTAGTCATCAAGTGTTTTTTTATTTATTTAAATACCATGTCCTGTATGTGCAGTTTTTAAAAATCTTTTTTAAGGTTTTTAATATCATGTCCTGTATGTGCAGTGCTTTTGTTTTTTTATAACAGTTTTTAATACCATGTAATGTCATTTTTATATTTTAAAAACCATGTAAGGTGACCATGAATACTCAGAAGGGTGCCTGATCGTGAAGCGTTCCATATTTTTGTGCCCTACCTGAGGTCTGACTAATATTTTTCCAATGTTTGACTCTGTATTTTGGTCCTTGTTCCGACTCTAAATCCTGATCCTGTATCCAGGACAAGAGAGTGGTGCCCTGTGTGAGATCTGATATGTTTCTGTGGCTTTTTTCCGCTTGTTTTTTTCATGTAATGAGAGTAAAATGTTTCCGAAAGGTGGCAGCAAGCAGAAAGGCCATTCATAGCAACTTAGGCCTACGTAGAACTTGGGAAATGCTGCGATATGATCGGTTAGTGGCAGGTTAAAAAACAAAACCGAACAGAAGATTGTCTGAAAGTGCAGGTCTAGCGGTCAACATCTGCTTGACCTTTGCCTGTAGTCCCCCTGGGGACAGCGAACAGCTGCCTAAAAACGCAGAGATGGCAGAAGTCCCAGGCTGGGGTGTCTTCCTATGAAACCACTTTACGTAGCTGAAAGATTTTATCAATCAGTTACATTCTCTGCAAAATTGCAATAAGAGCGCCTGTTATCGAAAACAATATTTTATGGCACTTACGTGATCTTGCTCTTTGCCTTTAACTCGTAGAGGTCCCTCAGCATGTCCAATTTGTGTTTTCCAAAGCCAACAAGGTTTGCTCGCTCCTGGCCGGGATGGCTGGCCAGTTACCGCGCTTCCTCCTGCGCCTTGTGCAACCTGACTAACTCCACGAATCCCGTGGAGATGACGTAGCCCCGCACCGCCTCCACCACCTCCAGGTTCCTTTGTCTGAACGAGGCTTTGCCTCCAGAGGCACCTGGGGGCAGAGAGCCTCAGCGCCTCTGAAGACTGCTTTAGGATCAGACTCCCCGAAGGGAATCTCCTAAAGATCGGATCTTCCCTGATTGATGGAAAAGGTATTCATTAATAATTGACCTGGTCAGACCCTGGTACTTTCCAAACTCTAACGGTGCTGTGGCTCAGAATTAGTTTGGAGTTCCCCGGAGACGATTTATGGAATTAAAGCATGCACTCCCACACTCCCATGATGAAGGGGAAAATATGCTTTTCACAAGGTTCTTAGACACGGGAAATGACATGGAGTATTTCTGCAAATTTTTTGGTATTTTGATTGGTTTGTGGCAGTCATTCCACTCCCTTGAGCATTCGTGAAGTTTCCAGAGGCTTCACTAAAGAGTCTAGAAATGAAATTTTGTTGAATTCCCAATCAATTTTTGAAGATGTCTTCAATTTCCAATTAAATCCCAGAGCGGGTATTTAAGCAGAGTATTGAAAAGTCACTTAAGTCTGCATAAAATACAGTTTAAATACAGTTAAACAGTATTCACATTTAAAATGCTGTTTGTAATGTGCTTGAAGTATTTCCAAATAATAATGCTTTTTTTATTTAAAGTATTTTCAAATACTTAAAGTGCTACAGAATACCCACACCAGGGAAGGGGCCAATTGTGTTCCCAAGGACTCAAGACCACAGATGGCTATTGTGGTACAGCTGAGATTCAAATTGTCATCTCAGATGCAAGACACCTCACTAGTACAATACAGTGACTGAAGTAGATTTGCCACTTGGTGCAAGACAGGATACAACTGTTCCATGTTATATATTATTTGTCATTTCTGTTGGTTGTTAAATGAATTGCTTGAACAAAATAAATATAAAAATGCAATATTTTTTTTTTCAATTTTTCATTAATCTGTTTAATAAAACCCAAAGTAATGTAAATAAGACAATTTAAAAGTCTACACAGCAAACAGAAGACACACATCAACTAGAAACCTTGACTGCACCACTTTCATACAAACAATATATATACTGTATTTGACTTTTAAGATAGTCTTCTTTATGAGGACCAAAATTTTATATACAATGTACGAACAACAACCAAGGGGTTTTCTTCGTTCTCGAAATTCCACCACATTCCACAATTTTATTTATTTTCATAGTTGATTCTAAGAAGGCAGAAGTGAGACGTAGCATGTCCCTTCTTTATTATTATGGTGCACATCCCCTTATTCTTTTGCCCATTCTCCTACATATGTACATAATCAGTGATTGTATCTATATTTATGTTTATATATTTGACTCGCTCTGTTTTTGTTTTACCAACGCATTTATCATTCAAAAATGTTTTCCAAAAAACAAAAACAAAAAAGAAATTTAACACAACAAGAGTGAGTCCTTCTCAGAGTTTAGACAAATGTTAAGCCCTTATCTATTTTCACAGTACGAAAGAGTGTTATGGCTGTAGTACAGGAGTTTGCTGGTATGTCCTCTAACTCCGCCATCAGACCCCTGCAGCTCATCCAGAATGCCGCAGCTCGCCTGGTCTACAACCTCCCCAGACATTCCCATGTCACCCCCCTGCTCACTGACCTCCACTGGCTGCCTGTTATGGCTTGCATCAAATTTAAGACTTTGGTGCTTACATACCAGGCAGCTATGGGGTCAGCACCAGGATACATCCAGTGGATCATCAGACCCTACACACCAGCCAGACCTCTCCGTTCTGCCACCTCTGGACGCTTGGCACCTCCCCCTCTTCGTGTCTGTACTTCCCGTTCGCATCTGCTGTCTGTCCTGGCCCCTAGCTGGTGGAATGACCTTCCCGTGGCGGTCAGAACAGCAGAGAATCTAATTACCTTCAAGTGCAGACTAAGAACTCATCTCTTCAGGCTGCACCTCTTCCCACCCCTCCCTAGCCTCTAGTTTACCTCAATGTACCTAGTTAGGCTAATGCGATCATGTTAGTTTTGTATTTGGCAGGATTGTTTTGTCTGATTCTGATTAGGCAAATGTGATTTCAGTGCTAGTTTTGTACTTGCAGGACTGTTTGTTTGTTTGCTGAACAGGTTACCCTACAGGGTTGGAGTCCTGATCTGTGGTCACTTCTGGCACTACGATCTTCACTCTAGTGTGTTTTTCTGCACCTCTGCACCTTGAACTAATGCACTTGTTGTACGTCGCTCTGGATAAGAGCGTCTGCTAAATGCCTGTAATGTAATGTAACTCGGCAACTGGAAGATGCATATTCCATTTGGTTATACAGTATATTCATAAACAATGTGTTGAAGGGACACGATGCAGAATTTTTATGTTGAAAATATTCTAAAATAACCATGTTGTCATATCTATGATGCACTGGCAGTCTCCGTCTTTGCACATGTAATCAACAAATTAATCAATCGCTACACACACGTTTGCCAAATCCGTGCTCCTCTGCCTGTATTACTTCCTCTAAAATGTGTTAGAGACATTTCTGTGCCTGCAGCATTTCTGTGAAGGGAGGAGTGTGTGGACACAGAGACTGTGGGGTGGGATCAGGTTTCGGCAGAGGTGGAGGTGAAGAAGTACAAGTACAGTGAAGCAAAATGACAAGCTGACAGAGCTCGTTAAAAAACCAGAGACAACCCTGGAATTGCTTTTCCTCAATGACGACAGCTGAAGTTCACAAAAGCATTCTGTTGAACCAGTAAGTCTAGTACGTTAGGTAGCTAGATAGCTGAAGTCAGGTACTCGGGGTGAGAGGGCAGGGTTGAAGACGGAGGACCACAGCAAGGCTAAAAAATTCTGCATAGTATACCTTTAACTGTTCAAACGGGTTGCAGATTCAAACCATTTTTACAATCATTACTACATATTTTTCACGTGAACTGTATTTTACAGAATATTTACCTGTGAACGTGTTTAAATGCAGTCTGCTGTTATTGATCCTGCCTATTTGATATATTTGTAATAATAATGGTTGAAAGTGTTTGTGTAGCAGCGGCCTGCAGCAATGCCAGATACAGGACGTGCAAACAATGGTTGGCAAATTTATGCAATGTGCAGAAAAGTGGCGGGGATACGCATGGTGATTATCCCTCACAAATAAACAGTGTCTCAAAAATAGAAAATGTAGCTGCAGGCAGAAATTCCTGGGTTCTAAGCACCTGTTAGTCTATCCAAGTCTTCCTGTTGATGGGATGTACATACAACAACTAGGATTAATGTACTGCAGCATGTCTCTTAGTCACAGATGTAGCATTTTAGACTTAAGACTAACCTTTTCAGCACTAATAGCAGGGAGAAGCTTAAGCTGGTGAGGAATAGAGATCTGAAAATGTCAGTTCCACAAATTTCTTGAGATATGATGCTCTACCTGACATCATGTTGGGCAATAAAAAAAGAAAATGTTGGGGGAAAAAAAAATGGCAGGTGATACCAAACTTACTCCTAGTCTGGCAAAAACAGAATTTTATGGCATAGATAAAATACAAAATTTATACTTTATGACATGAAAGATTAAAATGTTTGACAATCCTTTTAGTAAAATTCTCAAATTTGACCACATAACGAAATTTGTCCTAGTGGCTGAAGCGCAAATTCCATAAATGCAGCATGCACCCAATTTATCACAGCATTTAAAATAAGGGGGTCACATTTTCTTTGCCTTCATTTTCCTGAAGAATCTCTCATCTTTCTCACTCTGGAAAACAGACTCTGTCCAGCACTATATATGGGCATTTACCTGCATGTGAAGGGACCAAACTGGCCATTAAGAAGTGTACACAAGTCATTCATTCATTCATTCAAAAAAATCTTTTAATTCTTGGGATTATGAGATGAAAGAATTGATACGAAGAACATAATACAGGTACTCTTCACTCCTGTTAATAACCCCAGTCCTTGAAATGTTACATACTGAAAGTAAGGATGGAAAAATGAGGCTTCATGAACCTAAAACCCTCATATCGAGTAAGGTTATTGTATGCCAACTGAAAACACTCCACACCACAGCACAACAGTGAAATTGGTTCTAATAAGGGTACTATTAAAGGAATGTAATCACTCCACTGAGAAAGAGAGGTCCAAGAAACCTCATTTAAACCATCAAGGACTAAAATGCCACACATGCCCACAGTGCCCCCTAGTTTTGATGTCCCACAATCAACCTCTCAGGCATAGTACTGTAGGTTAGCCTTCTTCTTGGCCTGCACCTCCAGGATGCCCTCCATGTAATCTTCATGGTTTAGCTCTGTTGCCCCCCTACGCAGTGCAATCATACCCTGGGGAGTAGAGGGGGGGGGGGGGGGGTTTACATAATTTTCATTCACCTATTCCACAAAGTAGTAAATCCTCCACAAAAAATACTGTTCAATCTGTAGTACTGGTATTGGCAAAGGAACAAAATATATCTCTGTGTGTGTTGAAACATGTTGATAAAGAACTAACGCTAGGTGTGGAGTGATCTAATCACCTTAACCTTGCATTTTAGAATGTATTTTCCCACATGTGGATCTTATGAAATAAACCTAAATTAGATCTCTCATAAATGTGCTAAAAACCCTCCAGCACACTTTACCATCAGAAATGAAATTACATCTATACAGAATTCTTCAAAAACAAGAAAAAAAATGTCATGAAATTATGTGACAAAAGAATGTCATTGGGGGAAAAAATAAGACTCACTGCCTCCACGCATACAGCCTTGCACTGGGCACCATTGAAGTCATCTGTGCACCGAGCCAGCTCCTCATAGTTAACGTCGAGACTGAAAGTACAATGTTGAAGACACATAGACAACACTGGCTGCATTCATACAATTTCAGCTTGAGACAACTGCATAAACATTTTTTAAAGGGGATGGGGGCACAAAGAGGGAAACAAAGCAAACAAAAAAAGTAACACAAGGATATAGTGTCGCCACTTCCGATTTCATTGGGTGGGGGACAATTACTTGATTGCAGCTACCTATTTTATCATATTATGAGCTATAATCCAATTGTTATAAAAATTGCTACAACCCAATCACTTAAAAATATAAAAGGGAACATCTGCCCACCTAAGTTACGTCACAGCTAACATTAGCTAACTACAGTACCTTCATTTAGCAGACAGTCCTAGGACAGTCAGCTTAATGCATTCACCTGATTAATATAAGCAATTGTGTCAACAACATTCCCAGACCGGCGTGTAAAGATACGGTGAGCAAAACACAAGCGCAAGTTAACTGTGGCAACCAAGAACCAAAGTATAAATTCTAAACACATACCCATAACTTATTGAAAATAATTACATAGTTATACATATACATATAGATTTGACACTGCATTTTATCACTGGTTTGGTTCTTTTATCATTTTTAGCAAAGTATGAGAAATCCACTTCACTGGGGCTGTTGCATCAGTAAAAATCTCAAGTTGGTTGCTTTTATTACTTTTCTAATTAGCCAAATAAAAATGAAACCAGTAGTCAACCTGCTGATTAACACAAATGCTGGTGTTCACTCTTTTGCCAGGAAAATTTTGAAATAAAATGAGAAAAGTTCACGAGTTGCAGAATTGCAACCCTTTGTCTTGTCTACATCCTAAGGTAAGCAACATGTACAATACCCAATGCATTCTGCATTTAAAAACTGCACTCAGCTAGCTAGCTAACTAGCGAGTTAACTATAATTGTTCAAGAACTGATATCTTAATTTATAATGGGTTAAATCAGGCACAACTTGCCTGTGTAAGCCATGATATAACTATGTTGGCAGCCATCCAATGAATACAAGAAGCAAGATAGTTAGTTAGCTAAGTTACTATACAAACAGTAAGCTTTATAAGCTAGTGGTGAATCCAACCAGAATGATGTACGTCTCTTCTGGACTGGCGCATCAAAGTTTAAAAATGAAAAAGAAATACTTATCAGTATTGCTAGATGTGTAAACGATACTCAGAACTGAAAACAGTATCTGTTACATGTAGGTCAAACCAAGACTGAGCTAACTTCTTATTTCATGGAGAGTACTAGGTTATAATGGTTGTCATCACCTTGTAGCAGACACACAATACTACAGTCTGACAAACAAACAAATAAATAAGCAAATTGATGAAGAACGATCCATAGTCCGCCCCCGTTTTCACTGGGTGGGGGACAATAAGAGATCACAATTTAATTTTTTTTTTAATTTAACCTTTATTTAACCAAAAAAACCCCATTGAGATAAAACTCTTTTGCAAGGGGGACCTAACATAAAACACAAAGTTACACAAGACATTAGACAAACAAGTTTTGTGATTCTGCAACAAGGTGCAAATCTGAAACATTGAATGTCTCGTTATACTTTTCTGGGTGTACTTTTTCATTGCGTTTTTTATGCCAACATCAGCAAAGATGTGATTTTAACCCAACAATATATGGCTCAATGAAAAAATAAAAGAAAATAACTAAGCCGACTGCAAACTTCATCTCGAAATATTTGTGCCTGTACTCTACCATAAGTAATCAATTATGTGTTTTGGTGATGTGGTTATCCCCAGGAAAGTGGAACTGAGAGAACATATTCTTAAATTTAACGGCCAATGTGAGCTGTACTTTCTGTACTCTATCCAGAAAGATGTGAACAACAACAACAACAACCAAGAAGAGGACACCCTGGAGCTGAAGCAAGAGGAAGAGGACACCCTACAGCCAGATATCTCTAAGGAGTGGCATGAAGGCCATCCTGTCTCCAAAAGAAGGGCATCACCTTCACTTGTGAATCTGCTGGGGCAGGCCTTCGCTTTGGTCAACAGTTTTGCCCAAGTCAGTCAACATGAGGGCTAAAGAGGAACTGAAGAAATAACAAGAGGCTCCACAACTTCCTCAGAAGACCCGCTTAACTGGTGGTGGAGTGTCCGTGATGCAGTGCACATACAGTCATGCAATTTCCATAGACATTGGCAGCAGAATGTCAAACTGAAGAGCTCAGTGACTTTCAATGTGTCATAGAACGCCACCTTTACAACAAGTCAGTTTGTCAATATTGTCAATTTCACCCTTAATCCCACACCCCCCCCCCCTTCCTTCATGACACTTGTTACATGTTGCCCCATCCCAGCACTTGGTAATTTGTATTTGTCCTAATACTGTAGCTTATTCTTCTGCCTAGTTGGCTTTGCAGAGGTTAGGTCTGAATAGTGTTCACTGTGTGAACTAAACTGTGTTCTTGGCTAGAAATAGCTGTACAAAATAAGTATTGTACCTTACTGAACCTGTGTTTAGCAGTCGTCTATGACCATGAAATGCACTTTTTGTACGTCGCTTTGGATAAAAGCATCTGCCAAATGTAATGTAATGTCAAATTTCTACCCTGCTGGAGTTGCCTTAGTCAACAGTAAGTGCCGATATTGTGATGTGGAAATGTCTAGGAGCAACAACAGCTCAGCCATGAAATGGTAGGCCACACAAGCTTACAAAACGGGACCACTGAGCATGCAAAAATTGACTGTCCTCAGTTGCAGCACTCAGTATCACTGTCTGTGAGTCTCAACATACACAGGGTGCTAAACAGTGTGGGTTAGACTAGAGAGGAAGGTTATCTGGCATTGCTCTCGTAGTGAACTGCTTGGGCTAGTTTGTCTGTTATATGTGATGACAGGTTATTGTGTATATTATGACCCGTCTGTTTTTGATGTTGACTGATAATATGCCCAGCAATTTATTGCCCCTCAGGGATAAATTAAGTTTACTGAATTGAATAGAATAGACTTGAATTACGTTCCAGACTGCCTCTGGAAGCAACGTCAGCACAAGACCTGTTTGTCGGGAGTTTCAAGAAATGGGTTTCCATAGCCGAGCAGCCGCATACAAGCCTAATATTACCAAGCACAATGTCAAGCCTTGGCTGCAGTGGTGTAACGCACACCACCATTGGAATCTGGAGCAGTGGGAAAAAGTGTTCTCTGGAGCGATGAATCACACTTGACTATCTGGCAGTGCCAGAAGAATGCTACCTGTCTGAATGCATTGTGCCAACTGTAAAGTTTGATGGAGGAGGAATAATGGTCTGGGGCTATTTTTCATGGTTTGGGCTGGGCCCCATAGTTCCAGTGAAGGGAAATCTTAATGTGACAGCACACAATGACATTCTAGAGAATTGTGTGCCTCCAACCTTGTGGCATCAGTTTGGGGGGGCGTAGGCCCTTTCCCGTTTCGGCATGACAATGCCCCCATGCACAAAGGGAGGTCCGTAAAGAAATGGTTTTCTGAATTTGGCGTGGAAGAACTGGAACACTGGCACAGAGTCCTGACCTCAACTCCATCGAACACATTTGGGATTAATTGGAACACCGACTACGAGCCAGACCTTATCGCCCAACAGCAGTGCCTGACCTCCCTAATGCGCTTCAGGCTGAATGGAATGGCCATGTTCCAAATGTAGTGTAAAGCCTTCCCAAAAAAGTATATAGCAGCAAAGGGGCGATCAACTCCATATTAATGCCCATGGTTGTGGAATGAGATGTTCAACAAGCACGTGTGTGTGATGTTCGGGTGTCCACATACTTTTGGCCTTGTAGTGTATGTATATAAATCTTTCTAACCAGTACTGGATAGGCATCCTTTCATATTAAGTTGTTCAGGGATCTACAATGCACTGATTTTTGCATTACAGGGCTGTCAGTACAGTTTTCTTCATGTCGGATACATTTGTTTTGATTACTGTTAACACAATAAAAAATATAGTATTGCAAGTGAATTCGCTATTCTAAAATGAAGTTTAACTTTTTAATGTTCTTGGAGATACGCAGACAAGTTGCAGAAAAAAAATGTATAGCGATGCATGGAATAGACTTGAAAACGTTATTGTATAGACAATCGTTCAAAAATCAAATCGCAACCCTAATAATCAGAATCACACTGAATCGTGAGGTAACGTAAAGGGTGCATATAATTCAAGAAGGATTACACTGTTGGGTTTGGCTATAATGATAAGAGGCACATACACTCACCAGTCACTTAATTAGGAACACCTACCTAGTACCAGGTAGGACCCCCATTTGCCTCCTGAACAGCCTGAATACTTCATGGCATGGTTTCAACAAGATTCTGGAAACACTGCTTAGCGATTTTGGTCTATGCTGACTCGACGGCACCACGCAGGTTCCTGCAGATTTCTCAGCCACACATTCATTCAGCGAACCTCCCGTTCCACCTCACCCCAAAGGTGTTTTATTGGATTAAGATCTGGGGACCGCGCAGGCCATTGGAGTAAACTGAATCAGTGTCATCTATGTGGAACCAGCTTGAAATGATGTTTGCTTTGTGACCTGCTGCACTACCCTGATGGAAGTGTCCATTTGAAAAAGGACTGTGGCCATAAAGGGATCTATACAGTCAGCAACAATGTTAAGGTATTAAGTGGCATTCAATTGATGGTCAATTATTATTAAGGGACCTTCTGTGCGCCAAGAAAATATTCCCCACACAATTACACCACCATCACCACCAGCTTGCACCGCTGACACAAGGAAGGATGGTTGCATGGATTCATGCTTTTTACACCAAATTATGACCATACCATCTGCATGCTTCAGCAGAAATAATGATTTGTCAGAGCAGGCGATGATTTTCTCTTTTGTGATACCTTCCTCGCCAGTTGCCGCATGCACACGTCCACGTGTTGTATGGCACATTGTGCGCGTGGTGGCCGACGGGGAAGGGTGTTATGGATTTATAAATTATCAGGAAAATAAAAATATGAAGTAATGAAGTAAAAATAACTAAAGTAAATGGGATGGTGAGGGGAATGATGATAATGGCCATGATATTGGTGATCTTGGTGGTTTTCGGTATTGTACTTAAATTGTTGTTAAATTGTTGTGTCCCCTGCTGCTTTTTCTGTGTCTGTATTGTTTCAGTGAGCCAACAGGGGGAGTTGCGGAACTAGGTGTGGCCACCCTTAATTGCTAATTGTCCTGGGAATAAAAGGCTGAAGATGGCGTGGATCCAGATCTCCTTCTCTCCCGACCTGGCGGGACACTAAATTAATCTAATGTATAGGTTGTAAATAAATAATTCACTTTTTGCACCGTGATCTCTGCCTGGTGTCCGTTTTTGTTCGGCCTGCCTGACCCGGGCCGTAACACTAGCCACTGTGTCTGGTAGATTCTCAGCTTCTACCAGCCACGCACCTTTTTTACCAGCCACTTTTTAAAAATCAATATTAAAGGCTAAATACAACAGTGGGAGCAATACATTGTTTTTCTAGATGGCTCGAACACCAGCCAGTCGCGCAACTTGCCTGCCTCATCATGTCGCCATTTCTCATTGAAATATCGTCTCTTTTTAGGACCCAATGTCGTCTCCATATCTGGCAGCGGCACACCACCTGTACTTTTTTCATTATCAGTGTCTGCTGGCCTCCTCACATCTGCTATATACCGCCAAATTCCTCCACTTTACAGTCACTGTCGGTGTCTAGATATCCCTACGGGAAACGTGCCAAAGAGGAGGGGTGGAGGCTCATGGCTACTTCCTGGTCAGGCGAAAGGGCGGGCAGAACCGGCCAATGAGGAGCCGAGTTTGACGAGTCTCGAGGCCGTGACACAAGATGGGTGGCCAGGTTACTGCCATGTAAATAACGCGATAACACAGTACAGACAAAGTTTGGGCATCCACCACCGTGGCATGTGAGCCTCACAAATTTACCAGCCACACAAAATCACCCGCATTTGGTGGGTGGTGGGTGTTAATTTTACATCCTGACCTCAACTGACTTCTTTCAATGCGGAGGAGCAGTGGTTCTACTTTGAGGTACTCCTGGATAGCTGAGCTCCTCATCCTATCAAGGAGAATGAGCCCTGCCACCCTACGGAGAAACCACATTTCGGCCACTTGTATTCACAATCTCACTCTTTTGATCACTACCCATATCTTGTGACCACAGTTGAGAGTAGGGATGAAGATCGACTGGTAAATCGAGAGCTTTGCCTTTCGGTTCAGTTCCTTCTTCACCACCACCGTCCGATACAATGCCAGCATTACTGCGGCCGCTGCACCTAGACGGCCATCTATCTCAAATTCCTTTTTCCTTTGCTCGTGAATGAGAAGATACTTGAGCTCCTCCCTCACCTGAAGAGGGAAAACCATCTTTTCCCAGGTGAGGTCCATGGCCACAGACATGAAGGTGCTGATCCTCATCCCGACCACATCACACTCAGCTGCAAACCACTCTAGTGTGCATTGAAGGTTACAGTACGATGAGGCCAAAAGAACGACATCATCTGCAAACAGCAGAGATGCCACTCCTATGTCCCCAAACTGGACACACATACCTCAGCTTCGCCATGAGATCCTGTCCATTAATACCAAGAACAGGAGGAGAGACGAAGCGCACCCTTGGCGGAGTCTGACACCCACTTTGAATGAGCTTGACTTAATGCCGAGAATGCGAACACAGCTTTCACTTCGAGTATAAAGGTTACCAAATGGCATGCAACAGCGACCCCAGAACCCTATACTATCGCAGCACCTCCTCCAAAGCACAGGGTCACATGTCTTCTCCAAATCCACAAAAAACACATAGACTGAATAGGCAAACTCCCATGCCCCCTCAAATATCTGTGGGTAAAAAGCTGGTCTGTTGTTCCACAGCCTGGATGAAACCCGCATTGTTCCTCCTGAATCTGAGGTTCAACTATTGGCCAAAGCCTCCTTTCCAGCACCTTGGCATAGACTTTCCCAGGGAGGCTGAGGAGTGTGGTTCCTTGATAACTGGAACACACCCTCCGGTCCCCCTTCTTAAAAATGGGGACCACCAGCCCGGTCCGCCACTTCAAAGGCACTGTTTTCCACGCGACATTCAGGATTCATGTCAACCAAGACACACCACTAAAATCCAGAGCCTTCAACATTTCTGGATGAATCTCATCCTCCCCTGGTGCTCTGCCACTGAGGAGCTCTCCAACCACCCCAGTGACTTCTGAAATCTCTGTAGTGCTTAAAAATTCCAGATGGCAGCTGTTTCCGAGATGCTGTAACCACTAGGTCTGGCATCAACAACACCACGGTCACTTGGATAAAATCTTGCCCATTCTAATGTTTGGTCGAACCAAAAAACTAAACCTCTTCACCATGTCTGCATGCTTTATATACTGAGTTGCAGCCACATAATTCACTGTTTGGAGGAGCAGGCCATTTGTTTCAATGAGCAGGTGTACATAGCCTATAGGGGTGTGCAGAGACATCATTATCTGTATCTGTTCAACCAACAAAATAATCTGTATCTGTATTCGGATAGAAGACAGGAAGTGGGCGTGGTTTATACAGGAAATCACGTTAAATCGGGCAAACGTTGTATTTCCTAACCTAATATTCATTGGTAATGCAGTTGTTGTGCCTTCAAAGCATCAAATTGATTCAATATTGGCATATAAATAATTATGAAATATATTTCCACATCCTCATACTGTACTTTTCATAATATAATCTTAAATTCTAATGATGCTGTATTTGCGTTTCATGATGTGTTAACGTTACTGCAGTTCGCTAGGGAAACGTGAATTACTACTTTACAATAGTAATTACATAACAGTAATACATTAACTTTTTTTGCCTGTTTAATTTTTTTATTTTTTTTCCCCCCTACTGAACCAAGTTTAGATAGACTGCAAACCATCTGATGTCCTCATATCTTCCCTAGGTGGCAACGGTTAGCCTACCATGAAAATCTGGACTGGATTTTAAATGGAGGAAATTAACACACACAGCTAAAACTACATGTTCTAAGCTTCATTTTGATGTATAGATTGCGGGGGTTTGAAAGAAATCCAGCTGCCACACCAGGCTTTTGTCTCGCCAGCTCCCGCACCTGACGTCTCCTCCTCGATGCGAGTTTCCCTGAGTGATAGCTGGGAATGGTCAGTTCTCAGCCCGCTACCTGCTGTGCGCTGTCTCGGTGGGGGCAACTACAGAATATAGCGATCACTTTTCAATAATGTGCAGTAACAGAAACGACTAGTTAGTGACATCAAAGTCCTATGTTGCAAACAGAATTGGCATTTTTTATCTTGTGGCCATCCACAATGATATGAATCGATTTAAAGAAACATAATGGCTGACGCACAGAACTCATTTATTAAACGTTTTGCAGCGCAGTGGCTAAAAGTTTGTTGTGTGTGTGCCGGAGTTCCACATACAGCTAGCAGCCGTGCGTAACCCCGCCCCCCCCCTCTCTCTCGCTCTCTCCCTCTCTCTCTGCCCCTGTAACGTTAGATAGAGGCTATGAGAACTCGACATGGAGCTGAGTTTTCTTCTTTTTTTTTTCGAATCCGAATAATAATGAGCAACTTCCGGTAGAAGAAATATCTGTTTCCATCGCATTATTCATGCTTTCCCGAATACAGTATTCAGATTCGGATACATCCCTAACAGCCTATTGATTTTTTTCCTGAAAGTACAGTTGTTTTCCATTTAGAAACAGGTGCTATACACTAAAAAAAACGTGCCTGTGTTTCCTGTGCCACATTGCATGGAAACCAGAAAAGAATTCCCTTAACACATGATTAAAGTAAAATCCTGAAAAATAATCGAAAAAAACAATCAATTTTTTAGTAGCTACACAGAGGTCCAAGCAACATAGGTGCTGGATCCCTATGGTTTTTGTTATGCAGAGACATCAACAATGCACATATCAAAATAATAGCTTCAGATAGTCTTGATAGGTAGAAAAGCCTTAGCTTTAGAATAAAAAATATCATGTGACATAGCTCTCAAGTTTCAGAAATCCAATGCATGAAACGGTGAATTGTTCATGGGGAGTGATATGGTTTCAGTAGATGTGGCTTCTCATAAAAATGTACTGAGATTTCAAATAATGATACACAATCAAATAATACACAATTCTCAACCTTGGTCCTGCAGATCAGCTGTGTGTTTGTCAAAACCAAACATTATACTGATGTTTCAGGTATCCACACACAGCAAAAAGGACTCTGCTGATTTCACCTGCCAGTCTGTAATTGAATCTATTAACCCCTTAGCACACATGCCAAATCTGGCCATTCCCTGCCCATTCAGGGGGTACCCTATTTAAAGCCTTATAACTCCAGGTGTGAACATCATGGAGACTTGAAAAATGGCTTCAATGAAGCAAGACATCTGTACCATTTACAATACTAACTTAGATTCGTTTATATTCATAATTTTGGAAGAAAAAAGTACCACAAATGCAATTGTCTAGAAAAAAAAAATCAAAAATGAATTAGCTCTTTTTTAGTTTGCAATGAAATACTGAAAGATTGCATATATACATTAGGTTAAACTATACATGTCCTGGATCAAAAACTTCTTGATCACAAGTTCATAAAATCTAAGCATGGATATGTAGAACTACTATCAATCTATGAAGCAAAACCTAAGCAGTGTACCCCCAGCATCTCCAAATATATCCAAAATGTCTAATTTATGCATTGCTGTAAATCACAACATAATCAGGTATTTCAGAGCAAATTAACTGTTTTGACTCAAGAAACTCACTGTTGCATCATTTTCAAGTGGGAATTACAAGCTAAAATATTTACGGGTCCACAAGCAAATCCAAAATCGCTCCAAAAATTAATAAAATGCTTTTTGGCCATATAAAGCATATAAATGAACCCCTTATGATGGTTTAAGATGAAACATTGATGTCAGATAAAAATATAATGCAAAAACATTGTCACACAATGCAGTACAGTACCTAAACGTGTAATAATTAACTCTTGTTTGTATTTCTGTACTCTGTACTCTCCTATGTTTTCTTGTATGGGGACAGGACGACATGAAAACAATTATCAACCATCCACCACGTTTTGGCAATGTTCCAACTCTCACGTCATCACTGTTGCATGCATCACAAAAACTACTAAACTACCAACAAACGCTTACATTACAGTGTGAAATATCCTCATTATAAAATACCACTAACCTATTTAAAGACACTCAATTTCAAAAATAACGTATATAACCGAAATATTTTGAGCAGTAATACCTACATAGCGATGGTGAAATCTTATCTGTGTTCAGTAGCTAGAGACAGTAAATCAATGATACTGTAGGATATGTAGTGTTTAGATTTTGGCCTTAGAAAGGGAAACAGTGAATAAGAATGTGGCCTGCCCTCTCCATCACAAGCAACAAAGCAAATGTGATTGGGGCAATTTTAAATTACACTGATACCCTAATCTAGGCTGACAATCTATGGATCTCACCTCCTCAGAAGAGACAAACCATATGACACAGGACACCATATAAGGGGGTGAAGACCCTGCATGCCAAACATTTCCCATTACTTTTAGTTTGAATGCAATCTTTAGGTGGGAACAGTCATTGCCATAAATTAGTCTGACCCCCCTTCCCTTCTCTCCTGAACCTTAACTCGGCATCACGCAGGGCAAACAAGCCATGCTGGGTAAGGTATTTAAGATGGCCACAGGAAAAAGTGTTGTGTTGCGTTTGGTTTCGGAACCTGGAAGAAGAAGAGTTCTCCTCTTTTTATTTTGGTGGTGGTTCCTTGGTTGTGTGTGTTTTTAGCTGGTTTCCTTTCATCCTGTGGCGCTTACACTGGAAGTGGGTGATACTTTGGCAAGGTCTGGTTCTCTCTCTTTTCTTGTATTTCCTAGTCAATTGTTTAATGTTTTGTATAATGTCTACTGTTTTGTAATTTAGAAGTAGTGTGCCTGCATTCAATAAAGAATGTATGATTTAAATTTGTTAATCTAATAGACTGCTTCGTATTGAATTCATTTATTTAATCTTAAAACCTGGTATAGAGCTCATTTTGACTTGTTGGTTGATTCCACCAGTGCACTGTAGACTGACCTATCAATGAATTCTGCCATTTAATTGATAATTCTAATTTTAAACATAATTATTAAATTAAATCAAATATATTTTACATGCAGGTTAAGTAAGGGGTTCTAGCATGCAATATCGCTTGAGTTCAGTATTCAGAGTGCTGAACATATTAACAAGGGCATTGACTGTTGGAACCACTGAATTCAGAAAATAAACATTCTTAATTAATCCTTACTTGTCCGACAATACAGTTCTCTCCGCTTCTGTCTTACTCCAGAAAACGATGTCAGCTAGGTCTATCAGCAAACATATGGCTTAGCTATGCACAGAAGTCCTCAATAATAATTTTTTAATTACGAAAAATCGTTAATAACGTTTTGTCAGATACAGTGTCTTTTACTGCTACCACAGAGTGAATGCGTAAGTGGATGCGATGATGAGAAAACGTTTGGTTATGCTGAGCTATAAAACGCTATTCCGAAAGCAAAATTAAACATGTTATACATCGTTAGAAAGCTTATACTGTCACCTACTGAACAAATAAATTGTCAATCAAACCAGACTGGTCTAAAAATGGCGACAACGCCGTAAACAGCATGTGTGGTATTACACACAGCTATTTTGGAAGGTACCCAGACGTCACAAATGCACATATATTTCACAAACGAATTATCCAAGATAATATATGACCACTTGGTCTCAAAAGGGACATCCTATATGCGTAAAACCAATGGTAAGGTTGTATATTTATTCAATATTTAGTCCAAGATATTGACTGTAGAATGACATGGTATCATTTTTGAAAACTTTGTCTCATTTATTTTGTTATTCAGTGAGCAGCGATTTCACTGCTGTATTGGCACATCTTAGGCCTATTGTCGGGTTTATCTTGTTGCTATGACGGAATACAATTTTTGAGTGGTGAAAGAATATTTTTATGAATGCCCAGATAGACAATATTGTACAGTGTCTCATGGGTGGGGGATGTAGTTGCAGATGAGACTGCAGGGAGGGGTGCTTTTTGAATGACCAGAGCGACAATGGTGGCGGTGCGAAACTCAGTATTCAGCATAGTTGTCACGTATGGTCTACTAATGAAACTAAAACAAAGCGTATCTGTTTTTAACTCATACTTTGGTTGCAGGAGCAATGAATGTCTGAGTTGAACAATCTAGGCACGCCAGCATGCCGACAACCAGGGGGTGAGCGCTAAGAGGTTAAAAATAGAACCCCTTTCAATTGGAATTATATGCCATATAGTGTATGCAGCACAGAAATGGAAAGCATAAATAGAACTGACTGATTTAAATTCCTTGGATGAGAATATGGGACATTTATTATTTTGGACAAAAATGGCATTTCTAGCATAAAGTGGCCTGAAGTGGGAAAATCTGTAACAGCATCTAATGAAGAACAACTAGAATCACATTACAATACAGAGCTTATTATTATTATGCTTGGAATAAAAACCACCATACACAGTGGGTCCCCAGGACCAGAGTTTAAAAACACTGAATTAGTATATTCATATGTAAACTGTCCGACTGGATTAGCCCAATCAAGAACCATGGTTGCGCTACAGATCTTCAAATACTAAAGCCTTGCGGCTCTGGAATGGCTTAAAATTTTCTACCTGACATTCATCTTGCGTGAGTGGATCTGCATGATGCGGGCCCGCGCTTCCTCATTGGGCATGGGGAACTCAATCTTGCGGTCGAGACGACCTGAACGCAGCAGAGCTGGGTCCAGTATGTCTACTCGGTTTGTGGCAGCAATAACCTGTGGGATGAAACACAAAATAAGACTGATTAGGAACAGTGATACCGTCACATAAAGGTCAGAAGATATGAACCTTATGAGAACAGGCCATTCACCCCATATGGGCACTCCTTTTACACATGTCTAAGACAGCATGTTTTACTTGTGATGATTAAAAGCTGAAATAGGCTTTCAGGTGGCTCTAAAGCACTAGTTATTGAGAGTAGTGACATGCAATACAGCCTGCCCCAGAGCCAACCGGCCTGTAAGTACATGAACTTGTCCTTTGTGAAGCACCATTCCAAAAACTTTTAAACGCAGTATATAACGAGCACGAAACTATCCAGACCCACCGCACAACTTGGCAAACTATATTTTTTGGTTGATTTTACACAGTCATATATGGCAGTTGGTTCTGTCAGAATTCTGACTGATAGCCAGGTCAATATTTTCACTCGAAACTTGATACATCCCGCCGTACAACTTCAAAGTCCAGGTCATTTGTGAATGGTTTAAATGAATTTTGAAAATAGACACTTCATGTTACAATCATGATAATGGCAATGACTGTGCTGTGAATTTTAGGTAGCAAACAACAAGGCTGAATCCTTTTGACATGACTTACACAGAAACTATACACTCAGATTGCCTAATTTCACTCACTGTGGCCAAGCGGAACCGATAACGTTTCAGAAAATATATAACTTTAAAAGATTTAATTCAATCTTCTACTGGGACTTTTGCCGTGTATTGAGGGTGTGACAGAAAATTTCGGTAGCGCTGACTATAATCGATTGTTTTCCCATTTACCGTTCGATTGAGCAAGTACCATTCACAGTACATTTTTATGGGTTAGTGCTGTCAGATTGTGCTAGGTATTTTACATTGTAATGAACTAAAAAAAAAAGGGTACAAACTACCTTTTCTATGAGAAATGTGTTGTCGAGCTCACGCACATACACTGCCGCCAACATTCTAAAGCTCCATTTTGCCCTCCGTACTATATAGCTAGCTAGCTATGGAACGTCCTCACCTCTGTAACATTATTTGTTGTCCTCCCTGTGTCCATACATCTGTATCGGTGGTTGTAGCTGTGTGTCCTTATCTCCTAACTCATGCATGCAGGACAGTGTCTGTATGCGCGAACTAGGTTAACCTAGTTAGCGCGAACTAGGTTAACTAAAGTAGGCAACCCGTACGCGTTTTAGCGCGACGCCTTTATCTGTCTGCATCTCCCGAAATCACCACTTCGAACGGTACATTTTTAAGCACAGCTTTATCGCCTAATGTTACTTTAGCTAACCCTACCATGTTCGCGTTTTGCCTACTCCTACTAAACGAAGCACCACCAGCGCATGCGTCCCGTTTCGCCTACTCCTACTAAAGGAAGCACCACCTGCGCATGCGTCCTACTAAATGTCCCTCTCAGATCGTCTGTGAGTGAGTGAGTGACCACACTTTGCCATGCATAGCCCACGGTGCCAGTTCCTGCGCGCTGTGGGAAAAATGGGAGGAAAGGATTCCTTTGCCGAATATTCATAGCTCATTACTGAAGAGCCATATGGAGTGTGTGTAACCCCCACAGTCACAGCAAAGCTCATTGTTTGGAGGAATTGTAGAGGGCTGGCAGGAGAATGTGTACTTGTACATGTCTAAGTTACTCCAAATTGACAAAGGATGTTTCACTGATTTATCAGGTCTTGGAATAATCATTATTCATTCATTATTCATTATTGAATAATCATAGTTAATCATTTTATAATAATTTTGAGTTTATCCAAAGATATGAGGTTGCTAATAAGAATCCCACAAATGAATAGTGGGGCATTAGTTCCCTATCAACCTTATCATTATTGCTTTCATAGCAAGCATCAGAAGGGCTTAAATAAGTTTCTTATGCATTTTCAAAATAACAGATATGACCCCAAGTAAACAACAGAGTGGTTCAGCCTCTATAGGCTGCCCAAGTATCCCTCAAAGCCTGCCACAGACCTCGCCCAGAATGCTTGTAGGCTATGTGTATACATTCCCATAAACAAAGGAATCTGGTACCAACACAGTTTTTACATTCCGGACAATTTGGTGAGGTTCCACTCTTAAATTTACTATAAATACATTGTTGTACATTTTACTGGATTTTCCTAAACCTATTACAGACTGAAATTTTTGAAAGATGGCTTGAATGAAGCAATACACTTGTACCATTTACAGTACTAACTTAGATTAGATTATATTCATAAATTGGATAGAACTAAAAAGGCAAAAGAAAAAGATCTTGGCAAAAATGAAGTTGTTCTCCTTTTGAAATGAAATACTGAGGGATCACACACATAAACCAGGTAAAACTATACGTCCTGGATCATAAACTCCTTGACTAGAAGTGTGCAAAATCTGAGGGTGATATGCGGAACTACCCAAGTAGCAGTGCAACACAAGAAATAATGTAAGCAATGTACCATGGTGTCCCATCGCGTCTCCAAATGTCTAAATTGAGCATTGGAGTAAATTATAGCATATCTGTATATTTCACTTCAAATCTGTTTTCACTAATGAAACTCAAGTCTGCATCATTACCGTCATACGTTTTCAAGTGGGGATTACTACCTTTTCATTGATATGGGGCTATGATATCAAGGGGTCCAAAAACATATACAAAACAAACCTCTCAAAAAACAAATAAAATGCCTTCAGTCCTGTATAAAGCATATAAATTTGAAAAATACTGCATAAACATCGGGACACATTGTGGTACACATAAATAAGTAATAATTCACTATTGTATGTTTTTCTGTGCTCTACAGTACATAATCTTTTGTTCCATGGGAAAAAAACAAGATTTTACTAATGTTACTATTAATGATCACTCCAAGGGAAATTTTACGTTCATTTAGCGCAAATCGGCACACAGTTAATTTGAATGAGTTCTTCCCATGGCCTAAGTGACAAGTATAACCCATGAAGATACAATACAGAAATGAACTAATCATGATGTCACCTTATTCCCTTTGGCTGATCGATATCAGAGGGTATAGCTCAACCATACATGCCTTGGCTTCAACACTGGTTGCTGTTACTACTGTAAGGCCCACGGGAACAGGCATAGAGTGGAATTTCCTCTCTGACTGTCGTAAAGCAATTCGCCAGGTGCAGAGTCTGATGCTGTTGGGACAGAGTGGCCCGTAAAACCTTGGCATCTGGTTTTGCGACAGTTAACAGTCGACACCTCTTTTCTACGGGAAAGCAATTCTGAAATTACCCCAACGTCCTGGAGGTTTCAGATTGCAAGTAATAGAATCACATGACAGAAATGGGGCAAATTGCTCAGGACAGTTTAGGGACAGCCACAGTGCCCTCACCTGGTGTCACTGGGTAACTTGTCTCCATACCTTCATAAGGAGAGAAATTTACTCAAGCACACTTTTTGTTAGGAAATCATTCCAGATTTGGGTTGAACACATTGCTACACTACACTATGCAATCTTGATACACTGTGGAAAGACATTGAGAGTTGGCAGTTGGTTCATGTAAGAGATTGTGCAGTTATTTCATGTTTTTCAGAGTTTTCATGACAAACACAAGAACAAATATTCATATTTGGTATGGTTTTTATGGTCTCTGCTCGCGTGATGCTCTGGTTTAGGTTTGAAAACCAGCAAACCTATAGAAAATCTATTTTTAATAACTTTGGAAGTAAACTGTATTTTTGTGACACTCCTCCTAGTAAATCCATCTGTCTGACCCTAAGGAAGGAACCAAATTCCAATCTTCCCCCTCCAAGTAAATTTATGATTTTATGAGCCTTTTGTGGCGACATCAACCCGCCTGCGCTGGGTTCTTATAGGAGAGGAACAGGGCCCTCTGGGAATCTGCAATCAGACTTCCCACACAAGACTCTTTCTGTGTGTAGACTGCTGTCAGGTATGCTCATCTTTATCTTTGATATTATGTACGTTTATTGTTTGACTATTTTCTAAATTCTGTAACTACAAATTGACTATTTTAAGTGTATAACCTACCTGACATTAAAACTGTTAATGACTTGATTTGTGTGGTCTTGGTCAATGTTTCGTTCTTGTAACAGCCCTCTAAGTCGGTTTCCCCCAATTATGACTAGGGAACTGCCCGTTGGACTTGTTTGATCACCAAGTTTTCAGTTAAGGCGGGACCGTCAGCAGAACCAAGTTGATCCTGGGATGACCAATATTGGCCCTTTCGGAGTCCCTGAACCCTAATTAGGTTATACTCCCCATGAGGGAAATCTCACAACCACTGTGTCGTCTGCAAACAGCTAGTTAAATTGTCGTTACGGGCGCATCCGCGGTGCGTACCGGGTGAAACTGCGTTGACCCTCGGTGTAGAACTTCAGACGAACTGAGTCCCATTCTAAATCAAGCCTAAATTCTAATTTGGAACATAACTTTTAATTTGGAGTCAGATATAACGAGTAAGATCAGCGGGGATAGTAGAACATAGATACAGTATTCACAGGCTGCTTAAAGAATAACCTTTTTCCAACAGCAACAGAGGAAGACTCTGCATATAGATTCTGCATAAACCTTCACTCCGAACTATTTCCCTCCTTGGTGTAGTTTCGAGAGCCTACACTACGCTTACATTAGTAGGGGAGAGTGGGGCAAAACGAGTCGTTGCATCAGAGCTCGAGCATCGTATTTCTGGTTAAACAAAACATCCTCTACCTATATGTTCATTTATCAAGTCATTAATTTATTTATTTATTATAAATTTTGGCATTTTTGGTCGTCCATAGGTTTAAATCCTATCATACATTATGTTACCATTAAGAGGTTGGACACAGCATGCATAACATGTCATTCTGGGTGTTTTTATAGCTGAAGAACAATTATGCAATAGGTTACAGTCTGCATGATGTACAACAATATTGACTGAGGCTCTGAAATAATCATCAAGTCAAACATGTGAATGAAATCATTGTTAGCTTAAAACAGGATGAAAGAAGTACAATGCAGAGGATTTCAAAAGTTGCTGAAAACTTATGGAAAGCAAGGGCTGTTAGTAATGAAGGGGAAGACAGCAAATGGATATTGTATAAGGCAGTGGCTCCTAGGGGACCACCATAAACCCTGGTTTTCATTCCAAACTCTGTTTAGAGGGAATTTGTGTTTAGTTAAGCTAGTTTTTCTATTTTCCACAACCTTTCAGAAAAGTGTGGCATATATTGTCTGTGTGCCAGTTAATGTGTTTAATGTAATGTTGATATCTGTCTATGTTTGATGTTACACCATTGTATTGAGCTTCCCACTATGCTATACTGAAAGCAAATTCCACCGGCCTCGGTCGTGTGGTCATTAAAAGTGATTGATTGATTGATTGATTGACTACTCAACAGAAGAGCAGTGTTTTTCTTCTGAGGTTACTGCATTAGGAGCCAAACAGATGCAGGAGAAACTAACTTGCGTGAGCTTTGGATAGTAAATATCAGCTTTAGTTAGCCATGTGAATGAGGATTATTGCAAATTACAAGTCTGTGTAAAGCAACATTTAAAGCCAAAGGCTCAACTTTCTTAATGCACTAAATTAGATTTGTTTTTTGTGACTTAAAAAAAACATTGCAAAAGCTAACGCTCCAGCCAACACAACCAAATAAATCCATGGCTTGAAGCGACCAAAACCAGCACTACCTTCCTATCTATATTCCTAATGACATTTAAAGACAATATTTATCAGCAAACATTACTCTGTGGCGCGCAATTTCAGTATGTGTTCGATGTGCAGCCAAATAAACTGTAGTGTCGCCTTGTAGCTGTACGATGATTCTAGCAAAGTTTATAAAAACAGTTGTAATTAAACCTCAAAATCAATCAAAATCCTTATATTGCAGTTAGCTAACATTAGTTACAGTAGCCTACTACTACTACTATTTTTGCAAGCTATTCCACACATTGACTACTCTCTGTATGAAAAACATTCTTCATAATGTCTGTATGGAATTTACCTTTTGCTAATTTCCATTTATTTGGCCTCGTTCTACTAACAGAACTCAACCTGAAGAATCTAAAGTAGTTCACTTTGTTGACCCCCTTTATGAATTTAAAAGCCTCAACCAAATCACACGAGTCTCCTTTTACTAAGTTTGAAGAGGTTAAGCATCTTAAGTCTTTCTTCATAGCTTCTATCTGCACACAATACTCTAAGTGTGGTCTAACAAATGCATTGTATAATATAAGTATAACTTCCTTGGATTTATACTCAATACTTTTGGCTATATATCCCAGCATCCTGTTGGCCCTTTTTACTACTACAGCACAGTGCCTAGAACCTGGAAGGCTTTGATCAACCATCACTCCCAAGTCTTTTTCAAACTGAACAAATTCCAATTTTGTTCTTCCCATAAAGTAATCCCACCTAATGTTTATATTTCCCACATGCAGAACTTAATATTTAACTATATTTAATTCCATTTGTCAGGTCTCCACCCACTTCTGGATTTTATTTAAATCTCCTTGGATTACTTTAGTAGATTCAAAACTTTTAGCTGGGCCTCCCAGTTTTGTATCATTTGCAAATTTGACTAATGTATTTTCTATGTCCCTGTCAAGGTAATTGATATAAATGAGGAAGAGCAGTGGTCCCAGCACCGATCCTTGTGTGGTGCTACTTCCAACAGTTCCCAGTTCATGTTCCCTTATGAGCTTTATCCAAATATCCTCACTAGGCACAAGCTGGTCATTTTCTGAAATTTTCACCACATTTACATTTTCTTTTACATAGAGAGCTACACCCCCACCTCTCTTACTGGATCTATCCTTCCTAGTGAGTTTGTACCCTTATATATTATATTCATCCCCATCCTCATTCCCCAGCCATGTCTCTGTAATCCCAACTATGTCATAACCCCCCCATTCATAGCAGCCTCAAGTTCTAAAAATGTATTTTTTATACTTCTAGCATTTAAACAAAGACATTTCAGATCATTACTTCTACACATCCTCTCCCGTTCCCTCACTCCCCGCTGTCCCAAGCCACCCTTACTACAACTTTGCTTTAAAAAGACTTCATTAGTGTTCACACTATTATAGGAAGCACTGACAGCTTCTATCCTGGCAGTCTGCACTTCCCTACCCTTTTTACTTTCTGACCTCCCCACCCCCCAAGTCCCTAGTTTAAATAATCCTGTGCTACCGTAAGCATACGCTGGCCCAGGTGCAGCAGTACCCCGCCGGTTCATGTGCAGCTCATCGCGCTTGCACAGGTCACCCCTGTCCCAGAAGTAGTCCCAGTGCCCCATAAACCTGTACCCCGCTTACCTACACCAGGTTTGTAACCACGTTAAGCCTCTAAATAAAATTTTGCTTGCCTCTACTTGCATGTGGTCTAGTAGTGTTCAAATAAAAACTACATTGGAGGTTCTGCTCTTAATCTTTTCTGCTAGCTCCACAAATTTGTCCTGCAGAACCTAAAACCTACCCTTACCTATGTGATTGGTTCCTCTGTGAACCATGACCACTGGATCCCTCCCCGCTCTGGCCAGGAGCTTGTCCGCATGCTCCAGGAGATCTCCTACCTGGGCACTAGGCAGGCAACATTCAGTACCATAACTGTATGCTAACAGACTATGCTGTCTAACCCCCTAATAACTGAATCCCACACTATCACCAACTACCTTTTCTGAGAAGACGTGGCCACCTAGGTGCCCAGTGGCTCCTCAGTCCTCCCATTCTCAGTGTCAAGAGCCAGATCCAATTCCTGCAAGGGCTGGAATCAGTTGAACACCAAAGCCTCTGGAGATATTGCCCCAGTGTGGTGTGCATGCCCTTTTCTGCGCCTGCGACCCACTGTCACCCAACTATTTCTCCCTGCCCGCTCTGGATTATCCCCCCTTCCCAGCTGTGGCATGCATACCAATTCCTTAAAGGACATACTACTCAGTTCCTGGAACCCTGCTAATTGCGAACTGTGAAATCCAGTATGCTGGCCCTCAAAATCAAGAATCTTGCTCTTGAGGTGCTCAACCAGTTGGCAACGGTGGCAGACAAACTTGCCCTGGAAATCGCTTTCCAGAAGCACGATCATCCTGCAACCCTCACACAGCTTTGGCCACATTTTTACGCCCTAACTATCACCCTCTCTCTTCTTATGTCTAGGGTAAGTTACAGCCGAAACGGAAACACCAAGACCACAATTTTTTTTTAAATGAGGGTGGCTCCGGACAACTAGCAGCAGAAACCGGAGAGAAAAACAAAATAGGAAACACTTGTACAAGGAAATATTTAAATTATATCTCAAATTTTATGTAATGTTAAGTGTTGAATAAGTAACAAGAAAAAGAACCACCCCAGAGTGGAATCACGTAAGTTATAATAAACTAACTTGGCTAGCTTCATACTAAATAGCAATGACTGAAGGAACACTGGTAGTAGGACATATTTTAATTATATCTCAGAACACATTACCTATCAGAAATACGTAAATCCCTGTTGTTTGACCTAGCTAGCAATGTAGTTATATATAAAACTAATATCTAAGCTAGGTTTTAAAAAAAATATAGCGAGGGGACAGTGGCAAGCCAGCAAGCAAAATTAGAGAGGCAGCACAATGGTGCAGCAGCTAACTAGCTAGCTTATTTGTATCTGAGATGATTGGATCTTTTTCTGCAGACAAATCAAATAGATAACATTTACTGCATTATGAGTTACCTGGCTATATTACCTAATGGGATGCAATGTCCATGTAGCTGTCCACTCAATCCTGATGGCTTATATACATTACATTTATTCGGCAGACGCTTTTATCCAAAGCAACGTACAAAAAGTGCATTTCATGGTCAGACAACTGCTAAACACAGGTTCAGTAAGGACAATACTTATTTTGCACAGCTATTTCTAAGCAAGAACACAGTTTAGTTCACACAGTGAACAGTATTAGGACAAATACAAATGACCAAAAAGTGCTGGGATGGGGCAACATGTAACAAGTGTCATGAAAAAAAGGGGGGGGGGGGGAGATTTAGAGTGAAATATACACCGTGGTGGTGGTTAGTCTAGGTATAGTCTGAATAGATGAGTCTTCAGGCCACGGCGGAAGATAGGTAGTGAGGGGGAGGTTCGGAGAGGGACGGGGAGTTCGTTCCACCGCTGGGGAGCTAGGGTGGAGAAGCTCTGTGATCCCTTTGGGCGGGTGGGAGGGGTTACAAGGCGCCCAGCTGCCGCAGAGCGGAGTGGTCGAGCAGGCACATAGAATCAAGTTATGTCCTGCAAGTAGATGGGGGCTGTCCTGTTGGCAGCAGTGTAGGTAAGGGTCAGGGCTTTGAACCAGATCCTGGCAGCGACCGGTAGCCAGTGGAGTGATTGCAGCAGAGGAGTGACGTGGGAGAATTTGGAAAGGTTGTAGATGAGTCGGGCAGCGGCATTCTGAATCATCTGTAGTGGCTGTATGGCACAAGCTGGTAGGCTTGCAAGGAGAGAGTTGCAGTAATCAAGGCGAGAGGTCACCGTAGCCTGGACAAGCAGCTGGGTGGAGTGCGTCGTCAGGTATATCAGGTATTTGCATCTGGCCTGCACTCAGTTCTGTGATCCATATGCAGTTCAGTAACCATGGAAGTGTAAACTAATTCACGGTCATGCTCCTAGTTGTATGCGTTGCACTAATCAGCCACAAGTTGAGTCTTATGCTGGCTAACTAGTCTAGTGTTGATTTACTATAAGTAAAACAATCCACTAGCTCTACAAATTCCCTGTTGAATCATGTCAAGGAAAATCACACATTGTTTCCTATTCTTATATGCATTGTGGGTATAAAACTGGGTTGTTCCTGCAGGAGTTCCTACATTATAGTCTATGGACAAATTAGGATTTGCAGTGCATTAGAAACCGTACTGGTTTCTGCAACTTCTTGCACCTCCAGCCTCTCCAGTTCCAATACACTCACCGACCACTTTATTAGGTACACAACTGCTCGTTAACGCAAATATCAAATCAGCCAATCACGTGGCAGCAACTCATGCATTTAGGCATGTAGACATGGTCAAGACGATCTGCTGAAGTTCAAACCAAGCATCAGCATGGGGAAGAAAGGTTATTGAAGTGACGTGGCACGGTTGTTGGTGCCAGACGGGCTGGATTGAGTATTTCTGAAACTGCTGATCTACTGGGATTTTCATGCGCAACCATCTCTAGGGTTTACAGAGACTGGTCCGAAAAAGAGAAAATATCCAGTGAGTGGCAGTTCTCTGGGCGAAAATGCCTTGTTGATGGCAGAGGTCAGAGTAGAATGGCCAGACTGGTTCGAGCTGATAGAAAGGCAACAGTACCTCAAATAACCACTTGTTACAACCGAGGTATGCAGAAGAGAATCTCTGAATGCACAATACGTCGAACCTTAAAGCAGTTCTGAAGGCAAAAGGGGTCCAACACGGTACTAGCAAGGTGTGCCTAATAAAGTGGCCGGTGACTGTATATTCTCTATTGTTCATTCGCCTTATCATTTAAGTCCGCAACTGCTTACATTTCAGTGAAGGTGGCCCGGAAATCAATGGAACCGACTGCAGCCCATTGATTTGCATGTCACTTATAACTCAAAATCTACATACTTGCTTATCATGAGGTCTGGTATCTTTGATAAACATCCAATATTGAGCATCTTTACAGTTACATGGGGGTTTCTATTGTACTTGTACCTGGGGTGGGATATAAATAAAATGGATTCCTATGGAGATAAAGTTTTTATTGGGACGGTAGGTATGCCATCCCACCAAGTTACACCTTGGCGGGGCGGCATGCCCCATACCTACACAGCACAGAGAGTTTGGCATGTTCAGGGTTCCCCACAGAAATAACTGCAACAGCCACAGACTCTCAGTCCCTTAAAAACATTTATTTCGGTACATTCTGACCCCATTTCAACAGACAGAATTCGTTAACAAGTCACATGTCCACACAATAAAGCCCCAAACTAGGCGGATTTTCTTCTTCTTCTTCCTGCCTCCTAGCCCACAAAGAATATATCTCCCCATTGGTTATTTTACGTACACCAGCCAATCCTACACCAACACTAGCCAATCAAAATGTCGCATACACACGCAAAATGGACATATCTTTTATCCAAGAAAACTGCCAGTCACTACAGCTAGTCACTTTGTGTCTTGGTGGTAACGTCACGGTATATGGATCGTTGAATCACAGGTTCAAGCCCCACCTGAACAGACTTCCTTATACATGCTTATTTGCTCAATAATAATTGTCTTTTATTTCTCATCTCTTGCTTTTGCACCACATCTACCCACCGTTCACCGAACGAAAATGCACTATGACATACCATCATCACGTTCATTTAACCTCCTAAAATATCACCAGGCCATATGGATACAACCGGAGCTCAGCTGTGCTTACTGACCCTTCTTTAAAACCACGGACACATTTGACCGAAGAAATTCAGTTTTACACAGCTATTTGACGGTGGCGCACTGCCAAGGTAAATGACTGCGAAGCGCAAGGTCGGATGATCGAATCCTACCTCGTCCTCAGAGGCAGATCTATTTGTATCTTAAACTAGCATTTTCTTACACTTACTGCTAACTAATAATTGTCTCTTGCTTTTGCACTTATCAAAATATCACAATCATCTTCAATGCAGATGTTTACCAAAAGTCACTCATTGCCAGCCATATGCATTTCATGACGATAAATGTATTGATCTTCTTAAAAAGTAACACCAGCTGACCACTTTGGCGTTTCACCTAACTACATTTCTTCAGTGGCTACTGTAGAAAACATTCTTATCAGCAAAGGCCACATTTCTACATTCATGTTACCTCATCCTGTTCTCTATCTACCCAAATACAATTACTACGTAAGAACTGTCTGCTACACCCCATCAAAACATTACATTTTAAAACATGACTCATTCAAAATTATAACTACTAGTGCTGAACATCACAAAAGTACATTTATACTGCAGTTTCACGGCGCAATTTCACGCATTGCTTCAACAACTAATTCAATGTCTAACTAGTAATACCGTCTGTTTTATACACCGTTCAATAAGGAAACCCATCTCGCTAATGGTCACTTTATTTTTTTTGCACTATAGACTGTGATCATGTCGGAGGAGGAGGTGGTGTGTGTGTTACGTATCTTCGTGTGCGTGTGTGTGTAAGTCCATGGACTTCATCTCCACCACAGTCTCAACATTGTCTCTGCCGTCTGATACTGATGACGAGGACAAGGCCGTTGCCGTGGAGACGACCTTGAAGAGTCCTGATCCAGAGACAAAGTTCCATAGGAGCAGGGAGGTGGGGGTAGGGCCAAGCATCTGTCTGCATAACAATCCAGGAGAGTGGAGAGATATCAGCCTTCCGAGGCCGATGTGGGGGAGCCAATGAGGATAAGGATTGTTTTGGGTTCAGGCAGACTTCTGCATTTTTCGTCTACCTTTAGTCCTGTGGTTCTCTCAGCGTTGTTCCAATCATCCGAATTTGATGACCCATTTCAGTGAGCCGAACCGACAACTTCTCCAAGTTGGTATCCGTCATGCGAATTTGCGATCCAATCGCATCCAGTTTGCGATTGAGCTCGCAAATCGCTTGAATCTGAGTGTTGACAGCCCTGCCCGTTCCCTCAATGGCGGGCAGCTTCCCAATTAGTGCTGCCAACGCCTTCTGAACTTTGTGATAAATCAGGATGCTGCCAGCATAAAGCCTGTTATCATAATTCCAATCAAGTAAACGTCTTCAACATCCTCAACGGAAATGATCGACAGGCACACGACCCTCCACTCCTTCCAGGAGTCCATCGTGTATCCGGCTGCAAACGTTCCGTCAGGGCAAGAGGGCTCTCCCTGACCCGTTCTTCTCGTCGAGAAAATACTATCAATTGCGTTGAGAGACCAGTTGATCAGATCCATGATTTTAGGTTTCGGAGAGAAATGCAGAGAGAGGCTCCGAATAGTTCAGACAGAGACAGCACAAGACAAGAGAGCAGCAAGCAGGCGCAGGGGCATATGCGTGTGCTGCTATTCTGCCCTGGCTAGCTAAGCAAAACAGCTAAGCCTATCCAAATGCCTAATAAACCATAGAAACACTGAAAGTGCATCTTGACAAAATAACAGAAAACAGAGCAGGACAGAAGAGTTGCAACCAACGGAGCTCAAATTCTACAAGCTTGCTGATAATTTTGTCAATGGAGGCTCGTTGCATGGCCGTCAGATGAGTGACTACATACACTGGGGACATATCTGTTCATTTTCTAATGGTGCAAACTTCTTTTTATACTTATGCCACTGCACCCTTTGTCACAGCCATTGTTTTACATATATAACAAAGCGAAAGTGCAACAAGGTACACGTTCATCAGACAGTACAAATTCACACAAGGACAGCCATAATCCACAACAGTTTCTTAAAGGGTTACTTCACATTTTTACACCCTGCTCCGCTCCACTGTTCATCACGAATCATGTCCTCAACTCCGCCCCCCCCAAAATCTCGCTCAGCCGCCCAATCAAACCACTGTACATCCAGCACTGCCTATGCTGTATGCCTGTTTGCATGTATCTACGTACGCATACTTCTCATCGTCTACATTTATATGCATTACTGTTCTCTCTCTCATAACAAGCACTTTACAAAAAGAAATATTTCATAAAAACATGTTTGCAACATACAAAAATGGCAAGGTACTCACACATACAAAGCAATGTCTGTAATTCATTCACTCAAATTGGCTAAATCTACGACTGCCATTAAAAGTATTGATATTAAAATGACGGCAAGTTACTGTACTACAAACTATTATCCCTTTCACACAGAAGAAAAAAGGAGTTTTCGAGATGGCTTCGATAATGCTCTTATGTCTGTGTGAACACGTTGCGACGGCTTTTAAAATACCGCATCGAAAACGCCGCTCGTGTTTTGAAGGCGCCTTGACTACCGCATTTCTCCTGTGGGAACGGAAAGCAGCATCGACGACGGCTTTCTGGGCGGCGTTCAAATTACATTACAGATCTGCGTTCATGCGCAACTATCTCTCAACTGAAAAAATGCAGAGGAAATACCTGGACCCACAAAGAAGCGCTTTGTAGCGCACACAGACGTAGCAGATAGTTACACTGTAAATGCATTGAGAACGCGAAAACTAATAACATAAAAAATGCAAGCACTTGCACTTTGTTTGTTTGTTTGTTTGATTGTTTCGCCGGAAATTGCAAGAAGATTGCAACGAAAATAAATAACAAGTAACGTTATAGCTTTGGGCCTACATCAAGTGTGTTACTACGGTAACGGAACGTAAACAATTCAATCACGACAGTTGAGTTCTACTGTGTGTGAAAGGTAAAGACTCGAATACTGCACTACAAATTCTGCGGGAAAGGGAACCTGTTACCGCATCAGAGGCGGCTCAGATGCGGTATTAGCTGTGTGAAAGGGGCTTATATAGGCTATCTTGCCTCACCGAAATTAAAGAAGCTGTATTCCAAAGCAATGCTACCCAATGTTTTCTAAATTGTTTAAAGTCACTTGGCCCTGTATTTTTTCATCTTACCATCTTACAATGTCATTTAAACTTTGTGTCACACCAAAGTGTCAAATATCTCAAATTTCCTCATGCAAGGCATCTAAATGAATGTACAACACTTCTGGCGAATACCTACAGAATGCATATTCCTCTAGAAAACATATCTTAATACTTGGTTATCAAGTTCATTTCCCTAAATGTACAAGTCATTTTATCTTTGCTACTTACAGTAAATACTGCATGTAAAATAAATATTGTACATATATTCATACAATACTTCATTATCCCCATAGGGAAATTTCCCTCACAGCATGTAACATTCACATTTACAAACAGAAATTTATACCAAGAAACATACAATCATTCATGTAACAGAAAGGTTGGGCAGCTAAATGTTGGGCAGGAATCTGAGGTCCTCTGATCAGGGTGTGTTGGTTGTTCCTCGCTCCAGGCTCAAAACAAAAGGAGACTGTGCTTTTGAGGTTATAGCTCCGAAACTCTCTCCCATTGGAATTAAGAATTGTGGACACGGTGGACTCCTTTAAAAAGCAGCTGAAGACCCATTTTTTTAGACTTGCTTTGGTTTAATTTGTTTAAAAAAAAAAAAAAAATTAAAAACATTTTTTATCTTGTTTTATGTTGTTGTTGCCTTGTGATTTTTGCTATCAGTTTTCTCTTTTTGATTTTACTGTAAAGCACTTTGTCTGCTCTTGAAAGGTGCTAAATAAACTTATTATAAATACATACATACTGATACAAATATTCAGGCCTACTGAATCAATCTTGACTCTTACAAACCCATCCACACATATATTTGGCCTGTTCGTGTACTATATGCTTATACACACAGGGCCAAGTGACTTGAAACAATTTTGAAAACATTGGGTAGCATTGCTTTGGAATAGAGCTTCTTTAATTTCGATGAGGCAAGATAGCCCTTACAGTCTGTAGTACAGTAACTTGGCGTCATTTTGATATCAATACTTTTAATGGCAGGTATAGATTTAGCCAATTTGAATGAATGAGTTATAGACAGTGCTTTGTATGTGCGAGTAACTTGGCATTTTTGTACGTTGAAAACATGTTTTTTATGAGATGTAATAAGCCATGCCCACATTCAACAATCATGACCAAACGTCTGTTTTGAACTGGAACATGGATAAAGACCATGGGTTTCTAATTTCATTATAATTCATTACTGAGAAGGTTTTTTGGCATTTATCGCACCCATATTGATCAATTTATATCTTATTTAGCAAACTGCTTTAATATATAATCAGAAACATGTCTGTCAACTTTTGTGAAAATTGATCTGATGAAAATTGACAGAGATATGGCCATTTTTGTGTGAAGCCACATCTTCAAATTCAAATACAATTTCAAATTCATTGGTCATAGCTGCAAAAATATGCTAATTAGCTAAAAATCCACTATGGCAGAATTTAAATAGAAAAGTACAACATTGTACAGGTTACTCCAGAGATTATGAGTAAAAAGTTTCTTATGAATTAGAATTGACTGAGCGATCCGCACAAGAATTCCAATGCCCTTGTACACCTGTACCTGAGCAAATGGTAAATAATAAAGTGTTATGTCCTATGTCGTATGTCTTACAAATGGTGTGGGAGTTACGGCATTTGAAAGGGCTGAAAATGTGACCTTTAATTATAGCACCACCATGTGGACTATTGGTTACCCTCCATAATTATAAACCTTACCACCTTACAACAACAACAACAACAACAACAAATGTAGTGGGGGGTCAAGCACCAAGGGTGAACTGCAGAGCAGTTTGTGTCTTTCTGAAATATCAGCAAAAACATAGTTATAAATATATATTTCTTAAATATAACAATTTTAAAAATATAACTATTTTTGTAACAATTTAGTTGCCTGCAGACCACAGTTGTATTGCAGAGGGGCAGTGCATGCAGTAATATACGCTACCCCAAAATGATAAATATAGGCTATGGATTATAACTGATATGTTCCTTGGTTTCAAACGAAGTTGGTTACACAACACGCATCTTTTAATGCGTGCAGTCACAGTCAGTAGTGCACAATCCTGTGATGTGCACTGCATCCCTACTATATTAATTTACTCTGTATACTTGTTGACAGACTGTTCTTGCTGAAACAGTCTGATCACAGCCTGCATTGACATTCTCAGGCACCCCAAGAAGAGTTGTTCTTCTGTTTTTCCATACATATCGAACTAATGCACAAGCATCACTGTCGTCGAATGTGTGCTTTCGACCGCAATGCAGATGTCGTTTTAGTCCTTGTTCCTATTGCCAGTTGAGCAGTCTTTGCAACTGTCTCAGCCATCCGTGCCTCAATAATAAACCCTCTTCAGATTTTTTTCCTCTTGCCATCTTGATCCAAAATCGAGGTCAGCTGGGCCAGCTCAGCATTTTTTATACATGCCACAGAGCACTGGCAGCCATTTTGGAACATCTTTAGACCCCTGTATCTGTCTAACTAGATGTCTAAACTGTATAAAATTCTGTTTTATTAATTTTAATACACAAAGGGAAGCGTGAATTTAAAACATAAGCCTCATTAATACAAACAATTGAAATCATGGTTCAATTTTGATGGAGCCCCCCAGAAATTCAAGTAACAAACTACAGAAAAACATACCTTAACTTGCATGTTGGGCTGAAATCCATCCAGTTGATTGAGAAGCTCCAGCATGGTTCTCTGCACCTCTCTGTCTCCAGCTTTTTCACTATCAAACCTGGTAAATGGCACAAAAGATTCATGTTAGAAATTTTATGAAGTCATATAAAACAACTATACCACTTTGAAAAGACCTCACTATTATAACTTGTGAAGTGGCAAATCAGGACCCTTGGGGATAAATCTATGACATAATGTGCTTTACTTCTTTGATTCAGTTATTTCATGTATTATATAATCACATTTAATTATATCTACCTCTAATCATTTTTTATCTTCATTTTATATATCTATAATCATCCATAAAATAGAATGTACCCAGATAAGAAGGGCATTATTCTGTACTGTGCACGTGTGTGGGTGTGTGTGTGTGTGTGTAAGTATTTGCCAGTTGAATCACTTGAATCTTTGTAACAGTTTCTGATACCTCCGTGAAGTTGGCACCCCATGTGATCAGAACATGAATAAAAATATTGTCATTCATTGGTGCTGCGTTTGTGCCGGTATGGTTTTTGATATATTTCACATTATATTTTATGAGCTGTGTCGTCACTTTCCACCCCAAGTAACTCCAAATCGCTCCAAAGTAGTCTCGGTCGTTTGCTCTACATTTGTGCTCATTTGCACCGCTGAAAGAAACAAAAGTGCTATTTTTATTCTTTAGATATTAAACAATACTTTTTTCACCAGTGACGTCATTTTCCACCCCATCATTGTCCAATTCGGCCCAAAGTGGTGTTAATCATTTGTGCTGGGTTCGTGCTCATTTATGCCTTAAAAACAAAACAGAAGTGCTGTTCAACCCAGTTTTCCGGTCCCCAATTCACTCATTTCACTCATTCACTCATTTCAATTCATTTTTGCGACCTCACCAAAATTAATCATGTTAAAACACAAACTACGGAGGATAATAGGTTGACAAGAGTACTAATGTCAAATGGTCACAAATCTTTTTTGATGTCTGATCTATTTTCAATGTTTTTTTTGCATTATACAAGAAAAAGAAGATTCAAAAGTTGTCATTTCGTCATTCAAGGGAAATACATAATCTGTGCAAAAAAATTATTTGATCAACATATCATTTTGCCAGATGTTTCATATATGTCTGTTTGTTCCTCGTAAATAAGCCATTCACTGAAAATGAAAACTGGCTATTTCAGCCTGTATGTGAGCTTGCACAATATGGCTGTCTTCCAGAACAGCCACCAGTGGCACCGGTCAGAAGTTTTTAATTAGTGAACAACCAAAGCAAACAATACTCGTCTCGAGAATACTCGTTCCCGAACACGTCTCCTGTCTGTTCTGGACCCACGATGGTGGAATGACCTCCCTGTGGAGGTCAGAACAGCTGAGACACTGACCCACTTCAAGCGACGACTGAAGACTCACCTCTTCAGGCTGCACCTCTTCCCATCCCTCCCTACCTCCCTGTAATCACTTAAATGACTGTAAGCTTAGGGTTGTAACTAGGTAGCCGTTTCGTAGATGATGCACCTATCTTAACTACTGCTTGTATTTTTGCATAGACTGCATTGTTGCTGTTCTCGTTTATGTCAGTGTTAAACAGTTTAACCTTCAGGGTCCAAGTTGAACTATGCGGTTGTTCTCTGCACTTCTCCGGTACTTCTCTCTAGGGTTTTCGACATACTTGTTCCTGGTTATGGTTATACACTTTGTTGTACGTCGCTCTGGATAAGAGCGTCTGCCAAATGCCTGTAATGTAATGTAATGTAATACTCATCTTATTTTCGACTGACTACCTAGCACGAGGCGACCCGCTCTATGAAGAATAAAACCGCTCCTCCAAAGCCTACAAAATAATTCGAATCTTAAGACTCACGTGAGTATACACGATTCAAAAATACTGAGAAAATCAGTATAAATTTTTTAGGAACCAACTTATATATGATCTAAAAGATCGCTTAGTGCACCTTCAAAATTTTTACCGCATCTTCAGGGAGTGGGGGTGATGTAACTGCCTACCACAATATTTTCAAGTGCCAACACTGCTGTATCGTTTTTAGAAATATCGACCAGCCCTATGATGGAATACAATTTTTGGGATTGAAAGAATAGATGCCATTGTCCAATGTATCACTCTTGGTCAATATAGCTGCATAAGAGACTGGAGAGAGAGGTGCTTGTTAAATGAATGACCTATGCAACAATGGTGGCACTTAGAAACTCGGTACTTGCCATAGCAGTCATGTATTGAGTATTAAAAAAGCTACAACACACAGTTTAGCCGCGTTTCCACCGCAGGAACTTTCCCCAGGAACTAGGAACCTTTTGAGGAACTCAGTGCGTTTCCACCGCAGGGACCCTAAATTAAGTTCCGGGGACTTTATTTTACCCCAATAAAGTCCCTGCTCGAGGGGCAGTACTTGCCAAAAGTACCAGAACTTTTGGGGTGGGGCGCAGGCGCTGAATATTTTTGATTGGTCGACTACTCGGAGTATTTTATTTCAACCGCCATTTAAAAAAATCTGCAGCCGCAAACCGATTTATTTTCATAATAATAACTTGAATTCAAACTTGCATGTTATGCGGCGCAATAGCCTACTTTTAGTTATAGCCTGCCAACGTCTTGGAACAGATGAGAAATTAAGATCGAGGATTATAACGTGTGCTCTTCTGTTCTTTTCTTGCTTTAGTATTCGTTTTATAAAATGTTAAGCATTCGTGCTGGGACAGCATATTATGTACCAAAACATTCAAATGATTTAATTCGGTTGATGAATATTTTCTTCCGGATTTTCTTTGTTAGACCGTTGTAATTGACTCAAAAAGTTTGATACAGTTATGTGAGGTATGCGGTAGTTCTGCGTACTTTACATTGGTGATACAGTAAAAGCAAACTGTAAATCACCTTCCGCACTTTTTGTCAGGGTAAAATAACAGGTTAATTCTAGTAATCGTCCCTTTCGCTTTTTCAGACTGCGATAATTTTACTCTGCGATTCTTCAATTCCACAGAAAGACCAGGAAGACTATGGACTAATTTATGGTGCATGGTTCGCATCTGGAGGGCACACTTCGCTGCTCCGCTAGCAGTAACTTTTTTTGAAGGCAAGCAAACGGTGGCTGTACCACAGCAATATTAATTTAAATTTTCACGCAAGTCCGAGTTTTCATTATATTTAGTCTTGTTATTTTGCTATTAGCCTATATGGAATTGACGATGGGAGTCGAAGTAATCAATTCAACACCAAATTGTTTACGATGTGCATGTTTTCTGCTGTTGTTACCAGTTATTTGTGGAATGTGAATGCATTCTGTCTCCTCGGATGTCAAGACATGAAAGTGAATGTTCGCATTAAAAAAATAATCAATGTGCTTGAGAGGATATATACAACAGTTACAATCTGACTATTGGCCTGTTATATCCTATGTGTTGCATAACAACGGTCCAAGTCGAACTACGAACGAGAGTTTTGCTTGACAACGGTAAAATATGCCCAAACGGCTGTGGAAGAATATTTCAATCTCAGGTGATTAAGTCGATAAAAATCAATAAATACTAAAGTAACCATATATAGTCATTGTTGGTAAACCGTTGTATAAGTGGAATAAACCCCTCCGGGCTGTCCCGGTTATTAGAAAATAATGTAGGCTACTTCGGTGGTAGTATGGGGTTACAGAAGAAATCATATGACAGATGGACCGACGACGAAGTCGCTTTTTCATACGTCAGTGGACTAACTTGCCTAATCTTCGCAGGTCTTTAGACCGCGGTGGAAACACAGACAACAATGGGCTGAAGGAAACCTTTAGTTCCTTGAAAAGTAGTTCCTGGGACTAAAAGTTCTGGGTACTTTGGGTGGAAATGCGGCTTTCGTTGTTTCTACTCTTCGTTTGGTAGCAGGAGCGATTCATGCCTGGGCTCAGCAATCTCAGGACGCCAGCACCTTGGCCACTGCCATGCCTGTGTCAACAAATTAAAGCTGTCATGTTTAGCACTTTGTTGCACGCCCTTTGCATTCAATGACTGCCTGAAATCTGTGACCCGTAGACATCACCAGATGCTGGGTATCTTCCCTGGTGATGCCCTGCCAATCCTAAGATTTTTACGTACACTTCAGAATTCATCCTGCTGCTGCTGCCAACAGTCACATCATCAATAAAGGCAAGTGAGACAGTACCTGAGGCAACCATACATGCCCAAGCCATAACACCCCCCACCACCACGCTTCACAGACAAAGTGGAGTGCTTTGGACCATAAGCAGTTCCTTTCTTTCTCAACATTTTCCTCTTTCCATTGCCTTGGTACAGGTTAATATTTCTCTCATCTATCCACAAGACTTTGTTGCAGAACTCTAATTTTTAGTGTAATTTTAGCAAACTAACATGGCTGTTCCTTTTTTGAGACTTACCAGTGGTTTGCAGTTTTTGACACATGTATGCTAATATCCTGGAGTGTGTTCTTTATCTATTTGACAAGTATTATTCAGTCATCCACTAAAGTGGTCTTCCCTGGTCTACCAGGTCTTTTGTCTTTGCGGAGCTCATCAGTGCATTCATGCTTTTTAACAATGCACCAAATTGTTCATTTTGACACACCCAATATTATGGCTACTATGGGTAAAGGGAGATGCCACTATTTGTATTTGTATCTGTATTCGTTCAACCAACAAAATTATTTGTATTCGGATTAAAAACTAGATGTGGGCGTGGTTTAACCCTGAAGCTGTATAAAATGTCAAAAATCCCTGATGTTCAGATACTAAAGTATTAAAGTCATGGTTTTACAAAAAATAAATAAATAAAAATCCAGTTTAACAACAGGTAATTTGCTTTTGAAAGGTGTATTTAACAAACAATAACCTATATATTATATAGTCATAACAGGCTTTTATAACACTGAAGAAAACAAACAGTTAAATCAAGTTTCAAACAGACAAAATGTTTTTCTACATAAAATTGTTACTCATCCTTACTCTGAACTGCATAGTCTGAACAACATGAACCCCACCCCCACCTCTACCTCTACATGAAGGACACTTACGTCTATTATAAACTGAAAAAAAATGATTTTAAATTCAAAAAAGTTCCACATCTTCATTATGAACTAGTGTATGCAAGGAACTCCTAATGAAATAAACTACAGAATGTAAGGCCAGCATGTTTTGTTGTTTTTTGTTTGTCAACACTTATTCTCCCCTCTTTGTTGAAGCCCCACTTTACCTGGATGTTTCATGTGTGTAAGCTTGGATAAATCAAATAAAACCTTGAAAAGCTTCGCTGGGTGGAACACATCATCAGCTATTATGCTCTTGCTCAAATTTCCCCAAGCTGTATTTTGTGAAGACAAGCTTCTGCACGTGAGCTGGCAGCGGCATCAGACGTATCCAGCATAACATCGATTTCTGCACCAGTAACAATATAACTTGGTAAAGATTATGAAATTACGAAATAATTTACTGCAAAACCATTTTTCTTGAAATAAAGGACACAACTCAATCAATTTGAGTTACAAAACCTGCAATGGACCTCTTTTTACATCAGTCTGAAATAAAAATTTGAAAAAAATTTCAATGTTTGTATTTATAAATTATAGTGGTTTTGTTATATAGGCTAAGGGAAAATGAACCGAGGCATATTAAAGAAACACTGAGAAAAGCGCTAAAATGTGTGCGACAAAACACAAAATGGAAATTTTTTCCGCTCATAAGGACTTCAGTACATTTCTATCTCTGATCTCCTTGGAGTCCGCCTACATAGCCTACGCACCGTCGTTTTCCTCTTATCAATTCACAGACAGCGCACAGCTTTGCAGGTTTGCTGGGACCGCATGCACACAAATTGGTTACATTTCATGCAGTTGTCATGTAGCTGCACTATTCAGTTAATTCAAAGTCTCAGTTTCAGAGAAAACCTGAAAATATTTTGGTGACGCCATTCATCTCCATCCCAAAGGTTTTATTAATTTCATCAGTCGATTGCAGTGAATGAATTTCATGTGATTATATGTTTGAAGTTAGTTTCAATAGTGCTTGATTGGGAAACTTATCAAAGCACTGATCATTTAGTTGCTGAACAGCATGCTGGAGTGGACAGTGACACATTCGCACCTGGGTAAAATCACTTGTAGTCTAATTGTCGGGGGTTGTGAAGAAAATGGTCTGAACCACCTATATTTCTTTCTTAAAGTGGAAATCTCAAAGATTTCTGATTCGTTCTCTTTGGCGGTACCAATGGCGAGAAGCGGTAATTGCAGGTGTGTTTTTGGACCTCACTTCCCAACTTCCAAACAGTGTCGCCTGTGTGTGACATCAGTCAGCTGGCACCTGGGCCACGCTAACTATAACACTTACTCTTTACGCTACTGAATAAAAAATGGTTGTTATAAAAGTAATGTAATGTACATACTCATTCATTGTCTAACATCAGGCCAACTTAAGCTGTCTTTACACTGCCGAGTCGGGTTAAAATGCTGTAGCAGACCTGGGGTAGAATTAGTGATGATCAATTTCCACAGACGTTCTTTATCCACCTTTTGCCCGGTATGAACATCTTTACACTGCAGAGAAGAATCCACGGAATTTGCTGTGGCTTGTGCAATTATGTATCTCATGCACAATAAACATTGTCTTTCTCGTGAATGATTGTTGTGTCATATTTTTGAAACAACGGTCTTGCAAAATGTTACCCCTGGTGTTTCTGGTTTTGCTAGCTAAACTATTCAAAAATGAAGCGGAGCTGGGTGTTAAATTAGCAATCAGAACAAGAAGAATAAAACAAAAACAAAGGAGATTTCATCAAAAAAGGGCATCAAGGCTGAAGGAAAATATGAGGAAGCATAATAAAATAATAACAATGCTAATCCATACTGCCGTATTTTTTTATTTAGTTTTCTCCGGCTTGACATTTTTGTAATAAAACGTGTAAAAACGGCTTTATTCCGATCATTATAATGTTGATGAACTTGATGGCAATGTAAATAACGGTAACGTTATGTCCAGTTCAGATCAATGATTCGCAACGAGACAAAACGGTTTTAGAATGTTGCAGAGAAAATTGCAGCGGTGTGAACTGGTTAGTTGCAGAGCCTCTGAAGCCGTTGCCTAGGGTCTCAAAAGACCCACCTTGTCAAATCGCCAAGTGCAGTTTTAGAACGTTTACAATCAGACGTCTTGGAATTTTGCAAGTTGCATCCAGTCTCGTTGCGAATCATTGATCTGAACTGGCCTTTAGTTAGCTACATTGCAACGTTGCAACAAGGTAGCGTTGCATTCGAGAGACGGTTTGTGAGGTCGGTACCAGTCGGTAGCGTTAGATAGCATTTTTTTCTAATTGTTAGCTGACATTAGATTATGTTAATTATATTAGCTAGCTAGCTAACACAACGTTACCTGATATGAGAGATGGCTACTGACTGTGCACAACATTGTCTAAGCTAATGTTGCCTTTCTTGACATGGTCCAGTAGCTAGCATTAGCTGTGCAAATAACTATGTAATTTAGTAATGTTACATTGTCATCAAATGTAATACAAAATCTACATCAACAAATAATATGACCTCTCAGGTTACACAAAAACTTTTTAGGGTTCCATAACGCTAGCAGACACCGGAAAAAAACAGTAGGTTACGCCGCTCACACTCACAAGTGAGTTGAAGAGCGAGCCTGTTGCACTAGCTCCGCCTACCCTTTCTGGCAGACCAACCACTGATGGGTGATGGAAAACGCGTCACTAACTGTGCTTGTGATTTTTTCCCGGGAATGTCGCCACAGACACCCAGTTCTTTAATCATAAATTATTATAATAATAATAACAATATAAATTAATATAATAATAGGCTCAATCACCATTGTGTTACCAAATTCAGTGATATATAGTGACATTTATTTTAATGAAAATCTTCTGCCACTTTAAGTAGTTTAAGCCCAGATATTTAGGAAAGTCATGCAAGGATGAGTATTATAGCATTTACAGCGTTGGAGTAATTTTAATTATAAAGTCCCCAAAAATTGAGTGTCACTCTGGACTATCTAGTGTTTAAGGAAACCCTCACCCCCTGTCTCTGCAGATGTGTGTGTGTGTCTAATTGCGAAACTTCTGGCTTCTAAGCGTATCGCATCAAAGACATGGGAAAAAAGATCCAAATCCAAATAATATTGGCCAAATTTGGGAGGGGAGACCATCCGGGGAAAATGCATTATTCGAGTGCTGCTGAATATGGTATTTGTATTCGCCACCATCTGAAGTGGCTACATCTCTGATCAACTTATATCAGTTTTTCAGCCGCATCATGACCTGCTTTACTGGCATTAGGGCTAGCAACATCGGCCAAAAATAAATTAATATTTTTCTTGAATACATGAAAATGAAGACATTTCACAAACTTTCAGGCTGTGTTATTTGTGCGTTATATCCACAACATAGCAAACCAAGACAACTAGAAATAACTACCATCAGTACATTTAATTTAACCATAAACATGAACGCAGTCAAGTTGTGGAAAAAATGTTAACATGAACATTTGAGATGTTTTTATATATACAGTGGTTTGGGATTTCATTAGGCACTGACGCTCCAAGATATCTTCCTGCAGAGGAAAATTTGCATATATATTTTTGGTTTTTCCACAGGAACTACAGTACTTGTTTGCACAACCACCACCAAATGTGAGCACTCAAATTCATATCTGACAGTTAACACTTTGACCACGGGACCCACAAATTGCTTGTGGTCAAATACCACTGCTCTTTTTTTAAACAACAAATGAGAGGAAAATACATTTTAGTGACATGCTGTAAATAGGGACAGGCTATTCTCGTTACCCATATCATTTGTGTGCATTTACAGGCTATACAGTGAAATGTACATATATAAATGGTTGTTCAACTTCGTGGTCAGACTGAAACTTAATAGTCAAGATCATTTTGAGCAGTCTATAGGCTATAGGCTAATGTCATTCATGTTAGTTTTACTTAGGATATAGGTATAAATGTAATGCCTCATAAATGTAACACGGTAACTTTTTGTACACTGCTGCTACAATAGCCATTTCAGTCCTGTACAAAGGTCAAAGAAATCAACTTGAACAATGATTGTAAAATGGTAGTAAATCACTGATCATGTCTTTTTGTTTACTTAAGCACAACTGACCCCACCTATGGGCATAAGCGACCCCAAGGAGCAGTTGTTCCTATGAATATATTTTCTTTGAAGTGAAAGTTTCATGTTAACGATTGAATAAAATCATTACCAAAATTTAACACAGTATCAAGTTTTTAACCCTCTGGGGTCGAGAGCTCCGCCGGCGAGCTCGGCACGATTAAATGAACTTTCGTTTCTATTTGGATGATTAACTTCACGAGTTGTTATCATACAGACGCAACAAAAACATTGACAGAAACCTTATAATCTCGACTTTCCAATGCGCCCATTGACACATGATATGAATTGTTTTAAAAGTTCTAAATTTGATTAATTAAACCATGTATGCTTTGTTAATCCTTACTCATTACTATGTGAATTTCGCTCATCAGGAAGTCCGCCCAAATCGCATTCACATGTTAACGACATTGTAACTAATCTCCATAGAAGGAGAGTAGGGGAGGGGCGATGCGAGATCCATGTGAGAAATGCCAAGCCTGCGAAAGCAGGACAGAATGTCAAAGTGTAGCCTAATTCACTTCTTTTGAGGTAAACATTTCGTTTAATTTTGGAAAATGGTCCGTCCAGAAGCCGACATTGATGAAGAGCGGTGTCATTTCGAACAGCGAACTGATCCAGCTGAGGATCAACTTCATGAGTAAGTATATTTCTTATGATCATACTGGTAAATATGTGACGGGTGCTGGACAAAAGGTCCGCAAGTAGCAAATCTTGAAATCGCGCTAGGAGGCAAAAAAGGTTTTTAAAATTTTTTTTTACTGTTTTCCTTTTTTTCATATTACGGAAGTTAAAGTGTTGAAGAAGTCACTCAATAGAATAAACAACATTTTTAGGGTCACTAAATACTTATAATTTGTCAGCAAAGTCGGCTTGTTTTAGTGATTCTTACAGCTGGGTTTTGGAGGCGTGATGGGGGTGCAGTTTAATTAGCATGTTTGATTTCGTTGGCTATTGTCACTTTGTTTCGGTCAAGCCACCGCCCATAAATAAAGCCGTGTGGTAGTAGCCTGTTTGTTTACTGCGTGAGGTTGCTAAAATGCCGGACGCTCAATCAGTAGGTGAGAGTATAAGCTTTCTAACGATGTATAACATGTCTAATTTTGCTTTTGGAATAGCGTTTTATAGGTTAGCGTAACTGAACATTTTCTTACCATGGCATTCGCTCTATATGGTAGCATTAAAAGACGTTGCACCTAACGAAACGTTGTCAACGATTTTTCGTAATTCCTTGGAAAATACCATTATTATTGAAGACTTCTGGGCATAGCTAAGCCATATGTTTGCTGACAGACCTATCTGACATCGTTTTCTGGAGCAAAACAGAGCGGATATAACTGTCATTGATTTACTGTCTCTGTCTCCATCTACTGAACATAGATAAGATTTCATCATTGCTATGTAAGTATTACTGCTCAAAATATTTCGATTATTACGATATTTTAGAAATTGAGTGTCTTTAAATAGGTTAGTGGTATTATGTAATGTGGATATTTCACACTGTAATGTAAGCGTTAGTTAGTAGTGTAATGGTTTTTGTGACGCATACAACAGTGATGAGGAGAGTGTTGAAACATTGCCAAAACGTGGTGGACGGAGTGTACAGAGTATAGAAATAGGCTACATACAAGGGTTAATTATTACACATTTAGGTACTGTGCAGCATTGTGTGACTATATGTTTGCATTATGTTTAAATTATATCTATGTTTCATCTTAAACCTTCATAGGGGGCTCATATGCTTTACAATGGACAAAAAGCATTATATTCCTTTTTGGAGAGATTTTGGATTTGTTTCTGGACCCTTAGCTATTTTAGACCAGTGTTAATCATTTAGACATTGTGGGTAGATTTGGAGATGCTGGGTACACTGCTTAGTTTTTGCTTCATAGATCTTTAGTAGTTCTACATATCCACCGATTTTATTAACTTGTGGTCAAGAAGTTTTTGATCCAGGACATATATACTTTAACCCGCAATCTCCCAGTATTTCATTGCGAACTAAAAAAGGAGCAAATTCATTTTAGATTTTTTGCCTTGACCATTGCATTTGTGGCACTTTATTTCTTACAAAATTATGAATATAAAGTAATCTAAGCTAGTATTATAAATGGTACAAATGTATTGCTTCGTTTAAGACATTTTTCTAGTCTCTGTGGTATTCACATCTGGAGTTATAAAGCTTTAAATAGGGTAACCCCTAAATGGGCAAGGATTTACAGTTACTCTAGTGGGGGAGTGGTTGGGGTGGAGTTAACTAGCTATTGTTCCCACCCATTATCTCCCTGTGAGAAGTGTGAAAAGTTCAAGATCTTTCAAGGGGATTTTCTCTGCTACTTGATTTTAGGAGTACCAACATTCAAATAAGCATATCTTTTTCAACTATTTTCATATTTCAATGTATGACACATCATTTGAAAGCTTATAATCTGCACTTTCGTAATCTGTAAAAAACTGAAAAATGACCTTGCCCTACTTGCGGACCAAAACACCAGCACCTGTCACATATGTGTACTGTATTGCAACGTATCTCTGTGTTTGTAGGAATATCCAGCAATATGCGCGTTTGTAAATTCCCACATTACAAACGATTCAAACTATTGCATCTCAGAATTATAGGCTAGGCTCTCTGCGTCTGGTTGTGTGTTAGACGTATCAGGTAGACTGTATTTTTTTCGATCATATTGGTAATAAATATCCCATGCCTGGCGTGTAGTGGCGTGGCTAGGATTCTAAAACTGATGTCCTCGCACAATCGATATTAGCATACTGTAAGTAAATTCGGGAAATAGCAATATAATAACCACTTAGCTAAACAGACCTAGCCTACTTCAGATTGAGGCATTGTTATTGATGAGTTGCATGTAGTTGATCTGGAATATCAATGTTTATTTAGTTTAGCTAATGTTGATAGCTTGCATTATTTGTAAACGTGTGCTGTATTACATTCTCTGTGTGTTTGTAGGAATATTCACTAATATGCGCGCTTGTAAATTCCCACACTACGAACGATTCTAACCATTGCTTCTCAAAATTATAGGCTACCTCTCTGCGTTTGGTTGTGTTTGTTTGGTTCTTTGTCTGTATATGATGTAACCATGTCACATTTCCTAAGTTTTGTTTTCATTAGTTAGTGGTTTGCCCCTTTTTTGTAAAGCACATTTAATTTTCACCTGTTGAAGGAAATGTGCTATATAAATAAAGTTTGATTTGATGTCACATTTCCTAACAATTTTGTTTTTATCATATTTACAGAGATGCTGATCAGGAAACACGGCCTAGTTCACCACTAGCTAAGAGGCGACGCAATCATTGCAAGAGTACACCATCTCATCTCATCTTCCATGCGTATAGTTTGCTTCAATAAATGTTCTGAAAATCAAAAGATGTCTTTGTTTCTGTCTTCTAAATGGCTCACTGAGTCTTTGTCTTAGTGGTGGGGAGGCATGCGGCCTCGAATAGCCTACTTAGCTGGCAAGTCCTCCTACCCAATGCATATTCATTACAGAAAGGCCATTTGCCCTCCCATTCTCACCTGGTGTTGAAAAATAGTAGTCACGACACTAACCTTTAGCAATTTATTTTATATTTCTCATTGGATTTGCTAAAATATTTTGTCATCTTTTGATACCCAAGACCTTGATGAACACATTTCAGTGACCAAAAATCTTAGTTACAAATGTTTAGTGTGTTTTATTACAACATTCCCGTGCATGTTCAAAAGTACTGTTTACAGTTTGTGTGTTTTTAGAGCAATTTGCAATCTACATTATGACCTACTTACTGCTGCCATATTATTGTAGCAGGGTTTGTGCTGAAAACAGAGATATGAAACACTTTGGAATCACTGCGTATAAAGTTGATGAAATTTACACAAATGTCAGAGCATGGCACAATCACCACAGTGTGCCTCATTTTACGCTCAGACCCCAGAGGGTTAATTTGAAAATGCTGTAATTGAGTAAGCAACTCAAAGAAATCACGGAAACAACGATAGAGACCCGGCTACACTGACGATTATCCTAAAGTAGGCCTATCCCATCCGATATCAGCCTAATATTAGCTGGGGCTTTATTCTTCTGAAATACAAATGATATCTCCAAATCACATAGCTACACACCTCTAAAGTTGGTGAGTCACCCAGAAATGCAACGCAGCGTGACATCAACTACAATTTTTCAATGTAGATTGACCGATGTCCTTATGAGGAAAAGTTACACTCTGTTGCCCCATAATGTCAGTAGTATCTCCCCCTGGCCGGCAGACCTTCTGCTGTAAAGACTAATACGTTAAATGAAACCCATAACCACATAACTGGTAAGAGAGTACACATGCACGGAAAAAAAGATTTAAACTCATTACATCAACTGTTTATAATGCCAATGTTCAAATAGCTTAACCCCTTCGCGCAAGCCCCTAGTGGTCGGCATGCCGGCGTGCCCAGATTACTGAACTCAGACATTCAGTGCTACTGCAACCAAAGTACGAGTTAAAAACAGAAACGCGTTGTTTTAGTTTCGTAAGCAGACGATACAGTACAACTATGCCGAATACGGAGTTTTGCAGCGCCACCATTGTCAATCTGGTCGTTCATTTAAAACACCCCCCCCTCTTCCTGCAGTCTCATCTACAACTACACTCCCCACCCATGACATAACGGACAATATTGGCATTCATAAAAATATTCTTTCACCACTAAAAAATCGTATTCTGTCATAGCAACAAGATAAACCCGACAATAGCCCTAAGATATGCCAATACAGCAGTGAAAACGCTGCTCACTGAATAACAAAATCAATTACGCATTCACTCGGGTAGCAGTAAAACAAAGACGCTGCCAACGAAACGTTGTCAAATATTTTTTGGAATTTCTTGGAAAATACTATTATTATTGAGGACTTCTGAGCACAGCTAAGCCATATGTTTGCTGATAGCTAGCTGACATCGTTTTCTGGTGTAAGACAGGAGCAGATATAACTATATCATTGATTTCCTTTCTCTGTCTCCATCTACTGAAAACAGATAAGATTTCATCATTACTATGTTGTATTACTGCTCAAAATACTTCGGTTATATATCTTATTTTTGAAATTGAGTGTTGTTAAATAGGTGGTATTATATAATGTGGATATTTCACACTGTAATGTAAGCGTTAGTTAGTAGTGTAATAGTTTTTGTGAAGCACGCAACAGTGATGACGTGAGAGTTGGGGCACTGCCAAAACGTGGTGGACGGTTGAAAATTGTTTCCATGTCGTCCCATCCCCATACAAGAAAACATACGAGAGTACAGAGTATAGAAATACATACAAGAGTTAATTATTACACATTTAGGTACTGTACCTGCATTGTGTGACAATATTTTTGCATTATTTTTTAACCTGACAGCAATGTGCCATCTTGAAACTTCATAAGGGGCTCATTTATATGCTTTATAATGGACAAAAAGCATTTTATTTATTTTTGGAGAGATTTTGGATATGTTTCTGGACCCCTAGATATTTTAGATCACTGTATTGATGGAAAGCTTGTAATTCCTACTTGAAAATGATGCAACAGTGAGTTTCTTGAGACAAAACAGTTGATTTGCAGTGAAATACGTGAATATGTTGTGATTCACAGCAATGCATAATTTAGACATTTTGGATAGATTTGGAAACGCTGGGTACACTGCTTAGCTTTTGCTTCATAAATCTATAGTAGTTCTACATATCCACTCTTATATTTTATGAACTTGTGGTCAAGAAGTTTTTGATCCAGCACATGTATAGTTTAACCTGCTGTATATATGCAATCTCTCAGTATTTCATTGCAAACTAAAAAAGTGCAAATTCGTTTTTTGTCTAGACAATTGCATTTGTGGCACTTTATTTGTTCCAAAATTATGAATATAAACTAATTTGCGTTAGTATTGTAAATTGTGCAAATGTCCTGCTTCATTTAAGCCATTATTCAAGTCTCTGTGGTGTTCACATCTGGAGTTATAAGGCTTTAAATAGGGTACCCCCTAAATGGGAAAGGATTGGCAAGATTTGGCATGTGCGCAAAGGGGTTAAAGCATACAATTTTGAAAAATGTTACTAAAATGAATTTTTGATCCAAAAGGATAATTTATAATTAAATGCTATTAAAAGTCAAAAGTATACTTTCTTGGACCTTTTGGATAGTGAACAAAGATAAGCATAGTTTTGAAGTTATCATCCCAAAACGCTAGAACTTCCAAAACCCTAGTGTGGAAATGGATAGAACCAATTTAACTGGTTAAGCATTTCATGCCAATATCAGGCCTGCAGGTTATTTGTCAAAAACACCACTGATGGTCCACTTGCGAAGAGGCCAGTGCCAATCTCCTTTTCATCCACTTAAATCACTACATTCCACCGTGTTCTAATTGCCCCAACGATGAAGTGAAAGTGCGCCCAACAGCTTCCATTTTCAACCCAAGCTGAAAGGAAGACAGCCACAATAAAGACAAGTTGCATTTTTTCTTTCGCATTCAAATAGAAATTTTCACATTCCAATGTCAATATTTTTTTTCTTTTACAATTCAAAGAGCATTTGAATATTGAACCATCATTTTACAGCCCTAACTGCCATTGATAGTTCTTTGGTGCTCATGTTAAAAGGCAACAGAAAAAAACTCAAAATGGAAATTACCTACCTAGAATCAACTCTAGAACTTTTGTTAGCTTTCTTGGGTATGAACTAATGATGCAACAACACACAGCTGGTCAAGAAACAGCTAAGCAGCCAAATGTCCAATTTTTGTTCCCCAAAATTGTCCTACATGGTTCACCTGATATGGATGTAAATACCTGGAAATTAAAGCTTACCCCCGCATTTGAACCCATATACCGAATATTCATATCCAATCCAATGAGCTTGAGTAGAGCCAACACAACAAAAATTGTGTGAGTGTCCAAATACTTATGCACTATATGTAGACTTATTCCATCCAGTTCCCTCTCCATTGGTAAAGTCCTAAGGCAATTCTGAATTGCCACTTGGGACTCCTAGCCACAGCTGGCCCAAGGGCAAAAGTACTTTAGGTGGACAACCCATTTGGGAGAATGTTATGGGGTATGTTAACTGATGCGCCCAGTAACAACATCACTACTACTTCACATTATACAATTTAATTTAATGACGATTAAGAATAATTAATTTTTCCCAATATTGTGTGTGCATTGTTCCACATAAAATTACAATTTTTTGTCCAATGTATTCTCCTCATTTCATGGCTAAGCATTAATTATACGTCAATTAAAATTGTCAGATGAAAATACAAGAGGTTTTTATAATCCAGAGCTGCATTAATTCAAATGGCAGTGCCACAAAACATTTTGCTTACAGGACAAACTGATCAACCACTAGTGGTTAGAGGTTTATGTTTTTGGAGTATACAGCATGACCTTTTCCCCCAAACTACATAAACCTTTCGTAGCTGTGCACATTGAAAGCGGCTAAAATCATACACTGACTGCCCACTTACCGTTTAGTTCCAATAGCATCAAGCTCATCAATGAAGATAATTGAGGGGGCCTTCTCTTTGGCCAGAGCAAAGGCATCACGGACCAATTTAGCCCCATCACCAATAAACATCTGGACAAGCTGTGGGCCAGCGAGCTTCAGGAAGGTGGCCTGGGATAGCAAGGACAAAAGGATGTTACTGAAATATGAGAGCAACAGCAAAAGGCATGTGGGCTTAAGCCTAATGCCTTCTTTTAAATCAGCTGGTACAGAATGTAATTTAATACAGGCATGCCCAAGGTTGTCACTTAAGATTTTAATTCCTGCACTTTAGTAAATGATATGCAGTTGATATTTAATTTATAATACCCATTCCTAACTTTTCAAAAAAAAAAAAAAAAATTATAAAAGGTCCTAAATATACCAAAATAAAAAGCAACATGAGTGTGGTATTCACAAATAACTATGAAAACACAAAATATGTTGCCAGTAAATAAGTCATCATCAGAAAGCTGGCGTGGCCTGTTTGATAAAAACAAATTAGGGTTTCCATTGTATGATCTAGAGGTTTTGTGTCCCATTAATTAAACAAAATGTGACAAAGGAAAAACTGTACAGAGAAACAGTGCCATTGGTCTGAACAGCACAGTTGTAGAAACAGAAACAAATGGACTTTACCTTGGTCTGGGCAGCACAAGCTCTTGCCAGCAATGTCTTCCCTGTGCCTGGGGGTCCATACATCAGCACCCCCTTTGGCGGCTGGATGCCCAGGTTCTCAAATTTTTCCTTATGATTCATTGGCAGAACAATGGCTTCAACCAGCTGCAAAGCAGAAAACCCAGTTAACGCACAACTTTAAATCACCGGCTGCAAGGCAAAGAGAACCCAGCTACTGCACAACCTTACATCAGCTGCTGCAAGGCAAAGAGAACCCAGTTACGGCACAACCTTAAATCAGTGGCTGCAAGACACAGAACCCAGTTACTGCACAACCTCACATCAGCGGCTGCAAGGCAAAGAGAACCCAGTTACTGCACAACCTTACATCAGCGGCTGCAAGGTAAAGAGAACCCAGTTACGGCACAACCTTAAATCAGTGGCTGCAAGACACAGAACCCAGTTACTGCAAAACCTTAAATCAGGGGCAAAAAGGACAAGTATAAAAGATATATACTCCCATTTAAAAAGTAATCAAGAATACTCTATATTGCAATTCAATTTTATTTGTCGGCCTTGATGTTTACCATAAGCACAAAAAGATTTCAAGTTCCTGCAAGACGTTTTGCAGGTTGGCCATATGCAGCAGCTAGCACTGTTTTTTGGCAGTTTCTTACCTTACAGTGAAAAAATTCTCAATTTGACATTACAGTGCAAAGTAAATGACCTAAAAGCAAGCTACCACTACCCTCTCGAAGAACTACCCATCGTCGCTTTTGCCCCTGCTTGGAAACCCATTACACGTTTCAGTAATCACACCGTTCCAAGTTCATCAAGCTCATTTACATAGCTGTCGACTGCAGTTAATGGCTTCCTTCTAGCTTAGCTTAGCTATTCTACTGCGCACTGACCTATGAACCGTGTAAGAACTAAAATGTAAACTGTATTCTCAAAACAGCGCTTTTTCCACGGTAGTTAATAGTTCATTCTCAATGTAATGGTTGCCAAGTAATTTGCAGCTAGCAACAGCAATTAATTTATAATAAATTAGCTATCTTTGTTAGCTAGCTATGTCAGTTAGTTCACGCATAGCACCGTAGCAGCAATGGGAATAATATCGGTTAACACTTGGTTACCACAATTTTCTGTGTCAATCAAGTATCTACTTTTCGGGTCATTTCAAAATAATAGCTAAAAGAAAGATTTATTTGAGCTTTTATGTACTATATCACATGTTCAGTGGGTCAAAAGTTTACATACACTTTGTATTTTGTGCCATTGCCTTTTAATTGCTTAACCACTTAGCGTAATCCCCCTAGTGGTCGACAGGCCGGCATGCCTAGATTGCTCAACTCAGACATTCATTACTCCTGCAAGCAAAGTAGCAGTTGAAAAGAGAAACTCTGTTCTAGTTTCATTAGTAGACAACACACAACGAACATGTCGAATACTGAGTTTTGCAGCGACACCATTGTCGCGCTGGTCATTCATTTAACAAGAACCCCCTCCTTGCAGTCTCATCTGCAACTACACCCCCCACCCATGGCACACTGGACAATAGTGTCTATCTGGGCATTCACAGAAATATTCTTTCACCACTATAAAATCATATTCCGTCATAGCAACAAGACAAATCCAACAATAGCCCTAAGATATGCCAATGCAGCAGTGAAAACGCTGCTCACTGAATAACAAAATAAACGAGACAAAGTTTTAAAAAATTATACCATGTCAATCTACAGTCAATATCTGGGACTAAATATGGAATAAATACACATCCTGGTTTTCCATGTAGAGATGTCCCTTTTGAGACTGAGTGGTCATATATTGTCTTGGACAATTCATTTGTGAAATATATGCGCATTTGTGATGCTTGGGTACCTTCCAAAATAGCTGTGCCTACCACACATGTCGTTTACGGCGTTGTCGCCCTTTTTAGTACAGACTGGCTTGATTGACAATTTATTTATTCAGTAGATGAGAGTATAAGCTTTCTAACGATGTATAACATGTCTAATTTTGCTTTTGGAATAGCGTTTTATAGGTCAGCGTAACCTAAAATTTTCTTATCATCGCATTCACTCTGTGGTAGCAGTAAAAGACGCTGTTATCGTTACTCTGGTTTTATTAGTTTTTTAATGAACTGACAGTTTGAAGACAATAGTAGAGCGCGCCAGGTTACAGTTGGCTAACCACGATGTACTGTATGTCTTGCGATTTCAGGTGAGCGACGACGTCTAAATTTGCACAAGTGATATTGCATTAGTACAATGGATGTATAAGAATGCTAGGATGTCAATGATGCTAGTAGAGTGTGTGTATGAGATTGCTAAATGTTAGGAAATACAAGTACATGCTTATATCATGTAGTCGCTAGCTAACTGGCTAGTTAGCCCACTGTAGCAGCTAGTTAACTGGCTAGTTAGCCCTACTGTAGCAAGCTAGAAGCTAGAAATGTCCGTTCGTAATCAGTAATATGTGCTTACGTGTGAATGTCTAGTAAATGTGTGTTTAGTTATGGTGAGAATAATGTGTTGATCCGAATCTGAGAATTGCAAACTTTATTTTATTGAGAATGTATGACAATAGATAATAGATCGCTGTGGACAGAGCAGCTGTGATGATGGCAAGATTGTGTTGTGTGGCGCAGCAGCAGTGAACTTTGTGTAGAGGAGCAGCTCTGTGTGTGGCTGGCCTATCACAAGTACGGATATTGACACATTTTACTCGGATGGTACTCGTGCTCGTAAATAGTACATTATCCCTACCGGATACTCGTTTCATCAGAGTATTCGGTTCAACCTTAGTGTTTATATCTTATTTTGCATGACAGTGCCACGAATAGGACATCCTCACAGGCCAAGTGCTAGGGATGAGGGGAAATTAGCGTGCGCATGCAGGTGAACACAGCGTTCGGGCTCATCTAATTGCAAACTGTCACGATTCTTAGCTGCTGGAGTAAATTTTCCTTGTGGGTTATTCTCGGTCGGAAGATGTGGGTGGTTGCAAAAGGATTGCTTTCTTCTCATTCGTCGGGAGTGGTGAAATTGCCTTTTTGAATGGCGGCTTCTCGCTCCTTCTTCGTCACAAACCTTGACTTTGATTGTAATCTTGATTAAATATATTCGTATTTAAACTATTTCTATTGCTTGCTGGACATTAAGACTCTCATAATTTGGGGGTTTTGGGGTATTTTATAAATGTATATTTTGGTGTTAATTTAACGTCGGCTTGTGTGTAGACTAAAGTTGAATGTGCGTCCATTGAGACGTGATTAATTGATTAGCCTGCTTCAGTACACTGTGGGGCTATATTATCATCTCCGATTGTTTCGTTATACATATTATTGTTATATTGTCAAAAAAGGAAGTGTATGATTTTCAGTTTGTGGCTTTAATTAGTAGCCTCTGCCCAGTCTTCCAGCACCGTCAGTAGGCTAGCCCGGTACTACCAACTTGTACCTAATAAAGTGGCCGGTGAGTGTATATAATTATACCGACATCCAAGTAGATTGTATGCCTATACAAATCAGCTACCTATCACCTGGTAGTGCGATTCCTAAGTCCCGTAACATCCCCCTCCCCTCGCTCCCCTCGCTTTTTTTTCCCTTCAGATCCACACTGATCTCATATATGGCCTCTCTGGAGTCCAGTTGACGGAAATCCGTCGTAGCGACGGAGAACTTTAATCCCTGGGTCTTTAATAGGTCGAATTAACTGTATTAAAATGAATATACTACTCCTCTACCTGTTCCAAATGCTACCTACCGTTGTACCAAAATATTTCTTTAAACAATTGAATTCAAGCATGTCAAGGTTCATATGGAGGAAAAAACCATCAGGAAGGGGGCCTAAAACTTCCTAACTATCAAACCTTCTACTGGGCAGCACAATCTCGGGCAGTTTGGGTATGGCAAGCAGATGTACAACAGCCAGTACAACTATTTGGTTGCAAACAGAACGGCATGATCTCAACTCTATGTCTCTAGCTTCAGTCCCATATGTACCTTTCTTCAAACAACTACAAACACTGACAACGAACCCATTCATAAAACACACTTACAAAATATGGTCTGAAGTAAAAAGTGGAAGTATTCAACCCATCTATGACCTTACTCTGTTACACACAAACCCTCTCTTGCCTAAGGCTATAAGAGACGGGCTTACTCAAGTATGGTTTAGGAAGGGCATCAAGACATTTGGGGATCTATACAAGGAAGGGGTCTTAGAATCATTTAAAGAACTTACTGCTAAGTATGGCCTTGACGGGAGACAAATTCCTGCAACTCAGACACTATATTTTAACAGAACAAGGGGGTAAACTTTACCGATCACAAAACAACCATTAAATAATATGCTGAGTAGCAAAAAATAAATTAAAGGGTTTGTATCTTACACCTACGCTGGCATTAATCATCTACTAGAAAAGGAGGGGCATAAGGTGAGGGGAAAATGGGAGGGTGACCTAGATCACAACTTTGATGAAGATTTTTTTTAATAATAAACACACATTGACTCAGTTCAATCTGATACATAGAGTCTACTACACCCCGGAAAGACTGCACAGTATAAACCAAACAATCTCTCAATACTGTCCAAGGTGTAAATCTGAAGTTGACTCCCTTATTCATATGTTCTGGTCTTGTTCACAATTATCTAGCTACTGGGAAAACATATTAAGAAGCATGTCCACGATAACTAAAATAAACATCCCACCTGAACCAAGGCTAGCTCTATTAGGGGATACATCGATATTGCCAGTGCAGGGTAACAAAATAAGATTTATAAGAATAGCTTTGGCAACAGCTAATAAATGCATAGCCCTTAAATGGAAGGATGAGCACCCACCACCGCCCTCTCTCTGGCTCAGCGAACTAACTTCTTGTATTCCCAATGAGAGAATAATGTACAATTTGAGGCAGAGGCCTAATGTATTTGAGGGAATATGGCATAACTTGATTGACTTTGTGGAAGCAGCTGACCTAGATGATTGAGGAGTCATGCCTAGACAAGAAGTGGTTGCAGTTCAATCCAATTTTAATGGTCGCTCTTTTTTCCAGAACTGTTGTTACATTTATTTCTAAGTTTATTAACTTTCTTTGTATTCCTGTGTGCATCTTTTAATATTTTTTTTTTATATATATAATTTTTAGGTCTATTTTTCTGGAGGGTCCTGTTAATATGCCCTGTGGTACTTAGTACATATCTCTGTATTCATTTCTGTATACGTCTTTTTATTTGTTTTGGTGGTTATCATCTTGCGTTGTTTATGTACCAGTAATGGGAAATGGGGGGGGGGGGGGGTGGGGGGGGGGGGGGGCATGGGTTGAATTATGTGTTCAAATTGCATCACTGTCTATTTTGTGAAAAAATTCAATAAATAAAAAGTTCAAAAGAAAGAGTCTGTGGTCATTGCGGTTATTTCTGGAGGGAACCCTGAAAAGTAGCAAGGTCTCGGTGCTGTATCGGTATGGGGCATGCCGCCCCGCCAAGGCGTAACTTGGAGGGATGGCATACCTGCAATCGCAATTATTGAACACACTGTACAATAAATGGCATTCATTTTGACCAGGCATTCCTCTTGAAATCTTACTGCCACACACCTAGCAGTTTTAGGGTCCAAACACACACACAGAACTCAGGATATCTGCACCCCAGGCACTCACCTATACACAAATGTATCTATGTACGTTACACAAGCCAGAGGCTTGGGTAAAAGCACCAGTGCAAGTTAACTACACATCAGCAAAGACTTCATTAATTTCAGTTTGCCAGACTTTTAAGTCCATTCATACAACCAACATTAGGCATCAAGTAATTTCCCCCCACCCTAATTAACTTGCATGACGACACAGCATCATTGGTGGGGGACAACATGTTTTTATATAAAAAGGAGAGTTGACAGTCCGCACTGCTTGTTTTCTTTTTTTTTTTTTTTTTGCTTGATTCAAACAAGGAGAAATAAGAGATGGTGAGAGACAGAAAGGATTGAAACATGGAAGATGTGGTGAAAGGGATCAAGCCACACTCATCTATCTGGGAGACTTGTATATGGCTCGAGTTAGCCACCCTATAGACTGTGTCACATGTCTTGCCAGTAGCATACTTTTTAGCAACAGCACCTAGATTTTGTAATGGACCAATACATTTTGGATATCGCATAACAGAATGCAATGAATATTTTGTCTGTGTGTGCTTCAGTATCTCACCTCCTGAATCTGTTTGTCCAAGCCCCCAATGTCGCTGTATTGCTCAGTGGGACGTTCATCCACCTCCATGGCCTTTACCCGGGAGTCATACTCTGTGGGCAGAGTCTCCAGGATTAGGTAAGAGTCCTTGTTCACCCCCTGAGGACACAAATAAACCAAAAAAAACAAAAATGACACAGAAAGAATATAACTATAAACATTTTAAGTGGGCATTTTGTGCATACAGGGTATGCCTGCCATACGCAGATCCATTATCCTTTGTTTCACACATACACTGTGAATTTTTAAGTGTTAAGGACACTCCTACACTCAAGAGGAAGCAACCTAGTGTTTAAGAATAATTACATGTTGTTTTATGCAAAACATAATTGTATTTACAATGAAGATTATAGTAAGAAAATATGCTGTGAAACAGCTGGGTGTGTGGGCGTGTGCGCACGTGTCTGGAATAGTGTACTGTATCATAAGGTATAGCACGGACCCCTAGTACTGGGAAGGTATGAATGCAAAAATTACAGGTAGGCAGGGCAAACCACCAAGAGTGTTACAACTTTTCAGAATTCCTCACAGAAATATCTATAACCACACACTCTCAAAGCATAAAAATATTAAATTGTTTACACTCTGACCTCACATAGGCACATGGAACGCAGACAGAACTTAACACAGCCACACAATAAAGCTCCAAGGTTATTTTTTCCTTATATTCATTATCTCTTTCACCCCTTTGCGCACATGCCAAATCTGCTCAATCGTAGCCTATTTAGGAGGTACCTTATATAAAGCTTTGAAACTCCAGATGTGAGCATCACTGAGACTTGAGAAATGGCTTAAATGAAGCAAGACATTTGTACCATTTACAACACCAACTAACTTAGGTTTAGTGCCTTCGAAAAATATTCAGACCCCTTCACTTTTTTCCCACATTTAGTTACATTAGAGCCTGATTATAAAATGGATTAAATTCATTTTTATTCTCATCAGTCTACACACAATACCCCATATTGACAAAGCGAAAACAGGTTTTTGGAAATATTTGCAAATTTACTACATATAAAGAACTGAAATATCACATTAACATAAGTATTCAGACCGTTTACTTTGTTGAGGCACCTTTGGGAGCGATTACAGCCTCGAGTCTTCTTGGGTATGATGCTACAAGCTCAGTACACACCTGTATTTGGGGTATTTCGCCCATTCTTCTCTGCAGATCCTCTCAAGCTCTGTCAGGTTGGATAGGGAGCTTTGTTGCACAAATATTTTCAGTTCTCTCAAGAGATGTTCGATCAAGTTCAAGTCCGGGCTCTGGCTGGCCCACTCAAGGACTTGTCCCGAAGCCACTCCTGCATTGTCTTGGCTGTGTGCCAGTTGTCCTGTTGGAAGGTAAACCTTCAATCTTGGTTTCATTAGACCAGAGAATCTTGTTTCTCATGGTCTGAGAATACTTTAGATGCCTTCTGGCAAACTGCAAGCAGGCTGTCATGTGCCGTTTACTGAGGAGTGGTTTCCGTCTGGCCACTCTACCATAAACACCTAATTGGTGGAGAGCTGCAAAGATGGTTGTCCGTCTGGAAGGTTCTCCCATCTCCACAGAGGAACTCTGGAGCTCTGTCAGGGTGGCCAACGGGTTATTGGTCTCCTCCCTGACTAAGTCCCTTCTCCCCTGATTGCTCAGTTTGGCCGGGCAGCCAGCTCTAAGAAGAGTCCTGGTGGTTCCAAACTTCTTCCGTTCTTCCAATGATGTGCTTCAGCACCTTCAATGCTGTAGAAATTTTTTAGTACCTTTCCCCAGATCTGTACCTCGACACAATACAGTCTTGGAGGTCGATGGACAATTCCTTCGATTTCAGGCTTGGTTTTTGCCCTGACATGCACTGTCAACTGTGGGACCTTATATAGACAAGTGTGTGCCTTTCCAAATCATGTTCAATCTATTACATTTACCACAGGTGGACTCCAAACAAGTTGTAGAAACATATCAAGTATGATCAATGGAAACAGGATGCACCCGAGCTCAATTATTTTGAGTGTCATAGCAAAGGGTGTGAATACTTATGTAAATGTGATATTTCAGTTTTTTATTGTTAATAAATTTGCAAAAATTTCTAAAAACCTGTTTTTGAGTAGTCATTATGGGGTATTGTGTGTAGATTGTTAAGAACAAAAATGAATTCAATCAATATTAGAATAAGGCTGTAATGTAACAAAATGAGGAAAAAGTTAAGTGGTATGAATACTTTCCAAAGGCACTGCATATTCATAATCTTGAAAGAAATAATGTGCCACAAATGCAATTGACTAGGCAAAAAATCTCAAATGAATTTGCTCTCTTTTAGTTTGCAATGAAATACTGAGAGATCCCATACATAAAACAGGTTAAACTCCTGGATTTAAAAAAAATCCTTGACCACAAGTGCGTAAAATCTATGGTTGGCTATGCAAAACTACTAAATCTATCTATGAAGCAAAAAGAAAACTGTACCCAGTACCTCCAAATCTATCCAAAATCTCTAAATTATGCATTGCTGTAAATCACAACTTAATTGTGTATTTTACTACAAGTCAAGTGGAAATTACACTTTCCATCAGTACAATGGTCTAAAATATCTAGAGGTCCAGAAAAATATCCAAAATCTCTTCAAAAATGAATAAAATGCTTTTTCCTATTATAACGCATATAAATGTGTCCCTTATTAAGGTTTAAGATTAAACACTGATATCAGATTATAAAATAATGCAAAAACATTATCACACAATGTGGTACAGTACCTAAATGAGTAATCATTAACTCTCGTATGATTTTCTGAACTCTACAGTAAGCAATGTTTTCTTCTATGTGGATGGGACGACAATATTCAACCGTTCACCATGTTTTGGAGATGTCCCAACTCACGTCACATCCGGTGCATTAAATACAAAACCTGTTGAACTGCCGACTGAGCTATCAACAAATGCTTACGTTATAGTGTGAAATATCCTCATTATAAAATACTACTAATCAATTTAATCCCTTAGCGCACATGCCAAATCTTGCCAATCCTTGCCCATTTAGGGGGTACCCTATTTAAAGCTTTATAACTCCAGATGTGAACACCAGAGAGACTTGGAAAATGGCTTAAATGAAGCAAGACATTTGTACCATTTACAATACTAACGCAGATTAGTTTATATTTATAATTTTGGAACAAATAAAGTGCCACAAATGCAATTGTCTAGACAAAAAATCTAAAATGAATTTGCTCTTTTTTAGTTTGCTATGAAATACTGAGAGAATGCATATATACAGGAGGTTAAACTATACATGTGCTGGATCATAAACTTCTTGACCACAAGTACATAAAATCTAAAATCTGCAGAACTACTACAGATTTATGAAGCAAAAACTAAGCATTGTACCCAGCATCTCCAAATCTATCCAAAAAGTCTAAATTATGTATTGCTGTAAATCACAACACGTATCATGTATTTCACTACATATCAACTGTTGTGACTCAAGAAACTCACTGTTGCATAATTTTTAAGTGGGAATTACAAGCTTTCCATCAGTACAGTGGTCTAAAATATCTCCAGAAATGTATCCAAAATCTCTTCAAAAATGAATAAAATGTTTTGTCCATTATAAAGCATATAAATGTGCCCCTGATGAAGGTTTAAGATGAAACATTGCTATCAGATTAAAAAATAATGCAAAAAATATAGGGCTGTCAAAGTTAACACGATAACGCGCTAACGCAAATTCGTTTTAATGCCACAAATTTTTTTAACGTACGTTAACGCACATTCTGTTATGATGAACGTTTGCCCGACCCTTATGCTGCGTTCAAGACAACTCAGAAATAGTAAAAAACGAGGTCCGACTTGTGAAAAAAGCAACTGAACGGTCGTAGACCTCGGAATTATAGGTTGGCAATTCGAGCATCATATCTGAGCTCCGACTTTTCCAACTTCCTGATTGGTGATGTCACATTAAGATAAATGGCGGCATTTGTAGTTCGTGGTCAGAAAGAAAAATGGTATATTTAGGCTTTTCATGCATTTTCATTTGGGTGTGTGATTATATGATATGCGTTAGTATCATTTATGTTTCCCATTCATTATAGCAATATGTGAAATTTAAAAGTTACGATATCCATCAGCAACTTTTTTCGCTCGCCAGCTTAGCTAGAAAACATTATTTTGCTCAGAAATAAATGCTACAAATGATATAACGAAATACCTGACAGTGATAGCATATTTACATTTCAGTACTACTGCAGCCTAACTAGTTTTGCGGTTTCGCTCTATTTAATCATTTAATACACTCCTTAACAATAAAATAAAGCAGCGTTTTCTGTGGGAATCCATGTTTTCAAAAAACAGTGTGAACGCAGTTTTTTATTGTCTGGACATATGGTTCAGAAGAAGGGAGCTGCCCTGTCGTCCGACAATGTAAACAGGCTTGAATGTTAAAGCAACTGGTCCGGTGCAAATAAATAGAATAGTAGCCTAACTGTTGTATCCAAAGAAATGGAAGTATAGCCTAAGAGCAATATCCTAGTTTGAGTCCTAGTTCGGTATTATACTCCCTTTTCCACTGTTTCCTCCTCACTTTATTTATTGTTTGTTTTATTTTGTATCATCCTGTTTTGATCCCACATAGTAGAAGGGGATGTTTTTGTGAGCTTTTTTCCCTGTGTGAGGTTGGACACAATTGCGTTGTGTGATTTGCTTTAGAAGTGCGAGGGATCCAGGAAATTATCTTTGAGTAATGGAAAATTTAGCTGACCACCTGTTGTACAATGTGTCTGTTGTTGCGATGCATTGAGGTCCATCATTTTGTGTTAATGCTTAAAAAAACAGGATGTTTTAGTGAACCTAAGCATAAGCATAAAGTTGGACACACTACATTGTGTGAGTACTCATATTACTAAGTAATGTTAAATTTAGCAGGTCAATATGCCCATCTGTTGTTGCCTGTTGGGCTTGGGTTTGCCATGTTATGATTTGAGCATATTTTGTTATGCTAAATGCAGTACTTTTGAAGGTTTCTGGACAATATTTGTCATTGTTTTGGGTTGTTAATTGATTTCCTATAATATAGACATTTGCATAAAGTAAGCATATTTGTCCACTCCCATGTTGATAAGAGTATTAAACACTTGAAAAATATCACTTTAAGGTACATTTTGAACAGATAAAAAATGTGCGATTAATTTGCGATTAATCGTGATTAACTGTGGACAATCATGCGATTAATCAAGGTTAAATATTTTAATCGATTGACAGCCCTAAAAAAATATTGTCACAATGCGGTACAGTATCTAAATGTGTAATAATTAACTCTTGTATGTATTTCTATACTCTGTACTCTCGTATGTTTTCTTGTATAGGGATGGGACGACAAAAACAATTTTCAACCGTCCACCACGTTTTGGAAATGTTCCAACTCTCACGTCATCACTGTTGCATGCTTCACAAAAACTATGACACTACTAACACTTATATTACAGTGTGAAATATCAATATTATGTAATACCACTAACCTATTTAAAGACACTCAATTTCAAAAATAACGTATAACCGAAGTATTTTGAGCAGTAATACTTACATAGCAATGATGAAATCGTATCTATGTTCAGTAGATGGAGACAAAGACAGTAAATCAATGATACTGTTCTATTAATTTCTGTTTTGTTCCAGAAAACGATGTCAGCTAGGTCTATCAGCAAACATATGGCTTAGCTATGCCCAGAAGTCCTCAATAATAATAGTATTTTCCAAATAATTTGCAAAAATCGTTTACCACGTTTCGTTAGGTGCAGGGTCTTTTACTGCTACCATAGAGTGGATGCGTAAGTGAATGCGATGATAAGAACATTTTCGGTTACGCTGACATAAAAAACGCTATTCCAAAAGCAAAATTAGACATGTTATACATCGTTAGAAAGCTTATACTCTCACCTACTGAATAAATGAATTGTCAATCAAGCCAGACTGTACTAAAAAGGGCGACAACGCCGTAAGCAACACGTGTGGTATTGCGCACAGCTATTTTGTAAGGTACCCAGGCATGACAAATGCGCGTATATTTCACAAACAATTTCATAAATAACATATAACAGAAATATTTTGAGCAGTAACACTCACAAATCGACCAAGAAATCTTATGTGTTCAGTAGATAAGAGACAGAAAATCAATGCTGCCGTTCTCCTCTTCTGACTTAGACTCAGCTGATACTCTTTTCTGGCCTATCAGCAAACATATGCCTTAGTCATGCGCAGAAGTCCTCAAGAATAACATTTTTCAAGAAATGACAAAACTCATCAATAACGTTTTGCCGGGTGCAGTGTCTTTTACTGGTGCCTCAGAGTGAATGCGTAAGGGGATGATGATGATTCACAACTTTCGGTAACGCTGGTTTATAAAACGCTATTCCAAAAGTAAAATTAGACATATTGTACATCGTTATAAAGCTTGTACGACCATCTACTGGATAAATTATTATTCTCAATCAAGCCAGGTTGTACTGAAAAGGGCGACAACACCGTAAAGGACCTGCATGGTATTACGTACAGCTATTTTTGAAGATACCCAGGCGTCAAATGAACATATATTTAAAAAACGAATTGCTGGAGATATTAAATGACCACTGAACCATGAAAGGGACATCTTTACATGTAAAACTAATGGTAAAATTTTATATTTATTTCATATTTAGTCACAGATATTGATAGTAGAATTCCGTAATACAGTTGAGGCCAAATTTTACATACACCTAGGCTAAAGACATTCAAACTCAATTTTTCACAACTCCACACATTTCATGTTACCAAACATTTCCTGTGTTGTCAATTAGGGTAGTATTTGGTGGCATTGCCTTTTAATTGCTTAACTTGAATCAAACGCTTGGGGTAGCCTTCCACAAGCTTCTCACAATACTTTGCCAGAATTTTTGCCCATTCCTCCTGACAGAACTGTCAGGTTTTGTGGGCCACTTTGCTCAGACAGGCTTCCTCAGTTCAGTCCACAAATTTTCTATGGGATTCAGGTCAGGACTTTGTGATGGCCACTCCAATACTTACACTTTGTTGTCTTTAAGTCATTTGGTTACAACTCGGAGGTATGCTTAAGATCACTGTTCTACTGAAAGACCCAGTTGCAACCAAGTTTAAACTTTCTAGCCAATGTTTTTAAGTCTTGCTTCAGTATTTCTAGATAATCTACCTACCTCATGATGACATCTATTTTCTGAAGTGTACCAGTCCCTTTTCCAGCAAAACACCCCCACATCATGATTCCGCCACCCCCATGCTTCACAGCTGGGATGGTGTTCTTTGGATTAAAAGCCTCAACATTCTTTCTCTCCATATATAGCGCTGATCATTATGGCCAACCAATTCAAATTTTTTTCATCTGACCAGAGAAAACTCCTCGAAAACACTAGGTCTTCGTCTGAGTGATCAACTGCAAACTTCATTCTGGCTTTTGTATGCCGTCCTTGGAGTAGGGACTTCATCCTTGCGCTACAGCCTTTCAGGCCATGGCGATGTAGGATTCTCTTAATAGTGGACGTAGATACTTTAGTACCTGATGCCTCCAACTCCTATACCAGTTCCTTTGTGGTTGTCTTGGGGTTCAGTTGAACCTTTCGGACCACAGTTCATTCAGCCCTGGAAGTTAATTTGTGCCTCCATCCTGAACGATGCAGTGTCTGTGTGGTCCCAAGATTTTTATATTTGCATACAATTGTTTGTACAGCTCATGGTACCTTCAGTTGTTCCTAAGGAGGAACCGGACTTGTGGAGGTCCAGCATCTTTTTTTCTGAGGTCTTGGGCAAAAAGGCAGTGGCTCTAAATGTAGCCCATTAAATACAACAACAGGTGCCAATTAACCTAATTATGACAATTGGCCAATCAGAAGCCTCTAAAAAGTCATTACTTCAATTTCTGGAATCTTCCAACCTGTTTAAAGAGACAGCCAATTTGGTGTATGTAAACTTTTGATCCACTGGAATTCTGATATAGTGAACAAAAGCTGAAATAAATCTGTCTGTAATCGATTGTTTTAAAATGTGATGTGAACACAGTAGATGCCCTAATTGACTTGCCAAAAGAAAAGTATGGCAACATGAATTTTGCGGAGTTGTGAAAAACTGAGTTTGAATATCTTTAGCCTAGGTGTATGTACACTTTTGGCCTCAACTGTATAATTCTACTAAAATTCCTCATGTCTCTCTATGCAGTACATCAGTTACATCAACTTGTTTGTGACGAGTTGAAGTGGTACTATGTTAACTTGCATTGTCCCTACCAAATGAACTATATGAATGAATGTTTATTTCAGTATTCAGTGAGCAGCAATTTTCACAGCTGTACTGGCATACCTTTGCTATTGTTGGCTGTGTCTTGTTCCTATGACGGAATGCAAATTTTTAGTGATGAAAGAATGTTTTTATGTATGCCCAGATAAGACACTATTGTCCAGTGTGTCATGTGTGGGGGGTGCAGTTGCAGATGAGACTTCAGTAAGGGGGTGCTTGGTAAATGAACAACAAACGCGACCATAGTGGCGCTTAGAAACTCCGTCTTCGGCATAGTTGTCCAGAAACATTACTAATAAAGCTAGAACACAAAGTTTGTGTTTTCAACTGAATAATTTAGTTGCAGGAGCACAGTATGTCTGAGTTGAGCAATCTCAGGTCGTCGGCATCATAGCCGCTAGGTGACAGCACCAACAAGTTAATTGTCATGTGAATTATAGCCCCTTTTCCACTGGGTTGCAGAAACTAAATGCTGGCAGGAACTATCCACAACAGGAGCTAAACTGATTCCTGGACCACGTTCGCATTTGCTTTCAAATAACACCTCGAGAACCTTGAAGATTTTGCAAAGCAGACCCATCTATGCTCAAGAACTGCATATACAGACTGCATAAATAGGCTATGCTCCCATTATGAGGAGAAAACAATCGGTTACACTCCACAGAGTATTAGCAGTCAGTAGATTATCATGATTATAAAAATTCCAAAATAAACAAAGAGTAATTATTGTGTAGTTATACCACATCTTTCTACTATCAATATCAGTGAATACATATGAAATAAATATATAATCTTTCCATCAGTTACACGTAAAGATGCCCTTTCTAGATTCAGTGGTCATTTATAGTCTTGCACAATCAATAAATGGATTGCACAACTGCCAGGCACAAAAGCCTCACTTGCGGTATATACCTTTGTAACATTTTTCAGTACAATCAGGTTTGATTGATAACTCTTTTATCCAGTAGAGGAAAGTATAAGCTTTCCAACAGTGTATCATGTCTCCCAAGAGCTATATAACAAAGATTGAGAGCCTCGCGCAACAGTTTGACTTGTCACTTCAAAACAATGTTGTGCTGTCAACTGTAATATTACGTAATTGATTTTTACCTTCGGTTATTTGAAGATTTTACTAATTTTTCAAACTCATCAGCATGGCTAAACTGAAATCTGGCCTTGCTGATATGATCTGAGGAGTGGGTCAGAAGAGGAGGAAGCATGAAGTCTAGCCAGGATAAATACAAACCATGATGAAGATATCTGTATCACTGCTTATAACATTTCAATTATTTACAATTTGTAATATTTTTATAACTAAAAAAGCTTTCAGTATTGAGCAATTGTTTCCGTGCCCTGGGCAGTGTCAGGATAGTGGCCTGCTTTGTAAGAATTCATACCACTGACAATGAAATTGAGTGTCTCTCAGGAGGTTTGCGCTATTCTCTAATGCAGGGTTTTCCCTACCATAGAAAGGCTTAGGCGCAGCGCCTAAGTGATTTTGCGGAGCACCTTAAGCCGAACGAACATAAAAAGGCATTTAGCCGACATATCAGAATGAATGTAAAAATAACGGTGATGCGCTGACAAAAAACAAAAAAAAAAAAAAAAAAACGGAGAGGTGGCTTTATAGTTTTAAACACTCCGCGCTATGATGCCACTATAAATATTAGGGGGTGATTGACGAGTGTTATGTTTTTATGCATTAGGTTAGGTTAGGTTAAATGCATTCACAGAATATAGTGTTTTTTTCCCCAAAGATGGTATTTCTCGATATAATTGTGCCGCCCTGTTAACATATTACTACGGTTGCGGGTCAGGCACTCTTCGTGGTAAAAAGAAATTTTAGGATAGCGCTTCCAAATAGCTTGTTTCGAGAGTGCTGTGACAGAAACAGTGATAGATTTACCCACTAGCCACATCTGTCAAAATTGTAAGCAAGTAATCCTGTTTTCACGGTCGGGAAAAATTTTATGACAACGTTAGCCAGCGAAGCTAGTTAGTTGAGGTTACATAAAGATACCTCGATTGAACTAACGTTAGTATCTAACGTGGCTTGGTAGCTAAACAAAGTTAGGCTGTGTTCACTAAACAAAGTTAGGCTGTCTTTTTCTGATGAAAATCACTGGTCAAAGCGTTTTTTCATATATTAAAAAAAAAAAAGCTGTTCCAAAATATAGCTGAGAGCGCTAAAGCCCTCTGAAAACCTATGGAAAACCCTGTAATGGGGGCATTTGAGATACTGTAGTATAAGCGTTTATAGATGGCTCAGTCAGGTGCCATGTTGGAGGTTAGAGGTTTACCCTGAAGCGAGAACATCACCAAGATTTTTCTGACGGTAGAGTATTATTTTATTGTAATCTTATTGTACAAAATCTGGGGTATTAGTATCTCCATCAACAGTTGGCTGTTGTACATGGATGAAGTTAATTTTTGTGATCGTGGCTGATGAGGCAAAATCTATAACTGAAAGTCATGCACCTTCAATTCCAGCATCAGACTCTAAAACAGGGCTGCTTATCATCAACTCCAGAGACACAGAAATCAACTTCCATCTTTGGTCTTGGAAGTGGCATTACTAACAATGATTCCCAAATAACTGGCTCACGTCTCGCATGTTTTCCAATGGCCATCTCAGTCTCCAGACTTAAATTCCATCAAAAACATGTGGTCTGAACTGAAGAGGGGGGGTCCATAAGCACAAACCCAAAGATATCAATGATTCTGAAAAGTTCTACATGGAGCAATGGTCAAAAATCCCTCCGAATGTGTTCTCTGACCTTAATCACAAATTATAGTATAAGACTCATGGCTGTCATCTTTGCCAGGGGTGTTTTCACAAAGTATTAAACCAGGGGTGCCAATAATTGTGGAACCTGTTTTTTGGTGAAATATTTTTTTTATTTAAAAGATTTAAGACTTTGGTTGATTCCAATTAATCATTAATCAAGCACACTAGTTAACACATGTTGGAAAATAAAGCTTATGTCAATATCTGTATTATTTTTTAGTTTAGCTTTTTTTTTCTCTATTTTTTGTGCATATTTATCAAGGGTGCCAATAATTTTGGATCCCACTGTATCTAATTTGATTGCATTTAATTTGATTCAACATTTAATTGCAATTTAATCGATTCAGCATTTAATTAATAACTTTTGCTACTTCCATCCCTCATACAATTATAGCTAAATGGACAGAACAAAAAACGACAGAATTGATAGATTTACATCAAATAGGTTTTATCAAATCAAGGCAAACCCAGGATAATATAAGAACGCTACATATAATGCATCATATTGCAAAAAGTAAAATCTCAGCTATTTTAGTCAGTTTAGATACAGAGAAAGCATTTGACTCAGTGGGATGATATTTCTTATATCAGGTTCTTAACAGATTCGGCTTTGAGAAACACTATACAATGCTTTAAGACACTGCATTCTTCCCCATCAGGCAGAACAGAGGTTAATGGTGACTTGTCGCTAAGTATTTTCATTGGACGAGGCTCAAGACAAGGGTGCCCCTTACGCCCCACCTTCTTTGCTTTGTACATTGAGCGAATAGGAATAAAATCCTATTGCATTTTTACTCAGAATGGAGTGTTTTAGAGCTTTCAGGCTTGGAAAACATGGATGTTTTAAAGATAGGTGCAAGCCCAATATTATTATAATTATAAAATTAAGAGAGATGTCTGATATGACTCAAAAATAATAAACTTGTTGGCGTCAACACCTAGCGCCCATGACGCCGGCGTCCTGAGATTGCTCAACTCAAGACATTCTGTGCTCCTGCACCCAAACTATGAGTTGAAAACACGAACTCTGTGTTCTAGCTTCATTCGTAGATGATTCAGGACAACTATGCCGAATACGGAGTTTTGCAGTGCTACCAATGTCACACTGACCATCCATTTACCAAGCACCCCCTCCCTGCCGCCTCATCTAACTACACCCCCCGCGCATGACACGTTGGACAATAGTGTCTATCTGCGCATACATAAAAACATTGTTTTACCACTAAAAATTTGTATTCTGTCATAGCTGTAACAAGATACAGCCAACAATAGCCAAAGGTATGCCAGTACAGCTGTGAAAAACACTGCTCACTGAACACTGAAATAAACAAGATACATTTTTCAAAAATGGTACCATTTCATTCTACTGTCAATATTTGTGACTAAATATGGAAAGAATATACAACCTTACTATTGGTTTTACGTGTAGAGATGTCCCTCTGGTCACATATTGTCTTGGACAATCCCTTTGTGAAATATACGTGCATTTGTGATGCCTGGGTACCTTCCAAAATAGCTGTGCATAATATCACGCACGAAGTTCACGATGTCGCCCTTTGTAGTACAATCTGGCTTTATTGACAATTAATCCATCCAAAAGGTGACAGTATAAGCCTTCTAAAAACGTATAACATGCCTAATTTCACTTTTTGAATAGCGTTTTATAAACCTGCGTAACCGAAAGTTGTGAATCATCATCGCCGCCTTATGAATTCACTCTGTGGTAGCAGTAAAAGACACTGCATCAGGCAAAACGTTATTGATCAGTTTTGTCTTATTTTGTAAAATATTATTATTGAGGACTTCTGGCCCTAGCTAAGCCATGTTTGCTGATAGACCGAGCTGATAGTTTTTTTGTGTAAGTCGGAAGAGGAGAACGACAGCATTGCTTCTCTGTCTCTGTCTCTATCTGCTGAACACAGATAAGATTTCTTTGTCAATGTGTGTTACTACTCAAAATATTTCAGTAATGCATGTTATTTTTGAAATTGAGTGTCTTCAAATAGGTTAGTAGAATTTTATAATGAGGATATTTCACACCGTAACTTAAGCATTCGTTGGTAGCTTCAGCAGGGTTTGTGTACATGCAAATGTGATGTGAACTGGAACATTGCCAAAACATGGTGGACAGTTGATTATTGTTTTAATGTCGTCGCAGAACATACAAGAAACATTGCATACCATAGAGTACAGAAAAACATATGAGAGTTAATGATTACACATTTAAATACTGTACCACATTGTGTGATAATATTTTTGCATTATTTTTAAATCTGATTATTAATGTCTCATATTAAAGGAGTACTATGGTGATTTTCACACTTTCTCGGTTTTATGTGCTATTTGCACAAGAGGCATTGAAGAAACACAATGAGTAAAGTATTAAATATGTCCGTTCTATATTTTTGGAGAAATATGAGTTTTAAATTTATCGTCCTATTTTCAACCGGTTGAGAAAGTTGTCAACTTGGTGCGTCACGAACACAGTAACCACTCCCCTTTCCACGCCCCGTAAACCCATGGATAACTCGAGACCCATAGTTTGCGCCGCAGGCCTACAGGCAAGACGATGCAAATATTTGACTAACGTTAGGTTCACTTAAATTAGAGTGCCTTTTAAGGACTATTAGATTATTTCTGGTTATATTCATTTAGCTAGCTAGCTAGCTAACGTTAGCTAGCTAGGTAGTTTGCTTTCATAAGGCAATGTTATCGATAACGTTAGCTAGCTAGTTTGCTTTTATGAAGACGTTATACTTGTGCTTTTATCTTAACTTGGCTAGCTACATAGCAAAAATTATAATTGGATATAAGTCAACGTCCTTACCTTAGCTATCTATCGATACTTGATATACTACTAAGCTAGCTAGCTTGTGAAAATTCAGTCCCCCAAAAAGAGCGCGTATCATGGGGGTAGCTATGGTAACGGGGCACGGTCTGCCAATCATAGCTAACTGACAGTTCTCATTACCACGCCCAGACGGTTCAGGTGAACTTTTATAGTGGGAAATTTAGGCTTAGAAAAATAAGTTTTAAAGTACATTGAAATAACTGAATAATAAAAAAATTATGCACATTTGTTTTGTTGTTGCCTAAAGACAACTGGGAAGTGTCACGTTCAACCACCATGTTACTCCTTTAAACCTTCATAATGGGCACATTTATATGCTTTTTAATGGACCAAAAGCATTTTATTCATTATTGGAGAGATTTTGGATAAGTTTCAGGACCCCTAGATATTTTAGACCACTGTCCTGATGGAAAGCTTGTAATTCCCACCTGATGCAAAAGTGAGTTTCTTGAGTCAAAACAGTTGGTTTGTAGTGAAATACATGATTATGTTATGATTAAAAGCAATGCATAATTTAGACATTTTGGATAGATATGGTGACACTGGGTACTTTTTAATTCATAGACCTTTAGTAGTTCTGCATATCCACCCTTGGATTTGACAAATTTGTGGTCAAGGAGTTTTTGATCCAGGACATGTATAGTTTAACCTGCTGTATATTTGCAATATCTCAGTATTTCATTGCAAACTAAAAAAAGAGCAAATTCATTTTTGATTTTCTGCCTAGGCAATTGCATTTGTGGCACTTTATTTCTTCCTAAATTATGAATATAAACTCATCATACACATGGTACAAATGTCTTGCTTCATTTAAGCCATTTTTCAAGTCTCTGTAATGCTCACATGTGGAGTTATAAAGCTTTAAATAGGGTACCCCCAAAATGGGCAAGGATTTGCCAGATTTGGCTTGTGCGCAAAGGGGTTAAGGATGAACAGTTAATCAGGTAACTGTTAGTATCTCTAGCTTTAACAAATCTTTCTCTTTGGCACAACAAAAGTTTCAAATGGCAATACTTAATTTTTAAGTTTTGGTGGGTATGGCAACATCAGGGGCGACTGGTGGTCACAAAGGTTTGTTTCCATACTCCAAATACCAGAGTTCCAATCGAAATGAAGCTAGTGAATTACTAGAAGCTTGAGTGGTTATTTTTCTTAGAAGGTAATGAATGGTATGAAGAATTCTGGAGAACGCAGACTGCTTAGAAACAACCAACAACACCATTTGACATGGTCATATTAAACAACATATCAAACCAATTTTAAAACGCCTTTGTTGCACCTGACACCACCAGTGGAAAATAGCATATAGAGGAGAAATTTCAGAACGTAAACACATTGAATTGACATTGCTACACATATGCCAGCGTGAAAAGGTATCAAATATGTTTTTTTTTATATGAAAAAATAAAGGATTGCCACTTTAAAGGAAGAACAAATTAGATATCTCAAGTTGAAGAAATGCAGGGTCATATAGAGAGCTGAAGTGTGACGCCACTCCACCAGGTTCAGTGCCAGAATAAAATTTCCCTAATGAATTAGGGAACAACCAGTGATTATAAAGAGCTGGTTTTAGTATGCTTACAGAACTTTTTATATATTTTACATCTATGCCCCTTCTCTCAAAGGTGTTACTCCCCAGGGCAGTTTGGATGGAAAATGCACAAATTATATTAACTACATTTCCTCACAGTATGGACTGACAGCGGGTCGTCGGTTTATACATCATCACCCCTTGCTTTCGGATGCAAGTGCGTTTTTACCATTGTTTTTAGTCAGAACAGCACATTTGTCATAGCGATTAGGCCAGTTTAATTATTTTATTCATGATTGATCGGTATACAGGTCAGCATGATTGAACATGAACATCCTGTCAGCATGTATTTTGCCTAAGTTAACCTTACACTATTTGCTTTGTATGTTAGCTAGATTGTTGACTGACTATTATCAGGGTTAACAGATGCCCGGTTTTTGACTGGAATACTGACTTTCAAATCATTACAGGTTGTAATTATTTCGACATTTTTTTTATTATCATTTTAATTATCTAACCAGAAAATGTACGGTCTTAGTAACTGAATGAAAAAATATACTGTACGTTTGTAATTAATTTGGTTCTGACGGCCCACATCCAGGTGTGCGTGCATGTTGTACTGGTTTTGACAAATTATAAATCTGGCAACCATCGTAGTTAACATTTGTTATTTTGCCATCTTCGACATACACATTTTCTGGAAATTAACATCAGTCATTACAACTTAGCTAACTAAAAAACAATGACACCACCCCAGCAACTTTAAACCTGTTTACAGACTGCTTTTTATATGTTTGCTGTGAGAATGTGGCTGTAATAAGAAATGATTTGTCTGTTCAGCCAGAGTAGTTCGTCTTATCGCTAAAATTTTGGTTGTATTCGCTATTGCTCATTTGGGACTAGTGCGCCCTAACGTACCTTAACAATTAAATCCATCGTCGCTATTCTTTTACATTCGAAGGAAATGCAATGAACAGACAGGACGGACACATGACTGATTCCGACAATCTGGCGCAAAACATTGTACCATCTTCTATCTAGCTAATAAATGTTTACAATTAAATGATCCTGTAAAAATGTAAGGAATGTAACGTTAGCAAACTGCACGTAAAATAACTGGCTGCAATAAGCCTGTCTATAGTTAACCGCTCCCACTGACCGAGCTCTGTCCAATCAGTGACGTAATGCTAAACGTGACATTAATATAGTTTGTTTGTCACACAAAAAAAATAGCCCACAGTCTTTTACCTTTAGTTACATGACGATACATTTTGTATTGCTTTCACAAATTAGACAGTTTCAGTGTTAGGTAGTAATGTTATGGCAACGAAAAGCTAGTACAATCCCTTGTTTTGTTAAACAAGTCGACAGAAGAAAAGTCAATGGGAAAATGAATAGGTAAATTTCTCTTCCGGAACGGAGCACCCCGGCCAGTGATGTGGCAACTTCGGTTCTCTATTTGATCAAGAACTTAAGAAAATATTAGTATGTATTCGGAATAGTTTTGTTGCTGAAAAAAATACCAGTGAAACATGGCATAATGTTGATATCAATAACTTGGGATGCACAAATTTCAGGATCTGTATTTCCTCAGATGAAGATATGGTATATGCTTTGTATATCAATAATGTTTCTTTACACTGAAAATGTTGAGACCGATATGTACTTACCACAAGGTCTCCTGGCTTCAACTTCTCAGCATCCACCAAACCAATTACTGGGAGAAAGTATGTCTAGCAGGGATCATACAATTCACATTCAGTAGATTCAGAAGCAACCTCTCAACAGGTATTAATAAATTAACAAGAGATTACTGAAATGATACAAATAGGAAAAGGGAACCCACCATTTGCCATGTTATAATGAGCCAGTCAGGCAGTCGAGTCAGCTAGATAATGCTGGTACCTTTTTCGTCTTTTGTAGCATTAGTCAACTGTATTTTGCAGTCACTGGAAACGTTTGCCAGCTATCTAACTAGGCAGCTGCTAGACTGGTTAGAAAACTAACAGTGACCTGGCCAGGCAAGCTCCAGATAATAGCTGCCACAAGTAAACACAACAAGCAAGGGGTTGCAAGTGGTGTGGTGTACATAAGCAGAAAAAAATTAAATTATTAATTGAATGTTTATTAAGTACTTTTCAATATCACAACCATAACCATTCAGTGGTATTTCTCAACTTGCAGCAGCACTGCACACTGGCAAATATGTGGCAGGTAACCTCATAGAAACCACTTAATTTTGCTGGAGGGGGTTTTAAAGGTAGATAAGATAATAATGACACTGTTTATATTTAGAAGGCAGTTTTAGAATGTACTGTAAACTGTGCAATTTACAAATCACCTCTGCCACAGATTAGACCATAAATAATCCAGTATAACACAATGTAGAAGTGGTGTGCACAAAGCCTACTATCTATCAACTGAAATCATTAAAAAAAAAAAGTTTTTTAAAATCTAGCACTGAGTATTTTTGAAAAAAATCTTACCTGTCTTGTTGAAGTTTTTATGACAGCACATTTCCCTTTACGCTGTGAATCCAAATCAATGTTCGCACCATCTTCCTCCTGGTCATTTGGATCCACATCCAGCAACTACAACAAGTTCAACAGTACAGTTCCTCACTTGCCAAGACTTACCCAGTGCTCACAAAGCGAGAGACTCAAACCAGTTGCTGGAAATCATTTTCTACGTAACTGAGTGACCCTAGCCCCTGAGCGGATGTTGCCATAGAACAGTAGACCATTACTGAAGTGATACAAATAGGAAAAGGGAACCAACCATTTGCCATGTTATAATGAGCCAGTCAGGCAGTCGAGTCAGCTAGATAAAGCGAGAGACCCAAACCAGTTGCTGGAAATCATTTTCTACGTTACTGAGTGACCCTAGCCACTGAGCGGATGTTGCCATAGAACAGTAGACCATTACTGAGGCAAAAATATTTGCTGGCATTGCCCACCAACAACCATTTAGTTCCATGCTTCCTTGTTTTCCTACTGATATATCATTTTGTGAATAATTGGTCGGCCCGAACAAAATAATAATTTTCAATTAAACAAGGCTTTATGTTAAAAACTACATTTTTGACCATTTTGAGGTTTCATCTGAATCAAATAAAACAAAGTCATCATAATTTCTATGTGGTCTACGAAACCAAAATGTAAACAGTATTGAAGCTTCTTTATGGACCTAAACCAGCAAGTGAACTCTCTCGTAAGCTACCTAGTGATACATCTATCATCTCGCTAGTTAGAGATCTATCCCACTCGCTAGCAAGCTAGCAATCTATTTTCTCTTTCATTAGTTAGCAATTTATCGCTCTTGCACTAGCTAGCAATCTATCCATCTCTAAAAATAATGATCGATGACATAACATAACTGAAAAACTTTTTTCTTCATTAAAAATTTGCAGCTGCAGAAGATCCCCAAAAGGACACGACAGGAAGTTATTGCCCCTGCCACAGCCTGGTAAACTACAGCAGCCCATCACCCAAGTTGTACACTGTGTGAATGCAGGGTCAGTACTACCAATAATACTATAATGGGAGATCTCAATAATTTAAAATACAAATTGAAGTGACAATGTGGATCTTGCATAATTATTCTGTAGTTAGAACAGAGCATTTTTGTATCTCTAGCCTTTAAATCTACCCGTTCACCCATATTTTCATAGATAATGGCAATTAGGCTCCTGGAAGTCCATACATACAAAAGCCTATTTCACATCAACATTTAAGAGTCAGCCATAAATACACCGTCCTGCTTACCCCCTTCTAGAGCTGCATGATATATCAAATCAGTTCTTTAATGCATAATAATAATAACTGCCATCATAGGGCATAAAGTTGATCTTTTGTTTTTTTTCTTCCTTTAATCATACTTGATGAGGTAGTAAACATCCATACATTATATGCCATGCAAAATGCTTCAGGGGAAAACAAATCAGCATGTTGATAAGACAGCAAATTAGCAGAAAGGTTGTACAACTTCTTCCAGCATGTGATGTGTTTTTTTTTTAATCGCATGGAAGCTGCAAGTCCTTGCTACCAGCTTATCAGCACCCAATATATATCACTGATGTTTTTCTCCCCAGAAGCATTTCACATGGCCTCTGATGTATCATTTTTTACTACTGCATCAGGTATGATTAAAGAAAATAAATACGAAAGATTGTCTGTATGCTACTAGGCGGCAGCTAATCTTATTACTCTTAAAACAAACCGTGATTCTATATATCGTGCAGCCCTACCCCCTTCCTACATCATTTGTAAATATGGTGTGCGATTCATTTTTCCAGAATGAGTCTGTGTCATCTGTATCATGTACTGTCTCATTAGTTCTAATGTGGGTTTACAACGGAGTTTAGGACGGAGTGTAGCACAGTGGGTAAGGAACTGGGCTTGTAACCGAAAGGTCGCAGGTTCGATTCCCGGGTAAGGACACTGCCGTTGTACCCTTGAGTAAGGTACTTAACCTGCATTGCTTCAGTATATATCCAGCTGTATAAATGGATACAATGTAAAATGCTATGTAAAAGTTGTGTAAGTCGCTCTGGATAAGAGCGTCTGCTAAATGCCTGTAATGTAATGTAACAACGGCAAGACAGTTAACAGCAGCTCCATACCTCAATAACATTGGAGACCAAGTAAGGCAGGGTCTTGTTAACTTTGATCTTTTCAGTGTTTTCTTTGATTTTATCCTTCATTGCTTGAAGTTCATGAGTCACTCTCAGAACTTCACTCTTCATGATCTAAGAATAAACACAAGCACTACTGTCATTCAAAGGCAACAAACACATCAAATGAATCACTATAACATTCCAGTGGGCACTTAAAGAAGCCAAAATGTATGATCAAACATAATTCAAGGAAACCAAAGCACTCTCTTTTATGAAAATGTTAAGCCTTTTTGCAAACAAATATGGAACCATATTTCTGCCATGTTTCAAATTCTAACTGTAAAATAAATCAACATTTGTAATTACATTTTTATTATCTTGAGTTTGCACACAAGCATTGGCACAAATTGAAAGACAATTTGAGACGCGCTGTCATAACAAATATACCCCTGCCACACTGAAACAAAGAGAGACATGCTTAAAAGATAAATCAATGTGCACTTTTCTAATTTTATCATTTTGCAATCACAGGACCTGTCACAAAACAATTCATACAATGTGCAATTTGACATCACCTGTCCTTTTTTTACCTAAAGAGCACCTTGTAAATATACATTATCAAATTTAAAAATGAATCCAAGTTGGATAAACCCAGAGCAACGCTCTAATCAGAAGGCGTGATCAAAAATCTTTTCCACAATTTATGCATTTTCATATTTTAAGTTCTTTAAGAATCTTGGATTGAGGGAGTGTACTCAGGACTGTGGCAGGGAGGCTGTCAGAGGGTTCCTGTCAAAATTTCATATAATTTGGTAAAGAAGATGTCAAATGCACTTATAGCCAGCTAAATAAGAGGACTGGATAGGTGCTCAACAGCCAGAACAGTCAAACTACAGTAAAACTTCTTATCTGGACACTTCATGGGGACTGGCCCAAAATAACACTGGAGTACAAGAGCTTTTTTGTGTTAAAAAAAATCTACAGTAGACTTCATGGGTCCAATGTACAAATTTGTCCAGAATAAGAAGGTACACATGCGAAAGACATTTGGTGGAAGTAAACGAAAGTAGAAGAGGCATTCCATATTTAACTCACACAAGGCGACAGGACCTATTTTTCTCAATATCTTTGTGAATGATTGCGTTTATAGTTAAACCATTGTTTTGAATATACACTACATGCCCAAAAGTATATTGACATCAGACATCCAACATCTAATCAAAGATTATTAGTATTACTATGGAGTTAGTACACCCTTTGCCATTATAACAACCTCTGCCCTGGGAAGTCTTTATGCTAGATGTTGGAGTACCGCTGCAGGAACTTGCTTCCATTCTGCCAGAAGAGCATTAGTGAGGTCGGGCACTGATTGGGTGATTAGGCCTGTCTAGTAATTGACTCTCAAAAGTATTTCAAAAGGGGACTTGCAGGGGACTCCAGAACTGCAAAGGAATTTTGAAGACTGTGGGCCTTGGTTTGAAACTGAGAATTTTTCGCAGGTATAACATTTTTAATTTACACATTTAATTAAATGTAGCATTCCACAACAATATGTCGGAGTAAATTGGTACAGTATCTCTGTACGTTTAACTGTAAAAATACCCCTAAATATTGGTTCATGTTTAAAAATAAACAAATAAACAAATAAACAAATAAATAAATAAATAAATAAATAAATAAATAAATAAATAAATAAATAAATAAAACCTCCACCCTAAAAGTCGCACAGACGATGAGTTTCCCCGCAAGGAGAGTAATTACATGCGAAGGGAAGCGGACAATTTTTCGTATAAAATCAAATAACGGTTCTTTTCTGGCGATTTGGCGATTTATATGTTGTTATTTGATGATACTGTAGTATTTATGACATTTCTGTGTGAAAAATAAACAGCCAAATATGAATTCCGAGAAAATCACCAAAACATGTTTGTCCTCCCTTAGGGCCTTAAAACTATAAATCTCGGCAAGGTCCCGGAAATTAATGGGAGTGAATTGAGAGCAGACAACCGGGAGTTAGCGATCAGCAGGGGCATCTGATATTGCCCGTATTCAGGCAATGTAAATTGGGTAGGCTCCACAAAATTAGGCTGCTATACCAAAGTGAGGTACGTATCCCTTTAAATATTTTTTGTTGTTGTTGTTTTCTGCATTATTTGTTTAAGCTCATCTTGCCTACCCTGAAATTGTCTTACTGAATTTAAACCAAGCTGGGTGATATTTTGTGTAGGCTAGACTAGCTGTTGAATAATTTTTAAAAGTCAAATGACAATTGTAACCTGTCTATCATTGTTTTTGTCTTTTCTCCCGATATTAGACCTATTTTTAGATGAGTCTGAATGTGACTGTACTAGGTGCAGATAGTAAGACAAAAGACATGGATTGGGACATCCAAATGAAATAACTAGTCATCATATTTTTACATTTTGTAAATGCAGAAGACGAACCTTGATTTCACTGTCCAGAAGACGCGTGCGCTGAATAATCTCTTCGGTGGACATTTTGAGTACTTCCTCACCAATTCCATCCTGTTGTACACAGTAAAGAAAAGGCACAATAAACTTGCATGCATACTGCTAACGTCATAACACTTGGGCAGGCCTTTCTTTGCCCAGCTATCTAACCATCTAGTCAAAGACAAAAACGTCATATAATCGAAATGCTGACGTGCTGGTTAATAGTAACAACCAGCTAGATCTAGTATACATTCTCTAAACTAATGAGCCGCAGTGTAACGTACAACAATAGCTAATTTGCAGCACAAACGAACATAACCGGCCAACCGACACATGCCTATGAAGTGTAGCAAATTAGACGAATGACCACTTTACACGACGTACATTTGCTATTTAATACAGACTAAAGTTAACCGATAATTAACGTTAACTATGAACAAAAACGATAGAGAACGTTAGCTAACAAAGTTAGCTTGGAAGGTAGGTTCTATTTCCCCGTCGTTAGTTAGATTGAAATAAATTTAATAATTGAGCTGTCCTGAATCAATGATTGGCTTTTCTAATATTTCTAAGGTTATTCAGACGTAATCATTTTGTAAATTTCACAAATGAAGCATACCTCCACCTCATCCCACACCGATCTGTCATTAAGCGACGCCATATTGGAAATGACTCCACTTTTTTTGCAACAGAATGGTTTTCGCAAACTCTTCTGCAGAGAAGAGTGAAGACAATGACTTCCGGTAACCACTCAAAGCGGGAAATTTCACAACAAAAGTCGTAACTACGCGTTCATAAAAGTCATTGGTAGTATTAACTCGAAAAAGTTCATCTTCACATATAATCCTGCAGTGATAACAAAATTTAGTTATTGAAAACATTTGCCGGGTCTTCATTAATAAATTTCTCCACTTGATCAACCAAATTTGTATGGCCATATTTGGCTGTTCTTCTTCAATCATGTGAAATTTGTCCCACAAGGAATATAATTTCCGGTAGTCTCTCCCGATTTTCAAACTTAAAAGCCGCGATTCCACCGAAGGAACTTTACCCCAGAACTAGGAACCTTTTGAGGAACTCAGTGCGTTTCGACCGCAGGAACTAGGGTCTAAATTAAGTTCCGGGGAGCAGGGACTTTTTTACCCCCAAAAAAGTCCCTGCTCGGGGGGTAGTACCAAGCGGCCAAAACCAGACTTCGTTTTTGAAGCTCATTTCCTGGTCTTGTTGTTCCTGGTTGCTCACTAGCGCCACTACGGTTGGCTCCAGTATAGGTGTTTTCATATCCGGTTTCCATGTAAGTCTACGGTACAAATGCGGTCAAAATACGAAGTCAATCATTTTTTCTCACGAGAACAAACAGTCACAATATGTGTATTTTATTCGTCTGATTTATTGTGTCATTTGGGCACTGTTATAATATTTGTTGTGGACCAATGAGGTACAGTTTGCGTCACTTCCTGATTACTGGAGAGGACAAAGCTACATTAGGGGCTACAGTCTATGGTCATTGGGGTGGGAGGTGGCGCCTCTTGGCCATGACGTTGCGGCTCCGACCACGGTCCACCTGTGCGAAGTCAGAAAATGCAGGCATCCCATTTCGTAGTGATTTCATTATGGCGTGTGCTATTTACAGCTGCACTAGATGACCATAAAATAATCCTCCTCTGAATTTTTTCGGTAGCCAAGTCATTTTTACTATTTCCTTTAGCCTACTTAGCCAAATAATTAGTTGGCAGAAAGCGTAATCAGATTTCTATATTTGGCAAACCAGTAGCCTATGCTAAAACAGTTTGCAACTTCGGCTACCAAGCCATTTGACTAGCTAGCTAACCCTAACCGGCAAATATTCAATCTGTCAAACGTGTCTGAAGGCTTTCATCTACAACCTCCCCAAATTCTCCCACGTCACTCCTCTGCTGCGATCACTTCACTGACTACCGGTCGCTGCCAGGATCCGATTCAAAGCCCTGACCCTTGCCTACACTGCCGCCAACAGGACAGCCCCCATCTACTTGCAGGACATGACTCAATTCTATGTGCCTGCTCGACCACTCCGCTCTGCAGCAGCAGGGCGTCTTGTAACCCCTCCCACCCGCCCAAAGGGATCACAGAGCTTCTCCACCCTAGCTCCCCAGTGGTGGAACGATCTCCCCGTCCCTCTCCGAACCTCCCCCTCACTATCCATCTTCTGCCGTGGCCTGAAGACTCATCTCTTCAGACTATACCTAGAATAACCACCACCATGCTGTGTATATATATATAATAAAAAAATAATAATAAAAAAAATAAAAATTTAAAAATTTAAAAATTAAAAAATTTTTAAAAAATAAAAAATAAAAAAAAAACCTTTTTCCTGTCACTTGTTACATGTTGCCCCATCCCTGCACTTCTTGGTAAATTGTATTTGTCCTAATACTCTAGCTTAATCTTTTGCCTAGTTTGGCTTTGCAGATGTTAGACCAGGATAGTGTTCATTGTTCTCGGCTAGAAATAGCTGTACAAAATAAGTAATTGTACCTTACTGAACCCGTGTTCAGCAGTTGTCTACGATCATGAAAATGCACTTCTTGTACGTCGCTTTGGATAAAAGCGTCTGCCAAATGAATGTAATGTAAAAGGCTTGTCGTGTACATTCCGTAAATGTCTACCTGGGCCATGCTTCACGCATGTGACAAAGCTACTATAATCCAGATTTTGGGATAAACACTGCAAAATTTTCATTTTCATGAAGCGAATTAAGAGTCTTAAGGTTTATTTGCTGGATAACACAACACACGATGAAATCACACACACAGAATTTAAGGAAATTAACCATCTTTGTAAGACTGGCATTTAGAAAGGAACATGTTTTTAGCATTTAAGAGACCGACAAGAGCATTTAAGACAGTGGTTCTCAGAATCGGTCCTGGGGGCTACTTGCATATATTGGCTTTTCTCCATTTGTTTTGATGATCTACAAGAAAAAACTAATAATAGCCTAATAATAATTAGAAATTCAATGTACATTATTTTTGTCTTCATGCACCAGGTGGAAAACTTGCTGTACAAAGTGTGTTGTCATATTTACACGCCTGCAGATCAGTTATTGAAATACTGACAGTGTTAATTTTTATTCGGTAAAAAGTGACTTGCGAACGATCGGTCTGCTAGCATCACCCAGCAAGTGAACACCACAAACGGCAATGGAATAGTAGCAGTTATTGGCTCATTAACTGACTGTGGCGAAAACCTATGACGATAACTTGCTCGGTTAACAGCAGGTCTACCAGACAGTTATATGAAAATTAGCCTAGTCAAATCACCAGTAGCCTACACATCTCTGATTGATTGACCATAGTCGATGTTCTTCCCCTGTGGTTCATATCGCTAATGCGTGAGCTAACCACGGATAGCCTACCTAGTTCACTGGCAAGCTGATATGCTAGCTAAGCATATTCGTTTTGCTGAGAAACATAAATTGAAGATAACTGAACATAATTGTATTATTAATGTCATACATATAACGTGATTACATGACACAGTACAGTCACGGATGGAAATTAAACTCTGTAAACATTTGATAATATATTTTAAAACATAACGGCAGACAATCAGCTAGCCTCAAGTTCGTTCTGCAGTCGTTCGTTCAGGTTGATGGGCTTTTCCGCACCGGACTGTCAATCACATTGTAAAATCACAGAACCGCTTAACTCTATGGTTTTGGCTCCAAATCGACAATATGGCCGCGCCCGCCATTGAGCTTCAAAACGTGTTTTAGAGACCCACGGAGAGTCAATGGGTGACGTCACAGTAGCTTTGTCCATATTTTTTACAGTCTCTGGGGTAGTACTTTCCAAAAGTACCAGAACTTTTGGGGTGGGGCGCAAGCACTGAAAATTTCTGATTGGTCGACTAGGCTACTCGCAGTGTTTTATTTCAACTGCCAGCCACTGCAGCCACCAACCAATTTATTCTCATAATAACTTGAAATCAAACTTGTATGTTATGCGGCGCAGTAGCCTACTTTTGGTTATAGCCTGCCAAACGTCTTGGAATTATAACGTGTGCTCTTCTGTTCTTTTCTTGCTTTAGTATTCGTTTTATAAAATGCTAAGCATTCGTGCTGGGACAGCATATTATGTACCAAAACATTCAAACGGATTAATTCGGTTGCTGAATATTTTCTTCCGGATTTTCTTTGTTAGCCCGTTGTAATTGACTCAAAACGTTTGATACAGTTATGTGAGATATGTGGTAGTTCTGCATAATTTACATTGGTGATACAGTAAAAGCAAAAATCACCTTCCGCACTTTTTGTCAGGGTAAAATAACAGGTTAATTCTAGTAATCGTCCCTATTGCTTTTTCAGACTGACACATTTTACTCTGCCATTCTTCAATTTCACAAAAAGACCAGGACTATGGACTAATTTATGGTGCATGGTTCGCATCTGGAGGGCACACTTCGCTTCTCGGCTAGCAGTAACTTTGAAGGAAAGCAAACGGTGGCTGTACCACTGCTAATTTAAATTTTCACGCAAGTCCGAGTTTTCGTTCTATTCTTGTCATTTTGCAATTAGCCTCTATGGAATTGACGATGAGAAAGTAATCAATTCTACAGCAAATTGTTTACGATGTGTGCATGTTTTCTACTACTGTTGCCAGTTATTTGTGGAATGTGAATGCATTCTGTCGCCTCGGATGTCAAGACATGAAAGTGAATGTTCGCATAAAAACATAATGAATGTGTCTGAGGATATATAAAACAGTTACAATCTGACTATTGGCCTGTTATATCCTATTTGTTGCATAACAACGGTCCAAGTCCAACTACCAACGACAGTTTTGCTTGACAACGATAAAATATGCCCAAACGGCCGCGGAAGAATATTTTAATTTCAGGTGATTAAATCGATAAAAATCAATAAATACAAAAGTAACCATATATAGTCATTGTTGGTAACCCATTGTATATAAGTGGAATAAACCCCTCCGGGCTGTCCCGGTTATTAGAAAATAATGTAGGCTACTTCGGTGGTTGTATGGGGTTACAGAAGAAATCATAGGACAGATGGACCGACGACAACGTCGCTTTTTCATACGTCAGTGGACTAATTTGCCTAATCTTCGCGGGACTTTAGACCGCGGTGGACACGCAGACAACAGTGGGCTGAAGGAACCTTTTAGTTCCTTGAAAAGTAGTTCCTGGGACTTTTGGTACTTTTGGTGGAAATGCGGCTAAAGTGTGTACTTTTTTATGAGAGGTTGATCTTCTCAATGACCCTGGTTAAATAAGCAAATAGGTATACACCACCAGCTAGCTGTATATGTAACACTTCTCTTCTGCATTGTGTTTTATAAATTACTCTGCATCCTTCATCGTTTTCATGTTTTATTCTGTAACAAGAAACATCTTATCAACAGCCTGTCTGTCTGTCTGTTCATCTCTCTGCAACATGCACTGAACACGCGCTCACCAACTGGGGCCTATATATACACTCACTGGCCACTTCATTAGGTTACAGGAGTGGCACCCAGTGTGGTCTTCTGCTGCTGTAGCCCATCTGCTTTAAGGTTTGACGTGGTGTGCATTCCGAGATGCTCTTCTACATACCTTGGTTGTAACAAGTGGTTATTTGAGTTACTGTTGCCTTTCTATCAGCTCGAACCAGTCTGGCCATTCTCCTCTGACCTCTGCCATCAACAAGGCATTTCCGCCCAGAGAACTGCCGCTCACTGGATATTTTCTCTTTTTCGGACCATTCTCTGTAAACCCTAGAGATGGTTGTGCGTGAATCCCAGTAGATCAGCAGTTTCAGAAATACTCAAACCAGCCCAGCTGTCACCAACAACCATGCCACGTTCAAAGTCACTTAAATCACCTTTCTTCCCCATTCTGATGCTTGGTTTGAACTTCAGCAGGTCGTCTTGATCATGTCTACATGCCTAAACGCATTGAGTTGCTGCCACGTGATTGGCTGATTAGCTATTTGCATTAACGGCTGCAGTTTGCAGTTGAACAGGTGTACCTAATGAAGTGGCCAGTGAGTGTATACATACATTATATATATATATATATATATATATATATATATATATATATATATATATAACATAAAAATAAATTCACATAAAAATAAATGACTTACACCATTAATTAAAATAAACATATACAACAAAAACAATATTATTTACAATTAGGATGATTTTAACTCAAACATTATCCATAACTTAAAATAATCAATACATGACACTTAACAAGGAGAGATGTGGTACCTGTAACAAGAAACATCTTATCAACAGTCCATCAGTCTGTCTGTTCTCTCTGCAACATGCTGTCCGAAACATACATTGCCATGTGAAACTGTGCACTAGCTAACAACTAGTACATCGGCATTAGCTCAAACACTCAGATTCAAATAACTCTGAAAATATTAATTTTAGAGTCATCACATTCATGAGAGATGTTTACTATAACTTTATGTTCGACACCATATCATTTAAATTGAACCATATATATTCTAAAGTGTTATATTTACAATATCTACCGGACAACTTATTCACTGTGACCTACCGCTGAACACGCACTCACCTGGGACAAACGCAACGTTACTTCCACCCCTAGTCAGTGAACATCCAACCCAACCAGCAGCGTGCTGCATAGGCCGAGAGAAACATACACAAACAGCAAATACAAAGACAAGTGGAATATTTATAATAATCCGTTACATATACACCAACACTGGTTCACTTGTAGATTAGATCACAGTAAATCAAGCTGAAATTTGGCATGCTGCATCTCTGTGAAAGCCCTTACGAAACGTTCCTAATATGAACATATATCTTAAAAAATAAGGTAGATGAAAACTTGAAACATGAAACTTTGTGAGTATATTCCCAGAGGAAAAATCTTTTGCTCAGGATAGTTTTTTCTTCAACTCTTAAGAAAGTAATAAGATCTTAATTGTACATCTTTTTGAAATCACTTCAATCTGAATTGTTGCTTTTAAAACGATGAGATAATGAGAGAATGAATTTGAGACTTCAGTAAGACAAATGGATAATGAATTGAGATGAGGTCAATATGAGACATATCTGAGAAGAATCATGAGATCCTAGGAGTCATAGCTGTCATGGGTTGTCGAGGGAATGGACCCAAATGCAGAGTAAAGAAAACCCCAAGAACTCCAAAACGGAAATACAGACTTTAATTACAAAAAAACTAAAAAAAAAAACAGAAAACAGAGAATCCAAAGAGAAGCTAAACAAGCAGGACAGAAACAGGTGGACAAAAACAGGCACGGGGAAACACGGGCAAACACTCAGGCAAGACACATGGAAACACAAGCGGAAACACAAGGAACCAGCACCCGAGTCAGGGAAGAAGAAGACTTAAATAGACGAGACACTGACGAGACACAGCAGGGCACAATGCACAATCAGGCCACAGAGAGGGAAGGGAAAACGAGACAACCAAAAAACAATAATAGGATAATTGAAAGCAATAATACAATTAAACAGAGGGAGCAGGACACAAAACAGAAGTGCCGCCATCTGGCGGCCCAGCAAGGAAAGACAGAGACGGAAACACAGAACCATGACAATAGCTGAGTTTTCTTTGAGCGTTTTCTCTGATCTCATGGTCCCATGTTCAGGAGACTTAAATTAGACTTATTTAAGATCATTTAGAGATCTCTTGTTTTGATCAGAGTAAGACATAAATGAGATTATATGTGGTTGTTTCTCCTGAGTTGAATTTGAGAAGTAGAAGAAAAAGCCTTTGGTCTCACCTTAGTATTAAAAATAGCTCATTTGTGTCTAGGAGAACTGAAAGAAACAACTACGAGATCTTTTCTTGGATTTTGCTTTCCTATGGGTTGACCTCTAGACTCTATTATTACTGAGTAAAATTTGGGATCAGTCAACCCTGAGGGGTTGCTATACCAAATATGCATATCTTTGGCTATGGTTTACTGATTTAAATTATATCAGTAGATCTTGGGCCTTCAGTAGAACAACTGTGCCTCAAGAAACAACATAAGCAACCATTTTGTTTTTCAGCCATCTTGAATTTTTTGCAAAACCTACTTTTGAAAATTAGTCTGGAGCTGTTTAGCCTATTGTCAGCAAATTAGACTAGAAAGAGCCTCTGGAGTATAAACCTCAATAATTATCAAAAGAAATGTATATTTTTCAAAACAATATGGCCGCCATACGTCGATCAATTTCTGCAGGCATGACCATTTTTACTTAAAAAGTTGTAACTCACGAAACCATGTTCAATCATCATGAAATTTAGTATATATGTACAGACCATGATTCTGAGGAAAGAGGCATGTTTTGACGCCTGTGTGCCAATAGGTGAAGATCTAAGAATCATATTTAATGCCTATAACACTTTAACGGTTTGACCAATCAGGCTTCCATTTTGTTTGCTACAACAATGTGAAAGACCAAACAAGGGAGCATCTTTGCCTCAAGAAACAACACTGTCATCCAATTTGTTTTTCCACCATTTTTCATTTTTGTCAAAACCGTGCGTGCGTGGGTGCGTGTGCACTGTTACTGTTACTGTTAGTCACTGTTCCTATTGAAACACAAGCCAGTTGAGCAGTTTTTATGACTGAAGCTCCAGCCACCCGTGTGAGGTGGTGTACTGAGTGGACCCAGGTGCAGACAACGAAGTGGAGGCAGAGATGAGGTGGCAAACAATAAAGATTTACTGGTGCAAAGCAAAACAACAAAAACACTGAATTAAAGCCGCAAGCGGCGTTGGGAGGGGTCCAAGCATTGGCACCATCGCGCCCCCTATGGAGCGATTTTAAAAAGGCTTTGTCCTCATGATCATATGCCTTCACCCAAAATATCTACTGAATATCATGATGATCGTATGAAATATTGATGACTTATGGCCAATTTTGTGCTAAGAGACGCTGCCGGATGACTTAGTTGCGTCGTCATGGATGTGTCCTGGCCGCTTCCCGTCAAGGCCTGTACTATGTCATAACACTTAGATGGCATGTCGTAACACTTTGATGGTCCGGCGTGTGTGCGCAGCTGCAGTGTTTCTGCGCCGCAACTAAAAAAGGCGTCATACTAGTGTTGTCATGATACCGAAATCGTTACTTTGATACGATGCTCAATACTGAAATGATACTTGAAACTTAAACAATGCTAAATCGATACTCGGTACCTAACGATACTGAAATTACCTTAATAGATCAGAAACGTAATGTCCACAAGGGTTGACCTCATTTTCGAATTCATGGTTTATTAACAACCTGGTTCATTAACAACCTTTACGTTGAAGCCTCTTCAACATATTAATATGCATAGGCCTATAGTGTTACAACACTGAACAATAGAAAAATATGTTAAAAATATTTCAAAAATTACACAGTTGTAAACTAAATAATCTTTAAAACAGGTCTTTCACCTTTAAATAGATTTAAAAACAGCATATTTTAATAACAATACAGCATCTGTCTATAATAAAATATTTCCAAATTGGAACACCTATTGCTACTGAAGTGAACTGAGTCAAAGCTTGCGCTGTATCAGGGAAGTGAATGCACAAGCGCAGGTCACCTCACTTGGCAACCTTAGTTGCTACTGCCATCTAGCGAAGATTCTGACAAACTACACTTTTCATCCACTAAATCAGTAATGCGGGAGACACATTTCCCTGGCTTTTACATTTGAGGCAGGACTACCGAACGTCGGAAAATTCAAATACGAAACCGTTTTTTTTTTTTTTTTAAGTACCAAGAAAGTGCTGAAGTTTTGGTATACCGTGCAACACTATGTCAGACACATATTCCAATCCATTGCTCAGTTTAGCACAGAATGCACATTTCAGAGCGCCACAGAGACAGATAGAATAATGACACTAAATGCACATTTCAAATAATAAAGACGACATTGAGAAAAAACGGAAAAAAAAAGGACATAATATCAACTCGCGACCCGCGTGCTGACCGCAGAGCAGCCTACCGGTTTATTTATTTAGACATTGGCAGATAAGAAAAATTTCGGTTACGCTGACCTATAAAACGCTATTCCAAAAGCAAAATCAGACATGTTATACATTGTTAGAAAGCTTATACTCTCACCTACTGAATAAATTAATTGTCAGTCAAGCCAAATTGGACTAAAAAGGGCGACAACGCCGTAAGCAACAGGTGTGGTATTACGCACAGCTATTATTGAAGATAGCCGAGCTAGGCGTGACAGATGCGCATATAACGGATTGTCCAAGACAATATATGACCACTCATTCGCAAAAGGGACATCTCTACGCGTAAAACCAATGGTAAGATTGTATATTTATTCAATGTTTAGTCCCAGATATTGTCCTATCCTATCCGCTTCTGTTTTGCATCAGAAAACGATGTCAGATAGGTCTATCAGCAAAGAAATGGCTTAGCTATGCCCCGAAGTCCTCAATAATAATACTACTCTCCAAGAAATTATGAAAACCGTTGACAGCGTTTCGTTAAGTGCATCGTCTTTAATGCTACGCCACAGTGAATGCGCAAGTGAATGCGATAAGAAAATATTCTGTTACGCTGAACTATAAAACGCTATTCCAAATGCAAAATCAGACATGTTATACATCGTTAGAAAGCTTATACTCTCACCTACTGAATAAATGAACTGTCAGTCAAGCCAAATTGTACTAAAAATGGCGACAATGCCGTAAGCAACAGGAATCACAAACGGATTGTCCAAGACAATATATGACCACTCAGTCGCAAAAGGGACATCTCTACGCGTAAAACCAATGGTAAGATTGTATATGTATTCAATGGTTAGTCCCGGATATTGAATGCAGAATGACATGGCATAATTAAAAAAAAACTTTGTCTCGTTTATGTCGTTATTCAGTGAGCAGCGTTTTCACAGCTGTATTGGCATATTTCAGGGCTAACGCCGGGTTTATCTTGTTGCTACGGAATATTACATTAGCCTACATTACAGGCATTTGGCAGACGCTCTTATCCAGAGCGACGTACAACAAAGTGTATAACCATCTCATAAAAAACACGTTTTCAACGTACAAAAATGCCAAGTTACTCACACATACAAGACATACACTGTCAATAACTCATTCATTCAGACTGCCAAAATCCAGGCCTGCCATTAAAAGTATTGATATCAAAATGACGCCAAGTTACGGTACTACAAACAATATAGGCTATCTTGCCTCACCGACATTTAATAACATGTATTCCAAAGTAATGCTACCCAATATTTCCTCAATTCTTTCAAGTCACTTGGCCCTGTGTGTATATAAGCGTGCAGTACATGGACAGGCCAAACATATGTGTGGATGGCTTTCTCACAGTCATGATTGATTGAATAGGCATCTATATGTCCAATTTGTATTGGTATGTATGTATTTTGGTGGTCAGCCTTTCTGTTGCGTGAATGATTGTATGTTTCTTGGTATAAATGTCTGTTCGTAAATGTGAATGTAACATGCTGCGAGGGAAATGTCCCCATGGGGATAAAGAAGTTCTCTATGTATGTATGTACAATATGTATTTTACATGTATTTATTGTACGTTGCAAATATATAATCACTTGTACATTTAGTCAAATTCAGTTCAGAAGCAAGTATAAGCAAGTTTTCTGGAGAAATATGCTTCCTGTAGTGACTGACCAGCAGTTTTCTACATGAATGTCAATGTGTTCCATGAGGCAATACGAAATATTTGACACTTTGATCTGACACAACGTTTGCATGACATTGTAATATGGTAAGATTACAAAACACAGGGCCAAGTGACTTGAAAGAATTGAGGAAATATTGGGTAGCATTGCTTTGGAATACATGTTATTAAATGTCGGTGAGGCAAGATAGCCTATATTGTTTGTAGTACCGTAACTTGGCGTCATTTTGATATCAATACTTTTGAGTAACTTGGCATTTTTGTACGTTGAAAACGTGTTTTTTATGAGATATCATTTCTTTTTGCAAAGCGTTTTATTACGAGAGTGAGAAATGCGAAGTGACCCTGTAAGAAACGGTTGTGGATTATGGCTATCATTGTGTGAATTTGTACAGTCTGATGAGCGTGTACGTTTAGCAGTTTCGGTTTGCTATATATGTAAAACAGTGGCTGTGACAAATAGTGCGGTGGCGTAATTGTAAACGCATCAGAAAAGGTGAAATATGGCCAGTGTAGCTATGTAGGCTACTCACGGATTTGACGGGCATCCAACGAGCCTTGATTGACAAAAGAATCAGCAAGCCCGTAGAATTAGAGCTGCCTAGGTCGCAACTTGTGTACCCTTCTGTCCTGCTCCGTTGTCTGTTATTTCGTGAAGATGCACTTTTAGTGTTTGTAAGGTTTATAAGGCATTTTGATAGGCTTATCTGCAGGTAGGAATCCTCTTTGCTGTTTTGTTAAGCTAGAACCGGAAAAGTTGATAGTGGCGAATAGGAGCAGACGCATATGTCCCAGCAGGCTTTGCATATGAGAAAATAACAAGTGTGAGATACATTAGGCGAAATGATGAAATTGCGTAGTTGAAACAATATGTTTTTTAGCAGAATGGGCATGTAGGTGAAGGTTGACATGATCACAGACTATAGTGCGAAGTAAATGAAGTGACCATGAGCGAGCTTAGTTTCCTTATCAAACGGTATATATAACAGTCTGTATTAAACATTAGTTGTTGAAGTGGAGGATTAAATAACGTGTGCAATCTATTGCACGAATGTGTTTTTCTCATGTTCAGTGCTAGTAGTTATACTTATGAGTGAATCATGATTTTAAATGTAATGTTTTAATGCGGAGTTGCAGAACGTACATACGTAGTAATTGTTTGTAGCCTATGTGGCTAGATAGAGAACAGGGCGAGGTAACATGAATGTAGAAACGTGGCGTTTGCTGATATGAAGGTTCTGTACGGTAGCCAAGTGAAGAAATATAGTTAGTAGAAATGGCACAGTGGTCAACCGGTGTAACTTTTTAATAAAAGGAATACATTTGCGTCATGAAATGCATATGGGTGGCCGTGAGTGAGTTTTGGTAAAGCAAATATAAGCGTAAGAAAATGTTAGTGTAAAAGAGGAAATGATCTGCCTGAGGGCGAGTCGGGATTCAAGCCTTAAACCGGAGGTTTACCAGTCTGTGACTTCGTTAGTGCAGCACCATGCCATAGCTATGCAATGCGTGAAATATCATTAGCAAACCTGCCGGTGGTTTTAAAGAAGAACACAGGCCAGTAAGCACAGAAGAGCTCCTGTTGAATCCATATGGCTTAGCAATATTGTAGCCGGTTAATAACTGAACGTACAGACGGTAAGTCATAATGCATATGGCTTAGCAATATTGTAGCCGGCTAATAACTGAACGGTGAACGGCGGGTAGATATGGTGCAAAAGCAATAATTGATAAGTAGTAGACTAATTAGTGAGGGTCGAAGCAGGTTAAAGAAACATGTTCCTAGCTGAGCTTGAACCTACGACTCCGTGTTCTCAAGACTGTAACCTTGCCCACTAGGCCACAGGCGGACTAGCTATTTAAACTGGAAATGTTTCAGAGTAAAAAGGTATGGGTATTTTGCGTGTGTATGCGCGTTTTTGATTGAGTCGTGTAGGTGAAGATTTGGCTGGTGTCAGTGAAATGTCCAATGGGGAGACATGTTGTTAGTGGGATAGGCGGCAGGAAAAATAAGAATGAGAAGAAGAAGAAGAAAGAGAAGAAGAAGAAGGAGAAAACGCAAAATCCCCTTAGTTTGGGGCTTTATTGTGTGGACATGTGAAGTTGTTTATGAATTCTGTTTGTTGAAATGGGGTCAGAATGTACAGAATTTAATGTTTTTAAGGGCTGAGTGTCTGTGGCTGTTGTGGTTATTTCTGTGGGGAACCCTGAAAAGTGCCAAACTCTCGGTGCTGTATAGGTATGGGGCATGCCCCCGCCAAGGCGTAACTTGGCGGGATGGCATACCTGCCATCCCAATAACCAGGAATAAGTGTGCCGAAAACCATAGAGAGAAATACCGTTCCAAGTGCAGGGAACAACCGCATAGTTCAACTTGGACCCAGTAGGTTAAACTGATTAACGCTAACACAAACAAGAACAGCAACAACGCAGTCTATGAAAACATTCAAGCAATAGTTAAGACGAGTTAAGACTAAGTCACCTACGGAACAACTACCTAGTTACAACCCTAAGCTTACAGTCAATTTAGAGATTAAATTGAGAATACAATTTCTCTCAGCACAATGACGGATTTGAAGACTAAACGAACTCACCCGATATTGTCTTCAAATGGACCGTATTATTTATTTAGACATTGGCAGACTACAGCGTAAAATGCGTCTTTTGTTTATATTCAATATGAGTAATTGCAGCGAGAAACTGCAGCTGTAGGTCGTTATGTTATGGAAGCAACGGAACGAAGCGGACTATATATGTATTAGGCTACCGTCATTGTTTCATTATATACCAGCGTGTTTTCGCGCGTTTGCACAGAAACTCAGAACCTATCAATAAAATGGTTTAGCTATTTCTCAGCATAATGACAGATTTAAAAATTAAACGAACTCACCCGACACTGTCTTCTAATGCTTCCCGACGGACAGACCGTCCCCTCACTGATAAAAACTAGACCCTACGGCAATAGTTAAGACGAGTTAAGTCACCTACGAAACAACTACCTAGTTACAACCCTAAGCTTACAGTCGATTTAGAGATTAAATTGAGAATACGATTTACAGCATAAATTGCGTCTTAGTAAATGCAGCGAGAAACTGCAGCTGTAGGTCGTTATGTTATGGTAGCAACGGAACGAAGCGGACTATATATGCATTAGGCTACCGTCATTGTTTCATTATACCAGCGTGTTTTCGCGCGTTTGCACAGAAACTCAGAACCTATCAATAAAATGGTTTAGCTATTTCTCAGCATAATGACAGATTTAAAGACTTAACGAACTCACCCGATACTGTCTTCAAATGGATCCATGCCAAAGAAAAGTAATGATTCATCTTCTCAAAGCTTTACCGTAGCGTATTATTTATTTAGACATTGGCAGAGTACAGCATAAAGTGCGTTTTTTGTGAATATTCAATGTTAGAAATTGCAGCGAGAACTGCAGCTGTAGACACAAGATAGTCTGTTATGTTATGGTAGCAACGGAACGAAGCGGACTATATATGTATTACCGTCATTGTTTTATTATACCAGCGTGTTTTCACACGTGTGCACAGAAACTCAGAACCTATCAATAAAATGGTTTAACTATTTCTCAGCATAATGACAGATTCAAAGACTAAACGAACTCACCGATACTGTCTTCAAATGGATCCATGCCAAAGAAAAGTAATTATTCATCCTCTCAGAAAGCTTTTACTGAAAAACTTTTGGTCGCCTATCCTAGCATGCACTCTAGGTGGCAGTGTCAGACCGTCCTTTCACTGATAAAAACTAGACCCTACGGTGTCGGACTACTTGCGTCGCCATGGTTGTCGCTTGCCGTAAAGAAGTTTACTCGATGTCCTAATCGTTTGGATTTGGAGCTCCAGCTTTTCCGCACCCCACCTAATGAAAAAGTCCAAATGGTGTGCAAACCATATGGCGGACATAGGTGCTCCCAATAGGAAAGTTGTAGAGCACATTCAGATGCATCAGTCGATTAAGTTTTGTGTTGATGTGACTTACGGTGTGGGAGTTATGACCTTTTAAACTATGACCCTTTGTTATAGCGCCACCATTTGGCCGACATAGGTGATTTTTAGTGCCTGAGTAGTGGGGGGCCATAGGAACCCACCTACCAAATGTGGTTGGTCTACAACGTATGGTTGCTGAGCCTCAGACATTTTAGCGGAGAAAGCTGCCACACCCCAACTAAAAAGTCTAAATGGCGGGCAAACAATATGGCGGACATAGGTGGTGCCAATGGAAAAGTTGTAGAGCACGTTCAGATGCATAGGTCGATGAAGTTTTGTGTTCACCTAACTTATGGTGTTTTTAGTGCCTGAGTAGCGGGGGCACATAGAAACCCACCTGCCAAATTTGGTTGCTCCAGGACTTATGGTTGCTGAGCCTCAGACACTTTTAGCGGAAAAAAATAATAAGAATAATAATCCTAACAGATACAATAGGGTTCCACCAGCTTCGCTGCTTGGACCCCTAATTAAGGCTAAACAAAGGGAAGACAAAATAAACTGGAGATGAGACTCCAAAATTAACAAAGTTAATACAACAAACAAAAAAACAAAGATGTTAAACAGGAACACAAAGTACAGATAACAAAGAAACAAGTAAACACTCCAAATGACTAAATAGACTTAACAACAAGCAGAACTTTTAGTGTGCAAGAAGTGAGAGCTAAGACAAGAGTCCATGAAAACTCAAGACTGAGCAAAGTCGGAAACGAAAGACATGGAATAAATAAAGAAAACCAAACAAGACACAGGTGGAACAGATGACACTTAATGAGGTTGGGTAATCGGGACAGACACAGGTGAAAGAAATCAAAAGATGCTGACGACATCTAGCGGCTGGTGCTGGAAGGACCCGGGCGAACCCTAACAGGACCCCCCCGTCCAGGAACGGCACCCGACATTACCCTAGGACGCGCTGGGTGAAGACGGCGGAAGTTCCGGACCAGGGAGGGGTCCAGGACATCCCGAGCTGGAACCCAGGTGTGCGCTTCTGGACCGTAACCCTCCCAGTCCACCAGATATTGTAGGGCCCCATGCACCCGGCGGGAGTTCAAGAGCCGGCGGACTGTGTAGGTGGGCTGGCCGTCGATGATGCGAGGGGCGGGAGGAAGCCTCGCGCTGGGCGCCAAGGCACTGGTGTCCACCGGTTGGAGACGGGAGACATGGAAAGTGGGGTTTATTTTCATGGACCGGGGGAGTGAAAGACAGTAAGCGACGGGATTGACTAGTCGCACAACCTTGAAGGGACCAACAAACCATGGCGCCAGCTTGCGGGAGTCCACCCACAGCAGAAGGTCCTTCATGGACAACCAGACCCTCTGGCCCGGGCGGACCGTAGGCGCCGGTCTGTGTCGTCGGTTGGCCTGGATCTGCTGCTGCCGGGACGCCCTCAGCAGTGCCTGGCGAGCCCTCTGCCAGGTCCGTCAGCACCGCTGAAAGAACCGCTGGGCCGATGGCACTCCCACCTCCGCTCCTGGAACAGGGGTGGTATGTACCCCAGCTGGCACTCGAACGGGGACATGCCGGTGGAGGAGCAGCGCAGAGTGTTGTGAGCATATTCCACCCACACTAGACAGTCGCTCCAGGAGGCAGGGTCGGAGGACACGAGGCACCTCAGCACAGTCTCCAGGTCCTGGTTGACCCGCTCTGTCTGGCCATTGGATTGGGGGTGGAATCCGGAGGACAGGCTGACGGAGGTGCCGAGGAGCTGGTGGAACACCTTCCAGAACCGGGATGCAAACTGCGGACTGCGGTCCGACACAATGTCCAGGGGCAAGCCGAACACTTTGAAAACATGCTGCACCATAAGTTCAGCAGTTTCCAGAGCCGAGGGGAGCTTAGGCAGAGGGACGAAGCGGCAAGCCTTGGAGAACCGGTCGACAATGACAAAGATGGTGGTGTGACCCTGAGATGGTGGGAGGCCGGTGATGAAATCCACCGAGAGGTGTGACCAGGGACGGCTGGGGATAGGAAGGGGATGCAGCAGACCCATGGGACGGGACCGGGGGTTCTTGTTTTGGGCGCAGATGGTGCAGGCGGCGACGAAGGACCGGACATCCCTCTCCATAGTAGGCCACCAGAACCGTCTGCGAAGGAACTCGAGGGTCCTGGAAGTCCCCGGGTGGCCGGTGAGGCGGGATGAATGCCCCCACTGGAGAACTTGTGACCTGATAGCCCTAGGGACAAACAGGCAACCTGGGGGCCCGTTGCCGGGATCCGCCTCCCTCCTTTGGGCCTGCCGGACCTGAGTCTCGATTCCCCAGCGAACCAGGGCCAGGATGCGGGAGTTCTGGAGGATGGGCTTGGGGAGATCAACCAGCTCAGGAGGGTTGAACTGTCTGGAGAGGGCGTCGGGCTTGAGGTTTTTGGACCCGGGGCGGTAAGACAAGATGAAATTAAACCGGTTGAAAAAGAGGGCCCACCGGGCTTGACAGGAGTTGAGGCGCTTGGCGTCTTGGATGTATGTCAAATTCTTGTGGTCAGTCCAGATGAGAAAAGGATGTTGGACCCCCTCCAGCCAGTGCCACCACTCCTCCAGCGCTAGTTTGACCGCCAGTAGCTCCCGGTTGCCAATGTCGTAATTCCGCTCCGCTGGGGTGAGGCAACGGGAGAAGAAGGCGCATGGATGGAGCTTGTTGTCTTGAGACCTTTGTGATAAAATGGCTCCCACTCCAACGTCAGATGCATCCACCTCCACGATGAAGGGTAGAGTAGGCTCTGGTGTGGCCGGGACAAGGGCAGTGGTAAAATGGTTCTTGAGAGCTCTGAATACCCTGTTGGCCTCAGTGGTCCAGGTGAAGTGGGCCGAGGAGTTTTTGGTGAGGGGGGTGAGAGGAGTGGCTATGGTGCTGAAACCCCGAACAAACCATCTGTAGAAATTGGCGAAACCCAGGAAGCGCTGCACCTGTTTGACTGAGGTGGGTGGTGGCCAGTCACGGACGCCTTTGGTCTTGAACCCCAGGAACAGAACGGTGGTGGCGCGGAACTTACTCTTCTCCAATTTCACAAATAATCCGTTGGTGAGCAGACGGTGAAGGACCTGCCTCACATGTTGGATGTGTTCATGGAGGGTTCTGGAGAAAATGAGGATGTCGTCGAGGTGGACGTACACGGAGTGGTTGAGAAGGTCACGGAGGACATCGTTCACGAGGGCTTGGAAGCTGGAGGGAGCGTTAGCCAATCCGAAAGGCATCACCAGGTATTCATAGTGGCCAGTGGGTGTGTTGAAGGCGATCTTCCACTCATCCCCCTCGCGGAAACGGACGAGATTGTAAGCGTTCCGAAGGTCGAGTTTAGTGAAGATGGTGGCGCCTTGGAGTTGCCCAAAAGCTGTGGACATGAGCAGGAGTGGGTAGCGATTCTTGACTGTAATCTTATTCAAGCCACGGTAGTAAATACAGGGACGCAGACCACCATCTTTCTTGCCCACAAAGAAGAAGCCCGTGCCAGCCGGGGAGGTGGAAGGGCAGATAAAACCCGAGGTGAGCGCGTCCCGGATGTACTCCTCCATGGCAGCAGTCTCAGGGGCAGAGAAAGAGAAGAGACGTCCTCGAGGGCAGGTGCCAGGCAGGAGATTGATGGTGCAATCATACGGCCGATGGAGGGGAAGAGTGGTGGCCCGTCCTTTGCTGAATACTTCCCTCAGGTCTGCATACTCGTGGGGCACTCGTGAAGACTCGGGATGGACAGGGGCTTGAACACGAACTGGAGCTATGACACGGACTGGAACTTGGGAATGGACTGGGGCTTGAGAAGGGGCCGGAGCTTGGACATGGACTGGAACTCGGGAATGAACTGGAGCTTGAGAGTGGACTGGAACTTGGGAATGGACTGGGGCTTGAGAACAGACTGGAGACTCGAGAGGGTGAGGGGACAGACTGGAACAAAGACAGGTGGCGTGGCAGGCTGGCCCCCATTCGGTGAGATGCCCAGTGGCCCAATCCAAACGTGGGTTGTGGCGAGCCAGCCATGGGTAGCCCAGGATCAGCGGGAATTCAGGAGAGTGGATGAGGTGGAGCTGGATGACCTCGGAATGATTTTCCTCCATTGACAGCCAAAGGGGGGCGGTGAGGTGATGCACACTGCTGGAGCTGTCTTCCATCCAGGGTCGTGACTGTGAGAGGGCGCTCCAGAGGTGCCAGCGGGATCTTTAGGTCTTTAGCTAGCTCCACATCTAGGAAGCTACCTGCAGCGCTGGAATCCACCATAGCTTGGAGGGAGTGATGTTGGTTTCCCCAGGCAAGACAGGCTGTCAGCAGGACCCCGGTCACCACAGTTCTCCCTTCCCTGGACGAGAGTTGGCTTTTCCCGAGAGCTCAGGGCAGGAAGAACGGAAGTGACCCGGGTTCCCACAGTAGAGGCAGCAGCGATCTCTCATCCACCTGTCCCGTTCGGACTGAGAGAGCTGTGTGCTGCATACCTGCATAGGCTCCTCTGTCACCGCTGAAGATGGCCTCGGGAAGACTCGGAAGCGCTCGGGAGATGTCGTCCCCAGGGCTGTTCCGTGCCCTGGAAGTGGTGAAGAAAAAGGGAAGACAAAATAAACTGGAGATGAGACTCCAAAATTAACAAAGTTAATACTAAAAAAAAACAAAGATCTTAAACAGGAACACAAAGGACAGATAACAAAGAAACAAGTAAACACTCCAAATTACCAAATAGACTTAACAACAAGCGGAACTGTTAGTGCGCAAGAAGTGAGAGCTAAGACAAGAGTCCATGAAAACTCAAGACTGAGCAAAGTAGGAAACGAAAGACATGGAATAAATAAAAAAAAACAAACAAGACACAGGTGGAACAGATGACACTTAATGAGGCTGGGTAATCAGGACAAACACAGGTGAAAGAAATCAAAAGTGAATAAGGGAGTGCTGGCAACATCTAGCGGCTGGTGCTGGAAGGACCCGGGCAAACCCTGACAACCTGTGCCCCAATAATGAACTCTCTTTCAAAGTCACTTAGATATTTTCCTCTTGCCATTTTTAAACATGCCACAAAGCATGACAGGATGTTAATTGCTTAATTGTATCATGTAGTACATCTGTATCGAAGCATCTGCATTCATTATGTTTCTCCATTCATTTATTCAGGCTTTTCCTTTGATTTTTTATTTTAGGCAAATAAATAATTCTGGAAATAGTTCTCCATCCTTGCATGACATTGCAGCAAGTAGCAATTCCAAAAGGGAGTCCAAGGCACTCTGTTATGCATTGTATGTCTTTATTCACACTGGCAAGTGTCAACAAGACCAGGTTAAAACCTAGTATATGGCTGGACCTAACAGTGTTTCCTCTAGGATTTTTTTCAGCAGCGGGGGGGGAAGGGTTTTGTTGTACCTGGATGGTGCGCGTGTGCCGCTGGCGTCGCAGTGAATATCAATAGGTTGTTTAAAAATATGAAATAAAATGACACTTGACTGCAAAACAAACTGTAGAACATATTTATTGACATCTATTTATTCATACATAATGGCTCTTTGACCAACTACTTACAGAGGGCACTGTATATTAGCCTCAGTGACAAAGTTTGCAGTCTGGCTGAGAGCCATGGGTGGAACCTTGTCTTGTCTACCCATTTAGGGTCCCAGCCTGATAGTATGTGCTTAGTCCTCATTTTTTCTCCTCTCTCCTGTCTTCCTCCACTCTCCTCTCCACTCTGCTCTTCTGCTCCACTCGCCTCCACTCCTGCCTGTGTAGGCTACTTGTCTAATAAGGTTACATTTGAAAATGAGCAACGTTAGATAATTCTCTCACATCACAAATATTTGATCACGCAACCAGTAAGAACATTAAAATATTGTAGTAGCCACCACTAATGTTATATATTTTTGAAGTGGCATTTTTTTCCCTTCAAAACTTCGGGGCATAGCTAAGAATCTTGAGACCCTCCCTAGCGAAGTAACGTTAGAGCAAGATGTGTATCGACTGCCTGAAGCTCTGATTTACTTCGTATTTATTAGAGAGAACTGGACATCGTTACCTATTACAATGCAAGTCCTGTAAAAATACACATAATAAACTGTCTAAATGTAAAAAACCAACTTCATACATATACATTTAGTTACATTAATACAGCCTTATTTACTAGGCTATATCAGCTTTAAGACAAGCAACACGCTCGGAATTATCTCATCCCGACCCACTAAACCCAATTGAGTTTGTAAGTCAAATTGCCTCCAGGGGGCGTCTGGTTCGTGACGTCACAGCCCAATGTAAAAATCCTATTGACTTTTTAAAAATCATTGATTGTAAAATATCTATAGCGATTAAAAATAAAAGATTTCTCATGTTTTTTTGGGACCGTCATTCTCTACCGTAGCATGTGCTTGGTTATATTTATTATATTATATTTATATCTCTGGAGGGAGAAAAAACGGATTTATATCGATTTATGATGTGCTGGTGGTCCTGAACTACACTAAATCAAAGTCGCACGGATACACGTCACAACCATGTGTGCTTGTAAGTCTACCCGCCAAGTGTGGTGCCTAGGCTGCCCCTAACTGCTGGTCTGGGATCAGATTTTCCTTCCCCGGTCCTAGCTTTAACCATTAGTAGGAGAAGAAAATAACTGACTCTGGACCAGCAGCTAGGGCCAACTGCACCCAACACCGGTGGCTAGCTAGCTATACCCACGACAAATGCGGTGTCACTGGTTAGCTTAATGCATTTTTTCAATGGTCAGGACAATAATGTTAAGAAGGGAGAAAATCATTCCAAATCCAACCATGTAGAGCAGGTCATATACAGCCAGGGTAGATTAGCGGGTCTGTCAGCGCCAGCATGAAAGATATCTTTTATAAAGTTTTGGTTAGCTAACGTTAACGTTAGGAAGGGCTGGATCAGCAGGTAGCTAGCTAGCTGTCAAAGTCAGGTTTATTTGTCATTACAAACCATATGCTGTACAGTACACGATGTAACGAAACTTCATTTCGCAAGGCTTCGGTGTAACATAGACTTTCAGTCTGCTCCCAGCACTTAGAAAGGAATACACATATTGTGAGAATCAGAATCACAGTGCACTTAGACAAGACAGGTGCAGTAGGCAAGAGATAGACAATTTCTAATAAATAGTTTTATTAAAACATAGTAAGTAGTAAACATATTGTCGGTAATTTATCGAAAACCATACCAGCTATATTGTTGTTGAGTTGTGATAAAAAATATATATGACTTATTAGTAACAAATCTGTTATTTCCAATAATTTGAAATTGAAATACGATATTGAAGCGACACTACAAGTAGAAGGGCGCAAGCATGTTCCATCTGAGTCGTGACAATATAAGTGTGCATCGGGAGCGCAGTACCGATTTGTGTAGTTCCTAAGCGTACGAAACGTACACAACGTTGTAGCTTGTACTTGTCATGGGTCAATCGTGCTGCTGATATTATATTTTATGATTCATATATGTCATGAGTACCGCATACCAATAGCTAACTGGTTCCCGACTTGTAACTAAAAATATCGCTTATTCAAAATTTCCCCATTCATTTTCCCATTGACAAATTTGTGGGAAAATGAGGGGAGTGGCTTGGTGATTTTTTCACTTACAAGCCGAGAGCGATGAATTGTTTTCCCCTCCGGTGTGGGCGGGACTTATTTGTTCATGAAAGTCTTTCAAATATTCATATGAACTGGCTTCAAGAGTACTTGTAGCTGCGTTGCTAAAATTAGAGCTGCTTTCACTAGCCATGCTGGCATGCCAGTTGCTGTAAATCCTCAGCAGCGTAGACATATATCTCATAAAAAACACGTTTTCAACGTACAAAAATGCCAAGTTACTCACACATACAAGACATACCCCATCTATAACTCATTCATTCAGACTGCCAAAATCCAGGCCTGCGATTAAAAGTACTGATATCAAAATGACGCCAAGTTACGGTACTACAAACAATATAGGCTATCTTGCCTCACCGAAATTACATAAGATGTATTCCAAAGCAATGCTACCCAATATTTCCTCAATTCTTTCAAGTCACTTGGCCGTGAGTGCGTTTTGGTAAAGGAAATATAAGCGTAAGAAAACGTTAGTGTAAAAGAGGAAAGTATCTGCCTGAGGGCGAGGCGGGATTCAATCCTTCAACCGGAGGTTTACCAGTCTGTGACTTGGTTAGTGCAGCACCATGACATAGCTATGCAATGCGTGAAATATCATTAGCAAACCTGTCCGTGGTTTTAAAGAAGAACACAGACCAGTAAGCACAGAAGAGCTCCCGTTGAATCCATATGGCTTTGCAATATTGTAGCCGGTTAATAACTGAACATGCAGACGGTACGTCATAATGCAGTGTATACGTTCGGTGAACGGCGGGTAGATATGGTGCAAAAGCAATAATTGAGAAGTAGTAGACAATTATCAGTGAGGGTAAAAGCAGGTTAAAGAAACATGTTCCTAGCTGGGCTTGAACCTAGAATGCTGTGTTCCCAAGACTGTAGCCTTGCCCACTAGACCACAGGGAGACTAACTGTTTAAATTGGAAATGTTTCAGAATAAAAAGGTATGGGTATTTTGCGTGTGTATGCAAGTTTTTGATTGGGTCGTGTAGGTGAAGATTTGGCTGGTGTCGGTAAAATTTCCAATGAGGAGACATGTTGTTAGTGGGATAGGCGGCAGGAAAAATAAGAAGAAGAAGAAGAATGAGAAGAAGAAGGAGAAAACGCAAAATCCCCTTAGTTTGAGGCTTTATTGTCTGGACATGTGAAGTTGTTTATGAATTCTGTCTGTTGAAATGGGGTGAGAATGTACAGAATTTAATGTTTTTAAGGGCTGAGTGTCTGTGGCTGTTGTGGTTATTTCCGTGGGGAACCCTGAAAAGTGCCAAACTCTCGGTGTTGTATAGGTATGGGGCATGCCCCCACCAAGGCGTAACTTGGTGGGATGGCATACCTGCCATCCCAATATATATAACCCAGTGCTGTCTGATTCTGATTAGGCAAATGTGACTTCGGAAGTAACTTTCAGGAGAAATCTCCCTACTCTGTCACAATCCTCCCTCGTCTCCACTGCTCTGTCTACACTTCCCCCTCCTGCGTCTTTCTCTAACCTGCCAGTTGACCTTGCCACCTCCACCCTCAACTCCTGCCTCTCTCAGTCCCTCGACTCACTTTGTCCTCTTGTCTCCAAACCAGCACGCTCCTCACCACCCTGCCCATGGCTGACCGAGTCACTACGCTCCAGCAGAACATCACTGCGGGCTGCAGAGAGAAAGTGGAGAAAATCCCTATCCTCTGATGACCTGATCGCATACCATACCCTGCTGGCGACTTTTACATCTGCCCTCACGTCTGCAAAAGCCTCTTTTTTCCAATCCAAGATCAGCGCATGTGTCTCTAATCCACGTAAACTATTCTCCACCTTCTCTTCCCTCCTCATTCCTCCTCCACCCCCACCTCCCTCTTCCCTCTCCGCAGATGACTTTCTGGCCGCCTTTGAAGGAAAGGTGGCTACAATCCGGAACTCCTTCACCCATCCAGTGAGCCCCCCAACCCCCCAGGACAACCCCACAGCCACACTGACCTCCTTTGAAATGCTGGAGGACTCCGATGTATTACAACTCATCACCTCTCATCGCGCAACCACCTGTCCACTTGACCCCATCCCATCTAAAGTTCTCCAATCTATCTCCAGCGAGCTCCTTCCCTATCTGTCTTCCATTGTTAATTCCTCTCTCTCCTCTGGTCATGTTCCCTCTGTTTTTAAGACGGCTTGTGTTACCCCACTACTCAAACCTACCTTAGACCCCTCCGATGTAACAAATTATCGACCCGTATCCCTTCTACCCTTTCTGTCCAAAACCCTCGAACGAGCAGTTCTTAAACAATTAACCTCTTTTCTCCATCAGAACAACCTGCTAGACCCTCACCAGTCTGGCTTCCGATCCGGGCACTCAACAGAGACTGCACTACTAGCTGTGACGGAGGCACTTGCCACTGCAAGAGCCTCACGCCTCTCCTCTGTCCTGATCCTTCTTGACCTGTCTGCAGCTTTTGACATGGTCAACCATAAAATACTCCTCTCCACCTTGGCTGGGATGGGAATTACCGGGACTGCCCTGTCTTGGTTCTCTTCCTATCTTGCAGATAGGACCTACCAGGTCACCTGGAAGGGGTCTGCCTCTGCCTCTCATCCACTTGTCACGGGAGTGCCGCAGGGATCTGTACTGGGTCCTCTGCTGTTCTCCTTATACACCAGATCTCTTGGTTCAGTCATTAATTCACATGGTTTTTCCTATCATTGTTATGCAGATGACACACAACTCTTCTTTTCTTTCCCCCCCTCAGCCACACAGATCAATGATAAGATCTCTTCCTGCCTGGCTGACATCTCCACTTGGATGGCCAGCCACCATCTGAAGCTCAACCTCAACAAAACTGAGCTGCTCTTCTTCCCGTACAAGACCTCCTTGCTTCATGAACTCTCAATCACAGTTGATGGCACCACAGTGACTGCCTCTCACTCTGAAAAGAGCCTGGGGGTGGTCCTGGATGACCAGCTGGACCTCAAGGAGCACATCAAGGCAACATCACGGTCCTGCAGATTCCTCCTATACAACATCAGGAGGATTCGACCATACCTGACGACGCACTCCACCCAGCTGCTCGTCCAGGCTACGGTGACCTCTCGCCTTGATTACTGCAACTCTCTCCTTGCAAACCTGCCAGCTTGTGCCATACAGCCACTACAGATGATTCAGAATGCCGCTGCCCGACTCATCTACAACCTCCCCAAATTCTCCCACGTCACTCCTCTGCTGCGATCACTTCACTGGCTACCGGTCGCTGCCAGGATCCGATTCAAAGCCCTGACCCTTGCCTACACTGCCGCCAACAGGACAGCCCCCATCTACTTGCAGGACATGACTCAATTCTATGTGCCTGCTCGACCACTCCGCTCTGCGGCAGCAGGGCGTCTTGCAACCCCTCCCACCCGCCCAAAGGGATCACAGAGCTTCTCCACCCTAGCTCCCCAGTGGTGGAACGAACTCCCCGTCCCTCTCCGAACCTCCCCCTCACTATCCATCTTCCGCCGTGGCCTGAAGACTCATCTCTTCAGACTATACCTAGAATAACCACCACCACGCTGTGTATATATATATTAAAAAAAAAAAAAAAAACCCTTTTTCCTGTCACTTGTTACATGTTGCCCCATCCCTGCACTTCTTGATAAATTGTATTTGTCCTAATACTCTAGCTTATTCTTCTGCCTAGTTTGGCTTTGCAGATGTTAGACCAGGATAGTGTTCTTTGTTCTCAGCTAGAAATAGCTTTACAAAATAAGTAATTGTACCTTACTGAACCCGTGTTCAGCAGTTGTCTACGATCATGAAAATGCACTTTTTGTACGTCGCTTTGGATAAAAGCGTCTGCTAAATGAATGTAATGTAATGTAATGTAATGTAATGTAATGTAATGTAATGCTAGTTTTGTACTTGGCAGGATTGTTTGTCTGTTTGCTGAACAGGTTACCCTACAGGAATGGAGTCCTGATCTATGTGGTTACTTCTGGCACTACGATCTTTACTTCACTCTAGTGTGTTTTTCTGCACCTCTGCACCTTGAACTGATGCACTTGTTGTACGTCGCTCTGGATAAGAGCATCTGCTAAATGCCTATAATGTAATGTAATAATGTTGTATATATATATAACATTTCTCATAGAAAACGTAGTTTATCCATCTTTCACTTCACAGCAGTGGTGATAAAACTAACAAAAAGTGCTAGTGTGTTGTTAGCCTTTACTGATCCTCGTATGAGGTTTATATGATATAGCTAGCATAAGCCAATAGAACTAACCCATAAAATTAGATTTTTAACGGTACTTGGTCAGTTGAATGATAAAAATGAAAGAATTCGATTACGGTCAACGGCACAGAAAATTTCTGTTGCATCTTCAATAAACGGCAAAAGTCCCACTATAGGGTTTATCATAGTACATCTTTCAGCTAGCGACTGTAATGAAGCCAGTGGTGGAGCCTATACCAGCTCGCTTGGAAGCATATGAATCTATCTTATGTTTTTGAACTTCTGCATAATTTGGTTCATGCAGGCTAAATAAAATTTCCATTGCATCTAGTATACCTTTACTGCACCTCTTTTTTTCACTTTCTGCATAATATGACATATTGTTTAAGTGGTAAAACATATGCTTACATTGTTTTTTCTTGTCTTTTGAAATTAATCTTGATTCTATAGTAGCCTAGTATACAGTAATTCATTTAGTTTGGGAAGTGTGCAGTGGCAATGATTTGGGGCTTGGGGTGGATGGGTAGAAGGAGGTTATACTGAAAAAGAATAAAATAGAATTTAAAAAAACGGAAGAAATGAACTTGAACTAGTTCATTTTTGGGACTGTGAACTTAGTTCAAAATTAAAAATTGTGAACTATGAACGTGAACTAGTTCATTTTAATCTGTCTTGCTCTTGTGAAGTGTGAACCTGCACAACACTGCTGAGATCATGATGCTCACTCATGCAATGCAAGCAGTGCTTTTACCAATATGCTTTTCACACGGTACATAGTTAACCCAAGATTATTTGTAACTCTGGGTTAAAGTTAGTCCTCGGTTAACCAAACTGCTTTTTACTCGATACATTCTTAACCCATGGCACAATTTTATCACAGGGTTAATGATTTACACTGCATCTCGTTAGCACTGGGTTAACTGTCCATTGACATGTTTGTTTACTTTCTAGAATGAAATGCATTTACTCACTGCTCCCGATGACTTACATTTTTTGTAATCTTTTTTACATTTCTTTAGTTTTTTCCCTCATCAGATTGGGAGACCTCATATATCCTGTCTGACAGCATCACAGGCATCTAGTCAAAAACCTGTTCGTTACAGGTGCCATCAAGTTTACTTCGAACAGATTTCTCCACCACAAACTGATAAATAAATATGTCTCCTGGGATTAATTTGTTAGCTTTGTTACTTGTTTAGACTTTTTTTTTTTTTTTTGGTTGTTTTATTGTTTATTCACGTTACCCTGGTTTTCTCATTTATTATCGAAACAATTATACCAGAAATACGCAGTGAAGAGCTGTGACTGGGGTAATACAGAAATATGGCACCTCACTCATTGTTTATTTTAACCTTGATTCACACTGGTAATACATAGCTAGCCCTTGTTTACAGGGATAATTACTAGGGAACAATCTTGCTTTGGGTTAATTGGGGTTAGCCCACTTTTGAACTTGCCAGTGTGAAACCCACCTGCCAAATTTGGTTGCTCCAGGACTTATGGTTGCTGAGCCTCAGACACTTTTAGCGGAGAAAAATAATAATAAGAAGAACTAAAGCCGCAAGCGGCGTTGGGAGGGGTCCAAGCATTGGCACTATTGCGCCCCCTATGGAGCGATTTTAAAATGGCTTTGTCCTCATGATCATATACCTTCACCCAACATATCTACTGAATATCATGATAAGCAATGGATTGGAATGTGTGTCTGACGTAGTAAAATATTGATGACTTATGGCCAAATTTGTGCTAAGACATGCTGTCTGATGACTTGGTTGCATCACCACGGATGTGTCCTGGCTGCTTCCCGTAAAGGCCTCTACTATGTTGTAACACTTAGATGGCCCGGTGTGTATGTACAGCTGCAGTGTTTCTGCGCCACAACTAAAAAAGGCATCACACTAGTGTTGTCACGATACCAAAATTTTGACTTTGATACCGATACCAGGTTTAGTATCACGATAATTAATACTGAAGCGATAATGATTCAATACTCAGTACCTAACGATACTGAAATTACCTTAATAGATCAGAAATCAGTAATGTCCACAAGGGTTGACCTCATTTTCAAATTCACGGTTTATTAAAAACCTGGTTTATTAACTATCTTTAAGTTGAAGCCTGTTCAACATATTAATAAGCATAGGCCTATTGTGTTACAACACTAAATAATAGAAAAATATATTAAATATATTTCAAAAATTTAACAATTGTAAACTAAATAATCTTTAAACAGGTCTTTCACCTTTAAATAGATTTAAAAACAGCATATTTTAATAACAATACAGCATCTATCTATAATGAAATATTTCCAAATTGGAACACCTATTGCTACTGAAGTGAATTGAGTCGAAGCTTACATTGTATCAACGAGTGAGTGCACAAGCGCAAGTCACCTCACTTGACAACCGTAGTTGCTACTGCCATCTAGCAAAAATTCAGACAAATTACACTTGTCATCCTCTCAATCGGTAATGCGGGAGACACATTTCCCTGGCTTTTACATTTGACGCAAAACTACCGAACGTCGGAAATTCTAATACCGAACCATTTCTTTTTTTTTTTTTTAGTACCGAAAAAGTGCTGAAATATTGGTGTACCGTGCAACACTATGTCAGACACAAACCTATTCCAATCCATGGCTCAGCTTAGCAGAGAATGCACATTTCAGAGCGCCTCAGAGACAGATAGAATAATAACACATAAATACACATTTCAAATAATAAATACGACATTGAGAAAAAACGAAACAAAAGATGAAATATCAACTCGCAACCTGCGTGCTGCGCGCAAAGCCTACCATATTATTTATTTAGACATTGGCAGATGAGAAATTTTTCGGTTACGCTGACCTAAAAACGCTATTCCAAAAGCAAAATCAGACACGTTATACATCGTTAAAAAGTTTATACACTCACCTACTGAATAAATGAATTGTCAATCAAGCCAAATTGTACTAAAAAGGGCGACAACGCTGTAAGCAACAGGTGTGGTATTACGCACAGCTATTTTTGAAGGTAGCCTACCCAAGGATCACAAATGCGCGTATATTTCACAAACGGATTGTCCAAGACAATATATGACCACTCAGTCACAAAAGAGACATCTCTACGCATAAAACCAGTGGTAAGATTGTACATTTATTCAATGTTTAGTCCCAGATATTGACTGTAGAATGACATGATATCATTTAAAAAACTTAGTCTCGCTTATTTTGTTATTCAGTGAGCAGCATTTTCACTGCTGTATTGGTATATTTTATGGCTAATGTCGGGTTTATCTTGTTGCTACGGAATATTACATTACATTACATTACATTACAGGCATTCGGCAGACGCTCTTATCCAGAGCGACGTACAACAAAATGTATAACCATAACCAGGAACAAGTGTGTCGAAAACCCTAGAGAGAAGTACCATTCCAAGTGTAGGGAACAACTGCCAAGACGTTGGCAGGCTATAACCAAAACTAGACTACTGCGCCGCATAACATACAAGTTTGATTTGAAGTTATTATGAAAATAAATCGGTTTGCGGCTGTAGATTTTTAAAAATGGCAGTTGAAATAAAACACTGCGAGTAGCCTAGTCGACCAATCAGAAATTTTCAGCGCTTGCGCCCCACCCCAAAGGTTCCGGTACTTTTGGAAAGTACTACCCCCCGAGCAGGAACTTTTTTGGGGGTAAAATAAAGCCCCCGGAACTAAATTTAGACCCTAGTTCCTCCGGTGGAAACGCACTGAGTTCCTCAAAAGGTTCCTAGTTCCGGGGTAAAGTTCCTGCGGTGGAAACGCGGCTATAGACCGTATAAAAGAGTACAACCTAACCTAACTAACTTAAGACATGATTTTTAATGGAGTCATATATATTTTTATCACAACACGACACAACAATATAGCTAGCCAGCATGGTTTTCGATAAATTACCGACAATATGTTTACTACTTACTATGTTTTAATAAAACTGTTCATTAGAAATTGTCTATCTATTGCCTACTGCAACTGCTGCAGCTGTCTTGTCTAAGTGCAACTGCAGTCATTCTAATTTTCACAATGTGTGTATTCCTTCAGTGCTGTGAAGACTGAAAGTCTATGTTACACCCCTATATGGTTACACTGAAGCCTTGCGAAACTAAGTTTCGTTACATCGTGCACTGTACAGCAAATACGGTTTGTAATGACAAATAAACCTGACTTTGACAGCTAGCTAGCTACCTGCTGATCCAGCCCTTCCTAACGTTAACGTTAGCTAACCGAAACTTTATAAACCATATCTTTCATGCTGGCGCTGACGCACCCGCTAACCTACCCTGGCTGTATATGACCAACTCTACATGGTTGGATCTAACTTAATGGATTTTATTTAATGGATTTAACATTATTGTCCTGACCATTGAAAAAATGCCTTAAGCTAACCAGTGACACCGCGTTTGTCATAGGTATAGCTAACTAGCCACCGGTGTTGGGTGAAGTTGGCCCTAGCTACTGGTCCAGCGTCAGTTATTTTCTTCCCCTACTACTGGTTAAAGTTAGGACCTGGGAAGGGAAATCTGATCCCAGACCAGCAGTTAGGGGCAGCCTAGGCACCGCACTGGGTGGGTAGATTTACAAGCACACGTGGTTGTGACGTATGTCCGTGCGACTTTGATTTAGTGTAGTTCAGGACCACCAACAGATCGTAAATCGACATAAATCCGTTTTTTTTCCCTCCAGAGATATAAATATAATATAATAAATATAACCAAGCACATGCTACGGTAGAGAATGACGGTCCCAGCGTGAGAAATATTTTATTTTTAATCGCTATAGATATTTTACAATCAATGATTTTTTAAAAAGTCAATAGGATTTTTATATTAGGCTGTGACGTCACGAACCAGACGCCCCCTGGAGGCAATTTGACTTACAAGCTCAACTGTGGCGCCGATTGTTTTCCCCTCCGGTGGGCGTGGTTTTCAGAGTATGACGTGTTGCGTAAGCAGTGCGTGAGCGTCGTTAACTTTTGCGAGAGCGTTCACGTTCATTAGTTGCAAAAGGATACGTTCAGTTCGCCGTTCACCAGAAATATGAGCTCGTTCAATGAACGCCGCTCTTTTAGCGCTTTTATGCACAACACTGGATCTCAGATTGAGTCTGACCCATCCCAGGGCTAACTGTGGCCAGCAGCCTTGCAGGGGTGGCATACAATTGGCTTTGCATCGTCCAAAGGATATATCGGATGGATTCAGTCAGTAGGGAAAGCAACTTCCATTGCTCGAGCAACCCCTTGGCCGTATTGGCAGTCTACATGTAGACGACGGGATGTGGTATTTTCAATGAGCAAGATGAGAGGCCGATTGCATCACTTCCTGATCAGCCTCTCGTGCAATCGCTGAACTGTATAAGAACCATAAGAACTAGAAGGGAAACATGGTCACGTGGTTCTATTTAATTCTATCAATTTGATACTTCTGCATGTGGCACCACTGCAAGATGGCTGCCACAGCCCAGAAATAGAATTATATGATGAGGCTGCCATGTATTTCCTATGAGAGTTGTAGAAATTCAACGAACTCGCTCCTGCTTGAATTAGACGCCAAAGGCTCACATTGAGGTAATCAATAGAAGCAAGTGATAACATTATACATTTTTCCTGGAGCAAGAACTTTTTTTGACTGAACAGAACAGGGAAAATTATAGTTTAGATTTAGGCGGACGGATCTCTGATTGGTCAAGAACAAAATTGATGAGATTTGAAACGAGGTCCTTTTCCTTTAAGTCAATTAGGGTATCTAATTTATTTCCATAAGAGGTCATTTCAAAATAATAACTAAGAGACAGATTTATTTGAGCTTTAATGTACTATATCCGATTTCCAGTGGGTCAAAAGTTTTGGGTCAAAAGTTTACATACACTTTGTTAGTGTTTGGTGGCATTGCGTTTTAATTGCTTAACTTGAATCAAACGCTTTGGATAGCCTTCCACAAGCTTCTCACAACACTTTGACGGAATTTTTGCCCATTCCTCCTGACAGAACTGGTATAACTCAATCAGGTTTGTGGGCCTCCTTGCTCTGACACGCCTTTTCACAAATTTTCTATGGGATTCAAGTCAGGGCTTTGTGATGCCCACTTCAATACTTTCACTTTGTTGTCTTTAAGCCATTTAGTTACAACTGTTATGCTTAGGATCATTGTCCTGCTGAAAGACCCAGATGCGACCAAGTTTTAACATTCTAGCTGATGTCTTGAGGTGTTGCTACAGTATTTCAGTATAGATAATCCTCCTTCCTCATGATGCCATCTCTTTTCTGAAGTGCACAAGTCCCTTTTCCAGCAAAACACCACCAAAACATGATGGTGCCACCCCCATTCTTCATAGTTGGGATGGTGTTCTTCGGATTAAAAGCCTCACCCTTTTGGTGTTGGTGGTGTCGGTGTTGGAGCAGGGGCTTCATTCTTGCACAACAGCCTTTCAGGCCATGGAGATGTAGGATTCTCTTAATGGTGGATGTAGATACTTTGGTACCTGATCCCACCAGTTCCTTTTTTGTTGTCTTGGGGTTCAGTTGAACCTTTCGGACCAAAGTTTGTTCTGCCCTGGGAGTTCATTTGTGCCTCCTTCCTGAATGATGCAGTGTCTGTGTGGTCCCAAGATTTTTATACTTGTATACAATTGTTTGTACAGATGCTCGTGGTACCTTTTGAGTTAGATTTAAAATAAAAGTATTGAAAATAAGTTGCAACAAAAACATTGTGTCACTGAATTACATTTTAGTAAGTCCTTTAATATAAATTTTTAAAAGGCCAACAGAAGCACTTTAAAAAAACTTTTTAGAAAGTAAAAAAAGGATGCTTCTATCTTTTCAATTTTTTGACATTTTGAAAACCTGAAACGTCACTGACCCATGCATGTATGAGTGTGTGAATTTCCGCAGGGGTTACATCTGTACACTTCATGTTTGTAAAGATGTAATTTAATTTTTTCAAGGTTTAAATTTCCGGTGGTGGACTTCGTAGACGGTCCCATCTCGGAAGCGAGAGAAGCTGAAAACAGCTGAATTCGTTCATTAAGAAGTTCGTTTATTAAGATATTAAGACTTTGGTAAATACTAAGGTCGTAGCTTATAGTATTTTGTGTGCGCATTCAGAATTTGTACTTTTTTTGACGTTTCGTTCGTGAGCTATTAACTTTCACTCCGTTTGTAATCGGTGTCATATTAGCCAGTAAACACAAACCAAATAATAAACAAACACAGAGCGGAAGTTAACTTTGGGCCAAGCGCATAACCTTGGCAACGCGCGTGCGTCCGATGAAAGCGTCTATAAACGGGCTTTTACTGTGAAAAAAAAAAGTCCACGGAACTTATTACATCGACATCCCGTACTTTTCTGATTGGCCCTTCAGACATGACCGGTCCAGTGAGAGGCCAATGAATGGCCACTCTCGGCAAAAGCAGTGCCCTGTGATTGGCTTTCGAGTTTTAAACTGTAAAATCATTTTGAGCGGGCGATTTGGTAAAGGGTGACGGGTCAGAGAAGTTGTTTTCGAGAATCCGAAGGAGGCATTTTAGTTTTCTTTTTAATTATCTGGGTTTTTCGGAAGACGTCAGAAGATTAAGGCACTGTAATTGCACAGCTTGTCTTTTTCATATTTATCGTCCGTGAAGGATATTCTGAGGTAGGCAGATAAAGCATTATACATTAAATGTTTTGTTGACGACTGGTACCTAGACTCGCGATCTTGTAAAATAGACTAACGTTAATTGTTATAGTCGATCTTTACGGCTACAATATGCATAAGGCACCTAAACTGTCTAACATTGCGCCGTAGATCTATCTACCCACCCAGAAGACTAAATAATCACATTACGTTCCCTGTCCGTTAATATAACTGTTTGGGATTTTAAAATAAATTGTGTTAGGTAATACCATCCAGCTTATAATAAGCTGGAGTACTTAACGCTAGCGAGACATCCCGCCAAAACATAAGGTTTTGGGAAAAGTTGAATATAATTTTGTTTTATCTGCTGTTTTGTATTGTTGCTTGTTCACTCGTTTGTAATGTTACTTTTTGGGTTTTATCCATTGTGTTGTAAGTGATTGCGTTACATCGTTGTCTGATGTGTCAGTTGTCAATATATGTCCTTTATTTTGTTTATAAAACACTGGGTGCTAACGTTAGCCTCCCATGAATAGAAATGAATAACTTTAAGGTGGAACTTCAATACAGTTAGCCATCTTTCATGCTAATGTTTCTTGTTCGCTTTTCTGAAGTTTCCAAGCTCGCTTGCTTAGTTCACTTGGTTAGGTCAGTTAATTTGGTAGTTAACTACAGTTAGTTCGTCTGGCTAACATTAATGTCAGTTTGCTGGATAATACCGTGGAAATACGCATCCATTGTGTATGTAGCTAGTCTAATACTCCAAATATATATTTTTAAACAAGACACCTTGGGTCGATTTCAGTCTGTCGAGACTTTCAATGTCAGTAGGATGCAGAACAAGATCAAGACCAAACAAAACGCATAAACAAACAATTAATATGCCAATATGCTGTATATGGCGTAGGGAAATGAGAAGTGCAATTTTTTTCATGCTAGACAAGGACGTGTCTGGACTGAACGACTTGTCCTGGGTTCCCAACATCGGTAGGCTACTGGGGGACCTCTGTGTATGATCGGTTTTGTTCCAACCTAAGTGAAAACTCAGAATTCTAAAAATCTGTTTTTGCTTTTGTTTAGAGAATTTTGGAAAAAAAAAAAAAAAAACATACACTATCTTGCGTTAAAGGGCAACATGCAGGTTAAATGTTTTAATGGATTTACAGTTTTGGGTTTATAGAGAGGATGGTTTGGAAAATAAGTTTTAAAAAAATACAGGCCATGAAGTGCAGTAAAAAGTAGTTATTCTAACGGTGCATTCAAACAGTGACAAACTCGTCAACCGAGTTGTCGGAAGTCCTTTTCATTCTCTATGAAGCTGAGCGACGCCCATAAACACGAGCAACTGGGCGACCGAACAACCAAAATTGCCCGAAAAAAGTTGCCCACAGTTTAGCTTTTCGCGGGCATCGCTCGTCAACATTGGTAAACAGCTAGTCAGAGTTTCGAGCTTCCTATTTCTCCAACTGATATGATACCATATTGCTAATTATTGTTCCGTTCAGTGAGGGAAAATGGACGAACAACTTATCATTATAATACAATTGCACCTGGTGTTATACAACGTTTTAAAAAAAGAGTACAGAGATATGCGTCTGAAAATGAGGCTTGGACGGAAGTTTCAACTTGTTTACTAGCTATCTAGTGAGGGAGATATGGAGAGATCGCTAGCTAGGCAGCTAACTAGTGAGAGATGTCGGCCACCAATGACCTAACAAAGCGGAGTCCATTCCTTGACTGACACTGCAAGAGCGCAGTTGGGTCACTTAGGGCGTTTTCACACATATAGTTAGTTTGCTCTGGTCCGAATCAGTTGATGAGTTCGTAAACTTGGAGAGTTTTCCCTTTGATTCGATTTCTTTTCACACAGAGAAAAATCCAAGCGAACCAAAATGCACTACAAACCACGTGAGAATGTTCACTCTGCTTATTGGTCAGATGTGTCTGGGGCGGGAGCAAGAAAGTAAATACAGGAAGATGGTCCTGTGTTCTGGAATAGTCCATATTTCTGTGAGAGAATCATTGCTATGCAATTTAACATGGAGCAACGGCAGAGTTGGCATTTGCTCATAACCGTGGTAATTATCTGGGCAATATACCAGGCAAAACTATACCAGCAGAATGCCGAATGCACTTAGAGGAAACATCTTGAAAATACTATACTGCTTCACACTTTGGAAAGAAGACGTGCTGCCTTCAGACGACTAGCAGAACAAGGGAGCTAATGTAATAAAATTAATAAAACGGCTACAGGAACCGTTTAGCTCAAACTTGCGCGGTACACCTAGTAGTTGGGTCGGATCACGTTCCTAGCACAAACGAACCGCTCCAGAGTTCGTTTGGGACCGGACCGAGACCCGTCCTCCTCTCACGGGTCTTGGTGCGGTAGTTTTGGTCCGCACCCGTGTGCGATTACTGTATATGCGCCTGCCCAAACGAATCACACCAAGGGGGAAAACAAACCAGAGTCCGATTTAACCGGACTAAAAAGTGCAGGTGTGAAAACACCCTTAGTCAATTGGTTTAGCCTGTTACTGTCTTAGTTTTCGTTTCACATCTAGCCAGAATGGTTAACCACTGTGTTAGTGCAGGCAGTGCAAACTGTAGCCTGTCAGGACACAGAGTTAGATGGCAATTTCTCCTCAAAATTTAAAGGTCTTAAACTTTAGACATTTAATTATGACAGAAGGGCTTCTGAAGTAGCACTGACCTGATTTGGGTGAAATAGTCCTGAAGCATTTTCAAATAATCCCACTTCAAACTATATAGTCAATACAGGCTGAGTGAAAAAAGTAACATTTTGGATTTGAAAATAAAAAGGTCTGAAACTTTTGGCACTGGTTCATGACAGATGGGGTCCTGGTCTACATCCCACCCCATTTCCATGACATTTTACTGTACCATTTTTGAATAGTCCCACTTCAAACCTATGTGATCCAAACAGAGGCCAATTGGAAAAAAATGAAAATTTGAATATCTTCTAAAAATTAACAGGTCTCATAGTTTTGACACCTGTTCATGGCAGACAGGGTCCTGTTGTATGCCCTACCCAATTTCTGTGAAATATTACTGTAGTGTTTTTGAATAATACCATTTCAAACCTTCCATGTAATCTGATAGACAAATCTAAGAAAGTACAATATTGAATTGAAATATCTCTCCAAAATGAAAAGGTCTCAAAGTTTTGACACTTGATCATGATAAGCCTCGTTTCCACCGCAGGAACTTTACCCCGGAACTAGGAACCTTTTGAGGAACTCATTGCGTTTCCACCACAGGAACTAGGGTCTAAATTTAGTTCCGGGGGCTTTATTTTACCCCCCAAAAAGTTCCTGCTCGGGGGGTAGAACTTTCCGAAAGTACAGGAACCTTTTGGGTGGAGCTTGCAGCGCTGAACATTTCTGATTGGTCGAGTACTTGCAGCATTTTTTTGTGTTTGTTTTCAGCCGCCATGTTTAAAAATATGCAGGCGCAAACCGATTTATTTTCATAATAACTTCAAATCAAACTTGTATGTTATGCGGCGCAGTAGCCTAGTTTTGGTTATAGCCTGCCAACGTCTTGGAATTATAACGTGTGCTCTTCTGTTCTTTTCTTGCTTTAGTATTCTTTTTATACATTTTTTTAATAAAAAGCAAATGCTGGGACAGCATATTACGTACCAAAACATTCAAACGGATTAATTCGGTTGCTGAATATTTTCTTCCGGATTTTCTTTGCTAGCCCGTTGTAATTGACTCAAAACGTTTGATACAGTTATGTGAGGTATGCGGTAGTTCTGCGTAATTCACATTGGTGATACAGTAAAAGCAAACTGGAAATCACCTTCCGCACTTTTTATCCGGGTAAAATAACAGGTTAATTCTAGTAATCTTCCCTTTAGCTTTTTCAGACTGCCGTAATTTTACTCTGCCATTCTTCAATTCCACAAAAAGACCAGGAAGACTATGGACTAATTTATGGTGCATGGTTCGCATCTGGAGGACACACTTCGCTGCTCGGCTAGCAGTAACTTCGAAGGAAAGCAAACGGTGGCTGTACCACTACTAATTTAAATTTTCACGCAAGTCCAAGTTTTCATTCTATTCTTGTCATTTTGCGATTTGCAATATGGAATTGACAATGAGAAACTAATCAAACAGCAAATTGTTCACAACGTGTGCATGTTTTCTGCTGTTGTTGTCAGTTATATTGGAAATGTGAATGCATTCTGTCACTTCAGATGTCAAGACATGAAAGCGAATGTTCGCATAAAAACATAATGAATGTGTTTGAGAGGATATATAAAACAGTTACAATCTGACTATTGGCCTGTTATATCCTATTTGTTGTATAACAACGGTCCAAGTTCAACTACCAACGACAGTTTTGCTTGACAACGGTAAAATAAGCCCAAACGGCTGCAGAAGAATATTTAAATTCCAGGTGATTAAATCGATAAAAATCAATAAAAATACAAAAGTAACCATATATAATCATTGTTGGTAACCCGTTGTATATAAGTGGAATAAACCCCTCCGGGCTGTCCCGGTTATTAGAAAATAATGTAGGCTACTTCGGTGGTAGTATGGGGTTACAGAAGAAATCATAGGACAGATGGACCGACGACAACGTCGTTTTTTCATACGTCAGTGGGCTAATTTGCCTAATCTTCGCGGGACTTTAGACCGCGGTGGAAACGCAGACAACCATGGGCTGAAGGAACCTTTTGATTCCTGGTAAAGTAGTTCCTGGGACTAAAAGTTCTGGGTAATTTTGGTGGAAACGCGGCTATAGAAGGGATCCTGTTCTAAATCCTACCCAGTTTCTGTGAAGATTTTTGTAGCATTTTCAAATAATCCCACTTCAAACCTTCAAGGTAATATAAAAAAGTGAAATTTTGGTTTGGAATTTCTCCCACAGTTAAAAGGTCTCAAACTTTTGACTCTTGTTCATGATAGAAGGGGTCCTGATGTACATTTTACCCCATTTCTGTGAAATTTTCCTGTAGCGTTCTCAAATAATCCCACTTCAATCCTTCTATGTAACTCAGTACAGGCTAAGTGAGAAATGTGACATTTTTTTTTTGGGATTTCTTCATAAATTTAAAAGGTCTTAAATGTTTGATACTTGTTCATGACAGAAGGGGTCCAGATCTACATCCTAGGCCAATCGTGTGGAGTTTTAATGAAGCAAAATAATCCCACTACAGACTTTGTGCAAATCAATACAGCCATATTGAAAAAAGTGATCATTTGGATTGGAATTTAGAACTTATAAATGGGTTAGAACATAGGCTAAATCAGAAGCCCTTCTGTCATGAACGCATGTCAGAACTTTGAGACTTTTTAATTTTGGAGAGATATTCCAATCCAAATTTTCACTCTTCTCAATTGGCTTGTATTAGATTACATAGAAGGTTTGAAGTAGGATTATTCACAAACGCTACAGTAAAATTTCACCGAAATGGGGTAGGGTGTAGACCAGGACCCACATTGTCATGGACAAGTGTCAAATATGAGACCTTTTAAATCTAGGCAGAAATTCTAATTCTAATTTTCATTTTTTTTCAATAGGTTTGTGTTAGATTGTATAGGAAATTTGAAGTGGGATTATTCACAAACACTACAGTAAAATTTCACAAATGGGGTAGGACGTAGACCAGCACCCCTTCTGCCAGAGACAAGTGTCAAAACTTTGAAACCTTTAAAATTTCTGGAGATATTCCAGTCCAAAATGGTAGTTTTTTCATTCAGTCTGTATTGGATTACATATTTGGAGTGAGATTTTAAAATGCTTCAGGAGTATTTCACCCAAAACAGGTCAGTGCTACTTCAGGACCCCTTCTGTCAAAATGAAATGTCCAAAGTTTGAGACCTTTAAATTCTGAGGAGAAATGGCAATCTAACATGTCCAAGTTTCATTAGGATTTGATTACTGTATTTGTTTATATGGACAGTTTGGAGTTTTATTTGCATACGGTGCAGTGATATTTCACCCACACCATTTCAGATGTAGATTGTCCTGTTCTTTCATTCGCACGTGATGCAACGTTGACTATTAGATTTTGAGGGGAAAAGAAAATGCTTGACACTTGGGTATCTGATCTTTCCATATTACAGCCTTAAAAAGACATGCAAAGTGAACATAATAAAACAAGGCCACCGCAGAGTGTGGCATATGCGCTCGACCGTATGTTGTGAACCCCCACCCCCGCTGTATAACATGCCCTCCTCTCTCCTTAAGTAATATGTTTTTATTGTTAATATACTAAAATTTAACAGAAGAATCCAATGAGAGTAGAAGAGAAAATATGTTTAACATTAATCACCGATAAAAACCAGCCTTCGCACATGCAACCAAAAATCTGTCAAGTGCGACTAAACATTTTCATTAGTTGCACCGGAGCGCCTGACATTTAGTCTGTGTGTGTGTGTGTGTGTGTGTGTGTGTGTGTGTGTGGCGTTACTTTTTTCCTCCACTCGCATTCTGCGAAGACCCACCCCTACTCTGCATCTGATTGGCTCTGACCCTGATATTCTTCTTTGCTGAATGCGGGTGGGGAAAAAAAATAAGGCATTTGTGTATTAGTGATGCGCGGGTCGCAGTTATATCTGTGGGCACCATGGTTAATCTGCAGATCGGGCGGGCCGAGTCATAGAAATTGACATTCTGATTAATAGCGGATGGGTTGCATCCGGGTGGATGAAATAATACATCATTAATGAGAAAAATATTAATTACATTCTCTACAATGTGAACATATTTTAAGCTTCATTTTTCATCAGGCACGAATTAGCAGACTAGACTCTCATTGCGCGAATTGCGGTGTCCATTTGTCTTAAGCAGCAATGGAGGCAAAAACGATCCGAGAGAAAATTAGAAAAGGAGAATTAAAAACAAAAAAAAAGGAAGGGCAGAAAAGTTCCATGTAGGAGCGATTTAGTGAAATACTTAACCACGACGACTCGTGTCAAGTGCTGGGTATGTCATATGCAACAGCTGCGAAATAATGAGAAATAACGGTAATGTGTGATCGGGTGCAGGTCTTTAAATCGTAGAAAATAATTTGTTCGGGTGGGTGGCGGGTGGATGATTGCATACATGCGGATTCGGATGACGTCAGAGCCAATCCCCGCATCACTATCAATCAATCAATCAATCAATCAAATTTTATTTATATAGCGTATTTTACAACAGTTGTCACAATACGCTTTACAGACAACCCTAGCCTAAACCCCCACAGGAGCAAGCCTAAGGCAACAGTGGCAAGGAAAAACTCCCTGTGGCAGATGGGGAGAAACCTTGGAAGGAACCAGGCTCAAGGGGGAAACCCATCCTCCTCTGGTCGGCTCAGGGTGCCGACTGGTGACCAGCATGTCAGCCAGTTTATGCAGAAGATATGATAAGTGATGTGGCTCAGATGATGGGTGGGGCCGGGTGGCGGTGATGGGGAACAGCAGGTGGTGGCAGATGTGGGCAGGGTGGAGGCAATGACGAAGGTGGGGCTGGACCGCAGAGGTGGGGAGACCAGACGACTCTCGAAGCAATCTCGAGGGTTGGGGCAAGAGCCCCGCTGGAAGCGTGGGGAAAAGGGTGGAAACAGCAATTAGGGAATTTGCAATATAGCAGACACTAGTGTGTATGTGTGAAACCGCGCCCTGTATTCCTCCGGTAGCAGCGCACACTTTTGTTTGAGTTATTTGAGTTTGTCAAGCACTTCAAACATCAGCACTTTTGAAGTTTAACAATTAAGAATTAACAATTAAGGCTATTGCTTGTTTGTGCAGTGATTTAAATAAAGAGAAAACATTTGTCTGCACCTTTATTCCTGTTTACAATCATTTACATAATGTGTTAAGAAATGACCGTTTTCTTTTAAATGAACAGACACCAAATTCAAGATGGCAGCCGTGGCGGCCATATTGAATGGTCACTAATCGAAACCAGCCTTTGTGTGGACAAGTCCAATTCACCACCAAAAAATCAGCCCAAACGACAAAGGCGTTTTCTGTTAAATGAGCGGTAACCAAATTGTTGAGGGACCACAGAGGGACGGGGCCTTGACATAATGCCCTTCCTGTCTCCTACGGAAGCCGGGGGCATAAAAATAATTTTCACATGAACACCATTGTTCAATTTCTCTCTTGATCCGTATCTTACTTTTATAAGCAAATTATACCATTTGCAAACACACAAGGAAGACCGCGAAACCATCCGATTATATAACGCGACCGATTTAAAGTTACAATCTCGAAGATTTCAGTTTCGCTCTCTTTGGCGGTACCAATGGCGAGAAGCGGTAATTGCAGGTGTGTTTTTGGACCTCACTTCCCATAGATCCAACCGGATCCTACCAGTGTCGCCCGTGTGATGTCAGTCAGTTGGCACCTGGGCCACGTCAACTATTACACTTATTATTTACTTAATAAAAAATGGTTGTTATACAAGTAACGTTATGTACATACTCATTCATTGTCTCACATTAGGCTAACTTAAGCTGTTCTTTCACTGCCGAGCCGGGTTAAAATGCTGTAGGAGACCTGGGGTAGAATTAGTGATGATCAATTTCCACACATTCTTTATCCACCTTTTGCTTGGTATGAACATCTTTACACTGCAGAGAAGAATTCGTGGGATTCGCTGTGGTTCGTGCAATTATGTATTGTGCACAATAAACAGTATTTTTTTGCGAATGATTGTTGTTATATTTTTGAAATAACTGCATTGTTGTTTCTGGTTTTGCTAGCTAAACTGTTCGAGAATAAAGCTGAGCTAGGTGTTAAATTAGCAATCAAAACAAGAAGAAGAATAAAACCAAAACAAAGGAGATTTCATCAAAAAAGGGCATCAAGGCTGATGGAACGTACGAGGAAGCGTAATAAAATAATAACAATGCTAATCTATTCTGCCGTATTCTGTATTTAGTTTTCTCCGGCTTGACATCTTTACACAGAAATCTGACCCGACTCTGCTCCACCTATACCCCGGCTTATATATTGATGAACTTGATGGCAATGTAAATAACGGTAACATTAAGGCCAGTTAAGATCAATGATTCGCAACGAGACGGAACTGTTTCAGAATGTTGCAGAGAAAATTGAAGTCGTTGCCTAGGGTCTCAAAAGACCCACCTTGTCAAATTGCCAAGTGCAGTTTTAGAACGTTTACAATCAGACATCTTGGAATTTTGCTGGTTGCATCCAGTCTCATTGCTAATCGTTGATCTGAACTGGCCTTTAGTTAGCTACATTGCAACGCTGCAACAAGGTAGCATTGCATTCGAGAAGCGGTTTGCGACGCCGGTACCGGTCGGTACCGTTAGCTAGTGTTTTTTCTAATTGTTAGCTGACATTAGATTGTGTTAATTACATTAGCTAGCTAGCTAACGCAACGTTACCTGATATGAGAGATGGATACTGTGCGCAACATCGTCTAAACTAATGTTGCCTTTCTTGATATGGTCCGGTAGCTAGCGTTAGCTGTGCAAATAGCTATGTAATTTAGAAACGTTACATTGTCATCAAATGTAATACGAAATCTACATCAACAATTAATGATTTCTCATGTTACACAAAAACGTATTAGGGTTCCATAACCCCCCCACCTTTAATGCTAGCAGACACCGGAAAAAACAGTACGCCGCTCACACACAAGTGAGATGACGAGCAAGCCTGTTGCGTTAGCTCCGCCTACCCTCTCTGTCGGACCAACCACTGATTGGTGATGGAAAACGCATCACTATCTATGCGCCGCTTGTGATTTTTTCCAGGGAATGTCGCCACAGACACCCAGTTCTTTAATCATAAATTATTATAATAATAATAAAATTAATTAATATAATAATAGGCTCAATCACCATTGTGTTACCAAATTCAGCGATAGATAGTGACTTAACAGAGATTTATTTTAATGAAAATCTTCGAGGTTATTACTTTAAGGTGGACCGGAATTTTCGTATCGGGAGTTGCGAATTGGGATCCAAATTCAGCATCGTCTGAAACAAATGCAGTGTTCTACTTAGGCTGTCGATCGGTTAAAGATGTCTAAATTGTTGGTGATAAAGCACAAATTGTGCCTTATGAGGCATTGAACTTTCATTATTAATAACATTTAAAAAGAGCTAATGCTCAGGCCAGCAGTGGACTGTGTCCACAGTGGTGCAATATAGATTCGGTCTGAGGCAGTTAGGTTAATCCATGTACCACAGTGTGGTGCTTTAAAGTAAATTTAGTCTTAATTCAATTTTCCTAATGTTCTAGCTAGTTTTTTCCATTTGGGCAGCCAGGAAATGACAACGGTTAGCCTGAAATAACAGCTGCATTTCAAAATAATCATTGAGCTCCGTACTTAATTTCTTTGGGGGTCAAACCTGTTTTGGCGATCATCCAGAAAACATATTTGACAGTTTATTCTTCATGCACAATGTCATAAATGCTACAGTATTATCAAATAACATAAAAATGGCTAATTTCCCAGAATATAATGGTTTGTTTTTATACGATTTTAAGAATTGCCTCTTCCCTCCGCGTGTAATCACTGTCACGCATTTACTGGTATGTATTGTTATGGGATGCGACATTTAATGAAAGGTGTACTCTCAAAACGCAATACATGCCAAAATGTATCCGCGGCCCAGTGACTTCAAAATTCCATTGCAGTTGGGGACTGGAATCGACCAGGCTCAATGTCCCTCTTTTCACACTAATAAAAAACAAAAACACCCATTTGTAAACATACCACACCTGTAGACAAGATCTTGGCAAAGAAATGCATGTAAGAATCTTGATGTTTAGACAAGTTTTCTTGGTGACTTGGTCACCAGAAATAATACACTGGCAGCAGGTTATAGCGGGCTATGGAATACTATTCCAGCTGCTGCGGATTCGGATTCCAGAGGGTGGCGCATGTCTCCTTTTCACTGTAATTACAAAAAACACCCATTCGTAAAACTAAAATGCTTTATACTAGAGCCCGACCGATATATCGATTTGGCCGATATATCGGCCATTATTTGACGACATCGGGATCTGCAGTTATGCAGCCGATGTGTCCCGATTTTTAAATAAGTATAATAAACAAAAAAACATTCATTATGTATCTGTACTTGTCTGTTCGAACGTTGTAATTGCTATTTACTAGAATTATCCAGTAGAGGGAGCTCTAATACAAGTGTGAACTGACGCGCTACTTCTGTAATAAGACGTTTGTCACTCATGCCTCATCCAATATTCTCCACTGCAAGACTTGTCTGCACAGATTCGATTGCCGCAATAAAGGTATTTATATTTCGTGAAAGTATTTAATTAAATGCATTTATACGACCACTATGTTTATTAATCCTCATTATCAAGCGAGCGAGCTAGCTTAACATATTTGGTTCACTTTAGCAAGCTAGCTGGCTAGTAAGCCTTTATGAAGTGGCAGTGAGCAAATAAGCAGCGTAGGATCTACATTTCCAGAGGACATCGCTGTATTCTCAAATAAATAACCAGCCAAAATAAAATGGTGATTGAATGCATCACACATTTGTTTTTGTATCTGAGATAATGATATTAGCTACTATATGATGCTGTGTCAATAGCCAACGCGTTATTGCAAGCGAGTGTGTCATCTAGTCACGCGTCATCGTAGCAAGCTAACCAGACAGTGAAAACGCAGATAAAACACTTCTAACGTGGATCATTTTAAGCCATGTTATCTAGCTTTGTCGTGATAACATGAGAAGGATTGCTGTTGGAGAAGTGAATCAACCAACAGTTAGCGCGCGGGTAACCTGCACGAAAGCGCATTGTAGTTTTTTTCACGTATTTCATCCAGTCAATTTAATTTCATCTAACGTTACACTTGATTCACTCATTAGCTCCGCTAGAAAATGTCTTACTCTTACTCTTTGAGATCATGTAGTAGAAATAAAATAAGAAAATATAATTCATTTAACTTACTGAGAATATATAATAAGAAATAATGAGGCTGTGTCAATAGTTAATGCGTTATTGCGAGCGAGTGTGTCATTGTAGTTATTTTCACCACCAAATTCTTATGGACAGGGAAGCTTGCTAGATAAAGTCTTACTCTTTGAGACCATGTAGTAGGAATAAAATAAGAAAATATAATTCATTTACTGAGAATAGATACTAAGAAATAATAATAACAAATTAATAACAACAACAATAATAATATTCATAAAAATACATGTTTGAAACTGGAAAACTGATTTTTTTTAAATTAATTTTTTATAGATGGCTGGAAAAGAAAGGAGTAAAAGCAAGGTGTGGAGTCATTTTGATTTCACACACTTAAAGATGGTGTGAATATATATATATATATATATATATATATATATTTAATATCATCTTTTACATTTTTTTATCTAAAAAGTTCTTTGTGTGTTTATTTTTATTTGTTTGCTTAGAAGTTAAATGTTCTTAAATATAGAAACTTTAATAAAATATTTTTTCAAATTGATTTGAAAATGTTGCACCTTTTGAAAAATATTGGTCAAAACATCGGTAATCGGTGGGCTAGGACTCCAAAATCGTGATCGGCATCAGACCCAAAAATCTGGCATCGGTCGGGCTCTACTTTATACGAGACTGTTGACAATGTCAGAAAACATTTTAGAGGGCATGGAAGAATCGCAATTGAACAATCAGGATGATGTCAAGACAGGGATTGGCAACAATTTGAATAACATTTCATTTCAGCAAAACAAAATCCCTTCTGCAGCGAGCGCCGTGTTTTTTTTTTTTTTTTTTTTTGGTGCTATATCGCTTCTGAAATGTGATTTAGGACACCTAAATATAAGAACGTATCTAACTAATAACCAATTAACATTTGAAATATTTTTTCTTGTGGTGAAATGAGTAATAATACCTTCAATGTGGTTAGAGTTTTTAAATAATAACCCCACTGATTTTGGTGAAGCATTAAGTGCAGGCAAAAATGCTCATAAACAGAGTCAAGTTTGCGTAATAATTTCTAGGGTGTAAACCTTAGGTTTCACCACGATTCGATACCATATCGATACTTAAGGCAACGATTTGATGTTTGGCGATATGTGAATTTATTTTTGCTGCGATACGATTCGATACGGTGCAATACTGTAATATAAGGTATGACACGATAAATTGGGCTCCAGCTATTATAAACATATACCTTTTCAATGGATACTACAATTGCCACAACAAATATGTAAACAAATAACGGAATGTTACTAGAGTTCAGAACAGTGAACATATATCCATTATATAGTCAGCTATAAACCCATTATACGACTGACTCCTTTCTGTTGGCTCACTCTTACACTATGGCTATGCACATAGTGTAAGATTGGCCCTGACTTCCACTACATGCATAGTGTGCCTTTCAGTGTCTCTCTGAGAGGTTTTTCTTCAAGAACACTTGTTGGTCCACATGTTCTGGAGACAGAACACTTTGTTGAGAATTTACAATGTCGGTGTGAAGAGAACCAGTGGAGAACTGGGCAGGTGTCTTGGTGAGTGACCAGCGTTAGCTTATAGATATATCCACATTATATAATACCGCTAACCTATTTAAAGACACTCAATTTCAAAAATAACGTATATAACCGAAATATTTTGAGCAGTAGTACTTGCATAGCAATGATGAAATTTCATCTATGTTCAGTAGATAGAGACAGAGACAGTATCGATGATACTGTTCTATTTGCTTCTGTTTTGCTCCAGAAAACTATGTCAGCTAGGTAAACATATGGCTTAGCTATGTCCAGAAGTCCTCAATAATAATAGTATTTTCCAAGAAATTACGAAAAATCGTTGACAACGTTTTGCTAGGTGCAGCGTCTTCTACTGCTACCACATAGTGAATGCGATAAGAAAAATTTTGGTTACGCTGACCTATAAAACACTATTCCAAAAGCAAAATTAGACATGTTATACATCGTTAGAAAGCTTATACTCTCACCTACTGAATAAATGAATTGTCAATCAAGGCAGACTGTACTAAAAGGGCGACAATGCCGTAAACGACACGTGTGGTATTACGCACAGCTATTTTGGAAGGTACTCAGGCATCACAAATGCATTGTCCAAGACAATATATGACCACTCAGTCTCAAAAGGGTCATCACTACACGTAAAACCAATGGTAAGGTTGTGTATTTATTCAATATTTAGTCCCAGATATTGACTGTAGAATGACATGGTATCATTTTTTAAAACTTTGTTTCGTTGTTCAGTGCGCAGCGTTTTCACTGCTGTATTGGCATATCTTAGGGCTATTGTCAGGTTTATCTTGTTGCTATGACGGAATACGATTTTTGAGTGGTGAAATAATATTTTTATGAATGCCCAGATAGACAATATTGTCCATTATGTCAAGGGTGGGGGTCTAAAATGAGTGCCACACGCGACCGCGTTTTTGTAACAGATGCAGCAATGAAGTCCTGTCTCTTCACCTGCACAAAACGCACCCAGGCATGAAAGCTAGCACCGTTCCTTTTCCTGTTAGGAAAATTGTGTACTCGATGTTCTGACAGGCTGGAGTTTGTGCAACCTGCACAAACACAATAATTTACCATGATGATACATGGTGAAATGCAATATAAAACTACTGAAAAAAGAAATAATCAGAGACGTTGACAGAACTTCCGGTGTTTTTCGGCTCTCAACAATACGGATCGATTAATGCCTGTTGAATCGATTGAATTGAATCATTGCTTTCTGTATCGATGCATCGATCCGAATCGATTAATTGTTACACCCCTAATAATTTTTGACTTCTGAAGTAAAAAAGTAGCATTGCAGAACGGTCAATGGACTTTTTAAACGATTTAACCCTCTGGGGTCTAAGGGTAAAATGAGGCACACTGGTGATTGTGCGATGCTCTGACATTTGTGTAAATTTCATCAACTTTATATACAGTGATTCCAAAGTGTTTCATATCTTTGTTTTCAGCACAGACTCAGCTACAATAATATGGCAGCAGTAAGTAGGTCATAATCATGTGTGGATTGTAAACTGCTCTAAAAACACACAAACTGTAAACAGTAGTTTTGAACATGCACAGAAATGTTATAATAAAGCACACTGAACAATTGTGACTAAGATGGTAAATGGACTGCATTTATATAGCGCTTTTATCCAAAGCGCTTTACAATTGATGCCTCTCATTCGCCAGAGCAGTTAGGGGTTAGGGGTTAGGTGTCTTGCTCAAGGACACTTCGACGCGCCCAGGGCGGGGTTTGAACCGGCAGCCCTCCGACTGCCAGACAATCGGTCTTACCTCCTGAGCTATGTCGTCTTTTGGTCACTGTGACTTTTGGTCACTAAAATGTGTTCATCAAGGTATTGGGTATCAAAAGATGACAAAATATTTTAGCAAATCCAATGAGAAATATAAAATACATTGCTAAAGGTTAGTGTCGTGACTACTATTTTTCAACACCAGGTGAGAATGGGAGGGCAAATGGCCTTTCTGTAATGAATATGCATTGGGTAGGAGGACTTGCCAGCTAAGTAGGCTATTCGAGGCCGCATGCCTCCCCACCACTAAGACAAAGACTCAGTGAGCCATTTAGAAGACAGAAACAAAGACATCTTTTGATTTTCAGAACATTTATTGAAGCAAATTATACGCATGGAAGATGAGATGAGACTGGTGTACTCTTGCAACGCTTGCGTGGCCTCTTAGCTAGTGGTGAACTAGGCCGTGTTTCCTGATCAGCATCTCTGTAAATATGATAAAAACAAGTTTGTTAGGAAATGTGACAAAATGTGATCAAATCAAACTTTATTTATTTAGCACATTTCCTTCAACAGGTGAAAATTAAATGTGCTTTACAAAAAAGGGGCAAACCACTAACTAATGAAAACAAAACTTAGGAAATGTGACATGGTTACATCATATACAGACAAAGAACCAAACAAACACAACCAAACGCAGAGAGGTAGCCTATAATTTTGAGAAGCAATTCACACATTTACAAATAATGCAAGCTATCAACGAAACAACATTAGCTAAACTAAATAAACATTGCTATTCCAGCTCAACTACAGGCAACTCATCAATAACAATGCCTCAATCTGAAGTAGGCTAGGTCTGTTTAGCTAAGTGGTTATTATATTGCTATTTCCCGTATTTACTTACAGTATGCTAATATCGATTGTGCGAGGACATCAGTTTTAGAATCCTAGCCACGCCACGGGCTATTTATTACCAATATGATCGAAAAACATAGTCTACCTGATACTTCTAACACAAACAGACGCAGAGAGCCTAGCCTATAATTTTGAGATGCAATAGTTTGAATCATTCGTAGTTTGGGAATTTACAAACGCGCATATTGCTGGATATTCCTACAAACACACAGATACGTTGCAATACAGTACACATATTTACCAATATGGTCATAAGAAATATACTTACGCATGAAGTTGATCCTCAGCTGGATCAGTTCGCTGTTCGAAATGACACCGCTCTTCATCAGTGTCGGCTTCCGGACGACCATTAACAAAATTAAACGAAATGTTCACCTCAAAAGAAGTGAATTAGGCGACACTTTGACATTCTATCCCGCTTTCGCAGACTTGGCATTTCTCACATGGATCTTGCATCGCCCCTCCTTTAGCCTCCTTCTATGGAGAGTAATTATAATGTTGTTAACATGTGAATGCGATTTGGGCGGACTTCCTGCTGAGCGAAATTCACATAAGCCGCGTTTCCACCGCAGGAACTATACCCCGGAACTAGGAACCTTTTGAGGAACTCAGTGCGTTTCCACCGCAGGAACTAGGGTCTAAATTTAGTTCTGGGGGCTTTGTTTTACCCCCCAAAACGTTCCTGCTCGGGGGGTAGTACTTTCCGAAAGTACAGGAACCTTTTGGGTGGAGCTTGCAGCGCTGAACATTTCTGATTGGTCGAGTACTCGTAGCATTTGTGTTGTATTTATTTTCCGCCATTACCAGCCATGTTTGAAAATATGCAGCGGCAAACCAATTTATTTTCATAATAACTTCAAATCAAACTTGTATGTTATGCGGCGCAGTAGCCTACTTTTGGTTATAGCCTGTCAACGTCTTGGAATTATAACGTGTGCTCTTCTGTTCTTTTCTTGCTTTAGTATTCGTTTTATAAAATGCTAAGCATTCGTGCTGGGACAGCATATTACGTAGGCTACCAAAACATTCAAACGGATTAATTCGGTTGCTGAATATTTTCTTCCGGATTTTCTTTGTTAGCCCGTTGTAATTGACTCAAAACGTTTGATACAGTTATGTGAGGTATGCGGTAGTTCTGCATAATTAACATTGGTGATACAGTACAAGCAAACTGGAAATCACCTTCCGCACTTTTTATCCGGGTAAAATAACAGGTTAATTCTAGTAATCTTCCCTTTAGCTTTTTCAGACTGCCGTAATTTTACTCAATTTTACTGCCATTTTTCAATTCCACGAAAAGACCAGGAAGACTATGGACTCATTTATGGTGCATGGTTCGCATCTGGAGGGTACACTTCGCTGCTCGGCTAGCAGTAACTTCGAAGGAAAGCAAACGGTGGCTGTACCACTACTAATTTGCATTTTTACGCAAGTCCGAGTTTTCGTTCTATTCTTGTCATTTTGCGATTAGCCTATATGGAATTGACGTTGCAAATTGTTTACAACGTGTGCATGTTTTCTGCTGTTAATGAATGTGTTTGAGAGGATATATGAAAATCAATAAATACAAAAGTAACCATATATAGTCATTGTTGGTAACCCGTTGTATATAAGTGGAATAAACCCCTCCGGGCTGTCCCGGTTATTAGAAAATAATGTAGGCTACTTCGGTGGTAGTATGGGGTTACAGAAGAAATCATATGACAGATGGACCGACGACAACGTCAGTGGGCTAATTTGCCTAATCTTCGCGGTACTTTAGACCCCGGTGGAAACGCAGACAACCATTGGCTGAAGGAACCTTTTAGTTCCTGGTAAAGTAGTTCCTGGGACTGAAAGTTCCGGGTAATTTTGGTGGAAACGCGGCTATAGTAATGAGTAAATTTTAACGAAGCATACATGATCTAATTAATCAAATTCAGAACATTTAAAACGATTCATATTATTTGCCAATGGGCGCATTGGAAAGTCGCGATTCTAAGGTTTCTGTCAATGTTTTTGTTGCGTCTGTATGATAACAGCACGTGAAGTTAATCATCCAAATAGAAACGAAAGTTAATTTCATCTTGTCGAGCTCCGCTGGCGGAGCTCTTGACCCCAGAGGGTTAATAGCTCTATCTACTCCGATTTTGTATATTTCCTTGTTAAATGACCTGTTAAAGTGAGCCCAGAACCCATTTTGTTTTATGTTTGTGTGTGGAACTTTCGACCTCCCTATAATTGCATTGTATATGGTTTGTATCTGTAGAAATTTGCTATGAAGCCCAAGGCTTATTTTCAACTTTTTTTTATGTTGTTTTTTTACCTTGATAATTGGTTCATATTGCAATATCAACAAAACCAACCAGGTATTGTATAATGGAATTTTGGCAACAAGACTTTCACAAATCAGATTTGTGTACTACATGAGTTTCTAATATTTAAGACTATATTAGAAACGTATTATGTAGTACAGGAATCTGATTTTTGAAAGTCTTGTAGCCAAAATTCCATTATACAATATCGAGTTTGTGTTTTGAGATTGAAACATTCTTTGCGTGTCAGTGTAAAGCTGGCTGAAAATGTGTGGGAAGCGGTGATTGGTTGGTTGGGGGATTTATTACTTGTAGATGGTATACTTGCTAGGTTGCTGGAAAGGCTCATGGGAGGACAAGCTTCTGGTTTATGTTTTCAGTCCCATTGTTAATAAAAATTATGGAAATGTTCCAGTCGAATTGGCCTTGTGAATATGGTAGGCTGTTTTTTTAATGGTCTGCTGAATCAACTCTGTCCCCCTTTCTTCTTCAGACAACAGGCATGAACTCCCTTCTGGCCTCTACACACTCCCTCCTGGAGATGTTTGATGGAAAGCTACAGGAATTTGCCAGCAATGTGGATAGCACTCATATGGTGTGGCTGGAGGAAATCCAGCAGGAGGCCAACCGCATGTTCTCTAGGTAAGAGTGGGTATGGGAAGGGCTTATGGGAAGTGGTTAATGCATTGTATTCTCAATTTTGCAGTGATGTGGTTTTGAAGCCACATTCCCTTGTTTTCAGTTTCACGCGTGTACTATATTCTGGTGTCAAGTCTTGAATTTTATCCTGAAATAAAATGGCATTAGCCTTAGACAAAATTGGGAGAAAAAGTGGGAGTGGGGGCTGGGGGAGAGGGAGTTTTTTTTTCCCGCTTTTTTGAGTTGTCTGGGTCAAAAAAAAAATACTGTATATAGGAGAAATTAATGAAGATTTTCCAATTCCTTCAAAATAATCTAAATAATGTATGACATTTGTCATTTATCTAAAAAGATTTGGTGTCATTTAAAAAAACGACTTGGTGGCTATCCCACCCGTGATGACCCCTCCCACAATTACAATCTCATTCGCAGCTGTAAGAAACACCTCAGATACACCAAGAGGTATGTCAAGCTTACCAACAGTAAGAAACCAAAACTTGTCACACTGATGTTCATTAACATTTTTTAAAAACCAGTACTTGGATGATTCGTATTTCAGCGAATCACGTGCATTTCATTGGTCACGTGTCTTGAAAACGACAACAGCATCTAAACTGCGCTCACGTCGCATCCGGCTCTAAAGGGAGAAACATACAAATGTTGCACCCGGTCTTAAACGGATATACACGCAAATGTTGCATCCGGTCTTAATGGGTTAAAAATCTATAGTGTTTTTGAGAATCGATACAATATCGCGATACTGTATCGATATTTTCTAACAGTACTAAACATGATTACACTGTGTTTTGGAGAACCAAAGTTTTACATAATGCTGATCCAATCGGATGTTTTGCCATTAAGCACTGTCTCGATCAAACTTACGCAGTAAACAGCGCAGTGAACAGTCATTGAACAGTATTTTTTTTTTGGAGGTCTGTTAAGGAGCACACTTCTGTAAACCTCCTTACACAGTGCTGCCATTCACATGTGCAGTCTGCTGTTGTCTGCAATTTGTGTAATAAATGATCAATTTTTTATTTTGTATTGATAGGACATGTATATATTTATTTTTTCAATATGTGGCTCTCAGTATTTTATTTCAAACTAAAGGAGAGCAGCTTAATTTTTGCCAAGATAACATTTGCGGCACTTCATTTCTACCTAAATTTAGGGCTGTGTTAATCAGATTGTGATTTCATGAACTGAGAAGAATACATTGAACCCCTTTGCACGCATGCCAAATCTGGCCAATCCATTTAGGGGGTGCCCTATTTAAAGCTTTATAACTCCAGATGTAAGTACCATGTACAATACTAAATTAGTTTAGTATTCCTAAATTATGAATATAAAGTGGCACAAATGCAATTGTCTAGGCAAAAAAGCAAAATAAATTTTTTAGTTTGCAATGAAATACTGAGAGAACCCACATATAAAACAGGTGAAAATGCATATGTCCTGAATAAAAAAGCTCCTTGACCACAAGTGCGTAAGGAGTGGATAGAACTGCTGAATATATATGAGGCAAAAAGTAGTGTACCCAGTGCCTCCAAATCTATCCAAAATGTCTAAATTATGCATTGCTGTAAATCACAACATAATTGTGTATTTCACTACAAATCAACTGTTTTGACTCCAGAAACTCACTTTTGCATCATTTTCAAGTGGGAATTACAATCTTTCCATCAGTACTGTAGTCTAAAATATCTAGGGGTCCAGAAACATATCCAAATCTCTCCAAAAATGAATAAAATGCTTTTTGTCCATTAAAAAGCATATAAATGTGCCCCTTATGAAGGTTTAAGATGAAACATTGATATCAGATTTAAAAATAATGCAAAAGAATTCACACACCAGTACCTAAATGTGTAATCATTAACTTTCATATGTTTTTCCGTAGTACTCTACAGTATATAATGTTTTCTTGTATCGGCATGGGACGACATTAAAACAATATTCAACCGTTTGTGCGTGGAACTCCCATTGTGATTACATTGCAGGCAGAACGTTCAACCTCCTTAATGTAAGTGACTGAAAACAGTTTAGGAAAGATTGGGTAGTATTGCCTTGGAATACAGCTTCTTTAACTTCTGTGAGGCAAGAGCCTATATTGTTTGTAGTGCACTAACTTGGCGTCATTTTGATATCAATACTTTTAATGGCAGGCCTAGATTTTGCCAGTTTGAATGACTTACAGACAGTGCTTTATATGTGTGAGTAACTTGGCATTTTTTGTACGTTTTTCATAAGATCATTTCTTTTTGCACTGTTTGTAATGAGTAAGTGATAATAAGAATTCATATATAAATGTAGGCTATGACTGACATGCATATGTTGTACTCGCAGAATGACGACAAGTCTTCCGGTGCCGCATTTTAATGAAAACAAGCAGTTCTTTTTCACTGCAGCAAAAACATAAAAGTTTTAGCTGACCACATGCGCAGACAGTCGCTGTCAGCTCCCTTGCTAGTAATCCAGTGAAGCTTGCTACCAAGCACGTTATAATATTGTTCTGTATTTCTCTAACAGAAATTATTAATGTCATTAAAATTAATTAAGGCCCATTTTTACAACACACAATTAAGTATTATAACATGGTTCGTGAGGAACCCACTATAATGTGGGTAAGGAACCATATGAACAACAATATAGCCTGCGGCTAGCACACAAGGTAGTTATATTATTAACCAGTTTAGCCAATATTATCTTACTACATTCTCATGTATAAGCATGTAAAAGTCAACAGGAATTTGAATGCATACTAAAACTATAGAAAATTTGTCATTAATACGGTCTTACTCGCAAATAAAACTTAAAAGCTTTTAGCTGACCACATACGCAGACACTCGCTCTCAGCTCACTTACCTTGTAGCTTGTATTCCAGCAAAGCTTGCTACCAAGCAAGACGTCCTGTGCCTGCGAATCTCACACTGACTGGCGGCTGATCTACTGGCGTCAGCTGGTATCGCAGTAGTTAAGAGAGAGAGAAAAAGAATCAAGCATTAATATGAATGTCATGGAAAACACGTACAAGAATGCCGAGTAACTTGCACACAAGGTAGCTAACGTTAAATGCGCTGAAAATGCTGAATGCTCAGCTGTCCTGGAAAGATTTTACATATACAAAAGCAATAGTTAAAATGTTGTATTTTTAGTTAGTCAGCAAGCCAGTGTACTGAGTTAGAGATTTACTGCAGTCGGAGGCGGGGATTGAACCCGGGTTTATCAGTCCTGTAAACAGTTCCAACCAAAAGGCAGAGGCACTACCCATGAGGCTACAAGGGAAGTAGACGTCAGAGCTGCAAAGTTGTACCGTTTTAAACGTGTGCACTTGTATATATGTTAATTTTGTGTTTTGTGTATGTTGCATTTGATGTTTTTATTGGTTGATGTACATAAAATGACCAACTGGGAGACATATTCTTTGTGGGATAGGAGCATTTGTGGCAGAAAAAAGGAGAAAACGAAAAATCCCCTTAGTTTGGGACTTTATTATGTGGACGTGAAGTTGTTTATGAATTCCGTCTCTTGAAATGGCGTCAGAATGTAGAGGAATTAATGTTTTTAAGGGCTGAGAGTCTTTTTTTTTTCTGTGGTTATTTCTGTGGGGAACCCTGAAAAGTGCCAAACTCTCGGTGCTATATTGGTATGGGGCATGCCCCGCCAAGCTGTAACTTGGCTGGATGGCATACCTGCAATCCCAATTTAAAAAATTTTTTTTTGAAAAAAGCTTAACATTCAATGTTTATGTACTTTTATATGTACACTTCATTGAAGAACACCGTTATTGTATTTATTGTATACGTTGTGACTGATTGGAGAATCTCCCTTTGCTCTTTGTCTTTCCTGTTTTTCTTCCCTTTTGTCTTACACTTTCTTTTTTTCCCCTTTTCTCTATCGGTCTCATTTTTTCTTTTTCTCTCTTTTGGCCCGGTTTGGCCAGATTTGTCATTTGCGTGAAACGGTTAACATTATTTTTTTTTCTACAGTGATTTCAATGCTGAACCTGAGTTGATGCCAAAGACTCCTTCCCAGAAGAAAAAAAGTCGGAGGAAGCGAATTTCTGTCGGTCACAATGAAAATCGCGGCATGCAACGGTATGCGATAGAGGACCTAGAGATTGGTTGAATTTTACAAATAGAAACTGCTGATGGGTAGGGCTGTGTGTCATTTTTATAGATTATTGACCAATTCATGCTGTTTGTTTTTTTAAAATGAATAGAAATGATTTTAATAATTCTTGGTTGACTATTAAAATGGCAGCCTACACAGCTGGTTGACACCATTGAATGAACACATGCACCTGCTGTCTGTGATGCTAGCTAAGTCGGTCGAAAATGGTAAGGCCATTCTAGAATTGTGGAGTACAGAGCCAAATTAAAAAAAAAAAATGCTGATATAAAACCGGAAATTCCCTGCATTTGGTCTAAAATATCACATGGGTGGCTGTGTTGGCTGCCTCCGGTTTCTTCGGATGAACATACCATATTGGAAGGTCCAACAATTATTACTTAACACAAATGCAGTCATTTTTGTTTTATGTTGATATTCCATTTAATAAATATTGTATTTATTATGCCAAAAATAAATAGTTGCAAAATATTGCATTAATCAAACTAGTGTTTCCATGATTTGTGCCAGTAGTGTGTGTGTGCGCGCCTGCTGAGATTTTACTGGTCTCAAATATGTTTTTAATGGTATTTCTATAACTATCCAAGTTGGTTGCCAGAACAACGATTTTATGACTAGGTTTTGGGAAAGTAAATTATAGTTAGCGAGATGGCAAGCTACCAAAATTGCTGTTTCACATTGTAAATTTGGTAGAAGGCAAACTGGCCGAGTTGCACGTGCACACACGCACAAAGTCAAAGCTTTCCTGTATTAGGCCCTATATGGCCCCTCTTGGATATTTTCTATTTTATTAATTATTTGTGCCATTGATATTCTAGTCTGGTCTTTTTCAGCTTCTCCAAGGGCAAGCGGAGTAACCTTCGGACCTCTTCAGTGCAGACTCTGAAGCCCATTTCTGAGAACATTGATGACCTAGGTGCCAGGTCTCTGCAGGAGAAAACTGCAGAGGAGAAGCTGCCTAAGCGTAACACCCGTCAGAACAACAGGCAGAAGCAGACTGCAGAGATGGAGCCAGGGGAGATGGAGACTCCCAGGTGCAGCTTGCGCAAACCCCCCCAGATCCCTTGCCTGGAACAGACAGAAGATGGGGCTGATCATCTCCAGAGGGATAGCCTGGGCCAGGCACGGGCATACCTAGATGCCCAGAATCTGGAGGGCATGAGCCAGCAGGAGGCACCAGTGGCGGAGTTGACCAGCTTTGCCCCTCAACCTCAGAGCATGCTTGACACTGCCCCAGAAAAATTGGTGCCAGTGGTAAGGATATCTGCTGCTGAGCGTGTCTCTGCAGATATTCAGGAAAATGTGTCCTCCCACTGCCGCACTGCCAGTAAGCTGGCCATTTCCAAGCCCCTGGAGACCCCTGCGGCGACCCACAACCCCCGCCGCTCCTCCATTCACCGCTCGCTCACACTTCGCCGCTCCCTTGCCGGGCTGCGGCACAGCATGACACAGGAGTCTGTTCGTAGGGCCTCCCGGCGCTCCTTCCTCAAGAAGAAAGCCCGTATGAGCAGCTCCACCTGCAGCAGCAGTGCCAGTGGTGAGTATTTGGCCGAAGGGTGCTTGCTAGAACTGTGCTGAAAATAATTGCCTGACCATTCAATACTTTGTTGGAAACATCTCTCAATACTTCAGGGTGCCTTCTGCATGCCCCATTACTTTCTTGTTAATGAAGTTTTCATGAACTTAACTTGTGTGTCCATGTTATTCCTACACCTCGTGATGCCTTGCACTAATTATTAGAGCCCGACCGATGCCAGATTTTTGGGTCCGATGCCGATCCCGATTTTGGAGAGTCCTAGCCCACCGATTACCGATGTTTTGACCGATATTTTGTCAGAAAGTGCAACATTTTCAAATCAATTTTAAAAAACGTATATTTTATTAAAGTTTCTATATTTAAGAACATTTAACTTATAAGCAAACAAATAAAAATAAACACACAAAGAACTTTTTAGATAAAAAAATGTAAAAGATGATATTAAATAAAATATATTAACACCATCTTTAAAGTAATAATCTCGAAGATTTTCATTAAAATAAATCTCTGTTAAGTCACTATCTATCGCTGAATTAGGTAACACAATTGTGATTGAACCTATTATTATATTAATTAATATTATTATTATTATAATAATTCATGATTAAAGAACTGGGTGCCTGTGGCGACATTCCCGGGAAAATAATCACAAGCGGCGCATAGTTAGTGACGCATTTTCCATCACCCGTCAGTGATTGGTCCGCCAGAGAGGGTAGGCGGAGCTAACGCAACAGGCTCGCTCTTGAACTCACTTGTGTGTGAGCGGCGTACTTTTCCGGTGTCTGCTCGCGTTACAGGTTACAGAGAAGGGGGGGGGGGGGTTATGGAACTCTAATACATTTTTGTGTAACATGAGAGGTCATATTATTTGTTGATGTAGTTTTCATATTACATTTGAAGACAATGTAACGTTACTAAATTACATAGCTATTTCCACAGCTAACGCTAGCTACCGGACCATGTCAAGAAAGGCAACATTAGTTTAGACGATGTTGCGCACAGTATCCATCTCTCATATCAGGTAACGTTGCGTTAGCTAGCTAGCTAATGTAATTAACACAATCTAATGTCAGCTGACAATTAGAAAAAATTCTGCTTGTCCCAGGTAGCCTACATTTCCACTGGCCCGGCTGCCAAAATAAACAGAACCGGTGATTTTCACACTTTCTCGGTTTTATGTGCTATTTGCACAAGAGGCATTGGAGAAACACAATGAGTAAAGTATTAAATATGCCCGTTCTGTATTTTTGGAGAAATATGCGTTTTAAATTTATCGTCCTATTTTCAACTGGTTGAGAAAGTTGTCAACTTGGTGCGTCACAAATACAGTAACCACTCCCCTTTCCACGCCCCGTAAAGCCATGGATAACTCGAGACCCATAGTTTGCGCCGCTGGCTTACAGGTAAGACAATGCAAATATTTGACTAACGTTAGGTTCACTTAAATTAGAGTGCCTTTTAAGGACTGTTAGATTATTTCTGGTTATATTCATTTAGCTAGCTAGCTAACGTTAGCTAGCTAGGTAGTTTGCTTTCATAAAGCAATGTTATCGATAACGTTAGCTAGCTAGTTTGCTTTTATGAGGATGTTATAGTTGTGCTTTTATTTTAACTTGGCTAGCTAGATAGCAAAAATTATAATTGGATATAAGTCAACGTCCTTACCTTAGCTATCTGTCGATACTTGATACACTACTAAGCTAGCTAGCTTGTGAAAATTCAGTCTCCCAAAAAGAGCGAGTATCATGGGGCTAGCTATGGTAACGGGGCACGGTCTGTCAATCATAGCTAACTGACAGTTCTCATTACTACGCCCAGATGGTTCGGGTGAACTATTATAGTGGGAAATTTAGGCTTAGAAAAATATGTTTTAAAGTACATTGAAATGACTGAATAATAAAAAAAGAATGCACATTTGTTTTGTTGGTGCCTAAAGGCAACTGGGAAGTGTCATAATTCAACCACCATGTTACTCCTTTAAATGTCAAGACTGCACAATTTACAGCACTGATAAAAATGTAAAAAGTAGTCCTTTTGTTAAAATGGACAAGCTTCATCTTTCTGAGCAGTTTCGAAAACTCACAGATGCAAAATGTTGACGCTTGCAGTTTAACTGAGGATAACACAATTAGAGCAGTAATAATGTTGGCTAATGTTTGTTCTCTTAGACACTTAATTAGCGTGCTAGCAATAAATAAAGTTAGATGAGTTGGCTAGATAGCTGCCGTTATCGTTTTTATTTTACTTCACTAAATAGCTGTTTTATCTTACGAGTATGTCAAACTGATTGAGAAGTTAGGGTGTGTTCCTGGTCTAAAAGTTTATATAAGTATGTATGAAGTTGTTTTTTTCATTTAGACAGTTTATGATGTGTTTACGGGACTTACATTTTAATAGGTAAGGATGTCCAGTTCTCTTGAATAAATATGGAGTAATTACGCTAGCGGTTCGGGTGGTTGATACACGCCCCCCCGCCCCCTTCCTTCGGGTGGTCAATAATAGGTGCTCTCACTCTAGATAAATGGCCATGAACGGCTTTGCAATAAGGAGACGTTCTGTAATGCTGTCATTTGCTTGGGCAGCCCAGTAAGCACAATTCAGCTCCAATTGTATTCCATATGGCATGGCTATATCCTAGCCGGCTAGAAAACTGTCACATTGCAATCAAATCTAGCCGGTTAACTGAACATGAAGATGGTGTATCTCAGAATACAGTATATGTTCGATGAAAGACCAGCTAGATTTGGTCCACAGAATCCAGAAGAATTATACAGTTGCAAAAGCAATAGTTTTAAAGTAATAGACAATTAATAATTAGCAAATTCAGTAAACGTGCCTAAGAAATGAAAGACTTTCCCGAGCCTCCAGTGGGATTCGATCCTGTCCCTCAACGGTCCCTTGGAAATGACGTTACCAGTGAGCCACCAACAAAGTAATTGTAGCTGTATTTGATGTTTTGATTGGCTGGTGTGGGCTTTAAACATTTGTGATGGAATAAGGCAGGAAAAAGAAGACTGGGAAAAAATGCAAAATCCCCAAAGATGGGGCTTTATTGTGCAGACATGTGAAGCTGTTTGTGAATTCTGTTTGTTGATATGGGGTTAGTTTGGATGAAAGCATATACTTTCTGGGGCAAAAGGGAGGACTCGCCTGCTGCTGGGAGCCAGCGGCGGCTTCCCTATTGGTTAATCGAACTGTCTGTCTCAGTGTGCCGGTTCTCCCTCCCCCCCGACACTCCCTCTGTTCCATGTGTGCTGCAATCTAAGTCCCAACTGAAACACACCAGCGAAATGGACAAAGCTATCGAGCTAACCCAAATTATCTGCTAAAAACTGAATTATAGACAAATTCGAAGAGGATTTTAATTCTGTTAAATCACAGACTTGCCAAATACATGGCGTGACTTCGTTGAAGGACCTTCACCGCGTGTGTTTGGATACGCTGTTATCGAACAGAGATGTACTTGCTTGCCTACAGAATTTGGCAAAAGTTTTAATTTTTCAAGTGTGGCCTACGGTATTCAGTCTGCTATCAAATAAATACCCAAAAAATGGCCAGAAGAAGCAATGGTTTTGATTGTTTGCCTGTTACAATCAATAATGGAGTAGCAAGTGGAATTGGTGAACCAAAAAGGAATTAAATAAATTTATCACCGATAAATAAATTTTGTTTGTTTCTTTTATTGAACCTCGAACCGCAGACTCTGCATCTCGGTGATAAACTTTGATGGTGTGGTCAGTGCTCTGACGTAAACCTTAGCCATTTTCCCCAAATAGTGGCGAACTGATGCGGATCTGTGGAAAAGTTTGCCTCCGGTAATGTTCTTCCGCTGCACATTTCAGACCACGCTTGGCCAAAATCATCACCACATTTGGAGCGCCACCCCTCTGCACTCTGATTGGTTGGGGAAAATACAACCATCCCGTTGCCTCCTTCGTTTATGCCTAGAATGTCAAGGCATCGGCCAGGCTCTGTTGAACGAAGTGAAAAAAGTCTAATATGGGGTCAGAAGGTACTGAAATTAATGTTCTTAAAGGCTGACGGCCCTCCAGTACTGGGGTTGTGCACCCCTTGTCTGTTATGCACCTGAAACGCCTTTAATTTCACTTGTTCTGTTTCTTTGAATTTTCTTTTTAAACTTAATTATTTGAGTTTAACTATTTATGCTTAATAAAATATAATTTAAAAAGTAATTTTAAAAACTTTGAGCAGCCATGTCGATGGTAGTGTGCATGAATATCTTATTACCCTACTGTCCTTAAAATCTGTTCAGGTTTTTGTGTGAGTTTGTGAATCTCTTTTGGCTGACTGACCTACTGCACTGCAGCACACATGATTTGTGGTAAATTGAGATTAAGGTATTCTTGTTGCTTGTTAAGCAATCACTATTGTTGATTGCTTAACAAGACTGCAGAAAATCCAAGTCTTTTGATTTTGGACGGTGGCACAGCTGTCAAAAAAGTTGCATTGGTTAATGGTTCTGTAAATGATTTGCTGATCTTTGCTTCACTTTTGTAGGTGTGTGTGTAGAAATGGATGAAGAAAAGGCTGAAGGAATGAATAAGTGAGTTTGTCATAATAATATTGTGTTTATGTTTTGTGTACTGGTTGAAAATAACTGTTCCTTTTATTCATGACAATCAACACAATCCGCTCAATCTTGAACTTGAATCTTTATTAGGATTTACATATTTTAATAACTTGTGTTAAATCGTGAACTCAGATTAGTTAAATCAGGGATTCTATTAGCCCAGCTTCTTAGGTCATTAAAGTATTTGCTTGCCCTGGTAAACCTATTACATCAACTATTGTCTGCATTGAATACAGGTAATGTTGATATGACAGCTAGCCCAAACCTTTGTACTATATTGCCTCTTCAGGTGCACAAAAAAGGCACATTGGACCTCATTCACCAATATCTTCCTACGTTTTTTCTTAAATTTGTTCTTAAGAAAGGTCCTAAGAAAAATCTACGTAAGATTCACGACGTGTTCTTGAACCGCAAAATTGTTCGCACATGTTTTCTTAAAATGATGAATCCCATCATCCTCGTAAATGTAAAGCGTGTGCCAGTTGTTCCTTATTAGCATAGGTAAACGCCCCGTCAATCCCCATAAAATGGCATGAGACTGCATGGCTGTGTGCGCACACAGAAATCGAAAAGATAAGTTGAGAGCGAATGAAGTCAATAATGCCCAAACGAAAATCTAAAGAGGATGGAGCACCAGACTCCGAACGCAAGAAAAACTTCAGTAGTTCTGAAGTGGAGGTATTGCTGCAGGAAGTGAACAGAAAACGACCTATCATATTTAGTACCGTCAATAGTGGATATAAAATAACACAAAAAAAAGATGCATGGGATGCTATTACTCGTTCAGTGAACGCTGTATCCGGAGAAGGGCGCACAACTGATGAAGTAAAAAAATGGTTTGATGTCAAATCTGAGGCAAAAAAAGAAATAAAATGCTGGTGAGAGTGGGCGCAAGGAATTGCGTGTTATGCATTCAAATGACAAAGCGCTTCTCGTCACATTAATACCGCTAATTAAATCAACCGGCAGTAAACTGTATCGGAGTAAACCCGTCTCTGCACTAAACACTGCACAAAAAATGTATTGCCAGTCATTTTGATGTCACCCCCCTAGTGACGCCTCTGAATCAGTGTTCTCTTCTTCAACATGTCCATGTGTTTAAAAAGTGTTACCTAAGTGCTTAGTTTGTATTCAAAATTTAAACATTTGCTTTTGCAGTATAGACCAAACATTGCATAATTGAAACCCCCAAGAATAAAAGGTCACTACAATGGTTTTTTTTTCATCATTTATTTACAGATGAACTCCCGCTGAGGCAACCACTCTCTGAGGTGGACCCTGGCACCTTAATGCTTTGTAAAATAATGAAAATAATTATTTAAAAATATGAATTATAAAAATATTAATATTATACAACTGTATAATTGAAGAAAACACAATAACCAGTTATTTTGCACAAACATGTCAGCACTCAAATGTGCGTAAGTGTGCTCTTGAGTGTGCGTAGATTCTGTTCTTACCTAAGAACAAATCCCAAATAAGAAAACATTGGTGAATGTCAGATTCTTTGTGAAAACTACGTAAGTGGGTTTTAAGAGGAAAATTCTTCTTAAGAAAGGTTGGTGTATGAGGCCTATTGTGTTCTAACTGTTCATCTACATTTCATTTTTTGGAGGGGCGGGAGTTATTTCACACTCCATCTGGTGATGTGTTTAAAGCCTGCCTTCTAAAGTAAACTAAGCCACTGCAGCTAGGATAACTTTCTGTCTTTTGTCCTTTTCCTGTTTTTGCCTCACTTTTAGTTCCATTCCTTGTATTTAATGTAGTTTTGTCTCCTGTACGTTGCAGTGTGCTAGAGCGACCAGCAGAGAGTGAAACAGATCTTGTGGAACAAAGGGTAAGTCATTTCTCTAATTTATTGCAGGTTTTGAAGTAACAAATTGTTTAAGACAGCCAAGCATATTTAATTTATTCAATAAATGTAACATTATATTGCATATTATATGTCCAATTAGGTTGACTGAAGTGCAGTCCAAATGTGAAATTTGTCACAATGTGAAAATATGGAAAGCACACCTGAGACAGTGTGTGGGGGGGCTGGAAGACCTTGACCCTGTGACAGCTGATTAAGTTAACATCTGGGTAGGGGAGGGGGGGAGAATGGTATAATATATTGTGAAGGATTTATAGCGCACAAATTAAACATAGCCTAGGCCTATTACAGAGTACAACAGAGATTGCTTTAGAACCAGATATCTGCAGTATTTCAGCATAGCTATGGGGAAAGTGAAGATTAAATGAAATGTAAAATTTTCTGAATCCAACAGGTTTGACTGCAAATACCCTAATATCCAGCACTATGAATACTGAACACAAGTGCATTAACAGTTAAAACGCTTCACTTATCCAACATTTAAGAAATTTGATTTAACATGTTAATTATCAAAGATATCAACTGTTGTTCAAATTGCTGAATTTGTTGATAGGTAAAGCAACTTGTTGGATCAAACTTTATGATAATGTACAACTCACAACCTGATCAAAATGAAGAAATATATTAAGTTCCAAGACACATATTCAACATCACGTCTAAAGACAAAGGTCAACTACCTTAATCAATGTTACAGACATGGACAGGTACGTTATAAAATAAATGAATGGAAGAAAATACCAACCCACAGCTCGTTTTCCTCCTAAGATAGCCCTAAGAAAACCAAGATCAAAGTTAAAAAGCCAAAAGACAGCCTGCTTCTTAAGTAGTTGCAAGGGCGGAACACCTTCTTTTCCTGGTGTGTGCATGCTTAACTGCTTTGTACCAAATCTGGCCAATCCTCGCTCATTTAAGGGGGTGTACTATTTAAAGCTTTATAACTCGATGTAAGAATGTAAGATGTAAAAATCAGAGACTTGAAAAATGGCTTAAATGAAGCAAGACACAATTTACAGTACTACTTTAGATTTGTTTATTTTCATGAATTAGGTTATAATAGTGGCACAGTTACAATTATCTTGGCAAAAATAAAGTTGTTCTCTTTTAGTTTGCGATAAAATACTGAAATCACATATAAACCAGGTAAAACTGGCAACATGCACAATTACTAAACATTTACAAAGCAAAATGTGTACCCTGGTGTCCCTTAGTGTCTCCATCTATACAGAATGTGTTAAATTGGGCATTGCTGTAAATCATAATATAATCATATATTTGTTCTGACTCATAAAAACTAAATTTTGCATCATTTTCAAGGTGGGATTACTATCTTTTCATCAGGATAGGGGTCCAAAAATTGAACCAAAGCCACTCCAAAATGAATAAAATGATTTTTGTCCGTTATACCTCATACCTCATACCTTATGATGGTTTAAGATGAAGCATTGATATCGCATCGAAAAATAATGCAAAAACACTGACTCTCTGGCACAGATTCCTGAACATGTAATCATTCACAGTTGTATATTTTTCTGTACTCGTATAGTATGTCTGTAATTTTTTGTTGCATGGGGATGGGAAGATATTTCACAATTGTTCCTATTTATCATTACTCCAAGGGAAATTTTATTTTCATCTAGTGCATACTCACCAAGGAGCAACAACTCGCCTCTATGAGTGAAGCCTTTTACCCCAGTGGCTACTGCGTGAACTGCAACGCCTGGTTGCAAAAAGAACTTGAAACCCCGCCCACCCAATGTTAAGTCAATGGGGAAAGCCTGAAAAGAGGCCAATTTTCTTTGAGGAAATATAAAGTCAATACATTTTTTACACAAGAAATGATGGTTTAACTAGTTAATCCCATCCCTGGTAATGTCTCCCCTGGGTTTGATTTTTTAAAATAATTCCGCCAAAATTCCCATATCTGGGTTAATTTCAGTGTGTGCAATGTGGCTTGTCCTATTACCGTATGACCATATAAGGATTTCCCCATCCTCGCAGCCAGGCAGAGTGCTTCAGCGGCAGGTGTGATGCTGTGTCGTTTTATTTCGATTAGCTAGCTACATACAATCTCACCATTTAAAAGTTCAAGGTCCAAAAATGTTGTGTGCTGCGTTCAACTGTACTAACCGCTATTCTAAGGATTCTTCTCTCCAGTTCTTTCGGTTAATACATTTCAGACATTTTCAGATAAACAAGGTTCTATGTCAAAACGCGATTTCTGACCAGTTTGAGGGTTCAGTTGATTCTCGTCTTTTATAATTTGTATATGTTGTTGGTGAAATCAGATTTGTAAGCAGTTTTGAAGCTTCTTTAAGAAGTCAAGCTAGCGGGATTTACTTAGCTAGGGGGAGCAAGCTTACTGTCTAGCTATCGATCTATCTGTCTATCTAGCTAACTTGCTAGCTAGTTCTCGTGTTATATCTGTCTAGCTATCTAGAGTTCTGTTATCTATCTGTCTATATAACTAGCTAGCTAGTTAGCTAATGATCTATTTTATCTATTTTTCTATGTAAATATCGTAACACTAAACGTATCTTGCACAATTAATTTTTTTGAAATGTTATGACAGTACGGTTCTGTGGATTTTCCTGTAGTCGTGGACTCCAGTCTTTCGCTCCACTGCGCTTGCGTTGGTTGCTACGGGCAGTGTGGCTGCGCCCTAGTTTGGGCTTCATGCGCCAGTGATTTCTAACCATAGGAAATCAGTGGGTTTTTATACAGTCTATGACACTCACACAGGAAATTTGAATGAGTATTTTTCCATGCACTACGTGACAAGTATAGCCTATGGAGATATTAATACATTTTTAGATTAAAATAAAATTACAATAAAATATGCCACCAACAGAAAAATGTTGGTGTTTTAGCTTTTCACGGTAGTTGGGTGCATCAAACACTACTGAGCCACCTATGAACGCTTACATTACTCTACAGTAAGTGAAATGCCTGCATTAACGCAAACCTCAAAAGAATCACATTTTATTATTAGTGTTATGAATTATAACAAAGCAGGCCACTAAGAGCTTCTATGCATCAGCCCAGGATACATTAACAATGCCCCTGTACTAGCAGCTCTGCATTATTTTCAGAGGCTAACAGTTGTCTCTTGCAACCAATGCAAATATAATATAAGGCTCCAGATTGCAAAAAAAAAGAGAAGCAAATGCATCGCTGCAACGTGGACTTGCGGTTGTTATTTTGTGTCATGTATGTTGGATTTTTGGGTAAAATCATATCTTAATAATTTATATGCTTGGCTAGCTAACACTATGTTTTTTAAATAAATGCTGACAAACTTCACAGTTCCCCATAATATAAATGAACGATGCTAAATATTTAATTGATGAGTAGTCAATACAGTACATAACTTAAGGTATGATTTTACCCAAAAATCCAACATACCTGACAAAATGACAACCGCAAATCCACGTTTCGGTGCTGGTAGATTCCAGTTGTTTCTGTGAATTGCAGCGATCCATTTGCTTCTCTTTTCTTTAGCTTTCAGCAGTCTGTAAAAATATAGCTCCTGTTGCTTGTTGGATATATTTGTACAGTCAATCGCTCTTTCCCATTTTAGATGTGTTTTTTGTGTTTTTACGCTGCCACTCCATAGTCTTTCTGCCACTCAGTGGGTGTAACCGCAGTGACTTCCACTTACTGAGACGTCATGTGCATACCCTCTATAAATGTTGTTTTTCTATAATACGATTAAAAAAATTATCCGCTTCGCTCCACATGCAATCACTGTCGTTGAAGAGAAACGCATGATCACCTGTGCGACTTTGAGGGTGGGGTTATCTGTTTTCCTTCAACAACATGAACCAATATTCTGTGCTATTTGTACAGTAAAACGAATATACTGTACGCATTTACTGGTATGTATTGTTATGGGATGCGTCATTTAATGAAGTGTACTCTCAAAACGCAATACGTGCCAAAGTGTCTCAGTTTCAAACAGCGGCCCCGTGGCTTAAAAATTTAATTGCACTTGGGGACTGGGATCGACCAGGCTCTTGTCCCCATTTTCACCCTAATGAAAAAACACCCATTCGTAAAACTCAAATGCTTTAGGCTATACCATGCTGTAGACACGATCTTGGAGAAAAAAATTATGTAAAAATATTGGGCCTCATTCACCAACCATTCTTAAGAAGAATTTTCTTCTTAAAACCCACTTGCGCAAACTTCACGAAGATTCTGACATTCACCAATGTTCTCTTGTTTGGGATTTGTTCTTGCGTAAGAACAGAATCTACGCACACTCAAGAGCACACTTACATGCATTTGAGTGCTGTAAGTTTGTGCAAAATAATTGCATTGCAAATAATTATTGCATTTTCTTTAATTCTACAGTTGTATAATATTATAGAATTTAAATTACAATAATATTTTTATCATTTATAATATTTTTCAATAATTATTTTCATTATTTTACAAAGCATTAAGGTGCCAGGTTCCGCCTCAGAGGGTGGTTGCCTCAGCGGGAGGTCATCTGTAAATAAATGATAAAAATCAAACCATTGTAGTGACCTTTTATTCTTGGGGGTTTCAATTATGCAATGTTTGGTCTATACTGCAAAAGCAAATGTTTAAATTTTGAATACAAACTAAGCACTTAGGTAACACTTTTTAAACACATGGACATGTTGAAGAAGAGAACACTGATTCAGAGGCGTCACTAGGGGGATGTGGACCGCACCGGGTGACACCACCAGTGGGGGGTGACACCAAAATGACTGGCAATACATTTTTTGTGCAGTGACGGGTTTACTCCGATGCAGTTTACTGCCGGTTGATTTAATTAGCGGTTTTAATGTGACGAGAAGCGCTTTGTTTTGAATGTGTAAACACCTCACAGCTAGACCAATGAGGGTTTGTAGCTGGAGGGGAAGGTATCGCGTGTTCTCCCTTGGCTGGTGTGATTCAAAACCGGAGATGTTAGTTATTTTCCTCTGTTCGTAAGAACAGGGCACAATTATAATTAAGAATGCACTGGTTCCGTTGCCACGGGTTAGATATGAAGGCGCTGCTTCATATCCCGCTTAAAGCTGGCCTGAAACGGATCAGTAGCACTCTGGTTACTCTCCGTTCGTAAACGGGGCTATGCTGTCATCAGAGATATATCCGATCTGTCGCCGGACTGTCAATATTCCAATGGGAGCATCAGAATATTCACAAATGCGCGGAACAACACAACAGATATATCCATGACCACAGCAAGAAAGCGTAACAGTTACTAGGTTTTACCCTCGTATTAAATCTGACTCCATTTTATATGATAATTTAAAATTTGGGTTTAACTATACGTGGAACTTGGGAGTGGTTACACTCGACTCTATCTTGTGCCATTATTCCTCAATATATGCTCCCGGGTTTAGCATTATTGTTAAATCTCAGTTCGGCGAGGAATCCAGAGGGTAGGAGGCTGACCACCATAATACATGCCTTCCATGCCTGGCTTACATGGATAGTACATAGACAGTTATGAGCCCAGGACGGTGTGTATCTATCGGGCTCCTTCAGGCGAATTTGACAAGAACCGGCGTACTACGCTTAAGCCAAAACACCAGAACCAATACCACCAATCCCTTAACAGGCAGATCGTGGTCACCTATCTAACTTGAATACCCCACTAAAGACGTTTTACTGTACTAGACCCCTGATCAGGAGGTCCCCGTCCGAATTGCCCCCCTGAGTATTTAAACGGAATTTCGGCTGAAAAGAAGATAAAATGGATTAGAGTCATGAAGACCACGCAAGTTAAAAATAAGAATTTATTGAACAGGCAGGTAGGTTATTATCTTCAATTTCAAATCAATTATAAGGGTTAAAAACAGAAATACAGAGTAACAGAGTTCTTACCAGCCTGTTTAGCTACACACAGAACATCGAGTATGCGCAGTGCGGGAAGTCGATTGCGATCTTCCATGGCTATCTCTACACAGAACACATAGCCGAGTATGTGCACTGAGGGAAGTCGATTACGATCTTCCTTGTCTGTCTACACACAGCGCACATAGTATGTGCACGGTGGGAAGTCGATTACGATCTTCCTCGATTGCTTTGTCTCCCTTCCTTTTAAGCCAAATCCCGCGTTTGGTCTAGGCGGCATTGCCATAAATTAACCTGTCCGAATCATAAATCTCAAATTTCGGCCCCCACCATTTGGGGCTGCTGTTAAAACAATCAGTGGGGAAATCGGGAAAAGGAGATGATTACCAGAGAGGACATTCCATTGTGTTAGTTTTTTCCTGAGTTGCTGAAACTATGTTTTTTCAAATTATATTTGGTATGAAACATATTTCCTTCAATGGCTTGCATTATTGTGAACATGTACATACCCAACATGCCAAGTGGATGTAATATTATTGTGCAGTTGTCATGAAAATACCCTTCTGTTTAACCATTGTACACGCAATCCATGTTATTATTACATAAGGCATAATACAATAATACAATGAACACATGTGCATGGTTTGTAAGGTTTTCCGGGATTTGTAAATAAGATATACAGATGGTTTATAGTCCAGATCCAGAAAAGAAATACAAAGTGTAATGTCAGAGGGGTCCATATGTGGGCAGTGTGGTACTGTCCCGTGTAGTGCCCCCACCAGGTGCCGGTCGCTTCACCCTTTACGACCCCAAAACACCCACACCCACAACCACAGACAAAGAGACTAGTTCCCCTTATCTTGGTTGTGTCCAGGTGGTAACATTCCAGAGAGCCAAATGGCCTGCCCATTCAGAGGAAGTCCGAGTGACTTATTGTTTTACCACAAGGCTCTCGGGTCCTTTGAAGTACACGCTGCGTCCCAGCATGCTGGCCCGTTCAAATGTCAGCCTTTTCTGGGTCCCAGTATAATTTCCCTCTTACAAATGCATAACACGCAATTCCTTGCGCCCACTCCCACCAGCATTTTTTTTTTTTTTTGGCCTCAAATTTGACATCAAACCATTTTTTTACTTCATCAGTTGTGCGCCCTTCTCCGGATACAGCGTTCACGGAACGAGTAATATGCATCCCATGCATCTTTTTTTGTGTTATTTTATATCCACTATTGACGCTACTAAATGTGACAGGTCGTTTGCTGTTCCCTTCCTGCAGCAATACCTCCACTTCAGAACTACTGAAGTTTTTCTTAGGTTTGGAGTCCGGTGCTCCACCGTCTTTAGATTTTCGTTTGGGCATTATTGACTTCACTCTCAACTTTTCTTTTCGAATTCTGTGTGTGCACACGGCCCTGCAGTCTCATGCCCTTTTATGGGGATTGGCGGGGCGTTTACCTATGCTAATTAGGAAAACTGGCACGCGATTTCCATTTACAAGGACAATGGGATTCATCATTTTAAGAACACGTGCGAACAATTTTGCGGTTTAAGAACACATTGTGAATCTGACTTAGACTTTTCTTAGGACCTTTCTCAAGAACAAATTTAAGAAAAAACTTAGGAAGATATTGGTGAATGAGGCCCATTGTTGTTCAGACAAGTCTTCTCGGTGACTTAGCCATCAGAAATAATACACTTAGCAGCAGGTTAAACTGGCTAAGGAATACTTTTTTTATCTGCTGGGGATTCGGAATCCAGAGACGGTGCATATCTCCCTTTTCATCGTAATTACAGAAAACACCCATTCGCAGAACTCAAATGCTTTATACCACAATGTAGACAAGACCTTGACGAAGACGTGCGTGTAAGGATCGTGTTGTTCAAACGAGTTTTCCTGGCGACTTAGCCACCAGAAAACATATAACGCTGGCAACAGGTCATAGCTAACTGTGACTATTCGAACTGTTGGGAATTCGGAATTCATAGACGGCGCATGTCTCCTTTTCACCGTAATTACAAAGAATACCCATTCGTAAAACTAAAATACTTTATACCGCACTGCAAACAAGACCTTGGTGAAGATATCTATGCAAAAATATCCTTGTTCAATGAAGATTTCCGGCAATCTAGCCACCAACAGTCATGTGCTGCATGCTCCAGGGTGGCTGGGCATTCTATTCCAGTAGTTCGTTGAAATTTACAACGCGCTTGTCTCCTTTTAATCGTAATTTTTTAAAAAACCCATTCGTAAAACTAAAATGCTTTATGCCACACTGTAGACAACATATTGGTTAAGATCTGCATACAAAAAAATCCTTGTTCAAACTAGATTTACTGGTTGAGCCATGCCAGAAAACATTTTGCAGAGCCTTTTTGCCGGCATAACTTCGGAATTGAACATCGGGATGATGACAAGAGAGACAAGAGACTGCAATTTGAATGAAATTTCAAAATCTCTTCTGGGATCAGTGTTTCCCACAGAATTAGATTCTATTTGTGGTGGTAGCACACCCACGCTTTCTTAGATTAATTATACCTTATATATTATAAGGTGCTCCACTGCAAATATTTTAATTGCCAAGTACTTTGTGACAAATAAATAACTGAACAATATATACAGCTCCATTGGTTCACGTTGTGTCATACAAATAACAAAATATATACAGTGCTCCATTGCTTCACTTTGTGTCAAATAACAAAACATCCCTAAAAAGTAGAGCAATCATTTATCAAATTTGCTAAATAGCCACACATATACACTCCTGGGCAAAAAAATGTGCCAAGCCCAAAATTGCAAAATATTAAGCTTTTAATGGCCTTAACAACAAATCATTGGTCAGAAAATTAGCAAGAATTAAACAAATGCACTCACGAGACATCCTGTGCCACAATTTGCTCGTTTACTTCTGCTGCATTGAACTGTTTAAGGAAAAGCTAGAAACAGGGAAATTCACTTATACAGTAGACAAATTAACATAATGTCAAATAAAAGAGTCATGATTTGTTAAGACCATTAAAAGCTTGATATTTTGCCATTTTGGGCTTGGCCCATTTTTTTGCCCAGGAGTGTACCTGATTATTTATGCTTTATTGTGATAATTTTTTTAAATCTTTAAATTATATACACAGGACATGACAACACAATAAGATCACATATAATAATAATACTAATAATAGTATAAAATAATTTGTTTCCCATACATTGATTTATTTGTGGTGGCCTGCCACAATATCAACATATTTATTTTCTATTTTTTTTTACTATTTAAAATGGGTGAAATCTTATTTCATTGTAGAGCTGCGCGGAGTCCATTGATTCGCTCAGCCCCTCCTTGCCCTGCTCTCGCTCTCTCTCACAAACACATTGACAATGGACCCTTCTGTGAATAGCCCCTCCTCTTTGTGCACACACTGAATCAAAACATGATCATGCGCAGGAGGAAGGATTGTTGTTGGCTTTTCCCCGCAGAGAAGACGGCTGGCCAAATTCCTGAATAGATTCAATCCGGAGTTCACAAATGGTTTATCATGAACACCTCTGCACAAATTTGTCCAAAACTGATGCATTCAAGTTAACTCTGATAAGTTAGGCTATCTATGTTCTTAACACAATGCTGTCAATCTCAGAGACCCAAGTCTTCAAATAAGTTATTAGCAAGCATGTAACGAGCCTAGCTAGTAAGGATAGCTGTAAGTTAAGTAAGGAATAAACCACGACGGGCTGTCCCGTTATTGCAAAATAATGTACGACGGGGGTGGTGATGCGGCCGAGGCGAAGCCTTCTGAGAATGCAGGCAGTGAGGTAGCTGCCTTCGTATTGGGACACAGCCATTATGTTAATATCTGAAATGTTACAAGCTGTAATACTTCCTTGTTCGTATGTATGCTCGCTAGATTTCATGCTTCCTTCTGCTCTTCTGACCCACTCTCCAGACAATATGCTTTAGCCGTGCTGATGAATTGGCAAAATGAGAAATCTTCCAAAGGGGAAAAAAATCAATTCTGCCTCAGCATGTGCTTATATGTTACTGCGTAATGTCACTGTTTACTGCACAATGCTGTATATTTATTCTCAGGATAAATATAAAATCAGGCATGTGATGTACTATTGGAAAGCTGGATAAAACAACTAGATATCCGACACCAAGTACAGTATAACCCCAGGGTTCTGTACTAACCAGTCAACCAAACAATGTATAAATACTCCTTATTATACATAGATTCTTTTAATTTTTATCACTGCAAAAAGAAGCCCTTCAATTTGATAATTGACAAATGGAAAATTAAACTTAAATGCACCCATCTAAAATCAGCTAGTTGTGAACAAAGTTTCTAGGAAATGGTATAATGAAACAAAAACTATATGCTTCATCTTCAGTGCGAATGGATTTTTCAACACATTGACAGATCTATGCAATTATTAAGAGATTTAAGCAATTTAAGTTGAGCTGAATAGTCAGCAGACACTGCTGTCAGTGCTCCTTCAATGATCCTGTGTATTTTTGACAACACTAGAACCATCCGAAACTTACTTTGAACTTGCAGCCTATAATTCTAGCCTTTCCTTGGTCAATAACAGTTTGACTTTTATCACAACAGATATTTCCATTTTTATGATCACAGCAAATGACAAAATCTGCAAGGAATGGCTTTTAAAATTGGTCACTTCAGTATTCAAGGTCAGTATTCTGAAATGGCCCAGCCAAAGCCCAGACTTAAATCCCATTGAAAATATGTGGCATGACCTCTCATGACTTTTGTTTGATTGGGATAAATGCTTTTTACATTGTGCTTCTTGGCCTTGATGCCCTCTTGTCAATTTAGATTGTAGCCTTGCTGCCTTAGATTTACCCAATGGAATATTTGTCTTTGCCTTCCTCTAATAATTGTGAAATTTGAGGTAGATTGTTTTAAAAGGGCATTAAGGCAAAAATGCCGTAGATCCCCAGAAATTACGCATGGCCACCGTGTAATTGAAGCTGTGATAAACCGATAGGTCTGGGCCCTAGTCATCTGGACATCATCCAAAAATATTTCTGTCACAGAGGAAGGCAAAGAAGTTTGTTGCTACTTCACAGCCATTATTCCGGCCAGGTAAATTTGTTTGTTCATTCATGTTTTCTGAAAGTGGGTACAATAAAGCAGTCCGAAGTTTCTGGCTGTTGGTCACAGGATATTTCTGATATTTTCTGTTTTTGTGTGATTTCACTAATCAGTGCCTCTTTGCTCTGAACAGGTTGGGGACAACATGACAAGTGAGACCAGCGATTCTGAGGGCATTCGACGTGTTACCCGGTCAATGGCTCAGACCATTCCCACCCCACCACACAGTACCAAGAAAAGCAGCGAGTCCAGCACGTCCCTGGAATTAGGTATGCCAGCCCTACCGACACTGTCTTTATATGGCTGTATGAAAATGTGTCAAGTGTGATGCATTTTCACAAGGGCTGTGTATTGGCAAGAATCTGGCGATATGATACGTATCATGATACAGGGGTTACGATTCGATATTGCGATTTTTTAAATCTAATTTTAGAAAAACTGTCACAGTATAAAGAACACACCACCATATGCATAAAATCTGTGCAATCAGAACAGTGGGATCTCCTTAGTGCCTTCTTTTTTGTGGAAGCCAAAATGAGCCCACACTTCAGCTCTGTACGCTGCGGGAGCCGGTCTAACTCATTTGGATTCAGCCATTGGTGGTAACGTTACTAGTCAGCTAGGCTTGCTAATGCTAACGTTAGCGGTGCGCCTTTACGCTACTTCCTGTCTCAGTTTACGTTGGAGTGGAAGAGTCAAATGGCTGAAGATAGATTACAACACTGCTATCTAGCGGTCGGGCGTTTAAACACAACACACAATGAACCACTGTCTGCCATTAATCTTTGCATGTAAACTATTAATTAAAAAGTGGTAGTATTTTTGAGAATCGATACAGCATCACAAGACATAATATCATGATACTCAAGTGTATCGATATTTTCTTACACCCCTAATTTTCACCCAACGATATGGAGTTGCATATTTCTCATTTTACACCACTTGCAGTGCCTTATAAAAGTTAACGCATTTTATTGTTTCAACTTGAAATTATATTTTCAAATGGAAATTAATGATCAGGCTGTTGGGCAGGAATTTGAAACTGCCTGTCATGAGAAGGCTGGGGGTCTGGGGCAGTAGCATTTGCATCATATTTAGAGGTGCAAGGTGGCTTTCCTGGAATTATGTTCCCTTAATCTGAGGTATATTTATGTATTTGGGTTTAAAGTTGAAATATATAATGCATATACCTTTTTAAAAAAATAGTTTTCACTATTTCAGATAATATAGATATACTATTGACTAGTATGTAAAACGTATTAGAACTTGGGAGAAAAAAAACATGAAATAAACAACTGCTGCTGTCTCTATAAAGCTTTACATGTTCTGGCGTAATCATGAGTTAGTACGTTGTTAAAATGAATTAATTAAACCTAGGTTAACAATAACATAGCTTTGTAACAAATGTGATAACATTGTGTTTCCCACCCCCGGGAGAATTTTGTACATTTTAGCAGTTAAATGGATCAATCTGGTACATTTTGATAGGAATATTAACCCCTTAGTGCACATGCCAATTCTGACCAATTCTTGCCCATTTAGGGGGTACCCTTTTTAAAGCTTTATAACTCCAGATGTGAACATCAGAGACTTGAAAAATGGCTTAAATGAAGCAAGACATTTGTACCATTTACAAAACTAACTTAGATTATTTCTTCCTAAATTATGAATATAAACTAAAGTGCCACAAATGCAATTGTCTAGGCAAGAAATCAAAAATCAATTTGCTCTTTTTAAATTTGCAATGAAATACTGAGAGATTGCAAATGTGTACAGCAGGTTAAACTATACATGTCCTGTAAAACTCCTTGACCAAGTGTGTTAAATCGAAGGGTGGATACGCAGAACTACTAAAGATCTATGAATCAAAAAGTAAGCAGTGTACCCAGTGTCTCCAAATCTATCCAAAATGTCTAAATTATGCATTGCCGTAAATCACTACAAATCAACTTTGACTCAAGAAACTCACTGTCATATCATTTTCAAGTGGGAATTACAAGCTTTCTGTCAGTACAGTGGCTTGAAATATCTAGGGTTCCTGAAACATATCCAAAATCTTTCCAAAAATGAATAAAATGCTTTTTGTCCATTAGACAGCATACACAGGCACACCCTTATGAAAATTTAAGGTGAAACATCGGTATCAAATTTTAAAAAGTATGCAAAAACATACTCTCGTAACACTCTCTGTTTCTAGTTTCCGCGTAAGGAACACGTTTTCTTGGCTGCATGCTGCAGCCCATTGGCCAAAACGTCTCTGGCTGGCTCTGATTGGACTTTGTAACCAGGAAGCGGTAAAGAAACAAGTCTGCGGTGTAAATGGTAAATGGTAAATGGACTGCATTTATATAGCGCTTTTATCCAAAGCGCTTTACAATTGATGCCTCTCATTCGCCAGAGCAGTTAGGGGTTAGGGGTTAGGTGTCTTGCTCAAGGACACTTCGACATGCCCAGGGCGGGGTTTGAACCGGCAACCCTCCGACTGCCAGACAATCGGTCTTACCTCCTGAGCTATGTCGCCCCTGTAACTTTCAGACAATCGTTGACCTCGAAGCTTGTGCTTGTTATTGAGCCGGGCGTACGCTTAAATGAGACGCTCTTGAACTTGATATTATGCGCAAATTTGAATGGCTTGTATTGGAGTAATTCTAAAATAACACTAACCTATTTAAAGACACTAAATTAAAAAAATAACATGTATAACCAAAATATTTTCAGCAGTATCACTTACATTTGGACAATGAAATCTTATCTGTTTTCAGCAGTTAGAGACCGAGACAGAATGAATCCTGTCGCTCCCCAGTTCTTAGCTTGGCCCAGAAAACAGTCAATCAGCAAACATATGCATTAGCCCAGGGTTCGTACGGTCATGAAAAACCTGGAAAAGTCATTGAAATTTAAAATGCAATTTCCAGGCCCTGGAAAAGTTATGGAAAATAATATTTTTTGAAAGGTTTTGGAAAAGTAATGGAAATATAGCTAAAGTTGCATCAAATATAATTACTAATTAATCCAATCATAAAAATAGTATGTATAGTAATAAAACGTAAATTGGCACGTAACCTTCGCGGTGTTTTGGTGGTGTGAGAAGTTAATTCGGTCCGGCTCAGTCTGTTTACAGGCACGCCTCTTGCTGATGTAGCAGTTAGTAAACGTAGGCCCTACTGTGCCGACAATATGCCAGGGAAGTGCAGCTTCAGTAATATATCAGGGCTCGAAATTAACTTTTTCACTTGGTAGCACTGGTGCTCCCAACTTCAAAAACTTAGGAACACCCACCGAAATGTAAGGAGCACCAACAATATATTCAATAGATTTTTTATTAACAAAAAACGACAATATAACAGTACGGTTTACAAGTAACAGTTAAACTGTCACGCATAAAATGTGTCGACTCTTCAAGGAATTGCGTGTTATGCATTCAAACGACAAAGCGCTTCTCGTCACATTAATACCGCTAATTAAATCAACCGCCAGTAAACTGCATCGGAGAAATGAGCTGTTCCAACCGGGTCGCTACACAAAACGTCCGCTTCAACTTTTCAGCTTTCGATAACGCTAATAAATTGAACATAAACTTTTGTCTTCAGGTAACATTAGTTACGCGTTAGCTCTGTGTCGCATGACAGTGGAGTGCAGCCAAAGGGAGTGATTGAAGGCTAATATTAACCAATTTAAAATCAGCATTAAAGGTAAGAATGTCAAGCTCGCGATTGGTTAGAAGGGTCACCGTCAGCTCACAAGGGACATGCTGAGTGTACTAGCGAATGTACAGAAAAAGGGATGTTCGACTGGAAGAAAAAAAAAAAAGGTTGCACCAGAACAATCATTTGCACTCGCTCAAATGCTCCCAATTATATTTCGAGGTCGCACAGATTACATTTCGGGAGCATATGCGACCAAAATGGTCGCAATTTCGAGCCTTGTTTGAGACATTGACAAAAATGTTAAACTATTCGAATTAAAATATGAGAGAATGTATCTAAGTGTGTCTGTCTGGTGTTTAATTGTTTTAGAGAGGCACCATATGTTTCAGATGCAGACCTAATTTTACTTAGTGTTATTTATTTATTTATTGACCTTTCAGCATTATTACAGGTTCATAAAGACAGTTGTCATTAAAAACACTGAATTATTTTGCTGTTACAATAAAACATCAATACTAAGTAGAAATTTTTTTTTTAAATATTGCAATTATCTAAGCTGAGATCTAATCTCGTATCCCAAATTTAAATTTAAAATCCGCTGTCATTTAGGAGTCTGCACATATAGGGGATTGGTGATCTCCTGTATCTCTCAGTTCGACATCTTGGGATGGCCAGTTGGTTTGAATTCCTTGCCTGACGACCTGTGAGCTCCTCCCTGAGGGGGGGTAGCCAGTCACTGAAGTTGGACTTTAGCAGCTTTCTGGCAAAGCCAAGACACAGTTGAGTGCGTCTCTCTGATAGATTGCACAATCCGAGAGTGCAGAGAGCCTCTGGGTACCCTGAGTACCTCTGGCCAAGTATGATTTTACAAGCCCGTTTCTGCATGCTTTCCAGCCTTTTAGCCTGGTCTGTAGTGAGGGAACTGTGCCAGACGGGGGCTGCATACTCCAGCACCGGGCATACGTAGCCTGTGTAGATGGAAACCAGTTCTGGGTCTCGGACACCAAATTTCTTCAGGCGACACAGAGCAAAAAGCTTCCTGTTCGCTGAGGTCAGCATGTGGTCCACCTGACTGTCCCAATGCAAATTACTCTGGATGGTGACCCCCAGGACCTTGACAGTGTCACAGACTTCCAGAATGTTCTGGTCAATGGAGAGAGTCGGCAGGGCGGGTGGATGCCTCATGTGGGTGACATGTAAAACTTTACATTTCTTTGGGTTGAGTTTCATTTTGTGCTCCTCTACCCAGATATCAAGACCATTCAGGGTCTGTTGGAGGGTACAGGGTAGTTGGAGCTGTTACAATAAATAATTTTAAATCGTCCCACTGAGATAAAGTCATTTGTTTTGGTCATGGAAATTCAGTTAAAGGTTGTGGAGAAGTCATGGAAAAGTCATTGAAAATCATTGGTGAAAAAGTGTATGAACCCTGTTAGCCATGCTCAGAATTCCTCAAGAATAATAGTGTTTTCCAAGAAATAACGAAAGTAATCGATAACATTTCGCCTGGTGCAGTGTCTTACTGCTACCACAGACTGACAAACAGATTGTTCAAGACAATATATGACCATTCCGTCTTGAAAGGGACATCTATACCCGTAAAACAAATGATAAGGTTGTATATTCATTCCATATTTAGTCACAGATATTGACAGTAGAATGACATGGTATAATTTTTGAAAAATTCATCTTGTTTCTTTCAGTGTTCAGTGAGCAGTGTTTTTTACAGCTGTAATGGCATTGGCTATTGTTGGCTTTATCTTGTTGCTACAAGAGAATACAAATTTTTAGTGGTAAAAGAATGTTTTCATGTATGTCCAGATCGACACTATTGTCCAGTGTGTCATGCGTGGGGGGTGTAGTTACAGATGAGACTGCAGGGAGGGGGTGCTTGGTAAATGCATGACCAGCGCGACAATGGTGGCGCTGCAAAACTCTGTATTTGGCATAGTTGTCCTGAATCTTCTGCTAATAAAGCTAGAACACACCGGCATGCCGACCAATAGGGGCTTTGCATTCAAAGGTTAAGAGGCTAGATCTGTGAAGAAATTTGTGCTTTTGTAACATTCATAAACCTGTGCTGTTGTATCACCTTTTGAGGTGCTTGAGCTTACACTTGAGCCATCAAAGAAATTAAGTAAAGGCTTCCACATGTACTGATTTATTAGATTCTTGTGTAGGTTTGTAAAGTCTGGAAATGTGTGCGTAAGGAATTAGATTTAATCGCAGGGAGGAAAACATGTTTATCTGACTCCATTAACTTCAAATCCTGTAAAGTGAAGATGTACGTGAATACGGGTTCACGTATATGTGCATTGGCGGCTCTGAAAAAGGAAAAAAACTGTTTATTATGACACAATATGACCGTTGGCAATAACCGAGGATAAGCAGTTTCAAGGATGGAAAAGATGAACACTTTATTTTACAAAGCAAGACAAAGACCGCTAGGAAAAGAAAAGACATACAAACTAACAAACTAGGACAAAGATAAGGAACACAAAGTGAGTACTGATGAATGCCCAAATATTCTGTACAGCAAGGACTATGGTACCAGGAGAACTGTTAAGCAGATTCTCCTTGAATGTTTCTTTGCACTTCCCTTAAATACAATCCTGAGAGAGCCTTCCACATTACACACTTCCCTTTGTATGCCCAAATAAGGTCTTGACAGAAACACCCTCCACACCACCAAAGCCGCGTTTCCACCAAAATTACCCGGAACTTTTAGTCCCAGGAACTACTTTTCAAGGAACTAAAAGGTTCCTTCAGCCCATGGTTGTCTGCATTTCCACCGCGGTCTAAAGTCCCGCGAAGATTAGGCAAATTAGCCCACTGACGTATGAAAAAGCGACGTTGTCGTCGGTCCATCTGTTCTATGATTTCTTCTGTAACCCCATACAACCACCGAAGTAGCCTACATTATTTTCTAATAACCGGGACAGCCCGGAGGGGTTTATTCCACTTGTATACAACGGGCTACCAACAATGACTGTAAGCTATATGGTTACTTTTGTATTTATTGATTTTTATCGATTTAATCACCTGGAATTTAAATATTCTTCTGCAGCCGTTTGGGCATATTTTACCGTTGTCAAGCAAAAATGTTGTTGGTAGTTGAACTTGGACCGTTGTTATGGAACAAATAGTATATAACAGGCCAATAGTCAGATTGTAACTGTTTTATATATCCTCTCAAACACATTCATTATGTTTTTATGCGAACATTCGCTTTCATGTCTTGACATCTGAAGTGACAGAATGCATTCACATTTCCAATATAACTGACAACAACAGCAGAAAACATGCACACGTTGTGAACAATTTGCTGTTTGATTAGTTTCTCATTGTCAATTCCATATAGGCTAATCCCAAAATGACAAGAATAGAACGAAAATTCGGACTTGCGTGAAAATTTAAATTAGTAGTGGTACAGCCACCGTTTGCTTTCCTTCGAAGTTACTGCTAGCCGAGCAGCGAAGTGTGTCCTCCAGATGCGAACCATGCACCATAAATTAGTCCATAGTCTTCCTGGTCTTTTCGTGGAATTGAAGAATGGCAGAGTAAAATTATGGCAGTCTGAAAAAGCTAAAGGGACGATTACTAGAATTAACCTGTTATTTTACCCTGACAAAAAGTGCGGAAGGTGATTTCCAGTTTGCTTTTACTGTATCACCAATGTGAATTACGCAGAACTACCGCATACCTCACATAACTGTATCAAACGTTTTGAGTCAATTACAACGGGCTAACAAAGAAAATCCGGAAGAAAATATGCTGCAACCAAATTAATCCGTTTGAATGTTTTGGTATGTAATATGCTGTCCCAGCACGAATGCTTAGCATTTTATAAAACAAATACTAAAGCAAGAAAAGAACAGAAGAGCACACGTTATAATTCCAAGACATTGGCAGGCTATAACCAAAACTAGGCTACTGCGCCGCATAACATACAAGTTTGATTTGAAGTTATTATGAAATAAATCGGTTTGCGGCTGCATATTTTCAAACATGGCGGTTGAAAATAAATACAAAAAAATGCTGCGAGTATCGACCAATCAGAAATGTTCAGCGCTGCAAGCTCCACCCAAAAGGTTCCTGTACTTTCGGAAAGTACTACCCTCCGAGCAGGAACCTTTTGGGGGGTAAAATAAAGCCCCAGGAACTAAATGTAGACCCTAGTTCCTGCGGTGGAGACCCACTGAGGGCCTCAAAAGGTTCCTAGTTCCGGGGTAAAGTTCCTGCGGTGGAAACGCGGCTCAAGAGACCTCCACCCCCTACTACTTTCCTCAAGGGAGCATACTCCCCCTTCCCTGTAGACACAGGGGAACCATTAAAAATCTAGTGTCAGTTATAAGATACTTTGTACGATGGAACGTGACCTTATGCTTTTATCTGTCTCCAAAGCCGCGTTTCCACCAAAATTACCCGGAACTTTCGGTCCCAGGAACTACTTTACCAGGAACTAAAAGGTTCCTTCAGCCAATGGTTGTCTGCGTTTCCACCGGGGTCTAAAGTACCGCGAAGATTAGGCAAATTAGCCCACTGACGTTGTCGTCGGTCCATCTGTCATATGATTTCTTCTGTAACCCCATACTACCACCGAAGTAGCCTACATTATTTTCTAATAACCGGGACAGCCCGGAGGGGCTTATTCCACTTATATACAACGGGTTACCAACAATGACTATATATGGTTACTTTTGTATTTATTGATTTTCATATATCCTCTCAAACACATTCATTAACAGCAGAAAACATGCACACGTTGTAAACAATTTGCTGTTTTATTACTTTCTCGTCGTCAATTCCATATAGGCTAATCGCAAAATGACAAGAATAGAACGAAAACTCGGACTTGCGTGAAAATGTAAATTAGTAGTGGCACAGCCACCGTTTGCTTTCCTTCGAAGTTACTGCTAGCCGAGCAGCGAAGTGTGCCCTCCAGATGCGAACCATGCACCATAAATGAGTCCATAGTCTTCCTGGTCTTTTCGTGGAATTGAAAAATGGGAGTAAAATTGAGTAAAATTACGGCAGTCTGAAAAAGCTAAAGGGAAGATTACTAGAATTAACCTGTTATTTTACCCGGATAAAAAGTGCGGATGGTGATTTCCAGTTTGCTTGTACTGTATCACCAATGTTAATTATTCAGAACTACCGCATACCTCACATAACTGTATCAAACGTTTTGAGTCAATTACAACGGGCTAACAAAGAAAATCCGGAAGAAAATATTCAGCAACCGAATTAATCCGTTTGAATGTTTTGGTAGCCTACGTAATATGCTGTCCCAGCACGAATGCTTAGCATTTTATAAAACGAATACTAAAGCAAGAAAAGAACAGAAGAGCACACGTTATAATTCCAAGACGTTGACAGGCTATAACCAAAGTAGGCTACTGCGCCGCATAACATACAAGTTTGATTTGAAGTTATTATGAAAATAAATTGGTTTGCCGCTGCATATTTTCAAACATGGCGGGTAATGGCGGAAAATAAATACAACACAAATGCTACGAGTACTCGACCAATCAGAAATGTTCAGCGCTGCAAGCTCCACCCAAAAGGTTCCTGTACTTTCGGAAAGTACTACCCCCCGAGCAGGAACGTTTTGGGGGGTAAAACAAAGCCCCTAGAACTAAATTTAGACCCTAGTTCCTGCGGTGGAAACGCACTGAGTTCCTCAAAAGGTTCCTAGTTCCGGGGTATAGTTCCTGCGGTGGAAACGCGGCTTAAGATACTTTTCTATGGAGGATCAAGGTGGTGGTCTTTCTATAATTCAAACACTTATGTAGTCAATACATACCTGGGATAAACCTCCCTATACCAACTAATAAGAGCTCAGTGTGCCTGTATGCACATACAGTATCCCCTGCATTACACATGATATTATTCACAGTCCACCACATTATCACATTATTCTCAGTAACTTGCATGCACATACATACACTGCCTGGCCAAAAAAAGTCGCACACACTAATATTTTGTTGGACCGCCTTTAGCTTTGATTACGGCCCGCATTCATCGTGGCATTGTTTCGACAGCCTTATGCAACGTCACAACATTTATTTCCGTCCAGAATTGCATTCTGTTGTATTGACGATGGCAGAGTCAAACCACTCTGTAAAGTCTTCTCCAGGACATCCCAAAGACTTTCAGTGGGGTTAAGGTCAGGACTCTGTGGTGGCCAAGTCATGTGTGAAAATGATTCCTCATGCTCCCAGAACCACTCTTTCACAATTTGAGTCCAATGAATCTTGGCATTGTCGTCCTGGAATATGCCCGTGCCGTCAGGGAAGAAAAAATCCATTGATGGGATAACCTGGTCATTCAGTACATTCAGCTACTCAGCTGACTCATTTTATTGCCGCATAACGTTGCTGAGCCTAGACCTGACCAATTGAAGCAACCCCAGATCATAAAAAATCCAAACAATGACCTTTTTTTTTTTTTTTGACCAGGCAGTGTATAACGCTGTCAACAGTCCATAATGTGGGTAATGGTCAACCAGGTTCCTGTCTAACCCAACGGTGACTCTGGGTGCTTTTACGACATGAAAACAGACACCATCCGGGTAATCCGTGTTCCTGCTGACACAAGGGTTGGTGGGGAAAAAGGTCCCGAGACTGTCCCAGGGCAGTCGTCTTTTCAGCTGTGTTTGCTGCCTTCTGTTCTCTACGACCCCAATCTTGGAATTTTGGCTAGGGCAGCTAAAATTGTACCTTACATGTGGAATTATGAATGACTGATTTTCAGGCCTGGAAAAGTATGGAAATTTTGGTGAAAGTATGGGGGGGGGAGTATGGGATTTTTGTTCTTTGTAATACATACTCAAGAAAGTTCACAAAGTGCAAAAAATAAGCTAAAAGCTAAAAAAAAAAAAAAAAAAAAAAGGCTCTCTAATGTTCGTTCAAGATGACTGCCTGGATGTCAGTTCTTTTAATCTGGGAAACAAAGAGCTGAGTTTCTAATTCCTGAAAAAGGATTGTGATATTAATTGCATTTAGTCCAGAGTGCAGTTATTGGCAATTATTAAAAGTAAAAGGTATGGAACAGTTTGTGTATTTAAAAATAAAAGATTTAATTCTGCCTTAACTACCAGGGGGTAAATGTGTCAGATGTTCCTGGGTTGGCACCAGTAGCCCAGAAGAATTGAGCAAAGTGTGAAAATTAAGTGTAAAAGTCACTTCAGCATCCAGCCTGGGTTGATACAGAAGCCTGTTCTCTAATTATTCATATCGCAGGGAAGATATTCACAGTATCACTCTTTCACGTAATTTACATAATGTTAGGCTGATACAGATAGCTTTGCTAGCTTGATGCTGTAAGTAATGTTTTAAACTATTGTTACCACATTCACATCGATCTAGCTAGCAAATAGATAATTAACGGCAACAATGATGTTTCCTCTGTGGCTTGCAGAAGTTGAGATGCAGGACTCAGTAGTTAGTTCCTTTTTTCTGTAATCAGTGCATTTTGTTGTACAGAATTGCCTATGGGAAGGTTTTTTCCGATTTTGGTTGACAAGGGGGATGGTGCTGTGTTCAACGACTGTGTTCAACTAACTGTGTGTTCAATTCGAACCATACTTATGGTATCACACTGCAAACACATTTCCCTAGAAGTTAACAGCTGTTATTAAATTATTATGTGTCAAATAATGTATAGTGCTGGTCACAATGACCGTCTAAAATGTCAGTGAGTCTGTAATATCCTCCTGGTAACTGGAATTGGCCTTAATTCATGATCGGTGCATTCCTACAAGATGCCTTCAACAGATGTGCCACAGACTGCTCCTTTCTGTAAAATTTAAATTAAAGACTAATGAAAACAACTGAGAGTGAATTTGTGGTCACAACACATCAACAGACACAGAACGGACGTTTATTTATTTTTTTGTTCCCGAAAAATTCACAACTGACATGCAAGTTTTTTTTTTTTTTGCTGCTGCACTGTACTTTACTGCTATGAATTGCCCTTCAGGAGGAATTGCAGACAATACTGTTGTGCTTGATAGTTTGTTGGAGTTGGAGATGAGAGCTGGAAGATGGCTCTTGTTAATCACTGAAAATAGCAAATCCAATGCACTGACCAGTTTGAGGTCATATGCAATTCATTCACTCCAAAATTAAATAGTTTCATATTCAATCAAACAAATCTCAAAGGTGTGGCATGAAATTTGCAGTGCCTGGACTGGAGGCGGAAGACATTTATAAGAGGCTAGTGAACTTGTAAAGAAATGTCTCCTTATTTCCAGTTTCACAATATTCATGGTTTAATTCAAATTAAAAAATAATCAGTAGTTCAAAGTAAAATATATCATTGAAAAGTTATTTGCAATATTGTGTTCAATAAATGAACTCTGCTGGTATTTGGCATTGATGATTAAGGAGTTCAGCTTATCTGCAGAAGTCATACATAAAGTACATGTTGCTGATGGATTTTATACATTAAGAATGTATACTCATTTTCAGCATATTGGGACATCATTGGAAGGGATTAATAGTTTTGCAAGGCACTGTAAACATTAATCAAGGTCCTGTTGGCATTCATCTTCATGGCATTCTGCAAATGTGAATTTCATTATGGATAGCAGTGCGCTAGTACTGTAATGCCAAGACTGATTGGAGATGAATTGGAATATTCAAAGATTTATATGCTTGTCTGTACATTATTCAATTAGCTTGTCTCTCACGTTCTTATAATTTTATCCATATGCATTCTTAACTCATAACTTAATTCTTTGCAGATGACGGTGGAAAGAAACCAGTGGAGATGTCCTCTAGTCTGAGGTGAGTTTTCCACCTGTAAATGCAACTGATTTCAGTGGTTTGGTAATCAGGTATACAATTTGCAGTCTAGAAATTTATTTGACTGGCTTTTAGCCAAAACAACTTGGGCCCGAAACATACCCTATGTAAGCACGCGGACGCTTTGAGTTACGCAAAGTTTGTTTCACATGTCGTTGCGTTTTAAAATGTGTCCCCTGAAATCCACACAACACAAGTGCAAGCTTCAGTTTCCAGCGTCGCAGTGAGGGGCATTATAGCAGGTAACAACCGGATGAAGCCGCCGCCTTCGATTTGTGCTTTCTTCCACTCCGTCTTTTGCAACTGCAACTGCCGCCTTGAGGACTCTTTAAAGGAGTACCATGGTGATTTTCACACTTTCTCCGTTTTATGTGCTATTTGCACAAGAGGCATTGAAGAAGCACAATGAGCAAAGTATTAAATATGTCCGTTCTGTATTTTTGGAGAAATATGCGTTTTAAATTCATCGTCCTATTTTCAACCGGTTGAGAAAGTTGTCATTTTTCTACGTCACGAATAGAGTAACCACTCCTATTTCCACGTCCCATAAAGAAATCTGACAGGACACACCGTCCTGCTGTTCAGACAATGCAAATATTTGACTAACGTTAGGTTCACTTAAATTAGAGTGCCTTTAGATTATTTCTGGTTATATTCATTTAGCTAGCTAGCTAATGTTAGCTAGCTAGGAGGTTTGCTTTCATAAGGCAATGTTATCGATAACGTTAGCTTGCTAGTTTGCTTTTATGAGGACGTTATAGTTGTGCTTTTATTTTAACTTGGCTAGCTAGATAGCAAAAATTATAACTGGATATAAGTCAGCGTCCTTACCTTAGCTATCTATCGATACTTGATATACTACTAAGCTAGCTAGCTTGTGAAAATTCAGTCTCCCAAATCGAGCGCGTATCATGGGGGTAGCTATGGTAACGGGGCACGGTCTGTCAATCATAGCTAACTGACAGTTCTCATTACCACGCCCAGATGGTTCGGGTGAATTTTTATAGTGGGAAATTTAGGCTTAGAAAAATACGTTTTAAAGTACATTGAAATGACTGAAGAATAAAAAAATTATTCACATTTGTTTTGTTGTTGCCTGAAGACAGCTGGGAAGTGTCACGTTCAACCACCATGGTACTCCTTTAATTACCTCCACATGGACATGAGAACACACGTTAGTATGTGCAACTCAGCCGTGCGTTTGCAGTGCGTCGGCCGGGAGTTGTCATTTGCATTTGCGTTTCTGGCCTTACAAGTACATTAAAGTTGTAAGCACACACCACAAGAGATGAACAGGGAGAAATGTTAGTCATTTTATTTATTATTTTAACCCCTCAAGTCACACGTGCCAGAGTGGGTTTATTTGAATTCATTTTGTTTATTGACGGTGGAATTTTTAATCAATCTGGTCACGCAATAAACTGTTCTCTGTAAACTAATTTCAATAATTTTACTCTTTTACGATGCCGATGGTTTAGCGACAACGGTTCCTTATTTTGTAACGTGAGGAGGCAAAACAGCCTTGGGGGTCCTCACCTTGTATGCGTTTGAGAAATCCAGACAACACAAATCACTGTCAAGTATGTGTCCGTATCATAGCAAAGGGTCCAGCGAACAAAATTCGTAGTAGTTTTTAGTCCCAAAATTGTTCTCTGAGAAGCATCGATTGAATGTCCATTGTTTACTCAGCCAATAAATCATCCAAAGAATTGTTGTTTTACTGTTGCATACATTCCCACCTACAGTGTCCCACCCGGGAATAAGACCTGCAACCTTTAGGTTACGAGACCGCTTCCTTACGGCAGCAGGGAAACTTTTACAGTGCAAACTTGATGAACATACTAAACAAATTCTAACCAACGAAACCAAGTTTACATGGATAGTGCATCCTCTGGCCCAGTACCACTACAAGTTGGGAAAAAGATTTATCTCCTGGGGGTAGCACCGTCAACCCCCGGATGAGACCATAGCCAATTTTTTGCAACTTATATGCTCACCCCACGTCCATGCTTCTGGATGAGCATCGCCGTTTTATGAGCCAATTGAAGATACAAATATGCACAAACAAATCCTTTAAATAAATTAGACTTATATATAAGCCTACTTTAAATATCAAATATATATATCAAAATATAGCTGCAAGCAGCAATGAGGGGGCCAAGCACGAATGGGTCGCCAGGCCGACAAGCAACCGGAGGATCCCCAGAAGACAACACCAGTCCGTCGCAGGGAGAACGGCACAACCCTCTACCATTCTGCAAAGTTTTGTACAAACCGACCAGTCGGTTATAGGAGCTGCCATAGACTTCCATGGCAGAAAGCAATTGAAGCATTTGTCAAAAAAGTTTAATTTGTGGAAGATCACAGCTGTAGGACAAAAAATGTCTAATTTGCGAAAAATCTAATGGGCGGGGCTTATGGGTCCTAATTGGAAACTTGTTACCCTTGACAAGTTTCATGACTGTAGCTCAAATGGGGACGGAGATATGCTTGTTCAAAATTATCTAAGAAAAACACCTTTTTACTCATGACAGCGCCACCTCTTGGCCAATCGGCATCATTTTTACTCCCTGTCCATATAGAGTGCCCTAATATATGTGTGCCGAGTTTCGAAAACATCGGCCTAGCGGTTATGCCTAAACAGAAAATGAGCTCTCTAGCGCCACCACTTTGCTTGATCGGGCCGAAAATAGAGGGTTACCTTCCTCTCATGGCTGCTGATGTGCCTACCAAGTTTCATGGTGTTCGGAGAAACCGTTCAGAATTTACACACCTTCATGTTACAAGCCACGCCCTCCTCAATTTTCATTGGCTCATTTTGGCCATATAAATAGCTTTATCAAAATTCTGTGAATAACTTTTGGTCAGCACCATCTGTAGATCACATGGTCTGAATTTGGTGGTGATCGGATCAACGCCCTAGGACTAGTTCGCAAAAGTAGGTTTTTAGAATAATTCAAAATGGCGGAAAATCTGTTATGGGTGTATTGGCATCGGCATGACCCAAGGATTCAGGGGAAGAAATCGCTACAACTCTAGGACAAACGGTTCAAAAGTTATAAGCAAAAATGTACCTTGAAGTTTGGCCTGTTGGTGGCGCTACAGAGTTGGATGGATTGACCCCAAATTCGATGCCTGGATACATTGGACTGTCCTTTATCAATGTGCCAAATTTCATAAAAAACCACCAATGGGTTCTATGGGCTGCCATAGACTTGCATTGCAGAAATAATAATAATACTAACGATTACAATAGGTGCCCTGCACCTTCGGTGCTTGGCCCCTAATAAGTCTAAATACAAAACAGGTAGACTGCCACACTTAACCTAGTCATCCAGAGCTGCACACAAACTACACTAGAATAACTCCCCGTTTAACCCCTTACACAAACAAGCGAATGGTCTCTCAACATTTATATAGAGTTGAAGCCAAAAGTTTACATACACCAAGGCTAAAGATATTCAAACTCAGTTTTTCACAACTCCGCACATTTCATGTTACCATACATTTCATTTGGCAAGTCAATTAGGGCTACTTTGTTCACATCAGAGGTAATTCTAATGGTCTCTTGACATTTATATGTAATAAAATATATTCTAACATAAAAATTGCCTACTCCAGCTTTAACCTACCCTTTGCATCTTGCAATGATGCACATTATCATTGCAATATTTGATCTAATGTTCTAATATTTCACCAAATTGAAGTAACATACGGTAACACTAGAGGTCTTCTAGCAAGGGTGAGCTGATAGGTGTGATCGGAGTGCTGGGATCAGCTAGCTGTGAGGTGGGAGGTTCGAGCTTGCTCGAGCGCTGAGGTGCGCGATGGGAGCTCCGAGCTCTGAGGTGCAAGGTGCGAGCTTGGATCAACAAACTGAGAGCAGGGATTTGGGAGCTCTGCTTTAGGTCACAGTTGAGGAACTCTTACTGCAAAACTGTCTGCACAGGCGAAGATGTTATTATTGAGAAATCATTGAAAATGCATGGAATAAGGGCAGCACTGTATTCCTCAGTGCCAGAAGAACATCAAAAAAACACAAAAATACATCCCAGTTCAAGTAAGTTTCAAGTATTCATGGATCTTTGTATATAAAATTACGAATATGTCATGGTCCACTCCTAAGTCTTTTGGAACTGCTCAGGTGCCTTGACCATTTGTACTGGTCGGTATGGATCTTGTGGGGAAACTGACGGTAACTCCACAAGGCAATATGTACATACTCTTCATGACTGACAATAAACTGGGCAGAGGCATATCCACTAAATTCTATGCAAGCTGAGGATGTAGCATAATGCATTGTGAAATTTTTCTATAGGATTAAGGCTCCTAAATTCATTCTCACTGCCTGAGAGTGGAATTCAGGAATAATGTGCTGTCCTATTATCGTGCATTTTCAATTGTTGTTCAGTAATAACATCTTTGCCTGTGCAGTCGGTTTCATTAACCCAAAAACATGGCTGATGGCTCACTTCAGTTTATGTAACTATGGATTCTCCCCTGAATTCGATGATGGTGCTGGGATGTCTCATCATATATGATAGGCCTACTATTTGAACAATCAGTTTTAGACTGAAGGGAACTTTGACAAGATTTACCCTATACCCTATAAGTGTTATCAGCACACTTAAAATAAGAAAGTGTACTTTGTTGATTTTTGGAAATTATACACATCAGGATAATATACTTAGGCTTATACCTAAAAGTCTTTGCATCTTTTTGTACACCAAGCATTTTAAAATAGGCTGCAGAAATTATACTAAAATACTTAACTAGTAGTAAGTCACTATGCTCGCTGGATGTTAAGTTTCTTTGTTTTATTAACTAAAACGTGAACCAGTTTAGTCCCAAAGTTGTCCAAGTTAGACTAGTTGGCCTATATTTCAGTTCACATGTAGCCTACAGTTTCTCTTTTTTTTGGCAAAAGGGGTGGTTTTATGCTTTTAAACACTCTGTGTTATGATGGCATTATACACAGTATATACAGATTGAATGGGCGACTGACAACTGTGTTTATGTTTTTATGCATGGCAGATTTGATCAAAATGCAGTTACAGAATATAGTGTTTTTTTCTTTTCTCCCCCGCCCCCCCCCCCCAAAAAAAACATGGTATTTCTCGATATAATTTGTGTCGCTGTGATAACACTATTTTATGCTTTGGGGCACTCGTCAAGGTAAGGAGAAATTTCAGGATGGTGCTTCTATATTGTTTGTGTTAAAAGTGGTGCGACGGAAACTGCGATAGATTTACTTTGCAGCCCCATCTATCAAGAGTGTAAACAAGTAAGGCATTCTCCATGGTCATGTGTAGCCAACTTCACTAACAAAGCTAACAAAGTTGCTGAAAGACTACTGTTCTCACCATGGTTCATGACTGCCTAGACATTTAGTTCAATTGCATGTATTTCAGTCAGGGGAACTGCATTTGAAACAGCATGCATGCTATCTAGCTACATGTAGCCAACTTTACTAACAAAGCTAATAAAGTTGCTAATCAGTGGCTTTGTAAACATTCTATTCATATGACATAAGTTGTAGTACTTTATATAGTACCATTTAATCATTGAAAATTATGCTAAACTAATTACATTTCTGTGGAAAATAAAGTTAGTTGGAGTAACAGTAAATATTAAATGGTCTGAGTTAGAAATACATTTTTGCAAATATAAATTTAGCTTCATTTTCTTTAATTCAAATTCAAAATACATTTTATTTGGCAGACGCTTTTATCTAAATGGACTGCATACATAAGGTTGTTGGAACAACGATAGAACACAGAATACAATTTGCACAAAGTAACAATTATCCATGGCCATGAACATAAGCATATTATATTGTATTATGGAAAATTAAGAAGCTAATATTTGGATAGGCTACAGATAACTTCATGAAAAAAAAAAAAAAAAAAAAATCATTCACTTTACAAGTGTATTTGCTAGCTATTATATACCGATAGTCGGGAGGTCAAACTTCTTTTGGTGATCTTTCAGAAAACATATTTTGACAGTTTTATTTTGCATGCATTGTCATGAATGCTACACTGTAATCAAATAATAGCATATAAATCGCTAACTTGCCAGAATATACCTGTTTGCTTTAATCAATGTTAAAAATTAGCCGCTTCCCTCGGTATGTAATAACTATTGTTGGAGGCAAGCCTGTTGCCTGTCGCCTGTGCAACTTTCAGGTGGGGTTATCTTGTTGTCTTCAACAGCATTAACCAATATTTAGAGGTAAGCCAAAGTGTCTCCGTTTCAAACCTAGTGGCCCCATGGCTTCAGAATTTCAATGCAGTTGGGGACTCAAATCGACAAGGCTCACATCCATTTTTTACCTTAATAAAATTTGTTAAACCCATTTGTTAAACTGCTTTATACTACAAGAACTTGGCGAAGAGATGCATGTAAAAATGTTGTTCAATCTAGTTTTTAGATTGGCTTGGCCACCAGAAAACATGTACACTTGCAGCAGGTTAGCTGGCTGTGGCATACTATTCTCACTGTTGGGGATTTGGAATCCAGAAGGTGGTGCAAGTCTCCTTTTTACCGTAATTACAAGAAAACACCCATTTTTTAAAACTAAAATGCTTTATGCCACACTGTAGACAAGGCTTTGGCAAAGATATAAAATACATATAAAAATATCATTATTCAATCGAGGTTTAGCTGTCTAGCCATGTCAGAAAACATTTTATAGGGCCTCTTTCCTGCATAACAAATCCAAATTGAACAATCACGATCATGTCAAGACAGGGGTTGGCCACAATTTGAATAATGTTTTATTTAAGCAATTTTCTTCTGGGGGTATTTTAAATAAGATGGCGAGTGCTGTTTTTAATTTTTAATTTTTTGGTGCCATTTTGCTTCTGAAATCTTTGTAGTATTCAGTGAAATGGCAGTCCCTCAGGACACTGGCAGCTGTAACATTTTTAGGACACCTAAATATACAAATGTATGAATAAATTATAACCAAACATTTCATAGTGAGTTTTTCTTGTGATAAAATGTGTAATAATGCCTTCAGTGTGGTTAGATTTTTTATAATGACCCCACTGATTTTGGTGAAGCTTAAAGTCCAGGCACAAATGCTGCAGTTACTCAGCTAATACCCCCAGAATACCTAAATACTGAACAAAAAAAAAAAAAAACCGAATAGCTGCAACGGCACTACGGTGTAGCTAGCTACCGTACGATGTTCCCACATGCTATGGGTGTGCTCAGTGTAAAGATCATTATAACACTGCCTAATTACTGTCACCATCTATTTGGAATAGATTGCTAAAAAAATCCTATTTTCAGTATGTGTCACGTCTACACTTGACATTTTTCGTGTCAAAGTTGTGTCCTCAACGGAGGTGTGAGTGGGTGGGGTTGAGGACGGAGGATGATAATAAAATAAAAAAACAATGTTCTTTTATTTCCGGTATCATAATCCAAGCTTCAGCTGGCCAGGTCAATTAACAATGTCTATCATTGACAATTTAAATCAACAACATTGTAAAACAATGTAGAACACAAAGGACACTTGTAAGGGATATAAAATCACCATCTTTGCTCTTTACATTGGCTACTGCAGCTCCATCTGCATGTTATCAATTGTTACATGTAACAGTTGTAAATTTTAAATAGCCTATTACAGTGAAGTGGGAAACCTTTATTCACCTCATTTACGTTGCATATTATCGTGAGTTATTTTGAGAATATGAGGAACAATTTCATGCAAAGTGTCTAGGATGGTTCACAAATTGTGATTTTTGTATTCTAACCATGATGCTCTAATCTAACAAATTCACAATCCAGAGACTTTGTGCTTGCGCAATCTTGTGTGTTCGAAGCACTCATGACCAGGGTGTTATACGATCGGCCTTTATTCTCGCTAATTGAAAATAATGGCTTTCTGTTGTCCATTTATATACTGTGGATGTTCTCTGTGGTTGATAATTAAATGCCAGTTTTCATATTGGTACGATTGACAATACACTTATTTGCGTAAAAAACACCCACCTTCACTCATTGTAAACACTGATATTGAGATGTATTTTTGGACCGCTTCAAATGAATTTGTCATTGGCGATCTAAACTTTTCAACATCTGACAGCTAAAATTAGCTACACTCACAAGCTAACAAAATCTCATGCTCGCAGATGAAAATGGTAGGCAAATCATACAAAACCTGGCGCTTGCAAACTCATGGTGATGTCCTACGACGGCTAATTAGAAAGTTTATGTACAAAGATGGAAAGGCATGTTTTATTGTTTGTTTGTCAAATTAAAACATGGATATAAATTGAATGGTCTTTAGTCATGCAATGTTTGTAAATTATGCAATCATGACACATTCCAATGTTGTTTAATTTTTGTTAAATTGATATCATTTTATATTTTTTCATCCCTATGGTATATTTGCGGTTATGTTCTATAATTTCTGCCATATGTGCACTTTAAAAAACACTTTGGGCTCTCTCCCAACCCATGGCATTGCATAATACAGATCTCCAACTAGGCTGCAAAAATGACGTAGGCTGAAATAAATTTTAAATATTTTATTTTATCTTTGTGTGGTAAAGATAATTTCACATCGGAAAAATAATGATTTTTCTTTTGAATATTCAGTTAACATCAATATATGAGAGGAAGTATTTTTATTAAGTTGTCAAAAATTAATGGAGCCCAATGGGGAAACTAGCTTTTTGAATGAAAATCAGACATCGGCAGCGGGCGACATTACAGATGGACCATTTTTTGGTTCAAATGCCTACACTCATACATGTACACATATAAATGTAATACTTCCTATTATGTGATCAGGTAATTGTCACTCTCTCATTGTTCAATTATTCATAACACCTATAACACTACAAGTAGCTGATAAACACATTTTTTAAAAGTTAAACAAAAAAAATAAAACGGGATCATTAAACAAAAAGTGGCACAATTTTATGGGAGAACAGCCATTCTCTGTCAAGTGCATTGAATTAAGCACCCTTCACTAGTGAAATGCGTACGTACACTAGGATTTAATTAAAAGAAAAGTTGCATTTCTAGCCTTTGTATGATTTGCCTTGGTCAGGTGAAATCCTCAAAAACCAGTAAAAAAAAAAAAAAAGTATTGGGGATTTCTCTCTTCTCTGACTTAAAAGTTCAATGTTCATAGCTGCTCATGACTAATTTAACAAAGCAATTCTACTCCTGGTAAATTGCACTTCTGTTCTCACCAAAGTAGTCCACAGAGTGTATGGAAAACAAACACAGAATTTAAGCAAAAATTGGAAGAAATTCAATCAATTTCTCAATGCATTCACTGCTACTTGTTTCCTCCAGGTCACGCCCGAGTGTCAAACGCAGAGCAGCTGAGGCTGCAGAGGAGCCATCTAGCCCGAGGAAGAAGTTGACTCCCCCCAAAAAGAGCCAAAGTGTAAGCATTAGTACCAAAGAAACCTTAAAGGATAATTTTGATTGCTTTCTATCAACCATTTGCAACATGTAAACCTTGCAGAAAATGTCTTTAAATGAATGAAAACACTTCTGTATGCCATTATTTAGCAGTTTTCACCTCACAAACATAAGTGTATGCACGAGCAAAATTAGGATTCCGCCTTGTGTGCGTGTGCATGCATTTCCACATTCTCTGTGGCCACTTTTTTAGTGTTACAGCCAACCTAGGTTACTATGAACAAATGTCTGGTATTCATCAGCTTGATCTTCAACTTGCGGGGGTGGAATTTGATTGTGGGCCGGGATGAATTGCAGAATGCGATTGTGACCCAGGTTGGGGTGGTTGGGATTGTGGAGCAATAGCATGCATGAACAGGCAACTTGCATCTTTCCCTCTTTTCTGTCTCCCTCCCTTCCTCCCTCCTTCTCCCAGTCTCTCTCCCTACATTTCCTTCGCCCTCTCTGCTCATCTCGTACACAACCCTATTCTGGCCTTTGCGTTTACTGTATTTGTACTTTAGTTAGTTAACCACAAAACACAGGCTGGCCAGGTTACAGTTTGCCAAGAAGTGCCTAACAGAACCAGCAGAGTTCTGGAAAAGGTCTTGTGGACAGATTAGACCAAGATTCGCTTGTATCTGATTGATGGCCAGAGAAAAAAAATGTGGAGGCCAAAACGAACTGCCTAAGATCCAAAACACCCCCCCCCCCTCCAATCCATGCATGTATGGCTGCCACAGGTACTGGCTCACTTCTCTGAATTGATGTAACTGCTAAAATTGCTTATGGCAGAAGCTAAATGAATTCAGAACTATACAGATGCTTAAGTTCACACAAATGCCTCTAATTGCACAGTGCTTTATCCTACAGCCAGACATCCTACAATAATTACTTCTAGTTATGACTTCTGGCCTTTAGTAAAGCTTTTGCGGTTGTAGGGGAGACAGACCTGGGTCGGTTCTGCCCAATTTTGTCTTTTACATGATTGCTAAGAGTTGCTTGCTGAAGAATGACAGCATTTATGTCATTCTTATACTCTATACTGTCTGCTAACTTTTGGTGATGATTTAATTCAATCACTAACGTGAAAGGCGCATTTATTTTGACTTCAAACAGATGTTCAAAGGAACAGCTGCTCCTCAGGGTCCCTTGTGCCTATTGATGGGGGCAGTTGTGCCCCTTAACTTGAAGCACTAAACAGAAACTAAACACGACAAATGATTTATCATTTTAAAATTGCACACATTTAGACACATTTTCTTTAACCCCTGCCAGTAAATGCCATTGACAAAATCTAACAACAAATTTTTATTCAAAATATTGTGATTCCAGGTTTCACTTTACAGTCACTCGCTTGTTGCTGACGTCTCGTCTGCACGCATCTTTGCTGGTCTTTCTCCAAGATGCCTCAAAAAAAACAATTTTCTACACATCAATATATAAAGAAATTGTTTATTTCAATAATTCTTTTCATTTTTTCTATTAAATAGATGAGAAACTAGATGCTGACAGGAGAGACACTACTATGGGCAATTTATCTTGAATAAATTCTAAATTAAAAACAATTTTACTGTATATTTATTGCAGATATGGGGGGGAGAGTGTATAAATGTAACCGTGTTTGGATTTTGCTCATTTGCTCTGAAAATATTTTGTAATAGTTCAAAGAGGTCTGACATGTCTTTACCCGTTTCAATTATATTCATAACTTAATCGAGTCAAATAAATTATGCTGGCTTTTTTTTAACCATTACTGTAAATTACTATACATCAAAACTGGGCAACTGTTGTAAGTTCTGCGAAATGACAATGTAGTGCCCTGTGAATGCAGTTATGTTTATTGTTCTACAGCATTGCAAACAGAGGCATGTATCTAATTAACAATAGACCCTTTCAAACCAGATAACCTAATCTTGCATGAAATCAATGAAAAGTTAAATTGGCCATGGCCAATTTATGCATTGAAAACAATAATTGTTTTCCGTTAATCTTTTTGTAGAGGACTGAATTGTGCATGTACAATCCTGAAATGGCTACCGTAGCGGCAGTGTACAAAAAGTTGCCAAATACCATGTTACATTTGAGGTGCTACATTTTTACCGACTCTTCCATATATCATAAGTGAAACTAACATGTATGACATTTGCCTGTAGACTGCTCAAAACTATCTGATTATTGTTAAGTTTCACAGCCTGACCACAATGTTCTATGAGCAACCGTTTTTAAATGTAAATTTTTCTCAAATACACACAGAAATACACACACATGTTATGGGTACAATGAATAGCCTGTTTCTATTTTCAGCATGTCACTAAAATGTATTTTCTTATCCTTTTCCGTTAAAATAAGAGCAGCGGTAATTTGACTGCTGTTGTTGTCTGTTTTTGAGTTGCACAGTTGAAGTGTTAATAGTTAGTAGTTAAGTAGTTGCAAAAAGCCGAAAAATGCCAGGAAGATCTCTCAGGGCGGCAGTTCCAAATGAAAACCTAAACCACTGTAGATTTACAAATATAAAATTGTGGAGTACTGAGCCAAATCAAGAAAAAATATCTTTGTGTCACACATTATGGAGCTCACTGAATATATAATCAGCAGTTTAAGAAAATATTTGTTTAACGATGTAGCCATAGTGCCTTTTTATTCTTTATTCTCTTTTTCCTTATGCTCGCAATTTGCACTGTTCAGCTGTCTTTGCCAGACATACTCCTTACTGCAACCTCCGCAATGATTTTGGGAAAATGCAGAAAAGCACATGCTCTCTTCCAGCTTGAAACATGTCCGCTACATGTTTTTGTCTGATGTCCACAAATTCATCCCGTCTTGTCATTAATTTACCAGTGTCAATCTGTTACTTTACAGTGTTATGGTAAAGACTGCCATGGTAAGCAGTACATCTGGATTTGTTTCTTTGTAGGCAATCAGGCCCAACATGAAATCATTTCTTCACACTGTGCAGAAGAATCAGCTACTGATGATGACTCCAGGATCATTGAGTCGTAACACTGTTGTCAAATCTTTCATCAAACATACCACCCCTCTAAGAGTGGACCTCAAGGTCAGTAAATACACACCCGCTGAACCTTAAGACCATCGGAAATTATTCATTCTGGTTAAACATTTGAGTTTGAAAGGATGTCCCACTATAATTATTTTATCAAAAAATTTGAAAATGCACATTTGTATGAGATAAGAACTTGCAATGCAGAGTAGGGTAAAGAGTCTATATTTGTACTTATGATTCTTCAAGCTTTTGTTTATATTTGATGGTTATTGTAGCTGTAGATGGTGGCTGTAGGAAATTACCTTGAACAGAGGTGTGTTCAAATTCAGCGAACAAGGCGAACGTTTGCAAACTATTTCAAACTTTTTTCCGTTAACTTTGTGTTCGCCACGAACATTCGCCTCTGTTCGCTGAATTTGAACACACCTCTGTTCAAGGTAATTTCAGTGGTCCCGAGCTAGCTTTTCGGTGTGCCGAGCTAGCTTTTTCAGGCATCATCCTAGCTCCGCCTGATGTTCCCGCGCCCTATGCTCCTTCCTTCCTTGCTTCGTGTCAGAAATTCAAATGTGTTGCTTCTTTTATTCAACAACACAGGTAGCGCGATTATTAGCACTGTAGACATGTATATAGCCTATGTCTATGTTAAGCATCATATGGGGCCTCCAACAACACACCTCCAGCACAGCCATGTTGTATTAGGCATGAACAATCAAATCAAGTCGATGCACCAATCAAGAAACAGTACTCGCTAGAGCCCGCCCTCCCAACTTTGATGGGTGAAAGTGACGGTTTTCATTTCAAGCCTTATTTCATGTCGTGCGTAGTGTCATTGAAATGAATAAATACATACGTACATTTCGTGCCACATTTAACTATTTATTCTCACATTTCATGATGTATTTATTTATTTATGCTCATCTTTCATAATGTATTTATTTATTTCATTTTGTCCGAAATATTCATCCATATGCATCAAGCATGTTTGTAAAATAGAGGAGTCTTTTATATGTTAATGTTTGTAATGATTAGAACTGGCTAGCCTGCTAACTCTAGTGCCGTCTGTTACTCGTGACGTCAATATGTCCCAGATCATATTGCGCACTTATCCCATTCATACAATCAAAAGTCACTTGAGAAAAGTACTTACTAATGTAAAACTACTTGCATAAAATCTGTTTATTTATACCTTATAACAAGAAATATAGCTGGTGCTCATAGGCTGCACCGATTGATTTAAAGAAAAACCATTTACAAAATAAATAGTAAACTATTAACAATCAATAAAAAAACATTTTTTACATTGGAGAAGTGCCTATCCTTATATCTAGTATGGTAGTTATGTTAGTTTGGTTGTTGGCTGCGTAGCTAGCTAATGTTTATTGATGGCTAAATTGGTCACCATAAAAGTGTTATCCTCCTGAGGACCAAATAGCTGTTGATCAACATTATAAAATAGTGATATGTAGCAAGCAAATGAAGAACATTTGAAAACTTTTTGAAAAAAACAAGACCAAGATGGCATCAGCTTTGCTGGATTCTTGTGTAGACATATATTCACGTTGCATTGTACTGACACTTTATAATGGCAGTGCTTTAAATATTTCACTTGTAAATTGCAATAAGGTACCATCAATTCCCATCCATGATATACTTAACATTTTCACTATTTACAAGAGGTTTCCATCAGTAAAAAAGAAATTTACAACCATTTTTAACCATCCTTATTTACAGTTCTCTTTTCATTACAAATCACGATTAAATTTTAGAAGGAAATTAATTCCTAGGGTGAAAAATTGATTCATTGATCAAAATTCCTTGACCACATTCTGATAGATTCATGTACTACAATATTGAGTTACCAGTTCCACTCTCTAAGTGTTTCGAAAGTTAAACGATGCTTATTTGGATTAAATTCCTCAATATTTTTTATGTTTGATATCCATCAGTGCCATTTATCATTTTGTCACCTCCCTGCCCCCCATCCTTTCCTTTCCCTCTCTCAGCCAGGTGGCGGTTTGGTGGTAAGTGTATGTTCGTTCTCTGCTCTTTGAACAAGTCCTACGCCCACCCACCCCCCCTTGGTGTCTCTTGGGAAATAATTTTGCCTCAAACTTACTTGTTGGTTGGTAAGGCTAGTTATCGGTTAACCGCTAATAATTGTTTGGTCATTAAATTTGGCCCACAGGCTGTATGATCCATCCTAATTTAGGCTGTTGGGCTGTTTGTTTTATTGGGTATAGCAAAGCATTTTTAAAAACCCATGCATATTCTAAAAAAGGTTAGTTGCATCAGCTGCTTTGTCATTTGAATTTGGCAGGATTTATAAAGAAGTCTGTGAGCACTTATTTTTAATGTGTCTGGGCATAGCTCCTTTGCTTCTGTAATTTTTCCCATTCTTTTGAATCTTTTGGTTAACCGATAACAAAGAAGCATATCACTTAACTGTATGTGCTGTGGTCATTCCTCTTGAGTGTATCTCACTGTAATGGTATGTTTCACTGAGACTGGAAATGTTTGTATCACAATTTACTGTTTAACAGGTGGCTGGCTCTTGCACTGTAAACTTTTGTTTTGCACCCGTGAAGTGATGGGAGTTACTTATGAAAAACTATATTAGCACTAAACACCCTTTGTAATGCATATTCTTGTATCTTGAACTGTTCCAGTTGTGTTCAAGTTCAGAGGGTAAAGGATTGTGTAATGGCTTTAGTATCAAGTCATTGCTTTTGTGAATTGGTTGCACTAGCCAAATGATAGCCCATTGAAGCTTTGGTTTAACCTAAATTGGATTAGATTTAGTGAAAATTTTATGAATGTTTCAAATGTAGATTTATTTATTTATTTTTTACCCATAGTTTTCCCTCAGTTAAGAAAGCCTTGTGTCAGTTCTAAGTCATTCTATCACTGCAACCACCTTTTTTAATTTAAGAGAGTGCAGAATGGCATGCAAATTGTCTTAAACATGTGACGCCTGCTGTTGTTTCTCTTCTGCAGTCCACCAACTGAGCTGTGTGGAGTATGTAGTTGTTTCCAGCATATGCACATACTAAATGGTAAACTCTAAATAATATGGAGTACATTGTATGTACTAATATGTATGTAGCATATAGGGATTGGAGAGCCAGAACCAGAACCAGAAGATTCAGAACCAGCTTTTATCAAAGAGCACTGTCAGTGTCCTGGGGACCCCCTTGTGTTGGCTGGTTTTTGTTCCATTGTGTCAATCCCAGAATTTCAACTAGCCACGGTTTCCGCCAGTGTATTGCAAGCCCAGCGGCCCGCCGGGCCTAAGTTGACCCCCCGCGGAGCCTAAGCATCGGGGAATTTTTTTTAAGTGTATTTTTAAGATGTTTTTTAAACTACAGTTACAGGGGGGCAGCTCGGTTGGAAAGCTCACCAGCAACACCTGTTGGTTAAAACGTGAATGCACTATACGAAAACAGCAGGTCTGAGATCAGTGTTCTTTACTCTCATTGTGCGTAGAGTGACGTTCAACACTTGACGTTTCCAACTATCACAAGCTAACGTTACCTAGCAAGCCACCATTTCTTATTTAGTAGACTAACTACCCTTGTTACATACTGCGTTATCACTTCATCTCGTCGGTAAGTACATTCTTTTTATATTAACTTAAGCAGTATGTAGGTAACGTTAAACTAGCATGAATGTAACGTTTGATACATTGTAACAATACATGACTTATTAATCGCCATCGTAATAACGCCTTCACTTGTTTATTAATAACGTTAGCTTGATGACATTGATGTGCACGACAACGTTGTCATAAAATGTTTCCCGACCGTGAAGACTGTCTTGTTTACATTTTGGACATATGTGGCTCCTGAGTAAATCTATCGTTGTTTTCGTCGCAGCACTTTTGTTGACACAAGTAATATCGGAAAAATCCAAAAAATTTCTTCTTACGGTGAAGAGTGCCTGACCGGCAACCGTAGAAATGTGTTAACACAGCAGCAAAATTAGGCTATATCTAGAAATACCATCTTTGGGGAAGAACGCTACGGTTGAGTGTCAGGCACTCTTCGCGGTACGAAGAAATTTCAGGATTTTTTCGATATTGCTTGTGTCGAAAGTGCTGCAACGGAAACAACGATAGATTTACCCAGTGGCCACATCTGTTCAAAATGTAAACAAGTCAGGCAGTTTTCACAGTCGGGAAAGATTTTATGACAACATGGTCATTTACCTAACTTAGCTAGCTAGCCAAGCAGTCAGTAACTTTGTGACATTTAGGGATAATGTCAAGGAGGAATGGTAAAAGCCAAAAAACCTTAGACAGTTTTTTAAATGTTTAAATGTGCGCAGCATTCCAAGGCTTGTAAGATTCAGTAGCCAATCAGGATGTTTTTCAAGTTTTTTGTAGAGTGCAAAAACTTTGATATTATTTATTTTAATTTAATTTAATTTCTTTTGTTGTTGTTGAAATGTGCCCAGCATTCCAAGGCTGTAAGAATTAGTAGCCAATCAGGATGTTTTTCAAGTTTTTTGTAGAGTGCAAAAACTTTGATATTATTTATTTTAATTTAATTTAATTTCTTTTGTTGTTGTTGAAAACACAGCATTCCAAGACTGTACATTGTTGTCAGATTCTTTGTAAGACTCTGCTATGCTGTAAATAGTTGTTGATTTTTTTAAATGTGCGTTGAATAAATGACATAACAACATTCACATTAAGTAGTCATATTTTCAAATCTCCAGTCAGCTTTTAGCACTGACTTAAGCACTTAATGTAGGGCCCTATGGAATCTGTGTTATAACTTTTTTAAATTCTTAATTCCGTGATTCCGTCCGTGATTCTGTTATCACAGAAACTATAGGGCCCTACTTTAATGCTGCCTTCAGTCTGTCGCTGGCCCGCGCCAGGCCCCCGTCAAAAAAGACACTTGGCCGCCGGGCCACTGGCCCTCGTCAAAAGATGCTTGCCACCGGGCCTAACAACTTTTCTGGGGGAAACCCTGCAAGCTGTTTATTTTTCTTAATGAGGTGCTTTTCATGTTGGCTCTTTGCCGCTTTTGATACAGTTAAATCACAGTCATCTCCTGAAATGAATGAAGAGAATCTGTGGTATCACTGCTATTGCCCTTCAGTGGTTTTAAGTCTTACCTCAGAGACAGACATGAGTTTCTGACTGGGCCACTGTCAGTCAAACCCTGTACCAGTCACCCAGAGATTGCCTCAAGGGTCTATGCTCAGTCCACTGCTGTTCTGTATTTATGTTACCATGAGGCCACATTATTCACAGGTTTGGGCTTGGCTACCACTGATGACACACAAATATTTCTCGGGACCTAAAATGGTAGTGAATCTGCCACCCCTCAATTGACCATTTGCAAAATCTCCATAAGACCTGACCAACTTAGTGACTGTTGCTATATATGACAAATGAAGCAGATGGCAGCAGCTGCTTGAATGAATTATTGCAAAAATTTGTAGTAAAAAACACTGTCTTTGTAAAGTAGTTTGGCTTTATACAATCATAAATAATGTATAAATAGGAAATGTCAAACTGGAAATATTGAAAAATGAAGGCATTGTTTGGTCTTCCATTGATTGAGATTGCACTGACAGCCTAACTTTAATCATGTGCAATATCTTGCCTACCTACCGGCAGCTCTATTAAAAATTTTGTTACCTATCTTATCAGCTTTATTAGTAATGGTGCATTAGACAGATACACTTTGATTTGATTTCATCAGTGGTAACTCCAGTTAATAGACTAGACATGTTATTACAGAAGCTTTGTAACTTGTAGCTAGTTTTTTCCTTTTTCAGCTATACTATTGCAGACAGTGTCGGAGCTACATGTCGGAAGTAGTACAAAGCGACCATTTCTAAGCAGGGATTAGTGAACTGCAGTGTCACTCATACATTTGCTAAAGGTCAATTCACTCGCTGTCTGGAAGAAATCAAATTGTGGATGGGGCACAGCATCCATGCGCTTATTTCTGTCCCCCTGCAATACAAAGAACCTAGTCCATGCTTTTATTACATCACTTATAATTGCACCTAGTGTGGAGGCAGTGTAGTATAATGGCTAAGGAGTTGGTCTTGTAACCTAAAGGTTGCAGGTTCGATTCCCCGGTAGGACACTGCCGTTGTACCAGGGCTCCAGACTAACTTTTTACATTGGTTGCACTGGTGCGCCTAACTTTTTCATTTAGGTGCCCAAAGTTTTTCACCGCGTCTTTTGGCGCCGCAATAATACATTTTAAGCGTTACCTTTTTTGTCAGTTCCCATACACATTGGTAATTTCTTAACACATTATGTAAATGATTGTAAACAGGAATAAAGATGCAGATAAATGTTTTTTCTTTATTTAAATCACAGCACAAACAAGAAATCGCAATAGCCTCAATTGTTTAAAAAATAAACTTAAAAAGTGCTGATGTTTAAAGTACTTGACGAACTCAAATAAATAAATCAAACTCAAATAACTCAAACAAAAGTGTGCGCTGTTCCTGGAGTACAGGGCGCGGTTTCACACATACACACTAGTGATGCGCGGATCGGCTCTGACGTCATCTGAATCGTATCATCCACTCGCCACCCACCCGAACTAATCCTTTTCTCCGATTTAGAGACCCGCACCCCTACGACGGAGTATTGGGGCCACATTGAGGGGGGGAAAAATCGGAGATTTCGACAATAAGGTCGTAATATTACGAGAATAAAGTCATAAGCCGCGTTTCCACCAAAATTACCCGGAACTTTCAGTCCCAGGAACTACTTTACCAGGAACTAAAAGGTTCCTTCAGCCAATGGTTGTCTGCGTTTCCACCGGGGTCTAAAGTACTGCGAAGATTAGGCAAATTAGCCCACTGACGTTGTCGTCGGTCCATCTGTCATATGATTTCTTCTGTAACCCCATACTACCACCGAAGTAGCCTACATTATTTTCTAATAACCGGGACAGCCCGGAGGGGTTTATTTTACAACGGGTTACCAACAATGACTATATATGGTTACTTTTGTATTTATTGATTTTCATATATCCTCTCAAACTCATTCATTAACAGCAGAAAACATGCACACGTTGTAAACAATTTGCTGTTTTATTACTTTCTCGTCGTCAATTCCATATATGCTAATCGCAAAATGACAAGAATAGAACGAAAACTCGGACTTGCGTGAAAATGTAAATTAGTAGTGGTACAGCCACCGTTTGCTTTCCTTCGAAGTTACTGCTAGCCGAGCAGCGAATGCCCTCCAGATGCGAACCATGCACCATAAATGAGTCCATAGTCTTCCTGGTCTTTTCGTGGAATTGAAAAATGGCAGTAAAATTGAGTAAAATTACGGCAGTCTGAAAAAGCTAAAGGGAAGATTACTAGAATTAACCTGTTATTTTACCCGGATAAAAAGTGCGGACGGTGATTTCCAGTTTGCTTTGTACTGTATCACCAATGTTAATTATGCAGAACTACCGCATACCTCACATAACTGTATCAAACGTTTTGAGTCAATTACAACGGGCTAACAAAGAAAATCCGGAAGAAAATATTCAGCAACCGAATTAATCCGTTTGAATGTTTTAGTAGCCTACGTAATATGCTGTCCCAGCACGAATGCTTAGCATTTTATAAAACGAATACTAAAGCAAGAAAAGAACAGAAGAGCACACGTTATAATTCCAAGACGTTGACAGGCTATAACCAAAAGTAGGCTACTGCGCCGCATAACATACAAGTTTGATTTGAAGTTATTATGAAAATAAATTGGTTTGCCGCTGCATATTTTCAAACATGGCGGGTAATGGCGGAAAATAAATACAACACAAATGCTACGAGTACTCGACCAATCAGAAATGTTCAGCGCTGCAAGCTCCACCCAAAAGGTTCCTGTACTTTCGGAAAGTACTACCCCCCGAGCAGGAACGTTTTGGGGGGTAAAACAAAGCCCCCAGAACTAAATTTAGACCCTAGTTCCTGCGATGGAAACGCACTGAGTTCCTCAAAAGGTTCCTAGTTCCGGGGTATAGTTCCTGCGGTGGAAACGCGGCTATAATTGAGAAAAAAAGTCAATATTATGAGAATAAAGTCGTAATTTTACGAGAAAAAAATCGAGGGAAAAAAACATAATATTTAGGAACATATATTACCAGCAACCAACAAAACGGGCGAGAGGACAGTCTAATGGCAGCCTGAGCCTGCAATTTCCTCCAAGTCCGTGTGCTTCTTTTTTCGGAATAGACATAGTTTCTTGCACAATCTTTTCAAAGTCCTGATACTTATGATAATGTGGTGTTGATGTGCCAAAAGATTAAGTATTTCGTTATTTGTGAAACCTATACTAAAGTACAACTTCACAAGATGTTCCACGTTCCTCATTTTAACTCGGGCGATAGGCTGCTCTTCTGATATTCCCCTCTAAAATAACATGTAGCCTAAAATTACGACTTTATTCTCGTAATATTACGACTTTATTCTCGAAATCTCCGATTTTTTTCCCACAATGTGGCACTAATTGTTGTACGCACCCGATCACGCATTACCGTTATTTCTCATTATTTCGCAGCTGTTGCATATGACACCCAGCACTTGACTCGAGTCGTCATGGTTAAGTATTTCACTAAATCGCTCCCACACTGAACTTTTCTGCCCTTCCTTTTTTTTTTTTTTGAATTCTCCTTTTTTAATTTTCTCTCTGATCTTTTTTGCCTCCATTGCTGCTTAAGACAAATGGACGCCGCAATTCGCGCAATGAGAGTCTCGTCTGCTAATTCGTGCCTGAAGGAAATGAAGCTTAAAATATGTTCACATTTTAGAGAATGTAATTAATATTTTCCTCATTAATGATGTATTATTTCACCCACCCGCAACCCATCTGCTATTAATCAGAATGTTTATTTTTATGACTCGGCCCGCCCGATCCGCGGATTAACTGCGGTGCCTGTGGATATAACTGCGATCCGCGCATCACTAATACACAAGTTACTTATTTTTTTCCCCACCCGCATTCAGCGAAGAAGAATATCAGGATCAGAGCCAATCAGAGGCAGAGTAGGGGCGGGTCTTTGCAGAATGCGGGTGGGGAAAAAAATAACGCTACACGCATACACGCACAGAGACAGACCTGCTAAATGTCAGGCGCACCGGTGCGACCAATGAAGCTGTTTAGTCGCACTTGACAGATTTTTGGTTGCATGTGCGCATGTGTATTTTGAGCAAGGTACTTAAACTGCATTGCTCCAGTATATATCCAGCTGTATCATTGGATACAATGTAAGTCGCTCTGGATAAGAGCGTCTGCTAAATGTAATGGAATGGTACTGCAATTCTTTGCTAATAGGTGTTCTCTGTAATTTTCCCTCACATCTCCCAATGGTTCAGAACTCTGCCACTAGAGTTCTTACCCACATATGTGCTAGTGAGGACACATCCCCAGTACTGCAAAGTCTCCACAGTCACATCAAGGATAGAGTTTAAGGTCCTCTTATTGGCCTACCAGGCTCTGTCTGGTCTTCCCCCTGTTACATTTGTGAACTCTTGAAGCCCTACACTCCAGGCTGCCCTCTTGGCTCCTCCAGTTCTGGTGAGATAATTGTACCCTCCACCAAACTCTGCTCTATGGGTGACTGGGCTTTCTGCACTGCCACGCCAAGGCTCTGGAATGACCTACCTGAGTGCATTACGTCTTCTAACTCCATCCCATCTTTTAACATATGTTTGTAGGAAAGCCTATAACATTGTTTGTCAAATATAGTACTCTCTTCTGGTTGTGTAGTGATTATGCTTTCTTCTAGTTTTTTGTATGTATTGTATTTATTGCTTTGCTTTTGTTATTTTACTCATGTTATTTTTGTGTTCTGTATTGTTCATTTTATTGTACTGCACAGAGCTGTGAGCATGGGGAAAGTGCTTCACAAATAAAGTTCAGTAGTAGGATTATTGTTATTACTATTATAAAATGGCTTTTCAGAATGCATCTTGTATAACCATATGTTTTATTTCTTTACTAATGGTGACTCTTTCTCCAGATAACCAAGTATTTTCTATCTATAAATTATAAAAGTAGATTGGTAGCTAGTAGTATGGTAGCAGGTATGGGATTCCCAAATAATGGTGGTGAAATGAAGGATACATAACTAAATGTTCGATTGTTTTATCTCCTTAATAAACACTCGCTCCTTCTTAGGAACGGGAAAGGTTGCGTCTGGAGGCTGCCAAGAAAAAACAGGAGCAGGAAATTGAGAGAAAGAAGAAACTGGAGGAAGAGAAGAGGAAGAAACAGGAAGAGATGAAAAGGTCAGATAATTTTTAAAAAAATTTTATTTAATTATTTGTGGGTTATTAGGTAAGGTGTGGCTTTCTGCTGCTGCTGTGTGTATGAGACATACCATGGTCTCAAGTGTCTTATCACTTTTATAAAACAGATGGGCATTCAAAAACTGACAACTGTTAATGGCAATTTATAAATACTCACGTGTCCCTCGGTGGGGACTGAATTAATGGTGTAGGATTATCTGGCAAACTAGCAGTGGTAGATGCCTGTGTCAGTTGTTCATCAGGTTTGCAGCTCGACTTCAGATGTTTGCCAAGCTCTCTTGGCAAACATCTTGACACATTTTTGACTTCTTTCCCTCTCTATCTACTGAACACTGATAAAATGTCATCATTGCTATGTTAGTATTACTGCTCAAATATTTCGGTTATATACGTTATTTTTGAAATTGAGTGTCTTTATTTAGGTTAGTGGTATTATATAATGTGAATATTTCACACTGTAATGTTAGCGTTAGTGTAATAGTTTTTGTGATGCATGCAACAGTGATGACGAGAGTGTTGGAACATTGCCAAAACGTGGTGGACGGTGAAAATTGTTTTCATATTGTCCCATCCCCATACAAGAAAACACGAGAGTATAGAAATACATACAGGAGTTAATTATTACACATTTAGGACGCTTTACTCTGCTATACTCCTCCCATGACACCTCCTACCTTCATGGTAGGTAGCTAATTTGTATAGGAATACAATCTACTTGGATGTCTGTAATTATATTCACTCACCGGCTACTTTATTAGGTACAACTTGGTAGTACCGGGCTAGCCTACTGACGCTGCTGGAAGACTGGGCAGAGGCTACTAATTAAGGCCACAAACAATCATACACTTCCTTTCTTGACAATATATTTCTTGACAATATAACAATAATATGTATAATAACGAAACAATCGGAGACCATAATATAGCCCCACGGTGTACTGAAGCAGGCTAATCAATTAATGACATTACAGCGGACGCACATTCAACTTTAGTCTACACACAAGCCGATGTTAGATTAACACCAAAATATACATTTATAAACATGACAAAATACCCCAAAAACCCCAAATTACGAGAGTCTTAATGTCCAGAAAGCAATAGAAATAGTTCAAATACGAATATATTTAATCAAGATTGCAATCAAAGTCAAAGTTTGTGACGAAGATGGAACGAGAAGCCGCCGTTCAAAAAGGCAATCTCACCACTCCGACGAACGAGAAGAAAGCAATCCTTTTGCAACCACCCACATCTCCCGACCGAGAATAATCCACGAGGAAAGTTTATTCCAGCAGCTAAGAATCGTGACAGTTTGCAATTAGATGAGCCCGAAATCCATGTTCACCTGCATGCGCACACTAATTTCCCCTGATCCCTAGCACTTGGCCCGTGAGGACGTCCTATTTGTGGCACTGTCATGCAAAATAAGATGAAAACACAAAGTTCAAGTATCCCTATGATTCTAAAGACCTGCCTTAAATTAACCCCATACCGATTTTCAAAATTAAATACACATACATGATATATATACTTTTTTTTCATTTAAAAATAAAAGTGTCACCTTGACGCCCTCTCTCGGTAATCCGCCAATTAACTTCGCCGCAGTTCTAGTGTTAAATAAGCTATTGGTGTCTGGGACACCGTGAGTGGGGCAGCGGTATGAACCCGTGAGATGTAGAACGTAGGCTATTTGAAAGGTGAACAGATAGTTAATGACCCAAACGCAAATATTCATGTAGGCTTTTATAGATTGAAAACCGCATTGAAATTACGTAAAAGAAAACTGGCAAATGAAAAGCTGTTCAAAAGCATCATCTTTCCTTAAAATGCTATTGTCCTCGAGTATTTAAATAAAGTGCACACTCCTGGGCAAAAAAAAAAAATGGGACAAGGCCAAAATGGCAAAATATTATGCTTTTATGGTCTTAACAACAAATCAAGCAAGAATTAAATGCACTCCTGAGACCTCCTGTGCCACCATTTGCTCGTTTACTTTTGCTGCAGTGAACTGTTTGGGGAAAAGCTAGAAACAGGGAAATTCACTTATACAGTAGACTAACATAATGTCAAATAAAAGAGTCATGTTTTGTATTTGGTTGCATATCATTCGCATGCCATGACTTCCTGATGTCTGTGAGCTATCAACATCATCAGAGTCTGGATATCTTATTTTCAGGTTGTCCTACAAGCGATACAAAAACTCTTTGCATTTGAATAGATCTCTATGGGAATTGGGGGGTGGGACTAGATTCAGCTGTAAATTATGCTGATACAGTATGGAACACACTTGTTGGTTAAATGGCTTTAAGTCATTAAGGGTCCAAGGTATCAAATGAGCCTCAAACCACCGTGCTGCTACCAGATATGCAGTAGGTACTACAAGCATTGTTTCTCCTGATTAATTTTCCTGTTGAACTCAATGGAAAATATATTCAGGAGAAACAATGCTTGTAGTATCTACTGCATATCTGGCTAAGGGCGTGTACACACTATCCGCCTTTTTCTGAGCTGCCTCCGTGTTTTTTTACATGTAAACCTATGTGAAGTTACCGCATGGCGGAAAAAAGTAGCCGCTCTAAAAAGGCGGTGCATCACCCACCTTCCCTAAAAAAACAAAAAATAATGCCGGGCAGTGTGTGTGTACATGCCCTAATGTGGGGGCCTCCTCTGTAACTTGTTTTACAAATTGTAGAGGGGGAATATGACTTGGCCTCACAGCCGGCGGTGGCTATGGGCAAACATGCGGCTTACCCACCCAATCAAAGGTTCCATCCAACAGACCCCCCCCCCCCCCCTCCCCGGTCGACCGGCCCTGCTCTCAGCCTGAAAAAAAATTTTCAGTCAGAAGTTTTTTTTTTTTTTTTGCTTTAATCCCTGGGTACTGTACACATTTATAATTTTACACAACTTTGCTAGAATGAAGCATTGTCTATTAATATTACTAATATAGGTATGTATTTGGCTAATTAATTTAGCTAATGTTTTAAAACTGTTATTTTGTTGTTGACCTGAATTTTTGAAGGCATAACACAAAAGAGTAGGGAGACACGCCTGCTGTCAATAGTGCAAAGCTGCCATCCAGTTACTGGAAATACAGTGTGAGAATGCTGCAGAACTGCAGCACTTTAATCTGCATCGAGAAAACACTGGATAATTACGTCCGCAAGCAGGGACGTGCAATTTTTATTCATTTATTTTTCCTCCCACTGCATGGGGCACCACAGCCAAATACATTAAAAGTAGGGACAACAGATTATCTAGGGTCACTGTAGGCATTAGATTGTTGCTGTCATCTAACTAATGCCTCTTCAGGGTTCGTACGGTCATGAAAAACCTGGAAAAGTCATTGAACTTTAAAATGCAATTTCCAGGCCCTGGAAAAGTTATGGAAAATAATATTTTTTGAAAAGTTTTGGAAAAGTAATGGAAATATAGCTAAAGTTGCATCAAATATAATTACTAATTAATCCAATCAAAAAATAGTATGTATAGTAATAAAACGTAAATTGGCACGTAACCTTCGCGGTATTTTGGTGGTGTGAGAAGTTAATTCGGTCCGGCTCAGTCTGTTTACAGGCACGCCTCTGCTGATGTAGCAGTTAGTAAACGTAGGCCCTACTGTGCCGACAATATGCCAGGGAAGTGCAGCTTCAGTAATATATCAGGGCTCGAAATTAACTTTTTTACTTGGTAGCACTGGTGCTCCCAACTTCAAAAACTTAGGAACATCCACGAAATGTAAGGAGCACCAACAATATATGCAATAGATTTTTTATTAATAAAAAACGACAATATAACAGTACGGTTTACAAGTAACAGTTAAACTGTCACGCATAAAATGTGTCGACTCTTCAAGGAATTGCGTGTTATGCATTCAAACGACAAAGCGCTTCTCGTCACATTAATACCGCTAATTAAATCAACCGCCCGTAAACTGCATCGGAGAAATGAGCTGTTCCAACCGGGTCGCTACACAAAACGTCCGCTTCAACTTTTCAGCTTTCGATAACGCTAATAAATTGAACATAAACTTTTGTCTTCAGGTAACATTAGTTACGCGTTAGCTCTCTGTGTCGCGTGACAGTGGAGTGCAGCGAAAGGGAGTGATTGAAGGCTAATATTAACCAATTTAAAATCAGCATTAAAGGTAAGAATGTCAAGCTCGCGATTGGTTAGAAGGGTCATCGTCAGCTCACAAGGGACATGCTGAGTGTACTAACTAGCGCATGTACAGAGAATGAGACGTTCAACCAAAATGGTCGCAATTTCGAGCCCTGTTTGTGACATTGACAAAAATGTTAAACTATTCGAATTAAAATATGAGAGAATGTATCTAAGAATGTGTCTGGTGTTTATTTGTTAAAAGCCGCGTTTCCACCAAAATTACCCGGAACTTTCAGTCCCAGGAACTACTTTACCAGGAACTAAAAGGTTCCTTCAGCCCATGGTTGTCTGCATTTCCTCCGTGGTCTAAAGTCCCGCGAAGATTAGGCAAATTAGCCCACTGACGTATGAAAAAGCGACGTTGTCGTCGGTCCATCTGTACTATGATTTCTTCTGTAACCCCATACTACCACCGAAGTAGCCTACATTATTTTCTAATAATCGGGACAGCCCGGAGGGGTTTATTCCACTTATATACAACGGGTTACCAACAATGACTATATATGGTTACTTTTGTATTTATTGATTTTTATCGATTTAATCACATGGAATTGAAATATTCTTCTGCAGCCGTTTGGGCATATTTTACCGTTGTCAAGCAAAACTGTCGTTGGTAGTTGAACTTGGACCGTTGTTATGCAACAAATAGGATATAACAGGCCAATAGTCAGATTGTAACTGTTTTATATATCCTCTCAAACACATTCATTATGTTTTTATGCGAACATTCGCTTTCATGTCTTGACATCCGAGGCGACAGAATGCATTCACATTTCCAATATAACTGGCAACAACAGCAGAAAACATGCACATGTTGTAAATAATTTGCTGTTTGATTACTTTCTCATCGTCAATTCTATATGGCTAATCGCAAAATGACAAGAATAGAACGAAAACTCGGACTTGCGTGAAAATTTAAATTAGTAGTGGTACAGCCACCGTTTGCTTTCCTTCGAAGTTACTGCTAGCCGAGCAGCGAAGTGTGCCCTCCAGATGCGAACCATGCACCATAAATTAGTCCATAGTCTTCCTGGTCTTTTTGTTGAATTGAAGAATGGCAGAGTAAAATTACGGCAGTCTGAAAAAGCTAAAGGTACGATTACTAGAATTAACCTGTTATTTTACCATGACAAAAAGTGCGGAACATGATTTCCAGTTTGCTTTTACTGTATCACCAATGTGAATTACGCAGAACTACCGCATACCTCACATAACTGTATCAAACGTTTTGAGTCAATTACAACGGGCTAACAAAGAAAATCCGGAAGAAAATGTTCAGCAACCGAATTAATCCGTTTGAATGTTTTAGTACGTAATATGCTGTCCCAGCACGAATGCTTAGCATTTTATAAAACGAATACTAAAGCAAGAAAAGAACAGAAGAGCACACGTTATAATTCCAAGACGTTGGCAGGCTATAACCAAAAGTAGGCTACTGCGCCGCATAACATACAAGTTTGATTTGAAGTTATTATGAAAATAAATCGAGTTGCGCCTGTATATTTTTAAACATGGCGCCTGAAAATAGACACAAAAAAATGCTGCGAGTACTCGACCAATCAGAAATGTTCAGCGCTGCAAGCTCCACCCAAAAGGTTCCTGTACTTTCGGAAAGTACTACCCCCCGAGCAGGAACCTTTTGGGGGGTAAAACAAAGGCCCCGGAACTAAATTTAGACCCTAGTTCCTGCGGTGGAAACACACTGAGTTCCTCAAAAGGTTCCTAGTTCCGGGGTATAGTTCCTGCGGTGGAAACGCGGCTTTAGAGAGGCACCATATGTTTCAGATGCAGACCTAATTTACTTAGTGCTATTTATTTATTTATTGACCTTTCAGCATTATTACAGGTTCATAAAAACAGTTGTCATTAAAAACACTGAATTATTTTGCTGTTACAATAAAACATCAATACTAAGTAGACAAAAAATTTTAAATATTGCAATTATCTAATCTGAGATCTAATCTCGTATCCCAAATTTAAATTTAAAATCCGCTGTCATTTAGGAGTCTGCACATATAGGGGATTAGTGATCTCCTGTATCTCTCAGTTCGACATCTTGGGATGGCCAGTTGGTTTGAATTCCTTCTCTGATACCTGTGAGCTCCTCCCTGAGGGGGGGTAGCCAGTCACTGAAGTTGGACTTTAGCAGCTCTCTGGCAAAGCCAAGACACAGTTGAGTGCGTCTCTCTGATAGAGTGCACAATCCGAGAGTGCAGAGAGCCTCTGGGTACCCTGAGTACCTCTGGCCAAGTATGATTTTACAAGCCCGTTTCTGCGTGCTTTCCAGCCTTTTAGCCTGGTCTGTAGTCAGGGAACTGTGCCAGACGGGGACTGCATACTCCAGCACCGGGCGTACGTAGCCTGTGTAGATGGAAACCAGTTCTGGGTCTCGGACACCAAATTTCTTCAGGCGACGCAGAGCAAAAAGCTTCCTGTTCGCTGAGGTCAGCATGTGGTCCACCTGACTGTCCCAATGCAAATTACTCTGGATGGTGACCCCCAGGACCTTGACAGTGTCACAGACTTCCAGGATGTTCTGGTCAATGGAGAGAGTCGGCAGGGCGGGTGGATGCCTCATGTGGGTGACATGTAAAACTTTACATTTCTTTGGGTTGAGTTTCATTTTGTGCTCCTCTACCCAGATATCAAGACCATTCAGGGTCTGTTGGAGGGTACAGGGTAGTTGGAGCTGTTACAATAAATAATTTTAAATCGTCCCACTGAGATAAAGTCATTTGTTTTGGTCATGGAAATTCAGTTAAAGATTGTGGAGAAGTCATGGAAAAGTCATTGAAAATCATTGGTGAAAAAGTGTATGAACCCTGCTCTTGTCCATTGCATCAAACAGTTTAAGGAACCATCTATATCTGGAACTATTGGGAACCTCGGTAGTTCCCCAAATGTGTTCTGGTTTACAATGAGAATTTGGGAGCAAGTACCAAAAAAATGAAAATACTTGTTTTAAGTAGTCTAACCCTTCCTTAATAAACAGTATTTTGAGGAATTCTCTTGTTATTTTTATTCCATTCCCCGATCCGAAGACTAGCTTAGGAAAGTGTCTGTTGTGATAAAACTTTTTGACACTTTCAGTCAGTGACAGACATAGCTACTTTTGCTCCAAGGTAAGTTGCATTGTGCCTATTGATAACACGTCTAGCCCACAAGCATCGTTGTGTAGCTATGTGAAGGGAAAACAATAGTGCTGAAACGATAAGAGAAATAAACTAAAATAACAAAAGATAAGATTAATAAGAAATAAAGTATAAATGGAGCTGCCGGTAGGTAGGTTAGATATTGCGCATGATTAACGTTTGGCTATGTCGATGCAATCTCAAGGTAAATGGGGCATACTTTAGCCCAGCAGATTCTGAAAGTTAGACTGATGTTTGGTCATGCTGAATCATTAATTATAGCTAACATTAAAAAGCTCTTTTTGGCTTTTTATTTTTATTTTTTATAATTCTTGCTGTAGTATTGTTATTCCAACCAAGAATTCAGTAACGTTAACGAGCTAGGCTAAATGGCAGATAACATTTTCCAGCACTTTATTAATGGAAGACCAAACAATGGCTTAATTTTTCAAGATTGCTACAGTTTCCCATTTATACATTATTTACTTTATGAAGATAGTGGATTATACTTGCAAAAACCATCTGCAATTTCTTGCAGTAATTCATTAAACTTTTTTTTCTTTCCCCTCGTCCCCACTAAAGATTTAGTTGCTATTGATAAGAAGTAATTAACAAAATGTGTATGTCCATGCTATAGAAACATGTTTTAGTGTTGCTTGCCTATTACATTATCTAGCCATAACATAAAGTCTGAATAAATGCTTTCCTTGTATTCCAGATATGTACCTCCTGAACAAAACATTAACATTGTGCCTGAAAGCACCAGAGACAGATCCATCGATTCGGTTGTGCAGATGCTTCCATACAGACATACTGCATGATACAATTAAGCAATTTACATCCTGTCATGCTCTGTGGCATATATAAAAATGCTAAGCAGGCCCAGTTGACGTTGATTTTGGATAAAGATGGCGAGAGCAAAAGATCTAAATGACTTAGAAAGAGGGTCCATTTTTGGTGCACGGATGGCAGGAGCTGCAGTCACAAAGACTGCTCAACTAGCTTGTGTTTCAGTAGGAACAGTGACTAAAGTGACATCTGCATTTATATCTATGGGAAAGACATCATGACCGTGATACTTGTGCATTAGTGCAATATGTAAGGAAACACAGAAAAGCAACTCTTTTTCAGGTGACTGAGAATATCAATGCAGGACGTGATCAGACTGTCAGCAAGGAACAGTTCAACAACTACATAGAGAGGGATATTATAGTAGGGTTGCAGTGCATAAAAAGACGGGTGTGATTTGAGAGTTCAGTGGTGCAGAAAGAATAGACACTGGTCAGCAGAGATGTCTGGTCTGCTGAGATGTGGGGAAAAAAGTGATATGGTCAGATGAGTCTTCCATCACCATATTCTCAACAAGTGGGCAAGTGCATGTGTGGCGTTCACCAAGAGAACTGTACAGGCCTCAATGCTTGTCCCCTACGGTGAGGGGATCTGGTGGCTCTTATGCTGTGGGGAGTATTTTCCTGGCATGGTTTGGGTCCACTTGTTCCCTTAGAGTGAAGGGTCACTGCAAATCAATCCAAAGTTATTCTGGTTGATCACCTTTATCCTATGATGAAACATGTCTATCCTGATGGGAATGGTCTCTTCCGGGATGACAATGCCGTTATCCGCAGGGCATGATGAATGGTTGATAATGGTTTTTCCTTTTATTTGTCAATCGTCTGTGTATGCATCACTAACTATTCAGTTTGTTTATTTTTCCTCTGAATTTATAATGTGTAAAACACACCTGTTCATGTTCGTACAAATGAAAGATATCTTTTCCTCAGCTGCTTTTTGGCATCGTCTGGATTGGAAGAAGTCCATCGGTGGTCCCCATCCTGAACATGTGATTATTTTTGTAGGAAGAGAGATGAGCGCCTGCGGAAAGTAGTGGAGGCACGAGTGAAGGAGGAACAGAGAGAAGAGGAAAAGAAGAAGAAGATTGAACAGAAGATGGCTTATATTGAAGAGAAAAATGATAAGGTAGGCTTTATTAAAGGCAGCTTTGTTTTTATATCATTGTTCATGAGTTACAGTTGAGGCAAAAAGTTTACATACACATAGACTAAAGATATTCAAACTCAGTTTGAGTTTCCGTTGAATAAAATGTATCCGGTTGAAATAAAATGTCGATTTAAAATCTAGGTACACTTTGGATAATAAATGATCATGGAACATTTAGAATTGAAAGTCATTGGTTAGATAGCTGCAAATAAACATGCATCAATTCTATAAGATGAAAATGAATTGTTGTTTTTTTCCCTCCATGTTCAAATAATGACATGTAAGAATTCCAATTCGTGAATTGATTAAAATGACCCCACCCCAATGTCCGTGTGGGTTTCCTCCCAGTACTCCGGTTTCCTCTCAGAGTCCAAAGACATGCAGGTTAGGTTAAGAGGTCTTGGAATGAGATTGTGAGTGAATGCTGTGTGTGCTCTGCGATGGACTGGCGGCGTGTGGTTGAACTGTGTGACTGCACCACGATTGCTGGTGTGCGGTACTTGTGCACATGTAGTTTGTCTACAGTCTCTCTAGCATTCCCTGTCTTATCTATGGTCTGTTTCTGTCCCTCCCTACTGATGCACCATGCCATTAATAGCAAACTGTCTAGATATTTATATATTGTATCAGTTAAATTTCCCTTTTATTTTTCATAGTGCTTCCATAATGTCCATTCATTGTTGTAGTGATAGTGATCAGAGATCAGTATTTGGCCTTTACATCAGCAACTGTTAATTTAAACAATGTGTTTTAACCTCGGTCCTTAATGGGTTCCACGGTATATGCAGGTTTTTGTTCCAACCGCAGTTGCAATCCCAGAAATTTAAGTTTTTTCTTAAAATAAATTTTTCTTTCTTGGGTGATTTTTCCCTCTTAAACCCTAGGACTCTAAATAGTTTTTGGCCATTTTTCACTATCTTCATTTTTTTACATGATAATTAAGAAGAAGCCCCAAGTATTACATACCAGTTTTATCAGAAATCTCTTGGAAACCCAGATCTGCCAAAACTTCTACTTTTAAGAGTTTGATAATCAGAAATAGCAATTCAAAGCAAAAAATGTAATTTATGTTTTATGAAAAAAAAAAAAAAAAAAAGTTTTTGTAATATATTTCCACAAGTACATGTCCACCACAATGAAAACACCCTGCAATGTAAGTCCAGGGTGTATGTAGTACCCAGAGCTTAAAGTTCTCAGGCACCATGCCAGATTTCAGGCATAGAGCAGTTTTAAATTCATAAAATACTTAATTCAGTACATTGTACACATTTCCTCCTGGACAACTTTTCAGGCTCACAAATCTTTTCTTGCTTTAATCCCTGAGTGCCCACACCAAATGTCATGTCAATTGAACGTGCCATTGCTTTATAATGTGGCATTATGTACATGAAGAGCCTGGCACCTGAGCCTTGCACCAGAAATGACTCTAGACTAGAGTCATATCTTATGTACTGTATTGACTACTCATCAATTAAATATTTAGCATCTTTCATTTATATTCTGTGTAACTGTAAAGTTTTTGTCAGCATTTATTAAAAAAAACATCCATGATGATGAGCCTTGTGTTCTATAAACAAAGGGGGGATGGTTAGATGTGTTAGTGTTAGCTAGCCAAGCATATAAATTAAAGTATGATTTTACCCAAAAATCCAACATATCTGACACAAAATGACAACCGCAAGTCCGCGTTTCGGTGCCTGGATTCCAGTTGTTTCTGCGAATTGCAGCGATCCATTTGCTTCTCTTTTCTTTAGATTTCGGCAGTCTGTAAAAAGATAGCTCCGATTTCTTGTTCAATATCCATGGACCACTGGTTCTTCGGTAAGTTGTCAGGATCACTGTCGAGTCCAACTGCCTTTAATTTAAGCAGATAATTGTTTTACTCCTGGTTTTGCAGTTTCCTCTACTAAAGGCAGCCATGTCGCAGCATGTTTTGCCACTCAGTCCGACTGAGGGGGCGTATTCCGGTGGGAAAGTGACGTCAATGCACACCCTCTATTCCAATCCATTGCTCAGCTTAGCAGAGAATGCACATTTCAGAGTGCCTCAGAGACAGATAGAATAATAATACATATTTCAAATAATAAATGTGACATTGAAAAAAAACAAAACCGAAAACGAAATATCAACTCGTCATCCCTGCTACCTGCGTGCTGCGCGCAGAGTACCGTATTTGTTTAGACATTGGCAGACTACAGCATAAGTTGCATCTTTTGTTTATATTCAATATTAGTAATTGCAGTGAGAAACGGCAGCTGTAGACACAAGAAAGTTTGTTACATTATGGTAGCAACGGAACTATGTGGACTATATATATATATATTTACCGTCATTGTTTTATTATACTAGCGTGTTTTCGCGCGTTTGCAGAGAAACGCAAATACTATCAATAAAAATGGTTTAGAAATTTTTTCAGCATAATGACGAATTCAAGGACTAAACGAACTCACCCGATATTGACTTCAAATGGATCCATGCCAAGGAAAAGTAATTATTCATCCTCTCAAAAAGCTTCTACTAACAAACTTTCAATGGCACTGTCGTCTATGGTTTCCCTGACGCGAAAATTTGGGCGTGTTTTGTTGGCATAGTTAAAGCACCATAGATTGCACCCGATTGGCTAAAGAAACATGCCACTCAAAGTTCAGACCCTCCCCTCATTGATAAAAAAAAAGAAAACCGAGTCAGCTTTGGAAATTACGGAGATCTTCGTTGACAACAAATTGTAGTGATTTATGACACCAAAAGACGTCATCGGGGTCCATGAAGTTAAGCCACATTGTCAGAAATAGCTATACATGCCACAAAAAATTTAAGTATCATATTTTCATTGTAGTGCATTGCAAACAATTTACATATGAGAAGTGTTTTATCAAATTAAGCACGGAGTTGAAGCCATTATATATAGTGGTACAATATAGTGCATTACATAGCACAATAGAGTAAAAAATGCCTAAAATCCATGTGTCGGCAAAAATAAAAAGATGGTGTTGAGGGTTGAGTATACCTGTACCATACATCAGGGAATACCGTCATAAAAACAGGAACACTGCGAACCTGAAGAAATATATACAAATATAAAGATTATATTTGGGTATATAGTTAGCCGTAGTTGCTCGCATACGATGAAGAATATATACAAAAAATTAAAGATCAATAGAAAGGCAATTACAGCAAAACTCGCATGTCAAATTCTTCATTAAGACCCCTTCATTGTAACTTTCTAAAGTATGGATCCAGTAGAGTTCTCTTTGCAAAAGTAATTCCTCAATGTTGCCTCCTCTAGCAGGCGCATTAACCCTTTCGATGCCAATGAAGCGAAGGGAGGCAACATTGTGGGCACATTTATTAAAATAAATGGCGACAGGGTAATCAGGGTCTTTACATCTGATAGTACTTTTGTGCTCACTGATTCTTTGGTTTAGACATCTTGACGTTTTTCCTACATAAATTATATCACACGGGCATCTTATGACATAGATCACATTTTTGGCGTTGAACACCTTTAACCCGAAAACGTTTCCCAGACTCCCATGACTAAAATCATAGGCCTTCGAAGTGTTGTGACTCTGGGCACAGTTTCCACATGGGTAGTTCCCATCCCTAAGGGGTACTAGGCATGACTGCGAGGGGCCGGTACTAAGACTGGTATGGACAAGCTTATTGCGCAAATTGGGCGCCCTTTTGTGAACGACAAGGGGGGGATCCTTGAATTGAGAGACAAGAGCAGGATCTGATGTGAGCAGATGCCAATGCTTCATAATTATGTTTTTAAACATTAAAGATTTGGGAGAAAAAGTAGTGATACACATGACCGAGAAATCTTTACTCTTTTTCTGGCTTTTTTGTAAAAGCTCAAGTCGTGGTTTTGAAAGTGCCAAATTGTAAGCTTTGTTAACGTTTTCGCTAGAGTAACCCCGATCTAGAGCCACGTTTCCACCAAAATTACTCGGGAACTACTTTTCAAGGAACTAAAAGGTTCCTTCAGCCCATGGTTGTCTGCGTTTCCACCGCGGTCTAAAGTCCCAAGAAGATTAGGCAAATTAGCCCACTGACGTATGAAATAGCGACGTTGTCGTCGGTCCATCTGTTCTATGATTTCTTCTGTAACCCCATACTACCACCGAAGTAGCCTACATTATTTTCTAATAACCGGGACAGCCCAGAGGGGTTTATTCCACTTATATATACAACGGGTTACCCACAATGATTATATATGGTTACTTTTGTATTTTTTTTTTTTTTTTAATCGATTTAATCACCTGGAATTGAAATATTCTTCTGCAGCCGTTTGGGCTTATTTTACCGTTGTCAAGCAAAACTGTCGTTGGTAGTTGAACTTGGACCGTTGTTATGCAACAAATAGGATATAACAGGCCAATAGTCAGATTGTAACTGTTTTATATATCCTCTCAAACACATTCATTATGTTTTTATGCGAACATTCGCTTTCATGTCTTGACATCCGAAGCGACCGAATGCATTCACATTTATATGTATAACTGGCAACAACAGCAGAAAACATGCACATGTTGTAAACAATTTGCTGTTTGATTACTTTCTCATCGTCAATTCCATATCGCAAATCGCAAAATGACAAGAATAGAATGAAAACTCGGACTTGCGTGAAAATTTAAATTAGTAGTGGTACAGCCACCGTTTGCTTTCCTTCGAAGCTACTGCTAGCCGAGCTGCGAAGTGTGCCCTCCAGATGCGAACCATGCACCATAAATTAGTCCATAGTCTTCCTGGTCTTTCTGTGGAATTGAAGTGGCAGAGTATTGAATTGAATTGGAATGGCAGAGTAAAATTACGGCAGTCTGAAAAAGCTAAATGGACAATTACTAGAATTAACCTGTTATTTTACCCTGACAAAAAGTGCGGAAGGTGATTTCCAGTTTGCTTTTACTGTATCACCAATGTGAATTACGCAGAACTACCGCATAGCCTACCTCACATAACTGTATCAAACGGTTTGAGTCAATTACAACGGGCTAACAAAGAAAATCCGGAAGAAAATATTCAGCAACCGAATTAATCCGTTTGAATGTTTTGGTACGTAATATGCTGTCCCAGCACGAATGTTTTTTATTTTAAAAAATTATAAAAAGAATACTAAAGCAAGAAAAGAACAGAAGAGCACACGTTATAATTCCAAGACGTTGGCAGGCTATAACCAAAACTAGGCTAAGTTTGATTTGAAGTTATTATGAAAATAAATTGGTTTGCGTCTGCATATTTTTAAACATGGCGACTGAAAACAAACACAAAAACCAATCAGAAATGTTCAGCGCTGCAAGCTCCACCCAAAAGGTTCCTGTACTTTCGGAAAGTACTACCCCCCGAGCAGGAACTTTTTGGGGGGTAAAATAAAGCCCCCGGAACTAAATTTAGACCCTAGTTCCTGCGGTGGAAACGCACTGAGTTCCTCAAAAGGTTCCTAGTTCCGGGGTAAAGTTCCTGCGGTGGAAACGCGGCTTAGGAAGCATTGTTTCATAGCTGAGGCCTTGTGAATAAAATCATCAGTAGAATTGTAAATACGTCTGTAAAACTGACTTTTAGGGAGGCCCTTTTTCAGGGTAGTGGGATGAGAGCTGCTAGCGAGAAGGGTTGTGTTCCTATCAGTCTCTTTTTGATACAGGGTGGTAATAAGATTACCGTCATTAGATTCAATCCACACATCAAGAAAATGTACATGTTTAGCATCATACTCGATAGAGAATTTAAGATCTGGGTTACAACCATTAAGAAATGTACCAAAGGTAGTAAGTTCTTCTTCTGTGCCAGCCCATACAAAAAAGATATCGTCTATATATCTGAACCATTTCAAAATTTTAGTGAAGAAAGGGTTTCTCAAGCTATTAAAAACCAAGTTTCAGGACCAGAGAAGCATGTTCACAGAAACTCACTAGGGGGTGTTGTATCACGGTCTCTTGGATAGAAACCGAGAGCTTCAAGACCTCTATCATAGGATATATTAGTATAAAGACTTTCTTGGTCCATAGTGACAAGAAGTGTATCGCTTGGTAAACTATTCAGCATAGATATATTAATAACAGCAGTAGAACTAACTAGAGAACTAACAAAGGGCTTAATGAAGAAATCAACAAAATTAGAAAGTGGTTTGAGGAGAGAATCATTACCTGCTACTATGGGTCTCCCTTTAGGTTTGTGTAGATTCTTATGGATCTTAGGGAGTGTGTAAAAAAACAGGTATGACAGGGTGTTGGCAGAAAAGGTAATCAAAATCCAATTATTTTTTAAAGCAAGTGTTAAATTGTTGAGACCTTAGTTTGAAAGGCAGTGGGGTAAAAATCAAGTTTTCTGTAAAAATGGCAATCGTCTAATTGTCTGTAGGCCTTAGCCTTATAGTCAGACAAAGTCTGCAATACAATAGCACCCCCTTTATCGGCGGGCTTGATAACCAGTTGTTTGTCATCTGCAAGTTGCTGTAAAGCGACTCTTTCCTCACGAGTGAGATTGTCAGAAAAATAAAAAGGCTTTGAATCAACAAAATTCAACACTTGTTCTACAAGTCTACAGAAAGTTAAGAAAAGCATTCGTGATAGGAGGTAAGAAAGTACTCTTAGGTTTAAAGGGGGTAACATTAGGCAATTGCTGCATAACATTTTTATCCCCAAAGAAATGCCTTAATTAAATTTTTCTGAAAAAACGAGAGAGATCAGTCTTAACATCAAAAGAATTGGTAGGAGAAACAGGCACGAATGATAAGCCTTTACTAAGAACACCAAGTTGCGTTTCAGAGAGTACCTTGTCAGAAGTTGACTATACAGTCCTTGTCTGCCGGCAAGTGAGAGGATGACGCTCCACATTGAAGTCCTCTTGTGGCACCTCGGGCTCGTGTTCCGTTTTTTGGCCATCGGCCGCGTCCACCGCCACTGCCCCTCTCCCTGGTTGAGCGGGTGCTCTGGTGGGAGTTGGAGTCGCTGGGGAAGTCGTTATCCACTTGGTAGTGGACCCTCTGTGGCCGGTGTGGCAGTGCATCTCCCTCATTGATCCAGGTTTAGACTTGATTGTGTTGATAATCGGAAGTGTCTCTTTTATACTTTCTGATCTTGATCGCCATCAGGCCTTCTTCGTAGGACTTCAAAGTTGTTTAATGGATTCCATGGTCTGCGTGAAATCTCTGCCACATTTTTCTTATAGCAGCGTTTCCTGATTAATGATTTCTTGCATAATTAATCATTGACTGCTTCAATGATTAATAAAGTTAAATCAAGTGAGCACTTACTGATAATATCGCACCATTTTTTAACAAAGTCCTTGTTGTTTTTCCGATTGGTTGGGGCTTTTTGGATTCGTAGACCTCTTGGGATGCGCTTCACACGCCAGTATTCGCTTAAGGTGCTTCCGTGAAGTTTAAGTCGAGATTCGTTTTGCTTGAGTCTTTTTAGTTTGACTTTTAAATCCTCCAGGCACACGGAATTCGAAAAGTTGTGAGCAGTGTCTTGGGTAGGGAATAAAATTCTCTCGGCATCACTTGTTGAAAATTCAAACGTCTCAGCAAAGTTAGTCGTCAAGGCATTAATGGCTTGGAAGGACAACATAATAAAAAAGTATGCAATACCTCGGATGAAAGGTATTGCTGGATGAAAAAAAATGTTAATAGTAGAAGAATCATCCGCACATCTGACAATTGCTCAGGTGCAACCAAAGATAAAACCATGCAATGTAATAAAAGGCTGAGGGCACACTGAGAGTATTGCAAAAATGTGTCTTTTTAATGGCAAGCTTTTGGCCAAAGACCTTCGTCAGGGCATAGCAAGAACACAAAAGAGAAGTACATTCTTCATCTTCTTAGCTGTCGAATATTCATTTTTTGAATATTCCCAGATACAAAAGTAAACCATTCCGTAAACCAACTAATCGATCAATCTAAAAAATAAACGCTTTGAGAAGGCAGACTTTCCAAGAGACACACTTACGTTTACAATAAACGGATGTACACATTTTGAACAATGGTGTTACAAGTTCACAGCACAAAACCTTGTAATAAAAAGTTCAGTGAAGTAACCGAAAAGCTCACCAAATATTGCAATCCTTAACTGGATCAGACGATGCAGTTCAGTCAGCTAACTCATAAATTCCTGAAGTTTGCCCAGATGTTCGACCCTAAAGAATGTATAAATTCACTTATTTTATGTCGCTTTGGATAAAAACGTCTGCCAAATAATTGTAATGTAATGTAGACAAACCTCTCAAATGATTCTTTTCCAGGCTTTGATGAGGATTTATTCTGAACTACAAATGGCACATTAAGAAAACACCCATAGAATTCTGTTTGTATCAGTGCGGGTACTGCTGAAAATAGTTGATGTTTCCCAGTTTAAGCCAATAGTACCCAGTTGTTGCGAATTCAGTCTATGCTGGGAGAACTTTGTCATCTTCTTGCAAGTGCTATATGACACATTAATGGGAACAGGCAGCTTTGTCAAATGTCTACCAGCCTCAGATATTTTATCTTATGAGTCTGCTAAGAGAAGAAATCAATAAGGGTTGTTGCTGGGTAGCACAGCTACAACTACCACTATGTGTCTTCCTCACATGTATTTCCCCACACAAGGGTATCGATAACTCTAAAAGTGGTCAGTTAAACATTCCTGACTTGCTAACCCCTTCAAGTTTATTTTGGTAACAGTCAATTGACGGTCATCAGACATATGAAGTGGTTTATACATCAGTGCCAGTCCTTGAAAAGCTAGTCCTTGTCACTAGCTGACAATGGTGAATATATTTACAAAATTTCTAAAATATAATACTACCCTTTTTTTGTAGTTGCGTGTGGAGCGTCTGGCTGAGGAGAAGGCCAAGAAGAAAGTTGCCTCCAAACGGCAGGAAGAGCTTGAGCAGAGGAAGAGGCAAGAGGAAGAGGCCAGGAGGAGGAAAATCTTGCAAGCTGTAAGCCAAAAACATTTGCTAAACATTGATATTTTTGAAAAAGGTTTAACAAAGCTAAAATTTTATCAAACAATATTGTGGGTATGTTTAAATGAGTTGTAAATTCCATTTCTAGGGTTATGGCAAAGAAATGCTCAGACTTTTAGAATTTTACCCTTATGAAATTCAAAAATATCCTTTGTCCTTGTTACGAATGAAACCTTGGCTGAGCAATGTAAAAGGACACCAAATGTAGCATGCATCTGAGTCCACTGCCAGTTTAACAAAAATGTTTATTTTTAAAGTGTACAGCAACTTAAGCTTTTGGCCTGTCTCCGCCCACTTCATATTTTTAAGAGATGCAAATTGGGACCATTGGCTGTAGAAAAAATATGGATCCAAGTCACTGTGATCCCACCCATTCACTCTCCATGGTCTTGGTTAAAAGCATTTTGAAGCCCGGGAAGTGCTGTTTGTAGGCGTTGCTGTGTTGTATGAATTGGAGTCAGAGACTGCAGTAGGGAAAAAGGAGACCCTTATATGGGCATGAAGTCCGGTCGTCCAGCGTGGGAGACACAGTGACTCTGCTATGGTGCCAACTGTCTCTGATTCGCACACAAAATATTAGTCTTGTCCAAATAACTGAATAACTCAAAAAAAAACGACACATGGGGAGACATCACACAGATATTACATAAACAGCTGTTGCAACTAAATTTTCTTGTATAAAATTTTTGACTCTGCATTTTGATCATATTGTTACCATTCACTTACATTGAAATGAGAGGCTGAAATGCCTGTACTGGAGCCAACTGCTCTGGCTCTAGTGATCAACGCATCTCTACGTTGTATGCACATGCATTGGCGGTGGAGCTAGCAAGGCAATTAACCACTGCTAAAATCTATGGTAAAACATTCCTGCGCTTGTCAAAAAAAGAGGGGGGAAATCCCATGTCTGTCACTGTTCTGTCTCCCAACATAGATCATGTTAGCTGCAATTGCCATTTTATTATAATGTTCGCCAGTTACCTTGAGTCACTGTTTCCTAAAGACCAGCAATGCTATTTTGCCTAAATATACTGAATAGGACTAGTCCTGTCCTAATGCAGTTACATTAATAACACATGATTCAACTGTATCATTTCCTGACATTATCTGTCTTATTTACTTCCCTTGAACCACGTCAGTGATCCACAGTGAAAAGCAGATGAACATTAACCAGCTGGCCATAAACGAAGGGTCATTTTGTGAGTAGGCCTAACTTGGTGACTCTTGACAGCCACCGACGCAACAAGTGAAATCCATGCTACCTATCTCAACTAAAATTAAGAAACAGTCATAGCCTACTTGCTGCAATTGACACTAAAATGGGCAAATACTGCAATTAGCAATGCCTAATATAACAACTGAAAACGCTATGTACAATTATAAAAACTAGTCTAGCTGCCTTACCTCTTAACGAACTAGCTAGCTATAAAATACTAACATTACTACTAACTACAGAAGACTAAACTGCCAAATGTCAAGCAAAAGAATGATATAGAAAATGGAACAAAAAAAGACTAAAAAGGATTTCTAGCTAAGCTAATCTAAAGAGAAAAAACGCTGTCCAGGCTGTCACAACTCAAACACAGGGTAATTTGCGCAGTAGTCTGAGATGGGTTGATTACATAATTACCCTTCAATCAATCAAGGGGCGGAAATGGGGCTTTGACTTGATTACATAGAAGTAGGTTTTTACCTACTTCTCTTTCTCTGAATTAGGCTCCTGCTGACACAAACAAAACGTTTCACCTTTGGTTAGTTTATGACTCATTTTTTGCACAAAATGCGGTGGCAGGGCATAATTAGATTTTTGTTTTAAACAACAAAAGAAAAGTGAAATATGATGTATGAAATGGAGACTTGATACTCGGCTTCAGAATTCAAAAAAGTGATTTAGTGTACCCCTTTAATACTACAAAATTACGAGTCAGAGTAAACATCCTTGTTTTTAAAAACAAGCACGAAACCGTCCAGACCCACGGCGCAACTTGGCGAGCTGTATTTTTTGGTTGATTTTACGCACTCATATATGGCAGTTGGTTCTCTCAGAATTCTGACTGATATAGCCAGGTCAATATTTTCACTAGAGACTTGATACGGCCTTATAACTTCAAAGTCCCAGGTCATTTGTGAATGGTTGAAATGGATTTTGAAAATAGACACTTCATGCTACAATCATGATAATGGCAATGACTGTGCTGTGAAGTTTAGGTAGCAAACAACAAGGCTGAATCCTTTTAACGTAATTTACATAGAAACTATACGCTCATATCGCCTAGTTTCACTCACTGTGGCTAAGCGGAATCGATAACGTTTCAGAAAATATATAACGTTAAAAGATTTAATTCAGTCTTCTACTGGGATTTTTGCTGTTTATTGAGGGTGTGACAGAAAATTTTGGTGCCGCTGACTAATCGAATGTCTTTCACATTTACCGTTCGATTGAGCAAGTACTATTCACAGTACATTTTTATGGGTTATTGCTTTCAGATTGTGCTAGGTACTTTACATTAACCTTTTATGGCGATCAATAAAGGCTAACAGCACAGTACCACTTGTCACTTCTACCACCATTGTAATTAACTAAAAAAAAGGCTACAAACTACCTTTTCTATGAGAAATGTGTTGTTGAGCTCACGTGCATGCACTGCTGGCGACATTCTAAAGCTCCGTAACGAAGCACCACCTGTGCTTTTTTTTCTTTTTCAAAAAAGCAAAACCCTCAAAGGTTTTCCGTGAATGACCACAATTTGCCACGCATAGCCCAATGCGCCAGTTCCTGCGCGCCGTGGGAAAAAAGGACAAGAAAAGGAAAACGTCTGGCAGCCAGCTAAATCCTGAAAAGCTACAACTGCTGCTATGAACAAGATCTTCCCTGACTTCCTCGACATCTACCATCCTATAGGTTTTCACTTCAACCCTAACAAAGCACACGTCATTCAACAGCTAAATTAGGGTTGGGGTGAAAACCTACAGGATGGTAGATCTCCAGGAACAGGGCTGGGCAGCACTGACACAGAATATGTAAACATGGTTTTTCATTACAAATAACTAATGCAGAATCTATTTCATTATAAGAAAAGTGCAGCTGGTGTAAAACAATAATAATAAAGACCACATGAGTAGACTTGCACCATAAAATGGAATTGGGATGGCAGGTATGCCATCCAGCCAAGTTACGCCTTGGCAGGGCATGTCCCATACTTATAAAGCACCGAGAGTTTGGCACTTTTCAGGGTTCCCCATAGAAATAACTGGAACAGCCACAGACTCTCAGCCCTTAAAAACATTCATTTCTGTACATTCTGACCTTATTTCAACAGACAGAATTCATAAACAACTTCATTTCAAAATGTCCACACAATAAAACCCAAAACTAAGGGGATTTTGTGTTTTCTCCTTTTTTCTTTTCCCTGCCAGAAATGCTCCTAGCCCACAAAGAATATGTCTCCCCATTGGTCATTTTATGTACACCGGCCAATCCTTCAACACCAGGCAATCAAAATGTCACACACACGGAAAATGCACATTTCTTTTTGCCCAAGAAAATTGCCGGTCTCTACAGCTAGTCAGTTTGTGACTCAGTGGTAACATAACGGTCTATGGATCGTTGAGTCACAGGTTCAAATCCCATATGGAGCAAATTTCTTATACATGCTTATTTGCTCACTAATAATTGTCTATTATTTATCAACTATTGCTTTTGCACCACATTTACCCGCCATTCACCGAACGTATAGACTGCATCATGAGATACCATCTACTTGTTCATGTAACTGCCTACAATATCGCCAGGCCATGTGGATACAACCGGAGCTCAGCTGTGCTTACTGACCTGTCTTCTTCTTTAAAACCATGAACACATTTCACCAAAAAATTCATGCTTTTAGACAGCCACTTGACGGTGGCGCACTACCAATGTAATTGACTGTGAAGCACATGGTCGGAAGATCGAATCCCGCCTCGCCATCAGGCAGATCTTTTCATATCTTAAACTAACATTTTCTTACAATTATTAGCGAGCAATATAAGTGTATATTGCTTTTGCACTTATAAAAATATCAGAATCTTCAATGCATATGTTTACCAAAAGTCACTCACGGCCAGCCATATGCATTTCATGACAGTAAATGTATTTATTTTCCTAAAGTTACAAGCTGACCACTGTGGCATTTCTACTAACTACATTTCTTCACTTGGCTACTGTAGAAAACGTTCTTATCAGCAAACGCCACATTTCTACATTCATGATACCTCGCCCTGTTCTCTATATACCCACATACAAACAATTACTATGTATGAACTGTCTTCAACACCCCATTAAAACATTACATTTAAAAATATCACTCATTCATAATTATAACTATTAGTACTGAACGTGAGAAAAGTACATTTATACAACAGTTCTGCCGTGCAATTTCACGGATTACTTCAACCACTAATTACACAAGTGGCTCGTAATACCGTCTGTTTTATATACCGTTCAATAAGGGAACTCATCTAGCTCATGATCACTATTTTCTTTGCACAATAGTCTGAGATCATGTCAGACTTCACCTACATGTCCATTCTAACAACATATTGTTTAAACTGCTCAATTTCGTCATTTGTCCTCATTTTTCTTATACTACTGTTATTTTCTAATACGCAAAAATTGTGCGGACGTGTGTGTGCTGCTAGTCTCTATTGTCAAGTGTTCCTTCCTGTTCTACTGCATACAATTCTCAAGTAAGGTCAGTGTTCTAGCTAAGCAAAACAGCGAAGAGGAGTCCTACCTACAGCTAAGCGTATCAAAATGCCTTATAAACCTTAGAAACACTGAAAGTGCATCTCAACGAAATAACAGAAAACTGAGCAGGACAGGAGTGTACACAAGTTGCGACCTACAGAGCTCAAATTCTATGAGCTTTCTAATAATTTTGTCAATGAAGGCTCGTTGGATGGCCGTCAAATCAGTAAGTACATACACTGGGGACATTTCTGTTGATTTTCTAATGGTGCAAACCTCTTTTATATTTACACCACCACACCCTTTGTCACAGCCATTGTTTTACATATATAGCAATGTGAAAGTGCTAAACGGTACACGTTTATCAGACTGTACTAATTCACACAAGGATAGCCATAATCACAACCGTTTCTTAAAGGGTTACTTCGCATTTTTACACCCAGCTCCGCTCCGCTGTTCATCACAAATCATGTCCTCAACTTGGCCCCCCCAAAATCTTGCTCTGCCTCCCAATCAAACCAGTCTACATCTGGCACTGCCTACACTGTATATGTGTTTGCATGTATGTGTACACATACTTCTCATCGTCTACATTTATCTGCATTACTGTTCTCACTTTCTCATAACAAACACTTTGCAAAAAGAAATATTTCATAAAAACATGTTTGCAACATACAAAAATGGCAAGTTACTCACACATACAAAGCACTGTCTATAACTCATTCATTCAAACTGGCAAAATCTAGGCCTGCCATTAAAAGTATTGATATTAAAATAACGCCAAGTTACTGTACAACAAACAATATTGCCTCACCGAAATGAAAGAAGTGGTATTTCAAAGCAATGCTACCAAATGTTTTGTAAATTGTTTCAAGTCACTTGGCCCTGTTTTCTAATCTTACAATCTTACAATGTCATTCAAACTTTGTCTCACATCAAAGTGTCAAATACCTCAAATTGTCTCATGCAAGACATTTAAATGAATGTACAAAACGGCTGGTGAATACATACTGAAAGCATATTCCTCCAGAAAACATGTTTATACTTAGTTGTCAAGTTCATTTTACTAAATGTACAAGTTCTTGTACGTATATTTGCTACTTACAATGAATAGTGCATGTAAAATAAATAATACATACATACAATACTTCATTATCCTCATGGGGACAGTTCCCTCTCAGTAACATTGACATTTACGAGCAGACATTTATACCAAGAAACATACAATCATTCACGCAACAGCAAGGCTGGGCAGCTAAAATACATACATAATGATACAAATTTGACAGGCCTATTCAATCAATCTTAACTCTTACAGACCTATCCACATGTATGTTTGGCCTGTTCATGTACTCCATATGCTTATACACACAGGGCCAAGTGACTTGAAACAATTTAGAAAACATTGGGTAGCATTGCTTTGGAATACAGCTTCTTTTATTTTGGTGAGGCAAGATAGCCTATATAGTAGTACAGTAACTTGGCGTCATTTTGATATCAATACTTTTAATGGCAGGCCTAGATTTAGCCAGTTTTAATGAATGAGTTATTGACAGTGCTTAGTATGTGTAAGTAACTTGGCATTTTTGTACGTTGATAACGTGTTTCTTATAAGATTCAGAATTACACCAGTGATACCATTCATGCACAGCTACACCACGCCTCAGTTTGATGATGTTCATATTCTATTGTTTGCTGGTGTTTGAAAAATACAGGTTCATAGCCTCTTGTTCAAGTACATGCAAGAGGCATGCATGTTGCCTTTCTAAACAGTTCTCTGGATAACAGCTATGTCAGGAAAAGACTAAGTTAACCCTATTTAAAGCTTTATAACTCCAGATGTGAACATCACAGAGGCTTGAAAAATGGCTTAAGTGAAGCAAGACATTTGTACAATTTACAGTACTAACGCAGATTAGTTTATATTCATAATTTTTGAAGAAATAAAGTTCCACAAATGCAATTGTCTAGACAAAAAATCAAAAATGAATTGGCACTTTTTTAGTTTGCAATGAAATACTGAGAGATTGCATATATACAGCAGGTTAAACTATACATGTGCTGGATCAAAAACTTCTTGACCACAAGTTCATAAAATCTAAGGGTGGATATGTAGAACTACTATAGCTGTATGAAGCAACTAAGAAAACTAAGCAGTGTACCCAGCGTCTCCAAATCAATCCAAAATGTCTAAATTATGCATTGCTGTAAATCACAACATATTCACTTATTTCACTACAAATCAACTGTTTTGACTCAAGAAACTCACTGTTGCATCATTTCCAAGTGGGAATTACAAGCTTAAATTACAAGAATTACAAGTCTAAAATATCCCAGGGTCCAGAAATATATCCAAAATCTCTCCAAAATTGAATAAAATGCTTTTTGGCCATTATAAAGCATATAAAAATTGCTATCAGATTTTTTTTTAAATGCAAAAATATTGTCACACAATGCGGTACAGTACCTACATGTGTAATTAAGTCTTGTATGCATTTCTATACTTTGTACTCTCGTATGTTTTCTTGTATGGGCATGGGACATGAAAACAATTTTCAACCATCCACCACGTTTTGGCAATGCTCCAACTCTCACGTCATCACTGTTGCATGCTTCACAAAAACTATTACACTACTAACTAACGCTTACATTACAGTGTGACGTATCCACATTATATAATACCACTAACCTATTTAAAGACACTCCATTTCAAAAAATAACGTATAACCAAAGTATTTTGAGCAGTAGTTACTTACATAGAAATGATAATCTTATCTGTGTTCAGTAGATGGAGACAGAGACAGGAAGTCAATGATACAGTTCTATCCGCTCCTGTCTTACACCAGAAAACTATGTCAGCTAGGTCTATCAGCAAACATATGGCTTAGCTATGCTCAGAAGTCCTCAATAATAATAGTATTTTCCAGGAAATTTCGAAAAATTGTTGACAAGGTCTCGTGAGCAGCATCTTTGTTTTACTGCTACCACGTGAATGCCTAATTGAATGCGATGATAAAAAAACTTCCGGTTACGCTGACTTATAAAACGCTATTCCAAAAGCAAAATTAGACGTGATACATCGTTAGAAAGCTTATACTCTCACCTACTGAATAAATGAATTGTCAACGAAGCCAGACTGTACTAAAAAGGGCGACGACGCCGTAAACAACAGGTGTGGTATTACGCACAGCTATTTTGGAAGGTACCCAGGCATCACACATGCACGTATATTTCACAAACGGATTGTCCAAGACAATATATGACCACTCAGTATCAAAAGGGATATCTCTATGCGTAAAACCAATGGTAAGGTTGTATATTTATTCAATATTTAGTCCCAGATATTGACTGTAGAATGACATGGTATCATTTTAAAACACTTTTTCTCGTTTATTTCATTATTCAGTGAGCAGCGTTTCCACTGCTGTATAGGCATATCTTAGCATAACTTTTCTGCTCACTGATTAGTTATGAGTCACTCGTAACCTGAATGGCTGTATATACCTTAATTTTGATTGGTGCATGCACATGCAGATTTTCTTCTATTGCACATGGAAAATTAATGCCAACATTATTTGTAGTTTTTGTAGTAAAAATTTGAAGTTAATTTGTAGTTTGAGACCTGTAAAACAGGATTTGTAGTTTTGCGTTGCATCAACTACTCATATATTCTTGATTCGTGGTCACATGGTGTACCTGATAGTTCAAAGGATTGGAAGATGATGGAAGTTGTGCTTGTGGGGGCAACATAGCTCAGGAGGTAACAGCACAGAGCGGTTTTCTGGCAGTCGGAGGGTTGCTGGTTTGATCCCCGGCCCTGGGCGTGTCAAAGTGTCCCTGTGCAAGACACCTAACCCCTAATTGCTCCCAACGAGCTGATTGGTACCTTGCATGGCAGCCTTTCACCGTTGGTGTGTGAGTGAGTGTGTGTGTGTGTATGTGTGTATGTGTGTGCGAATGGGTGAATGAGAGGCATCAATTGTAAAGCGCTTTGAATAAAAAGCGCAATATGAATGCAGTCCATTTACCATCCATTTGAAGTGAGTGTTCATCGGCCAAGGACCACATACCTGTCCCTCAGCAAAGTGGAATGCGGTTGTAAATTGCTCTTATCCTGACAGGGTGTAATAATCATCTGTCGTCATCTGATTTGCTGGAGACTAATACCTCTTGTCCCATGCAGTGTTTGTTGCTGTAAAATTAAGTCACAGCTTCGCTACATTTATTGTGAGTGGGTCTTTCCAGCATCCTTTAAATTCAATTGATGGCATACCTCAATCTAACCTTACAAATTGGGCCATACATGCTGTTACCTAAAGCCTTGTCTGACATGCCTATGAATACATTCAATTCATGTCGAACTTCGGATTCGCTAGGGTTCTCTCTGACATCGATTGTATGTACTTGCCCCAGCAGAGAATGCACTTATGTATGTGAACTGTACAAGAGGCCACTTCATCAACATCGAAGTGATTTGTGATGCTGCGTGACAGGATTTTGCAAATTATCCTGGACTCCTTTATATTGCCCAGCTCCTCTTGTAGTCTTCCAGGAGGATCTCCCTGGAGGATTGGCCATAAAGTCTGATTTAGACTGATTTATTTTTTTGACAAGTGTCACATGACAAAAATGACATATTTTCAATGGAAAAAATTGTTGCACATGTAATGCACTATGAGTGTAGGTTAATGGTTAATTCATTCCATAACCAACAGGCTACTTGCTGTTTACTTTTTACTGTTGATTCTTGTTAGGAGGAGGAGAAAAAGCAGCAGGAATTGCTAATGAAGAGGCGGGCAGAGGAGGAGCAGGAACGAGCCCGAAGGTTAGCTGAAGCCCATCGTGCTCTAGAACTTAAGAAAGAGCAGGAGCGAGAGAGGGAGCAAGAGCAACAGAGAGAACTGCTACGACAGCAGCAGGCAGCTGCACAAAGGTTTTGTCTTTCCCTTTAGAAACATTAACTGAATTGTCTTCTCAAAGCAATTTATAAACTCATGCATGAGGATATTATTCATTACTGTTATTTGTCTTGTTTTCGGTCAGCTGCGACTGACCTTCATAAAACCTTGTAAGTTTTTTAAAAAACTTGTGTTGCTCAAGGCCTGCTTATGTAGTCCATGCTCTGAAGTTCTCATGCCTTACAGGGAGAGACTCTGCATTGGTGTTCTTGCCTGAATTAGAAGAATATTTTATATGATCTAATTTTGTGTCTCACAGGGAGCAAGTAGAGCGGGAGAAGGCTCTAGCTCTGCAGCGGGAGCTGGAGAAGGCCGCCCGGGAGAAAGAGCAGAAGGAGGCAGAGGAAAGGAAGATAAATGTGAGTATAGAAGTGGTCCAGTTTAACAACTGTTCTTAACTGCATGCTAGTTTTATATTGTGTGCTGCTTTTACAATATGCAATCCTCCTTTTCTGCATTAGGAGGAAAGACAGAAGCAGGTTGAGCAGGAGAGGGCTGCAGCTGTTACAGCTGCTGCGAGAAATGTTGTGACTGTGGAGATCCAGGTAAGCCAGGAAATTAAAGCAGTCACGCTTGCAGGTGATATTGGTTCAGACATTATGGTTTGCTGAACTTCTCTGCTCTGTAGGGTGACCAGATAAATAAAACTGGTACGGTACCTTGTCTGTTAAACAGAGGAAGCTCAACTCTCTCTAGTTTCCTACCAATGCAAAGTATGAACAAGCAAAGAGGGCATTTTCAATCTATATATTTACTAGGCCTGAAACTCGTCGGATTGGGATTACACAGCATTGTGGAATCCTCGGCCATGACGCACTTATGGGGAAAATACACGTTTTATAACAGAATTGGGAGCCAAGAATTTTTCTTAATAGTTTGTAATTGGCATGTTTTGTTTCAAATTGCTCTATTTTCTGAATATTTACTTTGAACAGTTGACTGCACCCTAGGTCATTTTCAGGCTACTCAACATCATTTATGGAGGACAGCAGACATTTTGTATTAATTTTAACTCCTTGCATCGTTACCAAAAATGTAAAATGTCAGGGATTTCTCTCATTCAGTTGTAGCTTGGATGCTAAATAATGACAAATTAATGACGAAGTGAATAGCTAGATGGTGTACAAGCTACACATCGTGGAAACCGGTAATCTACTGTTAGTGCTTCTAATTCCCACTCTGATCCTTTGTTACAAACTTGTTTTTAGTCCCTATGTTAAAGAATAAAACTTTTAACAATGATAGATTCATAATACCTTATAACTTTTTGCATCCTCTTAAAAAATCTAGGTCCATGAAATCCTATAATGGCCCCAGAACAACCTTTTCCCGTGGTTAGTTTGCACAAGATGCATTGGGCCTCATTCATGAAACATGCATGCGGTTAAATGTACTTATGAACATTTCCATATTCATCATTTTTTTTCTTATCTGAATTTGTTCTTTGGTAAGATCAAAATCAGTGTGTGTTTGGAAACATGCATAAAGGCATACACAGAAAATACTTCTTTTTAGAATGCTTCATTGTTCATGCATTTTAAGTCATTTTAAGTCATTACAGAACTCATTAACAAGTGTTTATCAATACAATTATTATATTCATATAATAATACATTACTATTAAATATCCTATTGATTTTAACTGCATTGACTAACCTATTTGAATAACCAAAATTTTGATTTCATATTCAGTTTAGCTTTAGGGTGTTTTCACGTGTAATCCTTTTAAAGTCCGAACCTGAGCTTACTAGATTGCTCCATTGTATTGGTTTGGTTCATTTCACGACCTTTTGGACTAGTTTTGTTGGGGGTATAAAAAATAACAGAGAAAAAGAGTTGCAGTATAGAGTATATTTATAGCAGCACCTCAGTAAAATACAACCGTTCAAATACCAAAGTCTGGACAGATGTTCATATTGTTTCTACTCCACCAATATAAACTGCTGGTAATGATGCCAGATTCAAAGTAGGCTAATAAAATGCTGACACAATGCATTCGATACTCCAATCATTTTTTCCTGGAATGTTAGGTGAATGTATGCCTGATTACTGGAATCCCCACCAAATTTCTGACTAATCATTGAACACTCACAAATCGTTTTATGTACAAATTATTGCGCTTTAATCGTTGAAATATGTAACCAACTGGACAAAATTTTAATTATACAGTGCAATTTGAATAGCAGAGTATCTTCCATCAGTTGTGTGGGTTAGTTTGCCAGTAAATTTGGTGAATTTGTGCTAGTATACTGTGCAAGGAACACCTCTCTGAGTGGTTACATTTTGCACTTAATGGAGTATTAATAGAAGGAATAGTACTTTGGCATTACATTAGAGAAAGGACCTTTTCAATGAGCCAGCCACTAATTATTCTATATGCTATGATGTCTGTAGCTGTTGACAGGCTTGTCGACTGCTCCCTACCCCAGAGGATCTTTCCATACTACAGCCATTTTGGTTCAGATTCTCACTAATTGCAGTGAAACCTATAACTAATGACAGGCTACCCATGTATCCTGGAGAAACTGAAATATTTTGATGTGGCTTTCCAGTCATGTAAAAAGTCATGTAAAATCATAAAATAGCCTAAATGCCCTGGAAAACAATTGTGCTTGAAATTATTTTCATTGGAATGTTATAGGCCAAAACTCCCCCCCCCCCCCCTTCAGTTTGAAGTGTAATGAAAGAATATGATTATATAAAATTTCTATCTTTCTTAGAAATCCATCATGAAGACTCCTGTGGGGAAGGCTGGAGGACTCAATTTGACTATGGATATCGAGGTAGAGTCTCTCACTGAATATGTGTGTGTGCACCCACAGTGCAGTCAATTTGTGGCTTTGGTTGTCTATGTCAGCTTATCAAATTTGAAATAAAACTGACATGAGGTTAAAGTGCAGCTTTCTTTTGTGTGTATTTACATCCATATTTTAAAAACATTTTCAAAAACCACAAATGTTTGGATTTTTGTGAAAAAATATGTTTACATAGTACTGCTTTCTCCTAGACGTCCATGAAAACTCCTGTGGGGAAGGCTACAGGACTCAATGTGACTATGGATGTTGAGGTATAGGCTCACACCTGCAGTACCTCTATGACTCTATGACTTTGTCCTTACACTGCTGTCACATACGTACTGAATGTACATTACGTCTTGTGAGCTTAAGGGAATACTTGTTGCATGGACAAAATAACAATTACCACAGTAAGATAATTCAGCTGACGTAGATCTACATTGTTTACAGTTGAGTACTCGACAATTCATTCAATTCAGAATTTTTAAAAATGCATGAAGCTGCAATGTCAACTGGTTAAAGAATGCCTCTGTGTCATGGAATGTATCTCTATGCACCACCCCACTCACTGCCTTAATCATGGTGTCTGTGGGTCCTTAAGGATAAAAATGTTTTTAATTGGATTTTATGAGGTCTTAAATATTTTTAGGCCACATGCATCTATATTTTAATCTATGATTTTTGACAAACGTTAGATTTGTGTTTGAATGTGATTCACGTATAGTTTGGAAAACATTTTCTTTTTGTGCAAGTTTCCGATGTGTGTCATGAGATGCCATGTGGGATGTTTTTTGCTTGTTGCTATTTAGGGATGGACAAAACTTCAGAAAATTGATAAACTGCTACCTGTTAAAATGAGGTTGGGGGGGTTCTAAATTTACCACATTTCTCAGGGTTCCCACTCGTTCTGGAAAACCTTGAAAACCTGGAAATTTATCGACTAGTTTTCCAGTCATGGGAAACACCTGGAAAATGAGAAAATTTACAAAATGTCCTGGAAATATTTGTGAGGTCCTGGAAAATTGTAGGCTAGGCTATAAGTCAAGCTATTAAACAGTATATTTAGAGCTGAGATTGCATATTTTTCTCCACTTTTCTCATTTTTATTAGCTGCTGAGATTACACGGCAGCACAAAGTTTTGAATGGTTATGGTGCTTGCACATTGTCCCCCATCCCCCCCCCCCCCCCCCCCCCCCGGTCCACCACCGGCTTTGGGCTACCATTGACCATGTTTCATGTCTGTAAGTCTAAGTCAGGGAAATTGTCCTTGAATAGTCCTGGAAAATTATTTCCGAAAATGAGTGGGAACCCTGATTTCTGTTTAATCCACGCTCTACCCAAATTATAGCCAAGATTTGCTTTTATAAAGTTGCATAAGCAGTCACAGAGCGGACTTCAAAAGCAAACACTGGTCTACATAAGACGCCAAATCATGGGAAAGCGCCATATTAGGGATAGTAGCCTACAGGGCGAACACCTTTAAATGCGATACAGGAGAGGATACAATAGTTGGCTAACAAGCTGTTTAGTTTACTGAATCCTCAAAAAATATGTTTATTATACAAAATAAAAAGCAGGCAAAATATTAAATGAATACGCTTTAAGTAAGGGTGAAGAAATAGTCAACAAAGCTTTCCTTTAATAAGAACAGGAACACCACATTTTCTTGCCTGTTTTAGCACACCTTTTCAAAGTGAAAGCTCTCATTGATGTTTACTGAGAACTAGATGCGGTCAGACTCCAACTGATAGGGAGGCTGCTACCGGGTTGTCACACAGTCACTGTCGAGTGTGTATATCTTTGGCCTACATGCTTTTGAGTATGTTAGGACAGTGTTGCAAAGTTTACTTCAGACTTTATTTTTTGAAATCTGCTCACAGTGAGATCAAATTACATTTTCTTTTCTGTTTTTTACAAAGCATTTTGAGGATTGTCAGATTTTCTCTACGCCCCAAGCAAACAACTTGTTATCACTTGAGAGTTGATCAAGGAACACTTTTCCCACATCGATATCACAACATCAGTCAATTGTTGAAACTGACACCAGTACTGGTAAAACATGAGAATCACAGAGATAATAGTACAAGGAAATTGTTCTACATTATTTTAATCACATTGGGGCTAAAAATGTGTTTCATCATTTAGAGATTTTCCTAAATGTTTGGCATTTTTGTTATCGTTTAGCGATTAAATTTTTAGAAGTCACACCCCCTAGCAGCTATAAGCAGTCCTCCAACAATTCTTAATGATTCTTTCATTCTCAGAGGTCTTCTCCACAGTCATATGAAATCACTCCAAAAGGGGGTAACAAGCCTCTGCCTGTCAGTGCTAACCCAGAGGACTACGGAATGGACCAGAACAGCGACGATTCTACTGATGATGAATCTGCACCCCGAAAACCAATCCCATCTTGGGCAGAGGGTGAGCTTGCCATATGCACTTGTGTTGAGCTTGTGTTTGCGTGAGCTTGGTATTTTAACCCACAGTTCATATGTACTCTGTCAGAGTTGAATTAACACTGGACATTTTACTGTGTATAATTCCCAAAAGAATTGCAGAATGAAACAAAACCAAGTACACGTGATCTAGGAACACATATTGGTCTGAATATGAAGTTTGATGGGAAAACATCTAGATAGGCATGGCCTCTGACAATGGCTGAGGAGTCAGAGTGGGTGTGGCTAATCCCTATTCAACTGAATATGTTGATCTGACTACAATTGGAATATGGATATCATATTTCATACACATTCAAGAATGGCTTAATAGTGGACAAATTAGTTTTTAGTTGCATATTGAGGGAAATTAATCTGCATATCAGCTTGTCATTGACTTCTTTGTGCTCTTAAAACTGTCTTGAGCACAATGATGGTAAGACCAAGGAACTTACTGACTTTGGGAAGAAGGCAGAGGTTATAAGGCCAGTAGTGATTATATGAGTTGAGACTGAAAGTGTAATATCAAATTTGATTGGAAGGAAAATTCTCGTTCTCATTTTCCCCCTTCTAGTTATAATTTAACCCCTTCACGGAACCCAGAATCCTGAAATTGCTCATCTCAGACATTTAGTGCTCCTGCAACAAAACTATGAGTGGAAACAATGTTCTAGCTTTATTAGTAGACTATACGTGACAACTATGCCAAATGGTTTCTACACCAATGGAGTGCCTCCATTGTCACTCAGGTCATTCATTTAACAAGCACCCCCTCCCTGCAGTCTCATCTGCAACTACACCCCCCACCCATGACACACTGGACAATAGTGTCGATCTGGGCGTTCATAAAAATATTCTTTCACCACTAAAAATTTGTATTCCGTCATAGCAACAAGATAAACCCAACAATAGCCCTAAGATATGCCAATGCAGCACTGAAAACGCTGCTCACTGAATAATGAAATAAACAAGGACATTTTTTCTCAAAGTATACCATGTCATTCTACAGTATATATCTGGGACTAAATATTGAATAAATATACAACCTTACCATTGATTTTACGTGTAGAGATGTCCCTTTTGAGACTGAGTGGTTATATATTGCCTTGGACAATCCGTTTGTGAAATATATGCTCATTTGTGATGCCTGGGTACCTTCCAAAATAGCTGTGCGTAATACCACACATGTTTACGGTGTTGTCGCCCTTTTTAGTACAATCTGGCTTGATTGACAATTCATTTATTCAGTAGGTGACAGTATAAGCTTTCTAACGATGTATAACATGTCTAATTTTACTTTTAGAATAGTGTTTTTTAGCCCAGCGTAACCAAAAGTTGTGAATCACCATTGCCGCCTTACACATTCACTCTGCGGTAGCAGTAAAAGACACTGCAGCCGTTGATACATTATCAATGAGTTTAGTCATTTTTTGGAAAATATTATTATTGTTCAGAACTTCTGAGCATAGCTAAGGCATATGTTTGCTGATACATTACATTACATTACAGGCATTTGGCAGACGCTCTTATCCAGAGCGACGTACAACAAAGTGTATAACCATAACCAGGAACAAGTATGACGAAACCCCTAGAGAGAAGTACCGGTCCAAGTGCAGGGAACAACCGCATAGTTCAACTTGGACCCTGATGGTTAAACTGATTAACACTAACAACGAGAACGGCAACAACGCAATCTATGGAAAAAATACAAGTAGTCGTTAAGACAGTTAATGCACCTAGTCACCTATGAAACAGCTGCCTAGTTACAACCCTAAGTTTAGTCATTTACAGGGGGGAAGGGAGGGAGGGGGAGAGGTGCAGCCTGAAGAGGTGAGTCTTCAGTCGTCGTTTGAAATGGGTCAGTGTCTCAGCTGTTCTGACCTCCACAGGGAGGTCATTCCACCATCGTGGGGCCAGAACAGACAGGAGACGTGTTCTGGAAGTGCAGGTGCGAAGAGGGGGAGGTGCTAGGCGTCCTGAGGTAGCAGAACGGAGGGATCTGGCTGGCATGTAGGGTTTGAATATCTTGTGGAGGTATGCTGGGGCTGATCCCTTGACTGCCTGGTATGCTAGGACCAATGTTTTAAATTTGATGCGAGCTATAACAGGCAGCCAGTGGAGGGTAGTGAGCAGGGGAGTTACGTGGGAGTGTCTGGGGAGGTTGAAGACCAGACAAGCCGCAGCATTCTGAATGAGTTGCAGGGGTCTGGTGGCAGATGCCGGTAGTCCAGCCAGAAGAGAGTTGCAGTAGTCCAGGCGGGATAGAACCATTGCTTGGACCAGGAGCTGGGTTGAGTAGGTGGTGAGAAAGGGGCGGATTCTGCGGATGTTGTACAGGAAAAATCTGCATGCCCGGGTTACTGCTGCAATGTTGTTGGAGAGGGACAGCCTGTTGTCCATCACCACTCCGATAGACCAAGCTGATCCAGTTTTATGGACTGTCAGAAGAGGAGAACAACAGCATTGATTCTCTGTCTCCATCTACTGACCACAGATAAAATTTTCATTGATATGTAAGTATTACTGCTCAAAATATTTCAGTTATACATGTTATTTTTGGACTTCGGTGTTTTTAAATAGGTAAGTGGTATTTTATTATGAGGATATTTCACACTGTAACGTAAGCATTCGTAGCTCAGTCAGTAGCTTGGTAGCGTTTGTGTTTCATGATGTTTAGCTGGAACATCGCCAATACGTGGTGGACAGGTTTAATATTATTTTAATGTCGTCCCACCCCCATAGAAGAAAACATTACATACTGTAGAGTACAGAAAAACATACTGAGATAATGATTACACATTTAGATACTGTACTACATTGTTTGACAATGTTTTTGCATAATCTTTTAAAAATCTGATATCAATGTTTCTTCTTAAACCTTCATAAGGGGCACATTTATATGCTTTATAATGGACAAAAATAATTTTATTCATTTTTGGAGCGATTTTTGGTACATTTCTGGACCCCTAGAAATTTTAGATCACTGTACTGGCGGAAAGCTTGTAATTCCCACTTGAAAATGATGCAAAAGTGAGTTTCCTGTTTTATAAATGGGATCTCTCAGTATTTCATTGCAAACTTTAAAAAAAGCAAATTTAAAAGCTTTTTTGCCTAGACAGTTGCATTTGTGGCACTTTATTTTTACCTAAATTATGAATATAAACTAATCTGTTGTAGTATTGTAAATTGTACAAATGTCTTGCTTCATTTAAGACATTTTTTAAAGTATCTGTGATGCTCACATCTGGAGTTATAAAGCTTTAAATAGGGAACCCCCTAAATGGGCATAGATTGACCACATTTGGCATGTGTGTGAAGGAGTTAGTCATGATTTTACAATGCTGTCAATAATAAGGCTGTTTAGCGATGAGTAATTAGCTTTTTAAAGCTGTGTTTTACAACCAATGAACTGTATGTTCTATAGGCATAACAGGCTTTTGTAACACTTAGGTAAAAATCAAGTTTCAAACATAGGCAAATTTTTATAAATAAAAACCTCGTTACTCAGGGTTTTTCCTGGCTCAGAATGGGTCTTAGGTGGCACCTCCTGTGTTGAGTGGTACTTTCCACGTGGCCGGTGTTTTGATGGCTCGCCGTAGACCCTCTAACTTTCCCACACTATTACTAGAGTATTCAGTCCATGACAACATTAAAGATGTAAGACAAAAGTTTTGATAGATCATTAAAGGTGTATTTTATTTTAATTTTGAACAAAATTAGAGTACAATACTCAATACATTTTTGCAACAGGCCTAGGACTAGATGTCAAAATGAGCTTTTATTATCAGGGGTTCCGTTAACCGAGAATTTTCCATCATTTAACGTTACCGATTTTCAGAAGCTTTGACAGAACATTCCAAATGCCATCCGTCATTTTGACAGATAAAGAACATTGCTGCAAATGCGCTTAGCGCAAATGTACTGCGACTGGTGAGCTGAAAATTGGTGGGGAGCAAAACTTCCCTTTAAACTAATCATTGATCTCAAACTGTTTTCATTCATTTTCAGTGATTAACAAGCATGCAAACGATCTGACTAATCAATTGGAAAGTGACACACAGCTTCTTTGCATTGTGTTAGGGAGATTAAATGATAAATGCGATTTAGAAAAATCTGTTTTAATCACTAAGCAGTGGCGGAAACTTCCCCTGATTTTCCTTGAGCATCAATACAATTAATCCACAAAATAGGCTACTCAATACTATCATATATAGCCAGCTCTCCCCAAATAGGCAGGTTTAGCGAGTAGCCTAGGCCGTGTAGCCAACATTTATTTTCATTTGCAGTTCGAAATTGTGCACATTTTTAATCAACATTATTTGCGGATACATGCACTTCTTTCTCCGCACTCGTATTCATGGCAAATATCTGCAATGCGTAGATTGTAAACAATCTTGAAGTGCAGGTTTTGTTTTTGCTTGTTATTCTGAAAGCTAACATGGTAGATAACAGACTGGTGTATCTTGTTTGTTAAGTGTAGACTACTTGGTGATTAAAATGGATTTTTAACGGATAAATTTAATTTATGATTTAATCCCCCTAACACGGTATGAAGACTCTGTGTGTTAGGCTACTTGCCATTTGATTAGTCCGATCATTGGCGCGCTTGATAATAAAGGAAAATTAATGAAAACAGGTTGCGATCAATGACAACTGTGAGCGCAACTTGGTAAACTTCCCCTCCTCCTCCCTTTCCAGGCAGATTGTAAGAAACGTCATTCAGCGTCCGCCGGGTAGCTACATAGTAACGTTAGACAGTGGTGCTAGCTATAACGTTACCAAAACTGGAAAGGCATGTTATACAACGTCAACAAAATAAAGAAACTAACTAGCATCTAATCAACCATGTCGCGTGTCATGAGTAATTAATATTACTATGTAAACGCGATGTTTTTTGAATGAGTTGCTTGTTTGCCTGCTAGCTAACCACAACGTTAACGCTAACGTTACCTAGCTAACGTTAGCTATGTCAGACCCACATCGGGACATGGTTCGGTTTGAGTAGCTGAAGTAACGTTAATTGAGCTCACTTGCATGATTAAAAAGAAGGTGATTTCACTGTAATATAAGCAGACAGCGTTCTGGTGATCTAGTTGCTATACAATCATAATCTATGTTTATCAGCATTAATATAGGTGTCGTTGTGTCATGTATCGTTAACTTAGTTGCCTGTTGCTAGAAAATGTCAAAAAGATTCCCCGTGTATCATCGCCTTTATGGATCATTTATAACCTAATTGATTAAAAAAATATTTAATTACAAATAATATTCGTTTCATATTAATGGGTCTTAATTGGACATATTTACCTTAGAGTCCGTGTTCCACACTGTCAACACTCCTTCCTCACAGTCGTCTTCAGTGAGCTGAGGAACGAAGACGCGCACTGTCGATTGTCGGAATGAATGCGCGATTCGAACACGAGAAGTCAGTCTTCAGCAGTCTTCAACTTGTAGAAAGTTGCGTATTGCACCATAATTTAACCGACTGTCAAATAACTCTAAAACCATTGGGTTTTTTTCCAATACCTCAGAAATATCTTCAGGCGGCTCGGGATTTGGTTTAGGCGGCCGCCGAAGAATTCTCTATGGAGGAAAAACCGTGTTACTCATCCTTAATCTGAGCAACAGAGTATGAACTGCATAAATTCCACCATCACCCCTATCTGAGGGGTACTGAATAAATAATAAACTGATAAACTGATAATAATTCAAAAAATAGTTCCTCATCTTCATTATGAACTACTATATGCCATGAACGCCTAATGAAAGAAATACTACAGAATGTCAGGCTAACATGTTTTATTGTTTTTCTCCCCTCATTGTTGGGGTTATTTATGTATAATATGTATTCAGGGTTTTCCCTACCATCGAAATGCTTAGGCGCAGCGCCTAAGTGATTTTGCGGAGCGCCTTAAGCCGAATGAACGTAAAAAGGCATTTAGGCGACATAAGCCTATCAGAATGAATGTAAAAATAACAGTGATGCGCTGACAAAAAACAAACAAAAAAAATGGAGCGGTGGCTTTATGGTTTTAAACACTCCGCGCTATGATGGCTTTATAAATAGAAGTGGGTGATTGACGAGTGTTTTTATGCATGGTAGGTTAAATGCATTTACAGAATATAGCGGTTTTTTCCCCAAAGATGGTATTTCTTGATATAATTGTGCCGCCGTGTTAACACATTACTACGGTTGTGGGTCAGGCACTCTTCACGGTAAAAAGAAATTTTAGGGTGGCGCTTCCAAATTGCTTGTGTCGAAAGTGCTGCGACGGAAACAGCGATAGATTTACCCACTAGCGGCATCTGTCAAAAATATAAACAAGTAATCCTGTTTTCACGGTCGGGAAAAATTTTATGACAGTGTTAGCCAGCGAAGCTCGTTAGTTGACGTTACATAAAGATACCTGGATTGAACTAATGTTAGTATCTAACGTGGCTTGGTAGCTAAACAAAGTTAGGCTGTGTTCAAGCGTAATGTCTTTTTCTGATGAGGACGGAGTGTAGCACAGTGGGTAAGGAACTGGGCTTGTAACCGAAAGGTCGCAGGTTCGATTCCCGGGTAGGACACTGCCGTTGTACCCTTGAGCAAGGTACTTAACCGACATTGCTTCAGTATATATCCAGCTGTATAAATGGATACAATGTAAAAATGCTATGTAAAAGTTTTGTAAGTTGCTCTGGATAAGAGCGTCTGCTAAATGCCTGTAATGTAATGTAATGATGAAAACCGCTGGTCAAAGCGTTTTTTCATATATTAAAAAAAAACGCTGTTCCAAACTATAGCTGAGAGCGCCTAAGCCCTCTGAAAATTTAGGGAAAACCCTGGTATTTATACAACGGCTTGGCTGAATACTTGATTCTGATAGGTCCAAGGGTGGGCATTAATTCTCAGTAAAGGGGCACCTCGGCCTTTTAACGGTTCTAAAATCAATGCACTACAAAATCCAGCATTCTAAAGCAGATAAAACGGCAACATTATTCTTTCGATTTTGAATTGTCCCCTCCCCTTTTCAATGTCCAATTTCGCAATTGATGGCAACGTTGAATCACGGTTCTAGTTACTGGGTTCATTTAGAGTTGCCAACCATCCCGCAAAATAGTGATTCGTCCGTTATTTGGACAGTAGAATAGGCATTCTGTATTTAACTTATGGCTACGGGACGCATTTTCTTCTGTATGTTTGTTAACGATTGCGTTTATAGTAATCACTGTTTTAAATACAATTCAGTAGTTAGCTAGCTAGCTAGCCGAGATGATAAGCATGCTGTGAGACTATTTTTGCCTAAAACCCAGCTGAATTTTAATATTGGATAGGTGACAAGTGAAGGTGAACCTATCATAAAGCTAGCTGGCATGTTCAGAGGGTCTTGCCAGAAAAACCAGAGTTTTGCTTGACAACGGTAAAATAATATGCCCAAACGGCCACGGAAGAATATTTCAATTTCAGGTGATTAACCCTCTGGGGTCTGAGGGTAAACTGAGGAACACTAGTGATTGTGCCATGCTCTGACACTTGTGTACATTTCATCAACTTTATATACAGTGATTCCAAAGTGTTTCATATCTTTGTTTTCAGCACAAACTAAGCTACAATAATATGGTTGCAGTAAGTAGGTCATAATATGTGGATTGTAAATTGCTCTAAAAACACACAAACTGTAAACAGTAGTTTTGAACATGCACAGGAATTTTGTAATAACACACTATACAATAGTAACAAAGTTTTTGGATCACTGAAATTTGTTCATCAAGGTCTTGGGTATCAAAAGATGACAAAATATTTTAGCAAATCCAATGAGAAATATATAATAAATTGCTAAAAGTTAGTGTTGTGACTACTATTTTTCAACACCAAGTGACAATGGGAGGGCGAATGGCCTTTCTGTAATGAGTATTTATGAGGTAAGAGGACCTGCCAGCTACGTTGGCTATTCACACCTGGCCTCATGCCTCCCCACCTCTAAGACAAAGACTTTTCACAAAGCAATACTCAGTGAGCCATTTAGAAGAAAGAAACAAAGACATTTTGATTTTGGAACATTTATTGACACCACACAAACTATACATGGAAGATGCCATCCACACACGCCTCCAGGTTATTTCAAAGTTTTGTGTACCATTTTGGGTGCCTTGGCAGCATCAGCCAGCATTTCGCTCAATAGATGCAAATTAAATGTGCTTTACAAAAATGACAATGACAAGAGCAACAACAATATAAAATAAAGGAATGGTCTATCCAGCCACATATTTACAAATAATGCAAGCCACCAATGATACTGAAACTTTTTAGCTAAGTCTGTTTGTCTGTCTGTTTAGCTAAGTGGTGGTAAAATAAAAATAAAATGGTTAGGAAATGTGACAGTTACAGCATATACGAACAAAGAGTTCTGCCTACTACTTCTAACATAACCAGACGCAGAGGTAGCCTATTTTGACATGCAATGGATTGAATCGTTCATAACTTCAGAACAGAGTGTGGGAATTTACACAGGCGCATTACTGAATATTCCTACAAATACACAGAGAAGTTGCAATACAGCACACATATTTACCAATATGATCGTAAGAAATGCACTTACTCATGAAGTTGAATCTCAGTTCGCTGTTCAAAATGACAACACTCTTCATCGGTGTTGGGACCTGAACAAGGCATGAAGCGCGTCAAGTCCACTCATCCATGGCATTTTCCAAAATTAAATGAAATGTTTACCTCAAAAGAAGTGAATTAGGCTATGCTTTGACATTTTATCCTGCTTTTGCAGGCTTGGCATTTCTCTCATGGATCTCGCATCGCCCCTCCCCTAGTCCCCTTCTATGGAGAGTAATTATAATGTTGTTAACATGTGAATGCGATTTGGGCAGACTTCCTGCTGAGCGAAATTCACATAGTAATGAGTAAGGATTAACGTAGCATACATGGTCTAATTAATCAAATTTAGAACAATTTATATTATTAGCCAATGGGCGCATTGGAAAGTATGTTTGGTGGTGGTTAAGTGACCTTAGCTTCGCCTCCGCCGCATCACCACCCCCGTCGTACGTTATTTTCCAATAACGGGACAGCCCGTCGTGGTTTATTCCTTATATATATATGCATATGTATATTATATGCGTATGTGTGTGTGTATGGAACACCAACAGTACCAAAACATCTTTAAAATGCGTCTTATTGCGGTTATTTTTGAACTGTTAACGGCCAAAAGTGCTCGTTAACACGTAACAGAACCCCAGCCAATAGTGATGCAGAAATTGTGTGTAGATTAGCATATTGAATCAGGGCATGTGCCACCACTATGTCTTTTCCGGAGCGTGTTGAGCCATTATTTATATTCATGAGATCGTGATTTACCCCTTACCGTAAGCTTCCAGGGCGTATTAAGGCATTCTGTTATATTCATGAGATTGTGAAGTACCCCTTAACGTAAGCCTTCATCAGCGTAACATTCTTGTGATGGCTACCCCCACGTCTTTCCCACGTGACCTACAGTTCGGGCTAAGTGTTTACATAAAACTAGGCTTTAGGCTGCATTCACAACAAATCAGGCAATGCAGCACCTTGCCTCAGGGTTGTGCGGCGGTGTGGGCGTGTCACTACATGGCCCATTTGTGTGTTGTCGTGTTGTGAACTTTAACCCCCCCCCTCCATTTCCTGTCCGCTAACTCAAAAAAAAAAAAAAAATGGACACAAACGCAAACCGAAGGAAGCTTCTTGCTATCGTTATTTTGCAGCGTAGACTGCCAGCCAGACGCAGACGTCGAAGCTGGGTACACAAAATAAACCAAGCGATTACACAACTGGGAGAGTATCATCGTTTGGTCCATGAACTCCATAGTGTTAGGTACAATAAACTAACATACAAGAACTGCTAAATAGCGAATTTTTTATACAGCTTAATTCCGACGTTCGAAATTGATATTTAGCTAGTAATTATTGTTTCGGTACTCGTCCTATTACCCGGTACTGTCAAATCACGATGACGATAATAAAATCAAATCTTAGGAAATGAATCGCGTCAGTAATTCATCTGACGGTCGCTCGGTAAACAGCGGACTGCTACATGGTAATTTAAACAACTTACGTGATTGGCCACTGCAGCGTGACGTTGGGTTGCGTTCCGGCAAAAGTCGATTCTGGTTAAACTTTCTTGCCGCAGGCCGCTGCATTTTTTTCGGCACCCCATGCGGTCCCCACTGCCGCAGCGTAAACGCACTACCGCGCATTGCCTGATCTGGTGTGAATGCAGCCTAAAGCCGCGTTTCCACCGCAGGAACTATACCCCGGAACTAGGAACCTTTTGAGGAACTCAGTGCGTTTCCACCGCAGGAACTAGGGTCTAAATTTAGTTCTGGGGGCTTTGTTTTACCCCCCAAAACGTTCCTGCTCGGGGGGTAGTACTTTCCGAAAGTACAGGAACCTTTTGGGTGGAGCTTGCAGCGCTGAACATTTCTGATTGGTCGAGTACTCGTAGCATTTGTGTTGTATTTATTTTCCGCCATTACCCGCCATGTTTGAAAATATGCAGCGGCAAACCAATTTATTTTCATAATAACTTCAAATCAAACTTGTATGTTATGCGGCGCAGTAGCCTACTTTTGGTTATAGCCTGTCAACGTCTTGGAATTATAACGTGTGCTCTTCTGTTCTTTTCTTGCTTTAGTATTCGTTTTATAAAATGCTAAGCATTCGTGCTGGGACAGCATATTACGTAGGCTACCAAAACATTCAAACGGATTAATTCGGTTGCTGAATATTTTCTTCCGGATTTTCTTTGTTAGCCCGTTGTAATTGACTCAAAACGTTTGATACAGTTATGTGAGGTATGCGGTAGTTCTGCATAATTAACATTGGTGATACAGTACAAGCAAACTGGAAATCACCTTCCGCACTTTTTATCCGGGTAAAATAACAGGTTAATTCTAGTAATCTTCCCTTTAGCTTTTTCAGACTGCCGTAATTTTACTCAATTTTACTGCCATTTTTCAATTCCACGAAAAGACCAGGAAGACTATGGACTCATTTATGGTGCATGGTTCGCATCTGGAGGGCACACTTCGCTGCTCGGCTAGCAGTAACTTCGAAGGAAAGCAAACGGTGGCTGTACCACTACTAATTTGCATTTTCACGCAAGTCCGAGTTTTCGTTCTATTCTTGTCATTTTGCGATTAGCCTATATGGAATTGACGTTGCAAATTGTTTACAACGTGTGCATGTTTTCTGCTGTTAATGAATGTGTTTGAGAGGATATATGAAAATCAATAAATACAAAAGTAACCATATATAGTCATTGTTGGTAACCCGTTGTATATAAGTGGAATAAACCCCTCCGGGCTGTCCCGGTTATTAGAAAATAATGTAGGCTACTTCGGTGGTAGTATGGGGTTACAGAAGAAATCATATGACAGATGGACCGACGACAACGTCAGTGGGCTAATTTGCCTAATCTTCGCGGTACTTTAGACCCCGGTGGAAACGCAGACAACCATTGGCTGAAGGAACCTTTTAGTTCCTGGTAAAGTAGTTCCTGGGACTGAAAGTTCCGGGTAATTTTGGTGGAAACGCGGCTTAAGACATTCAGACTAAATTTTTCACAACTTCACACATTTCATGTTACCATACATTTCCTGTGTTAAGTCAATTAGGGTATCTACTATATTTCCATGAGAGGTCATTTAAAAATAATAGCTAAAGCCGCGTTTCCACCGCAGGAACTTTCCCCAGGAATTAGGAACCTTCTGAGGAACTCAGTGCGTTCCGGGGACTTTATTTTACCCCTGAAAAAGTCCCTACTTTCGAAAAGTACAGGCTCTTTTTTAGTTCGCAATGAAATACTGGGAGATTGCATATATACAGCAGGTTACCTCTATACATGTCCTGAATCAAAAACTTTGTAACCACAAGTTCATAAAATCTAAGGGTGGATATGTAGAACTACTAAAGATCTATGAAGCAAAAACTAAGCAGTGTACCCAGCGTCTCCAAATCTGCCCAAAATGTCTAAATGCATTTAGACATGCATTACTGTAAATCACAACAAATTCACATATTTCACTACAAATCAACTGTTTTTACTCAAGAAACTCACTGTTGCATCATTTTCAAGTGGTAATTACAAGCTTTCTGTCAGTACAGTGGTCTAAAATAGCTAGGGGTCCAGAAACATATCCAAAATCTCTCCAAAAAGGAATATATGCTTTTTGTTCATTGTAAAGCATATAAATGAGCCCCTTATGAAGGTTTAAGATGAAACATTGATATCATATTTAAAAATAATGCAAAAATATTGTCACAATGCTGTACAGTACCTAAATGTGTAATAATTAACTCTAGTATGTATTTCTATACTCTGTACTCTCGTATGTTTTCTTGTATGGGGATGGGACGATATGAAAACAATTTTCAACCGTCCACCACGTTTTGGCAACTGTTGCACGCATCACAAAAACTATTACACTACTAACTAATGCTTACATTACAGTGTGAAATATCCACATTATATAATATCACTAACCTATTTAAAGACACTCAATTTCAAAAATAACGTATATAACCAAAATATTTTGAGCAGTAATACTTACAAAGCAATGATGAAATTTTATCTGTGTTCAGTAGATAGAGGCAGAGACAGTAAATCAATGATACAGTGTAACTGCTTCTGTTTTGCTCCAGAAAATGATGTCAGATAGGTCTATCAGCGAATGTATGGCTTAGCTATGCCCAGAAGTCCTCAATAATAATAGTATTCTCCTAGAAATTACGAAAAATTGTTGACAACGTTTCGTTTCGGTTACGTTGACCTATAAAACGCTATTCCAAAAGCAAAATTAGACATGTTATGTGTCGTTAGAAAGCTTATACTCTCACCTACTGAATAAATGAATTGTCAATCAAGCCAGACTGTACTAAAAAGGAGACAATGCTGTAAACAACACGTGTGGTATTACGCACAGCTATTTCGGAAGGTACCCAGGCTTCACAAATGCGCATATATTTCACAAACGGATTGTCCAAGACAATATATAACCACTCAGTCTCAAAAGGGACATCTCTACGCGTACAACCAATGGTAAGGTTGTATATTTATTCAATATTTAGTCCCAGATATATACTGTAGAATGACATGGTATCATTTTAAAAAACTTTGTCTCGTTTATTTCGTTATTCATTGAGCAGCGTTTTCACTGCTGTATTGGCATATCTTAGGGCTATTGTTGGGTTTATCTTGTTGCTATGACAGAATACGGTTTTTTAGTGGTGACAGAATATTTTTATGAATGCCCAGATAGACAATATTGGCCATTATGTCATGGGTGGGGGGTGTAGTCGCAGATGAGACTGCAGGGAGGGGGTGCGTGTTAAATGAAGACCAGAGTGACAATGGTGGCGCTGTGAAATTCCATATTCGGCATAGTTGTCGTGTATGGTCTACTAATGAAATTAAAACAAAGCCTTTCTGTTTTTAACCCATACTTTGGTTGCAGTAGCACTGAATGTCTGAGTTCAGTAATCTCGGCATGCCAGCGTGCCGACCACTAGGGGCTTTGCGCTAAGTGGTTAAACAAATAACTTTATTAAAGAATATTTAACATTATTATATTGTTATTATAATATTAACATTATTAATAATGAAATGGATATATCGGCCGTTTGATATATCGGTCGGGCTCTAATATTGTTTCTTGCTATGTTTGTATAATTTACTTAAGCCGCGTTTCCACCAAAAGTACCCGGAACTTTTAGTCCCAGGAACTACTTTTCAAGGAACTAAAAGGTTCCTTCAGCCCATTGTTGTCTGTGTTTCCACCGCGGTCTAAAGTCCCGCGAAGATTAGGCAAATTAGCCCACTGATGTATGAAAAAGCGACGTTGTCGTTGGTCCATCTGTCCTATGATTTCTTCTGTAACCCCATATTACCACCGAAGTAGCCTACATTATTTTCTAATAATCGGGACAGCCCGGAGGGGTTTATTCCACTTATATACAACGGGTTACCAACAATGACTATATATGGTTACTTTTGTATTTATTGATTTTTATCGATTTAATCACCTGGAATTGAAATATTCTTCTGCAGCCCGTTTGGGCATATTTTACCGTTGTCAAGAAAAACTGTCGTTGGTAGTTGAACTTGGACTGTTGTTATGCAACAAATAGGATATAACGGGCCAATAGTCAGATTGTAACTGTTTTATATATCCTCTCAAACACATTCATTATGTTTTTATGCGAACATTCACTTTCATGTCTTGACATCCTAGGCGACAGAATGCATTCACATTTCCAATATAACTGGCAACAACAGCAGAAAACATGCACACGTTGTAAACAATTTGCTGTTTGATTACTTTCTCATCGTCAATTCCATATCGGCTAATCGCATAATGACAAGAATAGAACGAAAACTCGGACTTGCGTGAAAATTTAAATTAGTAGTGGTACAGCCACCGTTTGCTTTCCTTCGAAGTTACTGCTAGCCGAGCAGCGAAGTGTGCCCTCCAGATGCGAACCATGCACCATAAATGAGTCCATAGTCTTCCTGGTCTTTTCGTGGAATTGAAGAATGGCAGAGTAAAATTACGGCAGTCTGAAAAAGCTAAAGGGACGATTACTAGAATTAACCTGTTATTTTACCCTGACAAAAAGTGCGGAAGGTGATTTCCAGTTTGCTTTTACTGTATCACCAATGTGAATTACGCAGAACTACCGCATACCTCACATAACTGTATCAAACGTTTTGAGTCAATTACAACGGGCTAACAGAAAATCCGGAAAAAAATATTCAGCAACCGAATTAACCCGTTTGAATGTTTTGGCACGTAATATGCTGTCATTTTATAAAACGAATACTAAAGCAAGAAAAGAACAGAAGAGCACACGTTATAATTCCAAGACGTTGGCAGGCTATAACCAAAACTAGGCTACTGCGCCACATAACATACAAGTTTGATTTGAAGTTATTATGAAAATAAATCGGTTTACGGCTGCAGATTTTTAAACATGGCGGTTGAAATAAAACACTGCAAGTAGTCGACCAATCAGAAATTTTCAGCGCTTGCGCCCCACCCCAAAGGTTCCGGTACTTTTGGAAAGTACTACCCCCCGAGCAGGGACGTTTTTGGGGGTAAAATAAAGACCTCGGAACTTAATTTAGAACCTAGTTCCTGCGGTCGAAACGCAGCTTTATTGTTCTGTCTCACTTTAATCACTTGTTGTTTTTTAACCACTAGATTGTTCAATTGGAGCATGAAATCAGTTGAGTTTATCATGCGTTTTCCTGATATTTAGTCTCAGCCGTACAGTAATCTCTCCCCCCTTTTTTTTCTATGCCTCACTTAGGCCGGCAGCTCCAGCAAGCTATGCTGAATCAGTATTTCAACCCGGTGGATGTGGACTCGTACTTTGGGGAGATTGAGGAGCCAAAACTGGAGCAGATCTTCAATAAGAGCAAGCCCCGTTACTTCAAACGCACCAGCTCAGCTGTGTGGCAGTCTCCCCCACGAGTGGGCCATACTGCCTATTGAAGACTGCCTTACAGTCTTACTGTTGCCAATCTGCTTTTCATTCTTTAAAAAAAAAAAAATTTTATAAGGTTTGTTTTGATAATTACTAATCATTTGAATAAAGTTTTTTTTTTTTTTTTTTTTTTTTAAATATATAATTCAGACTTTGGTTTTAATGTTCCTTTTGCTCAAAACAAATGCAAGCAGGAAAAAGTGAATCTGATTCCTGTACTTTCCACAAAAGAAATAAAAGGTTGCCACAATGAAAAATCCAGACTGAAGGATTATTGATTTTTTTTATCTGACTTTTGCATAATGTCTCTGGAAACAATTAAATGGATTGCATTTGTATAGCGCTTTTATCCAAAGCGCTTTACAATTGATGCCTCTCATTCACACACACTCACTCACATGCCAACAGTGAAAGGCTGCCATGCAAGGTACCAGTCAGCTCGTTGGGAGCAATTAGGGGTTAGGTGTCTTGCTCAGTGAAACTTTGACACGCCCAGGCTGGGGGATCGAACCAGCAACCCTCCGACTGCCAGACAACCGCTCTTACCTCCTGAGCTGTCGCCCCATATTAACATTTGGGTTATCTGGGTTCAGTGGCTATTCCAAAGTTACTGATCCCAACATTGCAACCACAAGTCAGGGTTTTAGAATAATAGAGAGTAGAAAGAGAGTGGATGCCTCTCCCATCTGCCAGCTTCCAAGAATATCTGCCGTTTGTTCCCTTGATATTTGTCGAATGGTGTTTTTTTTCTCTTCAGTCATCTTAAATGATCCATTTTGGGCAATTCCACAAAAACTGACACTACAAATGCAGGATATTTGTATGGTAAATTCCAATACAGCTACATAACTCCATGATATGGTTATTTCCTCTTGATGGTTATAAAAGCTGTGTACAACCTGTGAGGATAGATGGACTATTCACACTGATTGTTTTTTGTTTTTTTTTTGGTTTTTTAAAGCAATGGACAAGACATTGAGGTTAAGCGATGTTAAAGAAAAAGGACACCAATAATCTGGGTACATTTTTACACTCATATCCCTGTTAAAGCCAAATGTATTTTAATGTGAGACCATGGTGGAGTTTAAAACTAAATGGTAAATGGACTGCTTATCCAAAGCGCTTTACAATTGATGCCTCTCATTCGCCAGAGCAGTTAGGGGTTAGATGTCTTGCTCAAGGACACTTCGACACGCCCAGGGCGGGGTTTGAACCGGCAACCCTCCGACTGCCAGATAGTCGCTCTTACCTCCTGAGTTATGTCAAACTAAAACTGCATAGAATCTCTGGAGTACCCCTACCAGTAAAAAAAACATTTATAAAAATAGCAAAGTGGTACACCACCAGGCTACAAATATTCTTAAGTTTTTTTTAACACTGCAGTTATGAAATCGGAAATGATGAAAGTTAAGCGCCACACATCTATTACAGAAAAAATATCAATTGTGTGTTTTGTTAGTAGCATTGAGTGGTGTAGATAGAAGATTTTAAGGTGAAAAAGAGTTATCAATTCATAGAAGTGACAGGATGTTTTTACGTTAGTGAGAATTTAGGGTTAAAAATTTCTTTAAGAGGCTTTATCACAGGAGTCTGGTGAGGGGGTGAGTCATTTTTTTGACCCTGTGGACATTGGGTGCATGCATAATATGAAGACAACAGGAGAGTTAACTTGTAAGTATGGGTAACTGATATTACACTCCTTTGTGCTGTGGGTCAGCTAAATTGGCAAGCTCTTGCAACATGGGGTACTGTATTCCAATGTATTTGCAGTTTAAGTATCCCCCATATGTTGTATTTAGTTACCATCAAATTCTAGTATAGCATGAACATTTAATTAAAGGTGCTACACGTACGTAAGCAGTTGCCCTGTTGCCCAGGGCAAGTAAAGTTCAGATCAAGCAAGTCCTTTTTATCTGGAAGAAAAATGCATGCCCAACTTGGGCAAGGGGATGATTATTTTGATTTGGATTAAAAATATATGGAGTGACATTTTCTGCTTTGGAAAGCTATTTTTCTAAAATTAAAAATAATTTTCCCATGCAGTGAAGTATTTCAAAAAAGTTGCTTGTAGGACTCCAATTTAATTAACAGTAAAAGTTCACAAGTGGGGGAAAAACAAACGGGACAAAAAATGGTTTTAGAAAAGACTCAAACTTAGTTGACAAAATAACCAAGTGGATGATAACGTGTACAGCATAAAATCCCTTCATTTATTTGTGATGAAAGTCGCTAATTATTTATGAAGAAAACAATTATTTCATGCCAAATCTCTTTGAAGCAACTGTTTCGTTGTAGACATTACAAACCGTAGAAACGGCCAAGTCCCCATGACCGGTTTGATTCACAAAATTTGGTGCCCAGGTCTCTCTCCATGAAAATGCAAACGATCCTGCACATATCCAAAAGTGTTGCACAAGAAGTAATTCAGCAGATTAACCAAATCCATTTACTTTCACAGCCATTACTACAAAGTGCAGTCCAGAACATTATCAGTCAGCATTCTGGTGATGTGGATAATTCCATAGTGAGTGACATTATAAGTGTAGTTTCACAAAGTAATGTCCCGCTGAAATTCACCAATACAGGAGGATCCCTATCAGCAGTTGGCAGGAGATATACTGCGAGAATTTCCAGTTGTTATGCCAGTTGAGTTTCTTCTTGACAGAGAGAGTCATGCTGTTGTATATGTCCCCACACAGATAATGCTGCAGGCGGAAGGATACCACTCATTCAGAGACGGCTCTCATTTCAAAGAATGTGGAAAAATGTAGGATTGCTCTTGGGCTACATATAGATGATTTTGAAGTGGCTAATCCACTGGGGACATTCAAGAAAAGAAACAAACTATGTGCTGTATATTGGGTACTTGCTAATCTTGACTCAAAATATCGGTCAGCTCTTCACTCTATTCAATTTGCACTTTTGTGTATGGTTAACACTGTGAAAGAACATGGCTATGCAGAAGTTCTTCATCCTCTCATTCAGGATCTTGCAACTCTTGAGGAACATGGTGTTTATGTTGAACAACTAGCAGAAAGTGTTAAAGGCACTGTGTTGTATGTAGCAGTGGACAACTTGGGGGCTCACTCTTTGGCAGGATTCCAGGAGAGTTTTGCAGCAGATCACTTTTGTTGGTTTTTTATGTGTAAGCAACATGACATACAAGATAAGGAGGTTCGATTAGGTCTACACCAGCCAAGGACAAGAGAGAACCATGATAGACATGTGCAAGCGGTTATACATGACCATACTATGGCCAGACATCATGGTGTTAAAAGGGGGCGTCCATTGAATGAAAATTTGACACACTTTCAGGTTTTCCACCTGACATTCTGCATGATTTTTTGGAGGGTATAGTACCAGCAGAATTGTCACTACGTCTTCAGGATTTGATTACCAAGAAGTATGTTTCTTTGGACTCTTTGAATAAGGCTATTAGGCAGTTTCCTTATACTTTTTATGATAAAGCTGAACCACAGATCATTCCAAAGACCTTAAGCTGGCAGTATACTCAGTAAGAAGAAAACTTCAGGATTGAAAACCACCGGCAAACATGTCCACGAACACTGTTGTCGGTATACTCAGTGAGAACACCGCACCGTTTAAAGTCACTCCACACCGCTGGGGCGTGCATAATTACGAGGCAGCTATTAGGGGCTGGATTCTCAACCAAACCTCCGTCTCCTGGCTGTATAAAAAGAAGGGCTACGCGAGATCACAACACAAAACAAACAGTTTAAAGTGTTTAAAGTGGCTTTAGTTTATCTAGCTGTGCAAAAGAAGAAAAAAAGGCGAAGAAGATGGTACGTTCACCCCCTAAATCAGAGTAGGACAGAGAATGGAGAGTTTTGTCTGTACTGTAAGAGGGAAATCAAACTGGGACCCAGAAAAGGCTGGCATTTGAATGAACCTACAGGCTGAGACTCATCACTGGACTTCAAAGAACCCAGAGCCGTGTGCTAAAACAATAAGTTACTCGGATTTCCTCGGGATGAGCAAGCCGTTGGGTCTCAGGAATGTTGCCACCTGGGCACAACTAAGATAAGGGGAACTGGTCTCTTTGTTTATGGTTGTGGGGGTCATTAAGGGTCATTAGGCCTCTGGCCAAATGGTGGGGTAACTGCGCAGTGGGCCCCTCTGCCATTAGACTTTTTATTTCTTTTCTGGATCTGGACTTTAAATCATCTGTTTATCCTATTTACAAACCCCAGAAAACCGTACAAACCATGCACATGTTTTCATTGTATTATTGTATTATGCATTATGTAATAATAACATGGATTGCATGTACAATGGTTAAACAAAAGGGTATTTTCATGACAACTGCACCATAATATTACATCCACTTGACATGTTTAGTATGGACATATTCAGGAAAATTATAGCAATTGAATGAAATATGTTTCATACCAAATAGAATTTAATAAAACATAGTTTCAATAACTCAGGAAAAAACTAACACAATGGAATGTCCTCTCTGGTAATCATCTCCTTTTCCCCATTTCCCCACCAATTGTTTTAACAGCAGCCCCCAACCGGTGGGGGCCGAAATTCGAGATTTATGATTCGGCCAGGTTAATTTATGGTAATGCCGCCTAGACCAAACGCGGGATTTGGCTTAAAAGGAAGGGAGACAAAGCAATCGAGGAAGATCGTAACCGACTTCCCCACGTTACACATAATCTGTGTGGTGTGTGTAGATTCACAAGGAAGATCGTAATCGACTTCCCACCGTGCACATATTATGTGCGCTGTGTGTAGACAGACAAGGAAGATCGTAATCGACTTCCCTCAGTGCACATACTAGGCTATGTGTTCGGTGTAGAGATAGCCATGGAAGATCGTAAGCGACTTCCCTCAGTGCACATACTAGGCTATGTGTTCTGTGTGTAGCTAAACAGGCTGGGTAAGAACTCTTTTACTCTGTATTTATGTTTTTAACCTGTATAATTGATTTTGGAAATTGAAGATAATAACCTACCTGCCTGTTAAATAAATTATTCTGATTTTAACTTGCGTGGTCTTCATGACTCTAATCCATTTTATCTTCTTTTCAGCCGAAATTCCGTTTAAATACTCAGGGGGGCAATTTGGACGGGGACCTCCTGATCAGGGGTCTAGTACAGTAAAACGTCTTTAGTGGGGTCTTCAAGTTAGATAGGTGACCACGATCTGCCTGTTAAGGGATTGGTGGTATTGGTTCTGGTGTTTTGGCTTAAGAGAACCCATGGGCGTAGTACGCCGGTTCTTGTCAAATTCGCCTGAAGGAGCCCGATAGATACACACCGTCCTGGGCTCATAACTGTCTATGTACTATCCATGTAAGCCAGGCATGGAAGGCATGTATTATGGTGGTCAGCCTCCTACCCTCTGGATTCCTCGCCGAACTGAGATTTAACAATAATGCTAAACCCGGGAGCATATATTGAGGAATAATGGCACAAGATAGAGTCGAGTGTAACCACTCCCAAATTCCACGTATAGTTAAACCCAAATTTTAAATTATCATATAAAATGGAGTCAGATTTAATACGAGGGTAAAACCTAGTAACTGTTACGCTTTCTTGCTGTGGTCATTGATATATTTGATGTGTTGTTCCGCGCATTTGTGAATATTCTGATGCTCCCATTGGAATATTGTCAGTCCGGCGACAGATCGGATATATCTCTGATGACAGCATAGCCCCGTTTACGAACGGAGAGTAACCTGAATGCTACTGATCCGTTTTAGGCCAGTTTTAAGCGGGATATGAAGCAGCGGCTTCATATCTAACCCGTGGCAATGGAACCAGTGCATTCTTAATTCTAATTGTGCCCTGTTCTTGCGAACAGATGAAAACTAACTAACATCTCGGTTTTGAATCACACCAGCCAAGGGAGAACACGCGATACCTTCCCCTCCAGCTACAAACCCTCATTGGTCTAGCTGTGAGGTGTTTACAGTACATTCGGCAAATGCGAGTTTAGACGAGGGGGTCCACTTTCTCTTATTTCCGAATGTGTGCTAGGCGTTTTGATGACTTGCTGAAACGAGTAGCACCATTCATCAAACATGCGGGAACTCACAGAATTCCCACCTCTACAGAAGAGAGATTGACGTTGACTCTCCATACATTAGCATGTGAATTCAGCCCTCTGAACTCTCAACCGTGACGTACCCAACTATGTGATATTTGGACCAATAGCTGAGAGGGGGAGGTCGGAGAACAAGAAAGAACTTTTCGAAAAGTTCTCCCTGGAGGCCGTCGCACACTGCACCGTACGAACACACAACACAGCGTCTTTTTGTTTGTCAGTTGTTCTGATCGCTTCGTTTTGCTCAAAAAGTTCTACTTCGTACGAAGTATACTGCCTACTTTAATCTCTAAGGGAACCACTGGGGGAAATGGCCATGAAAATTGGTCTCTCCTGAGGCTGCTTCCATTGATGATAGGCTACAATATCCCTGAGGGAGAGCAAGCATGGGAGATACTGATGCTTCTAAAATATATACTGGAGTTGGTAATGTCATCACACTTTACTGAAGAGTTAATCCACTTCCTGGATTGCAAAATCTCAGAACATAGAGTTACTGCAGAAAACTTTTCCGAACTACAAACTTCGTCCAAAACATCATTTCATTGAACACTACCCTCAAATTATAAAAACCTTTGGCCCACTAGTAGATGTGTGGACGATGCATTTCGAAGGGAAGCACAAATTTTTCAAAAAGGTTGTACTTGACACTCGTAATTTCAAGAATGTAGCACATACCTTGGCTGTAAGACACTAGAAGATGATGGCCTTCCATTTAGATTCCTCAACATTCTTCAAGCCTCCTTTGCAAAGTGAGGTCAGTTATGGTCACATCTTTCCCTGGGAATGTTCAGAATTTGCTACATCAGCGAAATGCTAAGCAAAGTACAGTGCTGGTTGCATCTTCTGCATGTGTTCATGGTGTTAAATACAGTGCAGATATGATCATTTCAGTTGACGGTTGCTCAGGTCTCCCAGAGTTCAGGCAAATAACACATTGTTGTCATCAACACAGAAATCCTGTTAGTCTGCAGGCTTTTGACCTCATGGTACGTTGAACATTTACGTGCTAATGAGTTGTGCTTCAGTGGGGGAGGGTCTCTCACAGTCACCCAGCTGTCCGAGCTGAATGATGTTTTCCTCTTATCCTCCTACCGAGTTAAAGGCAATGTGTATGTGACACTAAAGCGTTACATATTATGCTGAATGACAGTATGTGGACAGTCTAATCTTGCATGTCTACAAGACCAAACCAGAATCAGAATCAGAATCAGGTTTTATTGCCAAGTAGGTTTTCACATACGAGGAATTGGTCTGGTGATGCATAACAGTGAACATAAAATAAAATAAATAAAATGAAATAAAATAAAATAAACATAGTGCAATAACATAACCATAGTGCAAACAGTAAACTATAAACAATAGTGCAAGGGGACAAAGTGTTAGAGAAAGTACAGGTGCTGTCTGTGTTTGGTGTCCGTGGGGGTCAGGATAACAGGCAGTGTCAGTGGGGGCCCTGGGCCTTGATGTTGATGAGGCCAGCTGCAGTCGGGAAAAAACTGTTCTTGTGTTGTGAGGTTTTGGTCCTGATGGACCGCAGCCTCCTGCCGGAGGGGAGTGTTTGAAAGAGTTTGTGTCCAGGGTGGGAGGGGTCAGCCACAATCTTTTCTGCCTCAGGGCCCTGGAGGTGTGCAGGTCCTGGAAGGATGGCAGGTTGCAGCCAGTCACCCTCAGCAGCGCGAATGATACGCTGCAGTCTGCCCTTGTCCTTGGCAGTGGCAGCAGTATACCAGATGGTGATGGAGGAGGTGAGGATGGACTCAATGATGGCGGTGTAAAAGTGCACCATCATTGGCATTGGCAGGTTGAACTTCTTCAGCTGCCGCAGGAAGTACATCCTCTGCTGTGCCTTCTTGGTGAGGGAGCTGATGTTCAGCTCCCACTTGAGGTCCTGGGTGATGATGGTGCCCAGGAAGCGGAAGGACTCCACAGTGTCAACTGGGGAGTCACACAGGGTGATGGGGGCGGGTGGGGCTGGGTTTCTTCTGAAGTCCACACCCATCTCCACTGTCTTTAGAGCGTTGAGCTCCAGGTTGTTTTGGCTGCACCAGGACACCAGATGTTCAATCTCTCTCCTGTAGGCAGACTCATCCCCACCAGAGATTAGCCCAATGAGTGTGGTGTCATCTGCAAACTTCAGGAGCTTGACTGACTGATGACTGGAGGTGCAGCTGTTTGTATACAGTGAGAAGAGTAGAGGGGAAAGGACGCAGCCTTGAGGGGAATCGGTGCTGATGGTCCGGGAGTCGGAGACGTGTTTCCCCAGCTTCACATGCTGCTTCCTGTCAGACAGGAAGTCGGTGATCCACCTGCAGGTGCAGTCAGGCACGTGCAGCTGGGAGATAGTAGAGCCGGGATGATGGTATTGAAGCTGAAGTCCACAAACAGGATCCTGGCGTAGGTTCCTGCAGTGTCCAGGTGCTGGAGGATGAAGTGGAGGGCCATGTTTACGGCATCGTCCACAGACCTGTTGGCTCTGTAGGTGAACTGCAGGGGGTCCAGGAGTGGGTCCGTGATGGTTTTAAGGTGGGACAGTACTAGGCGCTCAAAAGACTTCATTACCACAGAGGTCAGGGCGGTCTGTAGTCATTGAGTCCTGTGGTCCATGTTTTTTTGGGGACGGGGATAATGGTAGAAGTCTTGAAGCAGGCTGGTACGTGGCATGTCTCCAGTGAGGTGTTAAAAATGTCTGTGAACACCGGAGACAGCTGATCGGCACAGTGCTTCAGGGTGGAGGGAGAGACAGAGTCTGGTCCAGCTGCTTTGCGGGGGTTCTGTCTCTTGAATAGTCTATTAACGTCCCTCTCCAGGAGGGAGAGAGTCGCCATTGTAATAGGGGAGGGGGAGGGGGCCTCTGAGGAGGCAATTGTGGAGAGGCCCGGGCCCCTGCTGAGATGGGGGAGGAGGAGCTGGTGGTCTGCAGCTGGTGAATGGGGTCACGGGGGATGGTGTCAGGACTGTCCCATTGTCTTTCAAATCGACAGTAGAACTCATTCAGGTCGTTGGCCAGGCGCAAGTCATTAGTGGAGTGGGGGGCTTTCGGTTTGTAGTTGGTGATCTGTCTGAGGCCCTTCCAGACAGAGGCTGAGTTGTTTTCTGAGAACTGCTGTTGAAGTTTCTCAGAATACAGTCGTTTAGCATCTCTCACCGCCTTGCTAAACCTGTATTTAGACTCTTTAAACCAGTCCTTGTCCCCAGTCCTAAATGCTTCCTCCTTTGCCAACCTTAGCTGTCAGAGTTTAGCTGTAAACCAGGGTTTGTCGTTGTTGTAACTAACCCTGGTGCGTGATGGTACACAGCTGTCCTCACAGAAGCTGATGTATGACGTCACAGCCTCTGTGTAAACATCCAGACTGTTGGTAGCAGTCCTGAAAACATCCCAGTCAGTACAGTCCAAGCACGCGCGAAGATCCTCCATAGCTTCACTGGTCCACTTCTTAGATGTCCTCGCAACAGGTTTGCAGAGTTTTAATTTCTGCCTGTATGCAGGAATCAGGTGGACTATGACATGGTCAGAGTGCCCCAGTGCAGCGCGGAGGACGGCGTGATAGGCACAGTTGATTGTAGTATAACAGTGATCTAAAGTGTTCTCCTCTCTGGTCGGGCATTTAATCAGCTGGTGGTATTTAGGCAGTTTGTGGCTGAGATTCCCTTTGTTAAAGTCGCCGAGGACAATAACGAAAGAGTCCGGGTTTGTCTGCTCCACACACAGTATCTGGTCGGCGAGCATACGCTGTGCCTCCTGCACGAGGGCTTGCGGTGGAATGTAAACACCGACCAGAATGAATGAAGCGAACTCGCGGGGGGAGTAGAAGGGTTTACAATTAATGAAAAAAGTTTCCAGAACAGGAGAACAGTGCTGCATAATCACTGTAACATCTTTACACCAGCCACTGTTAGTATGAAAACAAATACCTCCACCTTTCATTTTGCCGGAGAGCTCCGCTCTGAATAGCTGAAAGCCTGCCAGCTGCAGCTGCAGCGCAAACATACCTGAATGTGCCAAGAGACATGAAGCATAGTATTTTGGAAAAGCTTGCTGAAACGATTTACAAATTTGATGCCTATCCAAATGAAGGCATTAGCATCCATTCTGTGGCATTAGCGCTCATAAGCAAATATCCCTGCCTGAAGGAACCAGACTCACCAGATGGGTGTTCTGGCTGGAAGAATATCTTGAAATTCAAAATGGGGAACTGTCACACTAAACTGGGAAGAGCAGGATTTATAGAGGTTGGTATAAATGGGGGCAAACAAGGTGCCCCAGAAATGGCATCAAAAGGCCTCAAAAGACCAAAAAGGTATGAGGTAAATTACTTACCGGACCTCCCTGAGGGACAGAATGAAGATAGCCTAGAGGCTGAGAGGACTGGCAGAACTATTTTTTTGCCACAGCACTGCCACTGTATCACCACGCAGCAGTGTCCAGTCCCATATTCAACCTAAGGGGTGATACAATGGCAGTGCTACGCAGTGTTGGGCAGTAGCGTCGCTACAAGTAGCGGCGTTTCTAGTTTAACTACATTTCTCAGTAGCGTGGTGGTAGCATCGCTGTTTTCTGAATCAAATAGCTTTTCAGTAGCGAAGCTCTTTTATTGACCAAGTAGTGCGGTAGCGTCCACACAAGCTACATTTTCCCAAGCATTTTTGAAGCTCAAGCGCAGCAGAGCTTTCTGCTGCGGTCTGAAATAAAACTGCTAAGAATCAGTGAGTGACGTCACCGCCATACACGGACCTGTATGTGTAGCCAGAGAGACTCAAAGCTTAATATATAAAATATCTTTGGTGTAGCCGACAGAAGCACTTCCATATGACGGTGACATCACGTAGCAATCCTTGGGCTGATACCTGCGACTTGTCTGCTGCAGGGGAATATAGACACATGCAAGCTTGATTTTACTTGATGAAAAGATAGGTATGTTACGTAGACTTTTAGACAGTTTTGCTGCTGCTTTTGTTTGTGTTCATCAGATCAACCTACAGGGTCCAAGTTAAACTACGCGGTCGCTCCCTGCACTTGGAACTGTACTTCCCTCTAGGGTTTTCAGCACACTTGTCCCTGGTTACGGTTATACACTTTGTTGTACGTCGCTCTGTATAAGAGCATCTGCCAAATGCCTGTAATGTGAAGATGGCAGAGGACGGAGAGGAATTGATCCCGAGTTTAAGTGAAACAACAGAGAAAAATTATGTGTTCAGGTGCTTACTAATTTAAGAACACACATTCAGGTGATTCCCGAATAAGATAACACAGCCATCGCCAACCAAGCTAATCATCACAATTCAGTGCAGTCTGCAAACACCAGCTAGCAACTTGTCAACAGCTAACCACTAGCTAGCTACAATTTTTTCACTGTCTGTTCTGTTGGCAGAAAATAAATAAAATTAAGTGTGGGGAGTGGGGCTGCAGAAGACAAATTTAAACAATTAAACAAATACAGTACATATAGGAGGGAAGAGGTGGGGAAAAATGAGGGAACAGAGGAAAAGTTGAAAAGTTTAGATTACTCTGAAATATGACTTTTGTAGTTTTTAACATTGACCAGCAGAGGGTACAACAAAAATGCAAGTCTCTACAAAACCAAAGTATGGTGGTTAATCAAAATGATTTGCTTGAAATTTATGTAGCTACTAGTACAGAGTGGGCCTAATAAAAATACCAGTTTTTAAACTGCCAATCATATAGATAGAGTACTTTATTAATCCCAAAGGGAAATTTAAGTGTTACAGCAGCCACTTGACATAAATCAAAATACAAAAACAATGAGGTAGATAAAAGAAACAAATACAATTAAAGGCTGAATTATATACAATAACTAAATAGACTAATTCAAATATAAAAAATAAATAGAATAGCTAAAACTAGAATAGAGACTAGAGAACCATAACCATAACTATAATATACTATTTGCTGAGTATACACTGTTCAATTATGTTAATATGCTACAGTGTACTACAATGTACATTAGTGCAAGTCAGGTGGATATTTCTATGGTAGTAAGGTGCATGATTGTCCATGGATGTTAGAATTAAGTGTTCATTGATACTTGAATAATACAGTATACAAAATTGTAGAATTTTATTTCTTTTGTAGAGGGTCCACTCAACTAAAATGGCCTCCTTGGAATGAAATTGGTTCAGTGTAAAAAATAATAATAATTTTAACGCCCAGGTAAGTAAATCCCAGTTTTGACACCACAAATGGAGTTAGAATAGGGGGGTTGAGCCTCTCGCTTTCTGCCATAAACATTATTACTGATTTGTTATTATTTATTTTGTAGCCTGAAAAGATGCCAAACACATATGTCAGGTCAAGTAAGGTAGGTAGAGTTTGTTTCAAATTAGAGCAAAACAGAATTATGTCATCCACGTATAGGGCTATTCGATGTTCTATATTTCCAATTTTTATTCCTGCTTCGTTGATGTGTTTACGGATTGTCATAGCTAATGGCTCAATGGTCAAGGTAAACAGTAGGGGAGATAAGGGACAACCCTGTCTTGTTCCTCGATTAAGTTTAAAGGGAGTTGACATAAGCCTGTTAGTTAAAATTTCAGTTTGTGGATTAGAGGAGGGAAGTCGTACCCATCTAAGAAATTTTCCCCCTATACCGAACCTTTCTAGAGTTTCAAACAGGTACTGCCATTCTACTCTGTCGAAGGCCTTCTCTGCGTCCAATGACAGTATGTTAAGCACTCTTCTTATGTTGTGAAAACCCTGCCTTCCCTGTACAAATCCATTCTGGTCAGAGTGAACCATTTTAGGTAAAATTGGTTCCAATCTTTTAGCTAGATCCAGTCTATAAGATCCACATTGAGTCGATGGTTTTCCGGGTTTTAATAGCAGGGTAATTATTGCAATGTTGAGCGAGGGAGGAAGGGAACCCCTGTCAAACGATTCTTGGTACATATTGAGCAGGGGTGGTATTAGTTTAGTCTTAAAAATTTTATATATTTCAATTGGAATTCTGTCAGGTCCGGGAGTTTTTCCTCCTTTCAAACTGGTTATAGCTTCAGACAGTTCCTGGGCCCCAAGGTTAAGTTCTAATGAGCCTAGGGATTCTCTATCCAGGGGGGTAAATTCTAATGAATCCAGAAATTCCTTTTGTATATGCGGAACTGAATCTGGATATTCGGAGCTGTACAAGCTATGGTAGAATTCTAGAAAGGTGTTGTTTATTTCTTTTGGGTCAGAGGTTATCACCCCCTTATCTGTTTGAATTGAGTTTATTGCGTTCTCTATTTGCATCTGTTTAATGCGCCAGGCTAGTAACTTACCAGCTTTTTCACCTTGCTCATAATATGATTGCCTTAATCTCATCAAACTTTTTGTTGCCTTATTTGTAGATAACACATTATATTTAGCTCTCAGTTTGTGGAGCTCCCTAATTAGCTGATGGCAGGGATTTAGGAAAATTTGAGTTTTGATTTCTTTTATCGATTTTTCAAGTTGTTCCATTTCCAGTCTGTGATATTTGTGTTTAAAACTTATCATCTGGTCTCTTAAAAAGGCTTTAAAAGCTTCCCACCTCACAGCTGCAGATGTCTGGTCAGTGTTATAAGTAAAAATCTATTTGTGTTCCAATAAACTCTATGAATTCTGGATCCCTGAGCCACGTTGTCTGGAGACGCCATCTCGGGGAATAGTGCAAAAAGTTGGGGAATTTGAAAAGGAATGAAACTGAGAGGCATGCTCTGAGATTATTATGCTATCATACCAACAGCTTGTAATTTTGGGTATTAAATCGGCAGAGACTAAATAATAATCAATTCTGGAAAATGTCTGGTAAGTACTAGAGTAACAGGAAAATGTTAGCTGGTTGGGGTGCTTACTTCTCCAAGCATCGATCAAGTTAAAGTCTTTCATACATTGAATTAGCTCTTTTCTTGTTTGAGGGTGGGAGGTGTCTATCCCAGTAGATCTATCCAGCTCTGGTTGGAGTGCACAAATGAAATCCCCACCGATGATAAAATAGCCAGGCAGAGCAGCTAGTGTTAGGAATAGGTGTCTGAAAAAAGCTGGGTTATTGTTATTTGTCCCATACACATTAACCAGATTTAATCTAACTGAGAGAATTTCACATTGAATAATAAGATATCTGCCAAATCGGTCTTCAGTGGCACAAATAACTTGAAAAGGTACAGATTTATGTATGAGAGTGATTACCCCCCGTGGGTGTGAGCTGAGAGAGGCAGAAAAGACCTGGCCATGCCATCTCCTCTTCACTCTAATTACATCCGAAGAAGTTAAATGGGTCTTTTTAAATGACACTTTTTTTCAAGTTTGTTTAGTCCCCTTACATTCCAGGAGGTGAACTGTAGTTCAGAGGCCATAGTTAAGAGTTCCAGTGAATTCCAGTCATGTTAAATTGGATATTGCTTAAATTGGCTGCTAACGGGAAACACAACATAATAATGAAAAAAGAAATGTACAAATACCAGTAAATAACAAATAGAACACTGGGAACATAACTGAGTGTACTTCCCCAACTGAAATACACCCACCCACCCCAAAACAAACACATCCCAAGGAGCCCAAAAAAGAGCTCAACTACAGAGCTTCACTGGTCCACCCGAACCGTCGTCATGGTGAGGAATAGCATGCCTGACAGCCAGTGCGAAACCCCTCGTTGATCAGTAGTATAAACTATCACAGTCAAACCAAACCGATTAGTCTTTGTCTAATCTAGTTTTATGTACAATGCCACATAAAAAAATAAAATATCGTAAACCGACGCAAGATCAGTAGTGTGATCAGTGCAATGGGAACATACAGCTAGCGTTAGCTAATATTGTTCGTTTATGTCCACAAGGTGCTGTATTATGGAACATACCTACTGAGCAAAGTGTTCTTCAAAAGGTGTTATTGAGTTAGCGTTATATTGTCTTATTTACCTGCAGTTTCCCGGTTGTAGTTCCTTAGTTCCTGCACAAACTTCTCTGCCGCCGATACAGTGTCGAAAATGTGGTGTTTTCTTTTGTAGGTTACCAGAAGTTTAGCCGGGTGAACAATCACATTGCGCAGATCCGGGATGGAGAGGGAGGCCAGATCTTTCTTCACTTGGTCGATGACTTTTCTTCGCTTGAGGAGTCCGGCAGAGATGTCGGGGAAAAACATGACTCTTTGGTTATCCATATGTATGGCTCCCTTCATTCTGGCAGAATTCATGACCCGAGTCTTGTCTGCGTAGTTTAGTAATTTCATTATCACTACCATGGGCCGTAGGTTTTCTGCTGACTGTGCTTCGGCTACATTAGCTTTGCCAATTCTGTGTGCTCTCTCTACCAGCAGCGGCCCAGGAAAGTTATCTGTGGCAAGCACATCCAGTAGCCACTTCTCCAAAAATGAACATATATCAGTCCCTTCTTTCTTTTCTGGGAGACCTACCAGGTCTCCTGCATCAGACTGCTCAGCTCCGCGCCATAACCGGAAGTCCTAGCCTTGTGTGCATTTACATAACTGATCATTAGTAACTTATTAAGCTATGCCTGTTCAGCTATTTTAGCATACTCGCGGTTCATTTCTCAGTGTGATAGCATTTTGACTGTATTGACAGCAAAGTTTTATCATCAGAATCTGCACTGAGCTGCTGACTATCTGGAGCCTGTCTTTCTGCCGTGATCTAAATGATTTGCACTGTTAAAATCAGCCTTTATAGTCATTTAAATAATCAAAACCAAGTTTCCCTTGTGAAATAAGTTTAGGTCACTTCAATTGAGAAATATCTCAATGTCCGGGTAAGGCTACCAGCAAAACATGCATGTCAGTCAAAACTGCATTTAAGGTTGGGTGCTGATTTAAGCATAGGCTAACCCCACCTGCAATAAACTACAAGATGATAGTTTATTCTGTCATATAGCCGAACTGTGACATTCTGGGGCTGCTAAATAGGCTTTGTTTTCCATTGTGGGCATTCCCATCATGATTTATTATTATTTAGGCCTATTAGTCGCGCAAGATAGATCCATGGATAGCCTGACAGCGGTGAGGCTTGTGGCTAGCCTGTAAGAACCAAAGAAGGCCGATGGTTGAGAAAAATTTACAAGGATGTTAAGTCTGAAAATTGACAGTATTCATTTATACAAAGCCACTCCTGTGTTGTCTTGTGGCGTGCTTAGGGTCGTTTTCCTGGCACAGGTTTTCATCAAGGATCTCTCTGTACTTTGCTCCATTCATCTTTCCCTCAACCCTGACTAGTCTCCCAGTTCCTGCCACTGAAAAACAAAACATCCCCACAGCATGATGCTGCCAACCACCATGCTTCTCTGTAGGGATGGCGTTGGCCAGGTGATGAGCGGTGCTTGGTTTCCTTCAGACATGACACTTGGCATTGTGGCCAAAGAGTTCAATCTTGGTTTCATCAACCCAGAGAATCTTGTTTCTCATGTTCTGAGAGTTCTTTAGGTGCCTTTTGGCAAACTCCAAGCGGGCTGTCATGTGCCTTTTACTGAGGAGTGGCTTCCGCCTTGCCACTGTTGGGAAACAGACAGTTTTGTGTATTCTAAGTCCCGGAGGAAGGAGAAACCCCCATGACCATATGGGCCACCCCCATGACCATATGGGCCTTCATTCCTGTAAGTTTCGAGGTTTCCCCTCTTGGGGGAATTTCCACTGGGCCCCCCATGACCATTATGGATTTGAATGGTCCAATCGGAAGGAAGCACAGCCCCTTATCACCAATCAGAGGCAGTGCTCCCTTTCGACAACAGAATTCCACTATATGCAAATGTCAATGTACTAAAAACTGTATAAATCTAATTACGCATGAGTACCTGTTGAACTTTCTCGCTGAGTTGTTTCCGTAGCCGGCTGCGTGATAAATCTTCCTGTTTTTACTACGAACTTCTGATCTGCTTCTTCCTGGGATAACGGTCATTTTACTTGTTTTTGGTAATATCTTGAATAACCAACACCACTCTACCATAAAGGCCTGATTGGTGGAGTGCTGCAGAAATGGTTGTCCATCTGGAAGGTTCTCCCATCTCCACAGAAAAACTCTGGAGCTCTGTCAGAGTGGCCATCTGGTTCTTTGTCACCTCCCTGACTAAGGCCTTTCTCCCCCGATTGCTCAGTTTGGCTGGGCAGCCAGCTCTAGGAAGAGTCCTGGTGGTTCCAAACTTCTTCCATATAAGAATGATGGAGGTCACTGTGTTCTTCGAGACCTTCAATGCTGCAGAAATTTTTTGTAGTCTTCCCCAGATCTGTACCTCGACACAATCCTGTCTCAGAGGTCTATGGACAATTCCTTCGACTTCATGGCTTGGTTTTTGCCCTGACATGCACTGTCAACAGTGGGACCTTATATAGACAGGCATATGCCTTTCCAAATCATGTCCAATGAATTGAATTTACCACAGCTGGACCCCAATGAAGTTGTAGAAACATCTCAAGTATGATCAATGGAAACAGGATGCACCTGAGCTCAATCTTGAGTGTCATAGCAAAGGGTCTGGATACCTACAGTCCCCTCCAAAAGTATTGGAACAGCAAGGCCAATTCCTTTGTTTTTGCAATACACTGAATACATTTGGGGTTGAGATAAAAAGATGAACATGAGACAAGAGTTCAGAATTTCAGCTTTTATTTCCTGGTATTTACACCTAGATGTGTTAAACTACTTAGAACATATCAGACCACCCAATTTTTAGGTGAGCAAAAGTATTGGAACAGAGAGTATTTAAGTAAATGAAAGCAAATAACACTTAATATTTGGTAGCATATCTCTTTCTTGCAATAACTGCATCAAACCTGCGACCCATTGACATCACCAAACTGTTGCATTCTTCTTTTGTGATGCTTTTCTCCAGGCTTTTACTGCAGCCTCTTCAGTTGTTGTTTGTTTCAAAAGGGGGGGGGGGGTTCCCTTCAATCTCCTCTTCAGGAGATGAAATGCATGCTCAATTGGGTTAAGGTCTAGTGATCGACTTGGCCAGTCTAAAACCTTCCACTTTTTCTCCCTAATGAAGTCCTTTGATGTGTTGGCAGTGTGTTTTGGGTCATTGTCTTGCTGCATGATGAAGTTCCTCCCAATTAGTTTGGATGCATTTCTCTGTAAGTTGGCAGACAGAATGTTTTTGTAGACTTCTGAATTCATCCTGCTGCTACCATCATGAGTTACATCATCAATAAAGATTAGTGAGCCCACTCCAGAAGCAGCCATGCAAGCCCAAGCCATGACACTTCCTCCACCGTGCTTCACAGATGAGCTTATATGTTTTGGATCATGAGCAGATCCCGTCATTCTCCACACTTTGGCCTTTCCATCACTTTGGTAGAGGTTAATCTTGGTCTCATCAGTCCATAAAACTTTGTTCCAGAACTTTTGTGGCTCATCTCTGTACTTCTTTGCAAACTGTAATCTCGTCCTCCGATTCTTACTACTGATGAGTGGTTTGCATCTTGTGGTATAGCCTCTATATTGCTGCTCTCTAAGTCTTCTTCGAACAGTTGATTGAGATACCTTCACCCCTGTCCTGTGGAGATTGTTTGTGATGTCACTGACTGATATTTTGAGGTTTTTCTTCACAGCTTTCACAATGTTTCTGTCATCAACTGCTGTTGTTTTCCTTGGTCGACCTGTTCAATATCTGTTGCTCAGTACGCCAGCGGTTTCTTTCTTTTTCAGGACATTCCAAGTTGTCATACAAGCTATCCCCAATGCTTGTGTAATGGCTCTAATGTAAAAGCTTGCTTTTCTCCCAAAGACAGCTCTCTGATCTTCATGTTAGTTTATCTTTTATAACACAAATGATATGTTCTAAGTTGTTTAACAAATCTAGATAAAAATACCAGGAAATAAAAGCTGAAATTCAGATCTGTTATCTCATGTACATCTTTTGACCTCAAACTCAATTGTCTTCAGTGTTTAGCAAAAACAAAGGAATTGACCTTGCTGTTCCAATACTTTTGGAGGGGACTGTATATAAATGTGATATTTCAGCTTTTTATTTTTAATAAATTTGCAAAAATTTCTAAAACCCTGTTTTCACTTAGTCATTATGAAGTATTGTTTGTAGATTGATGAGAATAAAAATTAATTTAATCAATTTTAGGATAAGGCTGTAACGTAACAAAATGTGTAAAAAGTGAAGGGGTCTGAATACTTCCTGTAGGCACTGTAGTTCTATAAAGAACCATAGTGGCTGAAAGAACCATCAGAGGTCTTAATGATTTTTTGCAATTAAACAAAGGGCTTCTGCAATTAAGTAAAGGGTTCTTTAATAAAAATAAAAAGGAGGCAACTGAATGTGCTCGTGACTCCAGTCTGATTCTTCACTTCAGCTGTCATCTTGACTGAAGGCAGGTCTACTAAGGCAAACAATGAAAGATAATCTACCCAAAAATATTTATATGAATTGATTTAAAAAAGCAATTGCTGCTTCTTCTTCTAGTAGTGTAAATATTTTTTCAAAACTTTTTTTTCACAAACATTGAGTCAGCAACAGAAAACGTAAATACTACAGGGATAAAATCAAATAGTACATGTTGTGTAAATGATATTGAAGATCATGTAGGTCTTGAGTGTGATGAAATAGTCCATGTAGCAACATTTTCTGAACAGTTCAGTCAGTTAAAAGGAAGTATACAGAGAAACTTTGCTTTTTGTGTTTGACACCATAGGATAAACACAATATTTCCAAAATGGTTATTCATAGCATTTCCCAGGAGGTCAAAATATTGATAGAACTGTTCATTGAACAGTACAGAGATCTTCTGAAGACTTGTCTTAATGAGGTACATATATAGGTTGACAGTAATTCTAATCTTAAGGAGCATGTTGTCATGGTTCTGTGTTCCTGTCTGTGTTTTCCTTGTTGGGCTGCCAGATGGCGACACTTCTGTTTTGTGTCCTGCTCCCCCTGTTTAATTGTATGATTGTTTTCAATTGTCCAATCATTGTTTTCTGGCTGTCTCGTTTTCCCTTCCCTTTCCGTGGCCTGATTGTTCATGGTGCCCTCCTGTGTCTCGTAAGTGTCTGTCTATTTAAGTTTCCATGCGCTTTTGGATTTTTTGGATTCTCTTCGTTCTGTGTTTGAAGTTTTCCTTTGTTGTTTGAAGAGTCGCCCTGCGAGGCCTTTTGTTCCCTTTGTTCCCCTTTTGTTAAGTAAAGTCTTTTGTTCTTACCCTTTTGTAGTTTGAGTTTTTCCCCCTCTGCATTTGGGTCCTAACCCTCCACTGCACCCTGACACATGTAGCCTCAGATTACAAATTTGAAAGGAGTTGTGTGAAAGAATTTGGTTTAGTAGAACCTGTGGAGTACTTCTTAGGATTTGACTGGAGTGGGGAAAAATAACCTTTCCAATATATACTTATTTCAGAAGTCTTAGACATGCATTAAAGAGGAAATATTCCATTCCATATTATAAGTTTTCACTCTGTCCAACAGCAGAATGGACTGAAGGAGACAAGTTAACTTATTTCAGTGATTGATCTGCCAAAAAGACATCAATTTGTCAGTTCTAGCAGCTCTGACAACCAGATACAGCTACAGTCATATACAGATGAGTTTGAAATTATGAACAGCCTTGGTTAAAAAAAATGATTCACAAAATATCCCGCTTTTACTTCATTATTGGGAATGTCCCACTGAAGTATAGGTCACAACTTCAGAGCATACATGTAGCTGTAATAGTCAGACTGTTGTAAACGCATGGCTATGAGCCAATCCTACAGCCCCTCATCCGTGATCTCATAGAGTTACAGAATAAAGGGGTGTCATTGACTGTTGATGTACAAACACAAATTCTCACTTTTCCATCTCATCTGAGAACTTCTCAGCACATACTTTGCTCATGAGTTAATTCGTCACTTCTATGTTGTCACAATGTTGTCTTCATACTTCTGATGCCCACAGCCACCATTTAAAGTCACCAAACTCTAAAACACTCTATGAAGTGACAAAATCACAACCCCTCCCCCCCTCGACTTGATGCATGACCTTTTAGAAGGTGCACAAGTTCTCAGGTTGATCTTGCAAAACCTAAGGCCGTGGAAAAACTTCACACTTCAACAGCTGAAGGCACAACTTGAGGTGTTCCCCTTAGACAAATTGACATAACATACAAACCTATACATTGAGGCTGTCGGTGCTGCAGGGAGTGGCATTCAAGGAAAGGCTGTAGAGAAACTCCTGTTGTTCCATAGTCTGCCCTTTCTCATTGGAAGCTTCATTCCTGAAAATAGTACTTGCTGGGGTCTGCATCTCCTACTGCGAGCAATCTCTGACATACTTGCTCCTGTAATTAAGAGCTGGCTGAGTCCTCTAACTGCTCTCATAACAGAATTCTTGATCACTTTTCAGAGCCTTTTCCCAGATAACTTAACTCCTTTTGGTTTACTACCCACGGTTGACAGAGACCTTTGGCCCATTTGGTGTTTAAGACATGAGGCAAACATCTTCATTTCAAACATCTCTCATCCATAGGTAACAACTACCAAACTATTGCCAAAACCCTTGCAAAGTGCTATCAAATAAAACAGTGCATGGGAATCCCAAACTAGTGGCACTTTGGGCTCAGAACCAGTCCTCGGCATGGACGGATTATCATGACCATGGGCCCTGGACACAAACTCACCACGGACCCCTACACATGCAAATACATGTGCACTGCGTGTGCCTTCCCCAAGCACAGAGAGTTTGGTCACACAATAGCACAGGGCAACCCACAACCACACAGCATGTATTACTTTGAAATTATATTTGTTATTTTGAATGTTAAATTACTGCCATTTTAGGTCTGTTTTGTTCTATACATGCCATGTACAGCACAGTATCTTTAGGAGTCAAAACATACACCTTAATTTAAATAAAACCACCAACAACAAACCATGAAAGAATACATAAATGAACATAAAATGTAGTACAGAGCCACAGCTACGACCACACAAAACCACAGTGAAAAATATCCTACCTAAACCACCAGCTTTCTTCTGGCCTTCTTTTGAAGAGAAGTCATTTGAAGTCATCAAGTCGTCAAAGTCCAACTCCCAGACGAGTTCTGATTCAATGGCCATGAGTGACAGCATGTTCAGGCGTCTCTGTGTCATCCTTGTCCTTAGTTCATTTTTAATCCTGGACATTTGCGAAAAGGACCGTTCTCCCTCGCAGTTGCTGACAGGAAGCGTCAGATACAGTCTTAACGCAATGTATACGTTGGGAAATGTGAAGCTCAACCTCAACAAAACTGAACTGCTCTTCTTCCCCTACAAGACCTCCTTACTACGTGAGCTCTCAATCACGGTTGATGGCACCACAGTGACTCCCTCACTCTGCAAAGAGCCTGGGGGTGGTCCTGGATGACTAACTGGACCACAAGGAGCACATCAAGGCAACATTATGGTCCTGCAGATTCCTTCTGTGCAACATCAGAAGGATTTGACCATACCTGACTTCACACTCTACCCAGCTGCTCGTCCAGGCTACGGTGACCTCCCACCTTGATTACTGCAACTCTCTCCCTGCAGGCCTGCCAGCTTGTGCCATACAGCTACTACAGATGATCCAAAATGCCGCTGCCTGACTCATCTACGCCCTTCCCAAATTCTCCCACGTCACTCCTCTGCTGCGATCACTCCACTGGCTACCGGTCGCTGCCAGGATCCAGTTCAAAGCCCTGACCCTCGCCTACACTGCAGCCGACAGGACAGCACCTATCTACTTGCAGGACATCATTCGATCCTATATGCCTGCTCGACCACTCCGCTCTGCAGCAGCAGGGTGCCTTGTACCCCCTCCCACCTGACCAAAGGGATCACAGAGCTTCTCCACCCTAGCTCCCCAGTGGTGGAACAAACTCCCCGTCCCTCTTCGAACCTCCCCCTCACTACCCATCTTCCGCCGTGGCCTGAAGACTCATCTCTTCAGACTATACCTGGACTAACGACCACCACGCTGTATATTTCACTCTAAACCCCCCCCCCCCCCCCCCCCCCCCCCCCCCCCTTGTCATGACACTTGTTACATGTTGCCCCATCCCAGCACTTTTTGGTAATTTGTATTTGTCCTAATACTGTAGCTTATTCTTCTGCCTAGTTGGCTTTGCAGAGGTTAGGTCTGAATAGTGTTCACTGTGTGAACTAAACTGTGTTCTTGGCTAGAAATAGCTGTACAAAATAAGTATTGTATCTTATTGAACCTGTGTTTTGTAGTTGTCCAAGACCATGAAATGCACTTTTTGTAAGTCGCATTGGATAAAAGCGTCTGCCAAATAAATGTAATGTAATGTAATGTAAATATTGACTGTAATCCACAATCGAGCATTGTTTTCAGAAGTTTTGATGGAGGCATGTTCAGTCCATCAGGTCTAATGAAAGATCTGAAGTGAATCAGTTCATCGGCAAGACTTCTGTCCAAATCAGAGGGATAGGCAGAGGAAAGCGTGTTCGCTTTGTCAATTACTTCACTGTCTGATGCAGCCTCCGGCATGAACAGAACCCCAAACAAATCACATAGGTGCTTGTATGCATCAAGTCTATGGCCAAGACAGCTGACTAACTTATCGATAACCACATTAAATGTTTATACTTGGAATTAGCTTTTCCCATCAAATAAAGCATCATTTTCTGCACTGTCATCTTCAAATCTTTTGCACTTTCTGGTGCGCTGGAGATTTGTACATCTGGCACATACCTGGTACAGCTAATGCTTCCCTTACAAAGTCTGCAAAATGATCTCTTTGCAAAATGATTTCTGACACAAAATCACGAAGAGACATAAGAAGCTGCACTGCTGTCATGAGGTCTATGTCCGCTTTTTGAAGCTGCAAACTTGTCATGTGGAATCGAGTAAGAATAGTATTCCAGGAATTAGCCATAAATGCAGTTTCCAGTTTATCTAATTTTACACCGAGTGTGCTGGCTTCACTTCGGGTGTCTCTTTTCTCATTTTCATCTGCAGATATGCTCTCTAAGGCCTCCCTTATTTTACAGTAGTTTTGCCAAAGAGCTTTAGTGGAGTCAGCTCAGCAGCTCCACAAAGTGTTTGATAGTGACTTTAATGTTAAGTCTATATGGATATCAGAGTTCCGAAAAACTCGCCCCCACCTATGTGTAGATGCACAGCTGCATGTGTACAATGATTGCAGTAAATCAAAATACTGTCCCACCTCTGGACTGCTGGCCTCTATGCTGTTTACACCTACTAAGTTTAAAGAATGGGCAACACAATGCACATAATGGATTAATGGGTTTCTTTGCTTCAAGTGCGCCTGCAGTCCATTGTACCGCCCCGACATGTTGCTGGCATTATCAAATGATTGGCCTCTATAATTAGATAAGTCCAGCCCAAGACTGTCCACCATGGCAGCCACACAATCTGCCAAACTTTGTCCTATATGGCTCTGAATTGGCTCAAAAGCCAGAAAACGTTCCACTGTCTTACCTTGCTTGCTGACAAATCTAAAGATAAATGTTGAGATAGGTCGGGAGTTGAATCTACAATGACAGAGAAATATTTCGCCACACGAAGCTCTTCTACAATTACTTGCCTGGTTTTTTCTCCCATTAACTCAATGAACTCTTCACATGTTGTTGATGATAAGTATGAGACGCTCCCTCTGGCCCTCTGACCATATGTTTTAATGTGTTCTGCCAGAAATGGGTCAAATTTGGATATTAACTCTAAAATCCCCATATAGTTTCCGTTGTGTGGCGATCCCAGGAGCTCGTCATTTCCTCTAAATGCCAGTCCTCTTTCTCCTAAAAACTTGATCACTGCCACAACACGTCGTAGAACATCCCTCCAATATTGCTTCACATCCAAAGTTTGCTTTATTAGGGCTGAGTCAATTGCCAGTGCCACTCAACCTCCGCATCAGTATTAGCATGTTGGACATATGGTCTGGGCTCCTCTCGTGTTCAGAAATGCGGTGCGGATGTTTCCAGTCGCAAAAACCGTCCACAAATGCATTCTTTTTTGTCCCAAAAAGTTTGCAGGCGAAGCAGAATACATGTCCAGTTGATGGTGAATATAACAGCCATTCTCGTGGTGCTAGTTGTCCATTAGGCAATCGACTACACAACATGTCATTTGTTAACAAATAAACCCGACCACCTAGTCCACACTCTCTTGCCGATGCGGGGTATTTCGCTCGTCTGTTGTGAAATGAAGAGGCCCCTCTTTCAGTGAGAATCGTTTCTATTTTGTCACTGGATATATTTCCCCACAGCGCAGGATCCGTAACAGTCTCACAACAGGACTAGTCTTCATCCCCCATCTGATGTACTGCACTCTGGTCAGGTTCATTTTCATTTTTCCTCCACAGGCGCTGTGAGAGGGCGCAGCCAACTTCCCTCTGTGCCCGGGCTGGTAGTGCTAGCATTATTACATTATAGGCATTTAGCAGACGCTCTTATCCAGAGCGACGTACAACAAGTGCATAGGTTTCATGATGTAGAGGCGCAAAAGAAACACTAGAGTGAAGTAAGGATCGTAGTGCCAGAAGTGACCACATCGATCAGGACTCCAACCCTGTAGAGTAAGCTTGTTCAGCAAGCAAGAATCCTACCAAGTACAAACTAGCACTGGAATCACACCTAATCATACAAAAATAATCCTGCCAGATACACTAACAATCAAATTATCCTAGCTAGGTACAGTGAGCTGAACTATAGGCTAGGGAGGGGTGGGGGAGAGGTGCAGCCTGAAGAGATGAGTCTTCAGTCTGCGTTTGAAAGTGGTGAGATTCTCTGCTGTTCTGACCGTCACGGGGAGGTCATTCCACCAGCGAGGGGCCAGGACAGACAGCAGACGGGAGCGGGAAGTGCAGACGCGAAGAGGGGGAGGTGCCAAGCGTCCAGAGGTGGCAGAACGGAGAGGTCTGGCTGGTGTGTAGGGTCTGATGATCCTCTGAATGTACCCTGGTGCTGACCCCTTAGCTGCCTGGTATGCAAGCACCAAGGTCTTAAATTTGATGCGAGCCATAACAGGCAGCCAGTGGAGGTCAGTGAGCAGGGGGGTGACATGGGAATGTCTGGGGAGGTTGTAGACCAGACGCGCTGCAGCATTCTGGATGAGCTGCAGGGGTCTGATGGCGGATGCTGGCAGACCAGCCAGTAGCGAGTTGCAGTAGTCCAAGCGGGACAAGACCATCGCTTGAACCAGGAGCTGGGTTGCGTAGGTGGTGAGGAAGGGGCGGATTCTCCGGATGTTGTACAGGAAGAACCTGCACGTTCGACTCACCGCCGTGATGTTCTGGGAGAGGGACAGTCTGTTGTCCATCACCACTCCAAGGTTTTTTGCGGTGGGTGATGATGACACCACAGTGTCCCCCAGGGAAATAGAAAAGTCAAGAAGGTTAGAGGATGGAGCAGGGATGAAGATCATCTCCGTCTTGCCTGGGTTCAGCTTAAGATGGTGGTTATCCATCCAGCTCTGGATGTCCCTCAGGCAAGCAGAGATGCGAGCAGAGACCTGAGTGTCAGAGGGCGGGAAGGAGAGAAAGAGTTGGGTGTCATCGGCATAACAATGATAGGACAACCCATGGGCAGAGATTACAGGACCAAGAGATTGGGTGTACAGGGAGAATAGGAGGGGACCAAGGACAGAGCCCTGGGGAACTCCCACTGTGGCGTCAGTAGGAGTGCAGTCTTCCTGCGAACTTGGGCTAGCAGTGCAGGCATTAGCATCCAGGTCGTCCCCAGGAGGCAGTGCTATAGCACCGGCACCACTGCTAACAGTAACAGCTTAAGTGTGGCTCAGTTTTTGGTAACAAACTTTGGAGAAAAGGCACAAAGGACTGAAAACAGGGTTGGTCCGCACAAGTTGGCATTGGTTTATATTATTACATCTCAAAAAGTCACAAAGCACACTATAGTTCCAGGTCTGTTAACACATTGTGCCAGTTAAAAATCTTATTGTGCTGGTTTAAACAATTTTAAGAGACTGTGCAGATATTGTCATGGCAAATACTGGCTTCTGTACACCATCATTTAAATGACAGTATAAAAAATAAGCCCAACCAATACTAAATTTTTCGGGCCCATACCAACAGGTAGAACTAAAACATATCCAATAACAATATACTGGCTGCTATTTTTTTGGTTCAAATAAAAACATTTCAGAATCAGAAACAGGTTTATTGCCAAGTAGGTTTTCACGTACAAGGAATTTTCTTTGGTCTGATGATGCGTAACAGTAAACATAAAAATAAAATAAAATAAACATAGTGCAATAAACATAGACATAGTGCAAACAATAAACATAGTGCAAGTATAAACATAGTGCAAAGGAAAAAGTGTTATAAGAATAGGTAGAAGTACTATATGTCTATTTGGTGTCCGTGGGGGACAGACAGACAGTTATCCTAACCCCCACGGACACCAAATAGACATATAGTACTTGTACCTATTCTTATTCTTAACACTCTTTCCCTTGCACTATGTTTATACTTGCACTATGTTTAGTAAAACGTCCAATTTGGTAATCAAATAGACATGTACTGGAGGTTTTATATTTTACAATGAACAATAACTTTAACTTCTTCAGAATAACAATCTAAAACACCAAATGCTCACCTATGTTACACTGCTCTGCCAACTCAGTGCTATAGCAGTATTGTGAACAACGGAGTCTGCTGGACTGTCTTTTTTTCACTCTTTGAATGAAGCTGAAAGTGTTTTTCATGGCTTTAGGGTAGTCCAAGTGTAAAGCATATGACAGCCCAAACAAGAGGCAAAGTGCTTGAGGTAGGTTCTGGAGATTGTCCATTACAATACCTCCCTCAACAATGATGGCAGTAGACACTGGGTCACGGTGGAGATGATTTGGAGAGATAGGCACATCTTCTCTGATGACAGTCAGCACCCCAACAGATACTTGTGCCCAGGCCTCATCACTGTCAAAATCCCGTATAAAACCAAACAAAAACAACATTACAACAGGGAAATGTTGACAGGCATGATCAATTGTCACCGTGTCATCTGTCCTGCCTACACCGCCTTCCAGCCTTGCCTATTAAGTTTTCACTTCATATGCACCTGCATTTAGCAGTTTTATCAACATTAGTAGGCCTAAAACATTTTTAACCAGTTTACAGGTGTCCAGTAAAGAACATGAAAGAAATGAAGTATTGAAGTCTTCCTCATATTCAATTTCCTTTGCTGTCCTCGCTGGCTTGTACTAGCTAGTGTATGTGTGGGAGAGAGATGTTCTACCTCTTGTGCAGAATACACCACCGCAGCATGGCAAGCGGGCTTAGCACTGTTGAGCTCAGTAGTGCAACCCAGTGACATGGACTACAAACGGAGTTAGTTCAATGTATGGCTGCTTCATCGTATGGGTGATGCTACTAGCCTAGCTCATGTGAAGCGAGGAAAATACACCTTTCACCATTCAAGATTCAAGATTCAAAAAACTTTATTGTCTATCACATAGTGTTAGAAAATTGTCTTAGGTTACGGGCTCAAAAACAACATAAAAACATACACCCATGAAAGGCTCACATAAAATTACATTAAAAACACAAACAATTCCATAAATAAATAATAGTTGTGCAAAGCTGCATTGAAATGTAGTGACAGTCTATTTGTCCTTATTTAAAATGGATATTGCAGTGGGAATGAAATAGTTTTTGTGAGATTTCTTTTTGTCCAGAGGTACTCTGAAGCGGTGGCCTGATGGGAGTAGCTGAAAGGAGTGGTGAAGGGGGTATGAAGGGTCCTTAGTGATGGAGTCTGCCTTTCTTTTTACTGTGTGATTGTAAAGTTCTGAGAGTTGGGTCCGAGTGGTGCCGTTGATTTTGGTTGCTTGCTTGATGATTCTTGTGAGTTTTTTCTTGCTTTTCTCTGTGAGGAAGTTGTACCAGGATTCAATGTTGAATGTGAGGACTGATTTGATGAGTGTACTCGGTATACTGCTGTTAAAATGTCTTGTCTGACATTAAAACACTACAACCTCCTCAGGAGAAACGTGCTGTTGGGCTTTTTTGTAGACCCCGTCCACATGTTGTGTGAAGGACCGGTGGTGGTCGATCTCAGTGCCCAGGTACTTAAAGATCTCGACCTGTTCCACCACCTGCCCCTCCAGCCTGGGTGGTCCAGAGAGAGGGTGTGGGGTGTCAGGTGCCCGGCGCCCCCACAACACAGCTCCTTGGTCTGTTCAGTTCCAGGGAGCTGTCCTGGAACCAGAGGACCATGGTGTCCACATACTGCCTATATGTGGACTGGGAGCGCTCGTCTGTCAGGGGGGCCACCAGGGCCATGTCATCTGCATATTTAAAAAGTTACAGTCCGTTGCTATTGTAGGTGATTTCGTTTTGTATATGGAGAAGAGGATGGGTGACAAGACACAGCCCTGTGGGACCCCCGTATTTAAAACAGTGTTGCTGGATTTAAAACCATTCACTCTGACATGTTGGGGTCTGTCATTTAAAGTCGGACTGAAATTGCTTCGCTTATATTTTGTACTACCCTTGGTGGTAAAATAGGCAGTGTCAGCTGTATTATCAAATCATTTACAATTTATAATTTTTTGTTTTGAATTATAGAAATTGGTGTTTCCACATTTTTTAAATTGCTGCTTCTTGATGTCAGGAAGCGGTCTCATTTGCATGCAGCCTATCACAGCGTGTATTTGCTTATGATTGACACTGAGGGCTAGGCTGCATTTGCCATTGTCAAGTCTGGCAAACATGGCACCTTGCAAGCAGCACTGTTGTGTTGAAGGATGCACAAATACTGACTCACTACACGCAATCCCGAAGGACACAAATGTAAAAAACAAGTGGGTAGAATTTTTATCAGGTTCATTAGTGTCAAACAACACAAGAGTCTGCAGTCTGCATTTTAAACCAGACGACTTTTTGAATTGGGCGCAAAAACAGAGTGGATTTTGCAAAGAACTGCGACTGAACCCTTGAGCAGTCCCCCCACAATTCGATCAAGCACATTACAGAGCAGTACGGAGGATAACCACAAAGTAAGTTTCTTATATTATTATATTTTGGATGTATAAGTACTGAGTGTATGAATTACCTTTGCCTGGCTTACAAGGAGAATAGCCTTACAGCTACATTCGCTAACGTTAGCTGGCATAGCTGAAAAGCAAGAAATATAAAGCAACAATTCAGGAAAGCCAAATATTATTTATCTAGCTAGCTACAGAGATTTGTTGACTTTGTGCAATATGGCAACTCATTTAGCTTTACCTATCTACTGAAATGTAGCCTGTCACCCTATTATTTTATCTTCATGACTGTCATAGTCAACATTTTCCCACCATCCGCACTTTTATTTTTTTCCCGCCATTGTAATTTGAGTTCGCCTGAGTTCATTGTACTAGCCTACTGGGAGGGAATGCTGACTTCAGCTGACTACTTTTCTGTCATTTTAAAATGTATTTTTTAAATAACTTTGCGGTTCATTGGTAAACGAAGTGATGCCGCTTGCCAGACCGAGACACGCACCAGTGACGTGGGTTGTCAAACGAAACCAAGACGGGGTTTCAGAACAGTGGGCCCACTAGCTGTCACTCAAAACGCAAGGAGTACGCCCTCGACCCCTCCCACGCAGTATCCGACCTCCATAGTAACGTGATAGTAACATTTTTGTGATGTCCAAAAGTATACATTTTTATCATTTAAAAAAAAAACATTTTAAAACCATTTAAAAACAATTTTGCAATGGTATAGAATATATATAATGATACAGTATTTCAAATTTCAGTCCGACTTTAAAAAATCCTTAATCCATAAAACCAGTGTTGTGCTGACTTGGAGGCAGTGCAGAAGTGTGTTTGTGTTTACTGTATTAAAAGCAGATGAAAAGTCCATGAATAAAATCCTGACGCATGAGTTTGGAGAGTCGAGGTGCCTAGCCACTGTATCCAGAAGAGTTAGGCTGGCATCCTCAACTCCCCGTTTCACCTTGTAGGCAAACTGGAATGGGTCCAGCCTCTCGCCCACCATGGTGGTAAGCTCCCCAGTGACCACCCTCTCCATGCACTTGCAGAGGATGGAGCTGAGTGCCACAGGCCTGAAGTCGTTCATGGCTTTGGCATGGGGCTTTTTGGGAACAGGGATGATGGTTGTCTCCTTCCATGCCCTGGGGACGAAGCTGGCGTTCAGGAACAGCTGGAAAAGCTGTGCCACCACACTGCCCAACTGAGCCGCGCACTCCTTCAGTATGCGGCCCTTGAGCCCGTCTGGTCCGGGAGCTTTCCTCGGGTGTAGCTTGGAGAGGATGGAGACGACCTTCTGCTCCTCCATGCTGATTGGTGCAGGGGCACAGCTGGTGTTGGTCGGGGTCTAGTCCTCCACGGGGTCAGTCCTGTTGAACCTGGTGTAGAAGGTGTTCAGCTGCTCTGCGAAGGAGGTGGGGTCTGGGCACTGTATCTGGGCTGGAGCTCTGCCCATCATGGTGTTGAGACCCTGCCACGCCTCCCTCGCATTTCCCCTGGTGAACCTCTCCTCCATTTTATTTTTGTAGCGGAGCTTGGCCAGCTTGGTTTTGTGCTTCAGCTCCCTTTTCAGTTCATTGACACGTTTTTTGTCTCCCTGTATAAATGCCATTTTTTTTGAGGTTGAGACAGTGTTTCAGCTCTGTGGTGACCCAGGGCTTGTTGTTAGGATAGAGTCTGACCTGTTTAGTTGGAATGACACTGTCAGTGCAGAATGACATGCATGAGCAGATGGAGTCATTGAGCATGTTCAGGTCACCCTCACTACTCTGGAAGAACATCCCCCAGTCAGTGAGCTCAAAACCCCCTCAGCGTTTCCACAGAGTCATTATTCCACACCTGGATGGTTTTTGAATGGATCGTTAATCAGATTAACCTACAGGGTCCAAGTTAAACTACGCTGTCGTTCCCTGCACTTGGAACTGTACTCCCCTCTAGGATTTTCAACACACTTGTTCCTGGGCTTGGTTATACACTTTGTTGTACGTCGCTCTGGATAAGAGCATCTGCCTAATGCCTGTAATGTAATGTAATTTAATCTTATGTGTTTTCAATTTTTGTCTGTATTTTGGCAGCAGTAATATTACATTATGGTCTGAGAAACCAAGTGGAGGGCAGGGCTTGGAAACATATGCGTCGGGTATATTTCCGAAACATAAGTCCAGCGTTCTGTCCAGTTGCATTGAAGATGTGACATACTGCTCCAATTGTGGGAATAGCGTAGTGACGTTGCAACTGTTGAAATCCCCAAGCAGAAAGACAGGCTGATCAGCTGCTCTGGAGACAGCGTTGTTGTAGATGTCTGCAATGCATTCAGCTGCGAGCGCATTGTCAGGGCCAGGGACATAGCCAAGAACGACAGTCAATTAGATAGATAGTAAGGACAGAACGACACAGTCATGATTTTGTGGTGCCGTGAGCAGTCGGTCTCACAAACTGTGAAGTTAGTTGCCCATTTGTCACCATCTCCATATGCATCTAAAAATTTTAAAAAGATTTTTTGAGGGTATTTCCGCTTTATTCAATAGTGACAGTAGAGAGACAGGAAAGGCAGGGGAGAGAGAGGCGATGACATGCAGCAAAGGGCTCCCTCAAATCAAATCCCGGCCGCTGTGGTTAGGACTCAGCCTTGATATGTTATACGCCTCTAACAGGTGAACTACCAGGCACCCCAAATGCATCTACAGTTAAAACTCAGACCTTGTTTATGTTTTTTTTTATCTTGACTCATCATAAATATGCAAGGTCTTGTACTTAAATAACTCAGTTTTGGAAATGAAAGGTGTATTTCTCTCACTTCACAGGAGCTAGGCTAGTAGTTTCACCCTGCTGGCATACACTGAACTGTCACAGTTAGCATGCAGCCCATGCCCATCTTTGTACTGAACTCACAGGGATATAATTGGCATTAATCTTTTTATCTGAATCTCAGTAAGATACCGGCAAATACAAAGCATATTTCCCCACAACTCTGTGTGCCCCTCTAAGATGTAACTATAGCCGCGTTTCCACCAAAATTACCCGGAACTTTCAGTCCCAGGAACTACTTTACCAGGAACTAAAAGGTTCCTTCAGCCAATGGTTGTCTGCGTTTCCACTGGGGTCTAAAGTACCGCGAAGATTAGGCAAATTAGCCCACTGACGTTGTCATCGGTCCATCTGTCATATGATTTCTTCTGTAACCCCATACTCCCACCGAAGTAGCCTACATTATTTTCTAATAACCGGGACAGCCCGGAGGGGTTTATTCCACATATATACAACGGGTTAGCAACAATGACTATATATGGTTACTTTTGTATTTATTGATTTTCATATATCCTCTCAAACACATTCATTAACAGCAGAAAACATGCACACGTTGTAAACAATTTGCTGTTTTATTACTTTCTCGTCGTCAATTCCATATAGGCTAATCGCAAAATGACAAGAATAGAACGAAAACTCGGACTTGCGTGAAAATGTAAATTAGTAGTGGTATAGCCACCGTTTGCTTTCCTTCGAAGTTACTGCTAGCCGAGCAGCGAAGTGTGCCCTCCAGATGCGAACCATGCACCATAAATGAGTCCATAGTCTTCCTGGTCTTTTCGTGGAATTGAAAAATGGCAGTAAAATTGAGTAAAATTACGGCAGTCTGAAAAAGCTAAAGGGAAGATTACTAGAATTAACCTGTTATTTTACCCGGATAAAACGTGCGGAAGGTGATTTCCAGTTTGCTTTTACTGTATCACCAATGTGAATTACGCAGAACTACCGCATACCTCACATAACTGTATCAAACGTTTTGATTCAATTAATGGGCTAACAAAGAAAATCCGGAAGAAAATATTCAGCAACCGAATTAATCCGTTTGAATGTTTTAGTACGTAATATGCTGTCCCAGCACGAATGCTTAGCATTTTATAAAACGAATACTAAAGCAAGAAAAGAACAGAAGAGCACACGTTATAATTCCAAGACGTTGGCAGGCTATAACCAAAACTAGGCTACTGCGCTGCATAACATACAAGTTTGATTTTAAGTTATTATGAAAATAAATCGGGTTGCGCCGGCATATTTTCAAACATGGCGGGTAATGGCGGAAAATAAATACAACACAAGTGCTGCGAGTACTCGACCAATCAGAAATGTTCAGCGCTGCAAGCTCCACCCAAAAGGTTCCTGTACTTTCGGAAAGTACTACCCCCCGAGCAGGAACGTTTTGGGGGGTAAAACAAAGCCCCCAGAACTAAATTTAGACCCTAGTTCCTGCGGTGGAAACGCACTGAGTTCCTCAAAAGGTTCCTAGTTCCGGGGTATAGTTCCTGCGGTGGAAACGCGGCTTATGAGAACTTACGAAGCAGTTGTTGTAGAAGTTACTGGGGTCATCACCAAGTAGAACAGGGAGGCCTCGGAGTACAAGGGTGTGCATTGCTGTCACATCTGGTTTCTAGAAGTGGATAATGAACAAATAAAGTTCAAGATTATGCAACATTCAAAAGTTACAGTACAAACACGTTTTCAAAGTGTATAGGAAACACGTGTCACCACGATGTTTGTTTGACAGTGCAGCAAACAGCTACTGATTGGAGAAGCGATTTTTTATATTCAATCCACAGCTTTAGTGTTATCAAGAGCAATGGACCACAACTCTTTTGACAGAGTACTATAAATCGCCAACACTACTTTAAAATACTGAAAACAATATAGGTAGCAACATAAGTTCTATAGGGGTTTTAGGTTGTACATATATGGTATCTTACATACTGTATATTTCTTGGGTCAATCCATCTCAGTTCATCAAATTAAAAAAATGATGAATGCAACGGATTAACCCTTTTGCTACTTTACGATAACAAAGTTATTGAATTGTTCCAGGTGTTTCACAAGGTGAGTATTACAATGAGACAACCTACAGAGAGAAGTCAAGCACCTGCAGACATAGTGCCAAGCCAAAAAACTCTATGTCAGCAAAACAAAGAAGCTAATTCTGGACTTCAAACGACAGAACCACACCATCAGTGGATCTACAGTGGAGAGTCAGCAGCTTTAAGTTCCTTAGCGTACTTATTACAGACTCCCTGACATAGTCTGTACACACCACTTCCCTTGTCAGGAAGACAGAACACCTCCTCAACTTCCTGCAACACCTGAAGACAACACTGAAAAAAAAGCCACTCCAGATGGCGGTGAAAACTCAACATATCACAGGTGTCCAACTCACATCCACTGAGGGCATTTACCCCAACTGACTCACAAAGAGGGCCTGCAACATCATTAAGAGACAGCTCTCGCCCATGTCACAGTCTCTTCTTACTTCCATCAGGAAGACACAAGTTCTTCAAGGCCAAAAACTCTGGCTTCATGCCATCAGCCATTAGAACGCACCCCCACCCCCTCCAATGCCCAAATACATACTAATACCTGAAACATCACCCATCACCCTTGCATACAATGACCCCTATTTAACAAAGTAAATACTGCACATCCATCGTATACCAAGTACTTTTTCCATTGTACTGTAAATCAACATCTCATAAAAAACATGTTTTCAACGTAAAAAAATGGCAAGTTACTCACACATACAAGACATACACTGTCTATAACTCATTCATTCAGACTGCCAAAATCCAGGCCTGCCGTTAAAAGTATTGATATCAAAATGACGCCAAGTTACGGTTCTTACTACAAACAATATAGGCTATCTTGCCTCACCGAAATTAAATAAGATGTATTGCAAAGCAATGCTACCCAATATTTCCTCAATTCTTTCAAGTCACATTTATAGACTGTAAAGTGTCATATAAACGGGATATGATTTTGTCTTTGCCGGCTAAGTCTCTAAGGCAATCGTCCATACAAGAGGGCTGAGCAGCAGCAAATCCATGTGAATGAGTCAGTAAATAGCTTCTGACTTGCAGAAACCTAAAAAAATTACTCCTATGGAGTCCATATTTTTCTTGTAGCTGTTCAAAACTGGCAAAGGTCCCGTTTAAGTATAAGTCCCTCCATTGTTTGAAACCACTGTCCAGCACAGATGGGGAGAAGGATGGGTTAGCTGCTATGGGAAGCAAAAATGACAGTGTTTTCACACCGAAGTGAGCCTTAATCTGCTTCCAGATGCGCAGAGTATTATGGATAATGAAGTTACCACCATAGGTTGATTTTTTAAGACTCAATAGGGATAGGATCACGGCTCCTATATCATAGGGGTGACACTCCTCTTGCTGCAGTTTCAGCCATTCTCAAGAACCACTCATGTCATGCAACCATAATGAAATAATTCTAATATTAGAGGCCTAGTAGTAAAGATGAAAATGTATAAGAGCAATACCCACTCTCGCTTAGTCTTACCGAGGTGCAATTTCTTAATCCTGTGACTTTTATAATTCCACAGAAAAGGTAGGATGATCAAGTCTAACCGGTTAAAAAATGATTTAGGAATCAATACCAGGAGATTCTGAAAGAGGTATAAGAGTTGCGGAAGAAAAATCATTTTAATGGCATTAACCCTTCCAATCAAAGAAATAGGGAGAGATCTCCAAAACTGAATTTTTGCTTGCAATTTGTCTATCGGGGGTGGGGGGGGGGGTGGAAGTTGGCTGTATATAAGGAATTGGGCAGTCTAGTCACTACGATCCCAAGGTAGGTAAACTTTTCCCTGGATATTCTAAGAGGAAAGTGCGAGATCTGAGAACAATCTTTAAGGTCAAATGGCATTAGCTCACTTTTATTCCAGTTAATTCTATATCCAAAAAGGCTACCAAAAAGTTCTATTCTATTTAAAATCGCTGGAATACTTATGTGAGGGTTTGTTACATACAACAAAATATCATCCACGTACAATGATATTTTGTTCGTTGTGGTTTTGGAATTGAATCTGTGTATTGTCTCGTCTGAGCGTATGGTCTCTGCTAGTGGTTTGATGGCCAGCGCGAACAGGAGTGCGGATAGAGCGCACCCGTCGTGTATCTCTATGAAGGCTAAAAGGAGCAGACAACATTCTATTTGTGAGTATTTGCGCACGAGGACTCTCATATAACAGCTTCTCCCAGGTAAAATTTCTGTAGTACAGCAAACAGGTATGACCACTCCACCTGGTCAAACGCTTTTTCAGCATCGAGAGAAATTACTACTAAGTCTGTGTTGCTGGTCTGGGAGGAGTACATTATGTTAAACAGGCGCCTTAGGTTACAAAATGAATTTCGACCAGGCACGAATCCAGTCTGATCTGGCTGAATCAATTTACCCAAAAATCTACTGAGCCTGTTGGCAAGAGTCTTAGCTAAGACCTTCTGGCCTACATTTAAGAGAGAGATGGGTCTATATCCCCCCCACCTCCTCTGTATCTTTACCTTTTTTTGGGAGGACAATAATAACAGCCTCATTAAGAGTCTGGGGAAGGCATCCATCATTGAAGGCTTGGGTGAACATTTTGAGCATGTAAGGAGAGAGTAAATCCCCAAACACTTTGTAAATTTCACATAGTAGCTCATCTGGGCCAGGGGTTTTACCTCCCTTCAGTGTTTGTATCGTTTCATTTATTTCATCAAGTGCTATTTCCGCACCAAGAAAATCTTGATCCTCCTGGCTTAATACGGGCAAGTTGCAGTCATCTAGATACTTTTGCATGACTGCTGGTGTTGCATTTACTTTGCTAGAGTACAGTGATTCATAGAATGGTTTGAAGCGATTATTAATATCTTTAGCTGAGGTCAGATGAGCTCCAGAAACAGATTTCATCTTATGAATAGTCCGATCATTTTCAATCTTACGTAGCTGTCTAACTAGTAGGCTAGTTTGTGTGGCTTCTAACCGAAGTCAAAGTACTTTTGTTTCACATATAAGAATGACTCTGAGATTCTTTCAGAGGCAATCTGATTGTACTGGAATCTGAGCTTTAAAATTTTCTTATGTAATTCCAAGGAGGGAATGGCAGCATTCTCACTATCTAATTGATGGATTTCCTTTTCCAATTGCTGTAAAATAGCTCTGTTCTGGTTATTTTTCGACCCGTTAAAAGAAATAATGCAACCTCTCATGAAAGCTTTTAAAGTCTCCTAAAGCAATGATGGAGGTATATTAGGTTTATCGTTAGCTTCCAAAAATATTGAAATTTGAGTGCGAAAATACTCACAAAATTTTGAGTCCTTTAATAGTTGGGGATTGAAACGCCATATCGGTTGTCTTGTGAATGGACCAGCTAAGTGCAGCGTAAACGTGAGTGGGCAGTGATCTGAAATTACAATATCACGATAAGTGGCATCAGAAGTATAAGGGATCAGCTTCCTATCAACAAGAAAATAATCAATACGGGTATACACCTTGTGGACTTGGGAATGAAAGGAATATTCTCTTCCTGTAGGATTAGAGACTCTCCAAATGTCACATATGTTGGTGTTGTTAATATATGCATTTAAGAAATCTCTCGAATTCGAGGAAGGTGCTCGTTGGGTGGTCTGTCCAGGTATGGGTCAAGCACACAATTAAAGTCACCTCCAATTATTAAATTAGTGCTGGATAGATCTGGTATCAACGCGAAGACTTTTTTTGAAAAATACAGGGCTATCAAAGTTTGGACCATATATATTCACTAAAGTCACTGGCGTTGAATGTATTTCCCCAACCACTATAACAAACCTACCCTCTGTGTCAGCAATTGTGGACTTGTGCTTAAAAGAAATGCCCCTGCGAATTAAAATGGCTGTGCCCCTAGCTTTAGCTGAAAATGAAGAGTGGAAGATGTGTCCTATCCATTTGCTTCTCAATCTAGCATGCAAATCATTCTTCAAGTGGGTCTCCTGGAGGAAAATAAAATCTGAGCTCAGAGATTTCAGGTGAGCCAAAACCTTGCATCTAATGGGGTGATTTATGCCCTTAACATTCCAGGAAGTAAATATGAGCCCCTTGTTCCTGTCATCTATTTTTCTGTTATCCTGCATAGAGCCTGTAAAGTAATGGCATCCAGCGTCCCATCATCCTCATCCCGTTCGTATTTTGACATCTAATATTAGCGCAGGTGTGATCCCAGACCCCCTTCCCCTCAAACATGCCCTTAAGTGTCACAAAACAATACAACCCCATTAACAGAAAAGATAAGAAAAAGAAAGTTACACTAACAATAACAATATAGCCTACTAAGCCAGAATGGCAAGCAGTCAATACACTAATAACTTCGCTCTCCTGTTAACTCTGTGCTAAGTTAGCCTACACGTACAAAATAAACGAAGCTTCATTGTTGGTAGTAAATCAGTCTAAAGAACAGAACAGAAATTCAAAACGATTTAAGAAGTATTTCAGAACAAAATATGCAAATGTTGAGTAAAAACGATCAACAGTGCATGGAAAATTGTAAGAACTATTCACCTTGGAAGCCATAAAAGCTACTTTAAGTAGCCCATTAGCTATCTAGGAAACAGCAAATCACTGGCAAAAGTTCATGATGTGGCATTAACGTTAACGTTACCAGCTCCGAAGTGACACTCCGCATATTCAATCGCTTCCTTCGGGTTTGTATAGTAAAGCTCCTTGCCGCTGTGGGTGATCCGAAAGCACGCTGGATACTGAAACCCGTATCGGACCTCTGGCTTGTCTCGCAGCATCTCCCTGGCTCGGTTGAAGCGGGCGCGTTGTTTCACTACGGCAGGTGGGTAGTCGGGGAAAATCAAGATTCTTTGGCCGTTGAAGGTGATGGATTTAAGCTGAGCAGCTTTGCGAATGACGTCTTCCCATTCATGAAAACAGTGAAAATTTAGAATGAATGCGCGAGGGTGGCTGTCATCAGAGCGACTTCGGAGAACTCTGTGTGTCAATCAGCGGGAGCTTTCCCAATGACAGAGCGTCTTTTAACAGTTGTGCAATAAAGTCCCTTTATTGTACTTCTTGTTGTAGCTCGGTAACTGTGTCTGAGGTGTGTGATGCCCCGCGCTCCACTTAGACCAGTGGTGTCAAACTCGTGCCATGGAGGGCCGTGTGTATGCAGGTTTTCATTCCAACCAATTAATGCTGCCTTAATTGAGACCAATTACTCATTCAGCCATATGCATTTAACTGCATTGAAGCACAGAATATAAGAAAATTTTTATTTAGACAATGTGGGTCACCATAGACGTCGGGTCACCATTGTGCACAAACCTGCATCCCTAATTCAGCAAATAATTTAACTAATTATATAATCAAGATCTGAGGCTGGAATGAAAACCTGCATACACACGGCCCTCCATGGCACGAGTTTGACACCACTGACTTAGACCATCGTGTCAGTCAACTTGTCCACTGTGGCTTTCATGGTAGCGAGTGTGGAATTAGTCTCATTTTTTAGAGCAGACAGTTCTCCTCTCATATAGATCGAGAACTGTTCAAATCTTCTGTCAATCATCTCACCAATCTCAGACTTAGATGCGCGTACCGAGTTGCTATCGCATCCAGTATATCCTTGCTAGTGCAATCTTGGCTGTGCTCGTCATGGCCGCCAGCGACAGACTCTCCAGAGCCCTGTCCAATGGTCGTAGTTTTCCTTGTTGTTGGCATTTTTGTTGTCGCTAATGCTTCGCGGAGATTAATACGGGTTTACCTTTTGTTGAATTACAACAAAATTGCTTTGAGTTTCAAAATGTAAGAATTATTCTGTTCTGTTTCGAGTTTCTGTTAAAAATTGTAGGAGCTATCGAGTATGCGTCTTACTAGCATATGGTGCAACCGGAAGTCCCGTGTAACTTTTTAAGAAAAGGAATATATTTGCCGTCATGAAATTCATATGGGTGGCCGTGAGTGAGTTTTGGTAAAGCAAATATAAGCGTAAGAAAACGTTAGTGTAAAAGAGAAAATTATCTGCCTGAGAGCGAGGCGGGATTGAATCCTTCAACCGGAGGTTTACCAGTCTGTGACTTTGTTAGTGCAGCACCATGACATAGCTATGCAATGCGTGAAATATCATTAGCAAACCTGTCCGTGGTTTTAAAGAAGAACACAGGCCAGTAAGCACAGAAGAGCTCCCGTTGAATCCATATGGCTTTGCAATATTGTAGCCGGTTAATAACTGAACGTCCAGACGGTACGTCATAATGCAGTGTATACGTTCGGTGAACGGCGGGTAGATATGGTGCAAAAGCAGAATTGAGAAGTAGTAGACAATTATTAGTGAGGGTAAAAGCAGGTTAAAGAAACGTGTTCCAAGCTGGGCTTGAACCTACGACCCCATGTTCCCAAGACTGTAACCTTGCCCACTAGGCCACAGGCAGACTAGCTGTTTAAACTGGAAATGTTTCAGAGTAAAAAGGTATGGGTGTTTTGCGTGTGTATGCAAGTTTTTGATTGGGTCGTGTAGGTGAAGATTTGGCTGGTGTCGGTAAAATGTCCAATGGGGAGACATTTTGTTTGTGGGATAGGCGGCAGGAAAAATAAGAATGAGAAGAAGAAGAAGAAGAAGAAGAAGGAGAAAACTCAAAATCCCCTTAGTTTGGGGCTTTATTGTGTGGACATGTGAAGTTGTTTATGAATTCTGTCTGTTGAAATGGGGTGAGAATGTACAGAATTAAATGTTTTTAAGGGCTGAGTGTCTGTGGCTGTTGTGGTTATTTCTGTGGGAAACCCTGAAAAGTGCCAAACTCTCGGTGCTGTGTAGGTATGGGGCATGCCCCCGCCAAGGCGTAACTTGGCGGGATGGCATACCTGCCATCCCAATCCATGCACTTTGTAATACTATAAATACTGCATAAATACACCAATGTACTTTTGTAATACTGTAAATAGTATACACTTAATAAAAACAATGGATATTCAGTATATTCTCCATGTTGTGCTGTCCCCTTGCCTCCTACCCCACCTCCCTTTTTTGTTAATGTAGAGCCAGTGTTGTCTTGTTTGTGTGTGATCAACAGTGAAAAAAGAAAACGCACACCTTGTTTTAGCGAGGTGCAGACCAGAAGGACATGCAAGTGTTGTTTGTGTGTACTATTGACAACTATTCTGCAGCAAGCATTTCAGTACATACATGTACATAAAGGTCAACTAAATAAAGGTCTAGAAAAACACAAATAAGGTCTTGAATACTGACTACCTAAAGACAGCTGGATGAACCTAAGCATGGTGGAGGGATGCTGATTTGTATCCTTGGCCAAATGCAAAAAATTCATTACAGCTGTTCACATCTAGCATTATAACCATGAGCAAGGTAGCATCCAAAAAATACTACTGGTGCCTCTCCGGCCTATGTCCCATCTTCTTCCCCCTAACCACTGTTGTTGCAAAAAAAAAAAAAAAAAAAACACTATTCATGGTCAACTCATCATGATAAATAAAGATATAAGAAGCCTGTAGTAGACTCACCCCTGAATCAAAGTAGGCTAAGGCATATGCCCATGACTCATTAATCATGGCGTCACCGATTAAAACCAGCCTTCGTGTGGTCAAGTCCAATTCAACACTAAAAAATCTGCCTGATCGACAAAGGCATTTTCTTTTAAATGAACAGACACCAAATTCAAGATGGCAGCTGTGGCGGCCATATTGAATCAGTGGTGGCATCACCGATCGAAACCAGCCTTCGTATAGTCAAGTCCAATTCACAACCAAAAATATCAGCCTGATCAACAAAGGCCTTTTCTGTTAAATGAGCGTAAACCAAATTCAAGATAGCGACCGTGGCAGCCATCTTGAATGAGCGGTGGCGTCACCGATCAAAACCAGCCTTCGTGTGGTCAAGACCAATTCACCACCAAGAAATCAGGCCGATCGACAAAGGCGTTTTCTGTTAAATGAGCGGAAACCAAATTGTTGATGGATGACGGACGGACGGACGGATGGACGGACAGGGCCTTGACATAATGCCCCTCCTGCCTCCTACGGCGGCCGGGGGCATAAAAACTGTAGCCACTGACATGATAGTCAGTTTATCACAGCACACAAGCAAATTTTCTTGCTTACTGAACACATTGAACTATGAGTTAAACAAGAAATAAGAGATAAATGGGCAAAATGCAAAAATTACATAAAATCTTCATAATTTAGGCTTATGTATTATTTTATATTCACATTGTCATATTTGTAAATTACATTTATGATTTCATCACCACTTCACCTTAATCTGCACCATAGCATGATTTGAAAAATAATTTAAGAGCAAATTAAATATAGCTATTCTCATTTTTTAATTTATGTTGGCCTACTTATTTTTCATATGTGATTGGCCATCATCAGCACCATCAACATGCGAAGACAGAAATACTACAACTAATAACATTTTTAATAGCAATATTAGAATGAGAATGTATTCAAAATAATTTGGTGGAATGAGAATAATAGAATCTTAATTTAGGGGCAAATATGCCAGCTTTATCACTAATAATTTATTTATTTGTCACAAGTCATCACCATGAACAATGGGCTCAAGAACATTATGGTAGGTAACATTATTATTAGTAATATTCATATATAAAAATTACAATATAATCAAAACAATAATGGCAGCGGATTCATGTAATCCTAGGTCATGGTTTAATACTCAGCATATTTGATATATCGGTTCTGTTAAAGCAACTCTGAATTCAACCCTTTTCTGCATTGATGCGTCAATAACAGTCTCATACTCCTTCAAGCATGGGTTTGCTCATCTAAGCAGTTACGCACGCTGTGATGTAAAACCATGTGAAGAAATCCTATGTTCTTCCAAAGAAATCCATCCAAAGATATCCTATATTTTCTTCTGTGGGCCAGGCTACACTAAAGCAGGGCACCCACCGCACGCGTATCGACCGCGAGCGCGCTGCGCGCGTAACTGAAGCGTAGTTGAAGTACTGTTATTACAACGGCAGCGGGCGACGTCGTCTCCACCAGATGCGAACGCGTCGCGAACTGGCTGCGAAGCTCGCGCGACACAAGCGAACTGAAGCGTAGTTTTTCGCTTCTGTTCTATTTTTTTGGCTTGTCGCGCGTCACGATGGCCTGTTTATACACAGAAATATGCTCTAAAATGCTAGGTATACATGCTCTGATTTATATTTCATCCTTATATTACTGGGGGTGTGTCCCTAGTTCCCTCTTGCAGTAGTGGAGAAAGATAAAACCAGATAAACACCAGATATTTTATAAGCAGCTAAAAAATACAAGCCTTTTCGTTTTTCTATTGTCCTGGCAGGAAAAAAAAAAATTAAAACTGGAACCTGGGAAAAAGGCAAACTTAGTTTTGCTATCTTATTTTGCGGAGGGGGCGGGGTAAATTTGAAAATACACCACAGAAAGACGTAGCCTATTGAATGATGTAGAAGTGAATGCACCGAGCAGCGGTTTGTTAGCTCGAGTGTTGGAAGGTAGTTTTTAACCAACCATTGCTCAGCCTATTTGACTTTTCCGATGTCTTCGTTCGCCGTGCTTTCAAAAAGGGCTTGTTAATAAAATCAGATAATCCACAGTGCTTTAAAAAATCAGATTTAGTGGTCTTGCCGATGAAAATGCACCTATTTTATAAATGAAGTTGTAAGCAAGCCTTTATTGCACTTGTACTTCAAAGCTTCCGGTGTTCATGACGTTGTGGTGTTCATATCCCTTCAAGTTTAAACTGTTATGCTATCTTTTTGACGATTAACTGATTTTACTAAATATGATCATATAAATGTTTTGACGTGAATAACAAGACGACACGGGAATTCCCAATGGTTGAACGAAGACATCGGAGAAGTCAAATAGACTGAGCAACGGTTGGTTAAAAACTACCTTCCAACACTCGAGCTAACAAACCGCTGCTCGGTGCATTCACTTCTACATCATTCAATAGGCTACGTCTTTCTGTGGTGTATTTTCAAATTTACCCCACCCCTCCGCAAAATAAGATAGCAAAACTAAGTTTGCCTTTTCCCCAGGTTCCAGTTTTTTTTTTTTCTTTTCTGCAAGGACAATACAAAAACGAAAAGGCTTGTATTTTTTAGCTGCTTATAAAATATCTGGTGTTTATCTGGTTTTATCTTGTTCTCCACTACTGCAAGAGGGAACTAGGGACACACCCCCTGTAATATAAGGATGAAATATAAATCACAGCATGTATACCTAGCATTTTAGAGCATATTTCTGTGTATAAACAGGCCATCGTGACGCGCAACAAGCAGAAAAAATAGAACAGAAGCGAAAAACTACGCTTCAGTTCGCTTGTGTCGCGCGAGCTTCGCAGCCAGTTCGCGACGCGTTCACATCTGGTGGAGACGACGTGGCCCGCTGCCGTTGTAGTAACAGTACTTCAACTACGCTTCAGTTACGCGCGTAATACGCGCGTAGTGCGCTCGCGGTCGATACGCGTGCAGTGGGTGTCCGGCTTAAGACACCAGCAACAATTTCTGGGAACATGATTCACAGAAATGACTGCATAATGCTAAACATATGGGTCTGTAGAGTAAATGTATACCCCCTTTCATTTGGTAACTATTTTTAGTTTTGGCAGTAATCTGGTATGCAAATGAGCCAGTACTGAACTGAGAGTCTATGGCAATGAATGGGCGGGCTACACAAAAACAACAGCAACAATAACTTGGGACGTGATTTCACAGAAGTGACTGTATAATCTTCTAAATATGAGTATATTACGTTTAATTTTATCCAGCTGTGTTAGTTACTAAAAGAAAAATTACAAAATCACACATAAGAATTCATTGCATTTACCGAGCTTTTAGTTTGAAATACTCTAACCGGAAGTCTCCAATTGTTGCCAGCTTCACTGGGCTTTGGGTAAGCTACCGACGGGAAGCTAATATGAAGAATGGAACTGCCGGATTCTATCAGAAAACGATTGGGGGACTTCTCTCGCACTGTACTTATCGACCAGAAACAAAACCAACCGTCGCATGAGGAGAATATCACTTTCTTAGGACACAGTAAGTAGATGTTTTTACTAGTTTGTGTGCCGAACAGAATATATGTATATGTTTAACATTATTTCAGCCTTTCCGGGCCAGACTCCATCTACAGTCTTTTTAAGCAATAGGCCTACATACCAAATCTTCTCAATACCAAGAACGCCAAATTCGGATTAGAGAGTTCCTATGAAGAACGTTCTTGTCAGGTTTCCTGGGTTCCTGGGTTACCGTTAACCACGGATAGCCTACCTAGCTCACTGGCTGGTATGCTAGCTAAGCATGTTCGTTTTGCTGAGAAAGATACATTGAAGATAACTGAACATAATTGTATTATTAATGTCATACATATAACGCGATTACATGACACAGTACAGTCACGGATTGAAATTAAACTCCGTAAACATTTGATAATATATTTTAAAACATAACGGCAGACAGTCAGCTAGCCTCAAGTTCGTTCTGCAATAGTTCGTTCAGGTTGATGGGCTTTTCCGCACCGGACTGTCAATCACATTGTAAAAATCACAAGACCACTTAACTCTATGGTTTTGGCTCCAAATCGACAACATGAGCCGCGTTTCCACCGCAGGAACTATACCCCGGAACTAGGAACCTTTTGAGGAACTCAGTGCGTTTCCACCGCAGGAACTAGGGTCTAAATTTAGTTCTGGGGGCTTTGTTTTACCCCCCAAAACGTTCCTGCTCGGGGGGTAGTACTTTCCGAAAGTACAGGAACCTTTTGGGTGGAGCTTGCAGCGCTGAACATTTCTGATTGGTCGAGTACTCGTAGCATTTGTGTTGTATTTATTTTCCGCCATTACCCGCCATGTTTGAAAATATGCAGCGGCAAACCAATTTATTTTCATAATAACTTCAAATCAAACTTGTATGTTATGCGGCGCAGTAGCCTACTTCTTGGTTATAACGTCTTGGAATTATAACGTGTGCTCTTCTGTTCTTTTCTTGCTTTAGTATTCGTTTTATAAAATGCTAAGCATTCGTGCTGGGACAGCATATTACGTAGGCTACCAAAACATTCAAACGGATTAATTCGGTTGCTGAATATTTTCTTCCGGATTTTCTTTGTTAGCCCGTTGTAATTGACTCAAAACGTTTGATACAGTTATGTGAGGTATGCGGTAGTTCTGCATAATTAACATTGGTGATACAGTACAAGCAAACTGGAAATCACCTTCCGCACTTTTTATCCGGGTAAAATAACAGGTTAATTCTAGTAATCTTCGCTTTAGCTTTTTCAGACTGCCGTAATTTTACTCAATTTTACTGCCATTTTTCAATTCCACGAAAAGACCAGGAAGACTATGGACTCATTTATCGTGCATGGTTCGCATCTGGAGGGCACACTTTGCTGCTCGGCTAGCAGTAACTTCGAAGGAAAGCAAACGGTGGCTGTACCACTACTAATTTACATTTTCACGCAAGTCCGAGTTTTCGTTCTATTCTTGTCATTTTGCGATTAGCCTATATGGAATTGACAACGAGAAAGTAACAAAACAGCAAATTGTTTACAACGTGTGCATGTTTTCTGCTGTTAATGAATGTGTTTGAGAGGATATATGAAAATCAATAAATACAAAAGTAACCATATATATAGTCATTGTTGGTAACCCGTTGTATATAAGTAGAATAAACCCCTCCGGGCTGTCCCGGTTATTAGAAAATAATGTAGGCTACTTCGGTGGTAGTATAGGGTTACAGAAGAAATCATATGACAGATGGACCGACGACAACGTCAGTGGGCTAATTTGCCTAATCTTCGCGGTACTTTAGACCCCGGTGGAAACGCAGACAACCATTGGCTGAAGGAACCTTTTAGTTCCTGGTAAAGTAGTTCCTGGGACTGAAAGTTCCGGGTAATTTTGGTGGAAACGCGGCTATGGCTGCGCCCGCCATTGAGCTTCAAAACGTGTTTTAAGCCGCGTTTCCACCGCAGGAACTTTACCCCGGAACTAGGAACCTTTTGAGGAAAGCCGCGTTTCCACCGCAGGAACTTTACCCCGGAACTAGGAACCTTTTGAGGAACTCAGTGCGTTTCCACCGCAGGAACTAGGGTCTAAATTTAGTTCCGGGGGCTTTATTTTACCCCCCAAAAAGTTCCTGCTCGGGGGGTAGTACTTTCCGAAAATACAGGAACCTTTTGGGTGGAGCTTGCAGCGCTGAACATTTCTGATTGGTTCTCATTTTTTTGTGTTTATTTTTCAGGCGCCATGTTTAAAAATATGCAGGCACAAACCGATTTATTTTCATAATAACTTCAAATCAAAAGCCGCGTTTCCACCAAAATTACCCGGAACTTTCAGTCCCAGGAACTACTTTACCAGGAACTAAAAGGTTCCTTCAGCCAATGGTTGTCTGCGTTTCCACCGGGGTCTAAAGTACCGCGAAGATTAGGCAAATTAGCCCACTGACGTTGTCGTCGGTCCATCTGTCATATGATTTTTTCTGTAACCCCATACTACCACCGACGTAGCCTACATTATTTTCTAATAACCAGGACAGCCCGGAGGGGTTTATTCCACTTATATACAACGGGTTACCAACAATGACTATATATGGTTACTTTTGTATTTATTGATTTTCATATATCCTCTCAAACACATTCATTAACAGCAGAAAACATGCACACGTTGTAAACAATTTGCTGTTTTATTACTTTCTCGTCGTCAATTCCATATAGGCTAATTGCAAAATGACAAGAATAGAACGAAAACTCGGACTTGCGTGAAAATGTAAATTAGTAGTGGTACAGCCACCGTTTGCTTTCCTTAGAAGTTACTGCTAGCCGAGCAGCGAAGTGTGCCCTCCAGATGCGAACCATGCACCATAAATGAGTCCATAGTCTTCCTGGTCTTTTCGTGGAATTGAAAAATGGCAGTAAAATTGAGTAAAATTACGGCAGTCTGAAAAAGCTAAAGGGAAGATTACTAGAATTAACCTGTTATTTTACCCGGATAAAAAGTGCGGAAGGTGATTTCCAGTTTGCTTGTACTGTATCACCAATGTTAATTATGCAGAACTACCGCATACCTCACATAACTGTATCAAACGTTTTGAGTCAATTACAACGGGCTAACAAAGAAAATCCGGAAGAAAATATTCAGCAACCGAATTAATCCGTTTGAATGTTTTGGTAGCCTACGTAATATGCTGTCCCAGAACGAATGCTTAGCATTGTATAAAACGAATACTAAAGTAAGAAAAGAACATAAGAGCACACGTTATAATTCCAAGACGTTGACAGGCTATAACCAAAAGTAGGCTACTGCGCCGCATAACATACAAGTTTGATTTGAAGTTATTATGAAAATAAATTGGTTTGCCGCTGCATATTTTCAAACATGGCGGGTAATGGCGGAAAATAAATACAACACAAATGCTACGAGTACTCGACCAATCAGAAATGTTCAGCGCTGCAAGCTCCACCCAAAAGGTTCCTGTACTTTCGGAAAGTACTACCCCCCGAGCAGGAACATTTTGGGGGGTAAAACAAAGCCCCCAGAACTAAATTTAGACCCTAGTTCCTGCGGTGGAAACGCACTGAGTTCCTCAAAAGGTTCCTAGTTCCGGGGTATAGTTCCTGCGGTGGAAACGCGGCTAAACTTGTAGCCTATAGCCGCGTTTCCACCAAATTACCCGGAACTTTTAGTCCCAGGAAATACTTTTCAAGGAACTAAAAGGTTCCTTCAGCCCATGGTTGTCTGCATTTCCTCCGCGGTCTAAAGTCCCGCGAAGATTAGGCAAATTAGCCCACTGACGTATGAAAAAGCGACGTTGTCGTCGGTCCATCTGTACTATGATTTCTTCTGTAACCCCATACTACCACCGAAGTAGCCTACATTATTTTCTAATAACCGGGACAGCCCGGAGGGGTTTATTCCAATATACAACGGGTTACCAACAATGATTATATATGGTTACTTTTGTATTTTTTTTTTTTTAACGATTTAATCACCTGGAATTGAAATATTCTTCTGCAGCCGTTTGGGCATATTTTACCGTTGTCAAGCAAAACTGTCGTTGGTAGTTGAACTTGGACCGTTATTATGAAACAAATAAGATATAACAGGCCAATAGTCAGATTGTAACTGTTTTATATATCCTCTCAAACACATTCATTATGTTTTTATGCGAACATTTGCTTTCATGTCTTGACATCCGAAGCGACAGAATGCATTCACATTTATATGTATAACTGGCAACAACAGCAGAAAACATGCACACGTTGTAAACAATTTGCTGTTTGATTTCTCATCGTCAATTCCATATAGGCTAATCGCAAAATGACAAGAATAGAACGAAAACTCGGACTTGCGTGAAAATTTAAATTAGTAGTGGTACAGCCACCGTTTGCTTTCCTTCGAAGTTACTGCTAGCCGAGCAGCGAAGTGTGCCCTACAGATGCGAACCATGCACCATAAATTAGTCCATAGTCTTCCTGGTCTTTTCGTGGAATTGAAGAATGGCAGAGTAAAATTACAGCAGTCAGAAAAAGCTAAAGGGACGATTACTAGAATTAACCTGTTATTTTACCCTGACAAAAAGTGTGGAAGGTGATTTCCTGTTTGCTTTTACTGTATCACCAATGTGAATTACACAGAACTACCGCATACCTCACATAACTGTATCAAACGTTTTGAATTAATTACAACGGGCTAACAAAGAAAATCCGGAAGAAAATATTCAGCAACCGAATTAATCCGTTTGAATGTTTTGGTACGTAATATGCTGTCCCAGCACGAATGCTTAGCATTTTATAAAACGAATACTAAAGCAAGAAAAGAACAGAAGAGCACACGTTATAATTCCAAGACGTTGGCAGGCTATAACCAAAACTAGGCTACTGCGCCGCATAACATATAAGTTTGATTTTAAGTTATTATGAAAATAAATCGGTGGAGATTTTTAAACATGGCGGCTGAAAGTAAAAAAAATAACACTGCAAGTAGTCGACCAATCAGAAATTTTCAGTGCTTGCGCCCCACCCCAAAGGTTCCTGTACTTTTGGAAAGTACTACCCCCCGAGCAGGAACCTTTTTGGGGGTAAAATAAAGCCCCCGGAACTAAAGCCGCGTTTCCACCGCAGGAACTATACCCCGGAACTAGGAACCTTTTGAGGAACTCAGTGCGTTTCCACCGCAGGAACTAGGGTCTAAATTTAGTTCTGGGGGCTTTAGCCGCGTTTCCACCGCAGGAACTATACCCCGGAACTAGGAACCTTTTGAGGAACTCAGTGCGTTTCCACCGCAGGAACTAGGGTCTAAATTTAGTTCTGGGGGCTTTGTTTTACCCCCCAAAACGTTCCTGCTCGGGGGGTAGTACTTTCCGAAAGTACAGGAACCTTTTGGGTGGAGCTTGCAGCGCTGAACATTTCTGATTGGTCGAGTACTCGTAGCATTTGTGTTGTATTTATTTTCCGCCATTACCCGCCATGTTTGAAAATATGCAGCGGCAAACCAATTTATTTTCATAATAACTTCAAATCAAACTTGTATGTTATGCGGCGCAGTAGCCTACTTTTGGTTATAACCTGTCAACGTCTTGGAATTATAACGTGTGCTCTTCTGTTCTTTTCTTGCTTTAGTATTCGTTTTATAAAATGCTAAGCATTCGTGCTGGGACAGCATATTACGTAGGCTACCAAAACATTCAAACGGATTAATTCGGTTGCTGAATATTTTCTTCCGGATTTTCTTTGTTAGCCCGTTGTAATTGACTCAAAACGTTTGATACAGTTATGTGAGGTATGCGGTAGTTCTGCATAATTAACATTGGTGATACAGTACAAGCAAACTGGAAATCACCTTCCGCACTTTTTATCCGGGTAAAATAACAGGTTAATTCTAGTAATCTTCGCTTTAGCTTTTTCAGACTGCCGTAATTTTACTCAATTTTACTGCCATTTTTCAATTCCACGAAAAGACCAGGAAGACTATGGACTCATTTATGGTGCATGGTTCGCATCTGGAGGGCACACTTCGCTGCTCGGCTAGCAGTAACTTCGAAGGAAAGCAAACGGTGGCTGTACCACTACTAATTTACATTTTCACGCAAGTCCGAGTTTTCGTTCTATTCTTGTCATTTTGCGATTAGCCTATATGGAATTGACAACGAGAAAGTAATAAAACAGCAAATTGTTTACAACGTGTGCATGTTTTCTGCTGTTAATGAATGTGTTTGAGAGGATATATGAAAATCAATAAATACAAAAGTAACCATATATAGTCATTGTTGGTAACCCGTTGTATATAAGTGGAATAAACCCCTCCGGGCTGTCCCGGTTATTAGAAAATAATGTAGGCTACTTCGGTGGTAGTATGGGGTTACAGAAGAAATCATATGACAGATGGACCGACGACAACGTCAGTGGGCTAATTTGCCTAATCTTCGCGGTACTTTAGACCCCGGTGGAAACGCAGACAACCATTGGCTGATGGAACCTTTTAGTTCCTGGTAAAGTAGTTCCTGGGACTGAAAGTTCCGGGTAATTTTGGTGGAAACGCGGCTTTTGTTTTACCCCCCAAAAGGTTCCTGCTCGGGGGGTAGTACTTTCCGAAAGTACAGGAACCTTTTGGGTGGAGCTTGCAGCGCTGAACATTTATGATTGGTCGAGTACTCACGGGATTTTTTTGTGTCTATTTTCAGGCGCCATGTTTGAAAATATGCAGGCGCAAACCAATTTATTTTCATAATAACTTCAAATCAAACTTGTATGTTATGCGGCGCAGTAGCCTACTTTTGGTTATAGCCTGCCAACGTCTTGGAATTACATTACATTACATTACATTCATTTGGCAGACGCTTTTATCCAAAGCGACGTACAAGAAGTGCATTTTCATGATCACGAATTATAACGTGTGCTCTTCTGTTCTTTTCTTGCTTTAGTATTCGTTTTATAAAATGCTAAGCATTCGTGCTGGGACAGCATATTACGTACTAAAACATTCAAACGGATTAATTCGGTTGCTGAATATTTTCTTCCGGATTTTCTTAGCCCGTTGTAATTGACTCAAAACGTTTGATACAGTTATGTGAGGTATGCGGTAGTTCTGCGTAATTCACATTGGTGATACAGTAAAAGCAAAGTGGAAATCACCTTCCGCACTTTTTGTCAGGGTAAAATAACAGGTTAATTCTAGTAATCGTCCCTTTAGCTTTTTCTGACTGCCGTAATTTTACTCTGCCATTCTTCAAATCCACAAAAAGACCAGGAAGACTATGGACTAATTTATGGTGCATGGTTCGCATCTGGAGGGCACACTTCGCTGCTCGGCTAGCAGTAACTTCGAAGGAAAACAAACGGTGGCTGTACCACTACTAATTTAAATTTTCACGCAAGTCCGAGTTTTCGTTCTATTCTTGTCATTTTGCGATTAGCCTATATGGAATTGATGATGAGAAAGTAATCAAACAGCAAATTGTTTACAACGTGTGCATGTTTTCTGCTGTTGTTGCCAGTTAGCCTATATTGGAAATGTGAATGCATTCTGTCGCTTCGGATGTCAAGACATGAAAGCGAATGTTCGCATAAAAACATAATGAATGTGTTTGAGAGGATATATAAAACAGTTACAATCTGACTATTGGCCTGTTATATCCTATTTGTTGCATAACGGTCCAAGTTCAACTACCAACGACAGTTTTGCTTGACAGCGGTACAATATGCCCAAACAGCTGCAGAAGAATATTTCAATTCCATGTGATTAAATCGATAAAAATCAATAAATACAAAAGTAACCATATATAGTCATTGTTGGTAACCCGTTGTATATAAGTGGAATAAACCCCTCCGGGCTGTCCCGGTTATTAGAAAATAATGTAGGCTACTTCGGTGGTAGTATGGGGTTACAGAAGAAATCATATGACAGATGGACCGACGACAACGCCGCTTTTTCATACGTCAGTGGGCTAAAGCCGCGTTTCCACCGCAGGAACTATACCCCGGAACTAGGAACCTTTTGAGGAACTCAGTGCGTTTCCACCGCAGGAACTAGGGTCTAAATTTAGTTCTGGGGGCTTTGTTTTACCCCCCAAAACGTTCCTGCTCGGGGGGTAGTACTTTCCGAAAGTACAGGAACCTTTTGGGTGGAGCTTGCAGCGCTGAACATTTCTGATTGGTCGAGTACTCGTAGCATTTGTGTTGTATTTATTTTCCGCCATTACCCGCCATGTTTGAAAATATGCACCGGCAAACCAATTTATTTTCATAATAACTTAAAATCAAACTTGTATGTTATGCGGCGCAGTAGCCTACTTTTGGTTATAGCCTGTCAACGTCTTGGAATTATAACGTGTGCTCTTCTGTTCTTTTCTTGCTTTAGTATTCGTTTTATAAAATGCTAAGCATTCGTGCTGGGACAGCATATTACGTAGGCTACCAAAACATTCAAACGGATTAATTCGGTTGCTGAATATTTTCTTCCGGATTTTCTTTGTTAGCCCGTTTAATTGACTCAAAACGTTTGATACAGTTATGTGAGGTATGCGGTAGTTCTGCATAATTAACATTGGTGATACAGTACAAGCAAACTGGAAATCACCTTCCGCACTTTTTACCGGGTAAAATAACAGGTTAATTCTAGTAATCTTCCCTTTAGCTTTTTCAGACTGCCGTAATTTTACTCAACTTTACTGCCATTTTTCAATTCCACGAAAAGACCAGGAAGACTATGGACTCATTTATGGTGCATGGTTCGCATCTGGAGGGCACACTTCGCTGCTCGGCTAGCAGTAACTTCGAAGGAAAGCAAACGGTGGCTGTACCACTACTAATTTACATTTTCACGCAAGTCCGAGTTTTCGTTCTATTCTTGTCATTTTGCGATTAGCCTATATGGAATTGACGACGAGAAAGTAATAAAACAGCAAATTGTTTACAACGTGTGCATGTTTTCTGCTGTTAATGAATGTGTTTGAGAGGATATATGAAAATCAATAAATACAAAAGTAACCATATATAGTCATTGTTGGTAACCCGTTGTATATATGTGGAATAAACCCCTCCGGGCTATCCCGGTTATTAGAAAATAATGTAGGCTACTTCGGTGGTAGTATGGGGTTACAGAAGAAATCATATGACAGATGGACCGACGACAACGTCAGTGGGCTAATTTGCCTAATCTTCGCGGTACTTTAGACCCCGGTGGAAACGCAGACAACCATTGGCTGAAGGAACCTTTTAGTTCCTGGTAAAGTAGTTCCTGGGACTGAAAGTTCCGGGTAATTTTGGTGGAAACGCGGCTTAATTTGCCTAATCTTCGCGGGACTTTAGACCCCGGTGGAAACGCAGACAACCATTGGCTGAAGGAACCTTTTAGTTCCTGGTAAAGTAGTTCCTGGGACTGAAAGTTCCGGGTAATTTTGGTGGAAACGCGGCTTAAATTTAGACCCTAGGTCCTGCGGTGGAAACGCACTGAGTTCCCCAAAAGGTTCCTAGTTCCGGGGTAAAGTTCCTGCGGTGGAAACGCGGCTTTTGTTATGCGGCGCAGTAGCCTACTTTTGGTTATAGCCTGCCAACGTCTTGGAATTATAACGCGTGCTCTTCTGTTCTTTTCTTGCTTTAGTATTCGTTTTATAAAATGCTAAGCATTCGTGCTGGGACAGCATATTACGTACCAAAACATTCAAACGGATTAATTCGGTTGCTGAATATTTTCTTCCGGATTTTCTTTGTTAGCCCGTTGTAATTGATTCAAAACCGGGTACTTTTGGTGGAAACGTGGCTTTTTTTACGGTCTCTGGTCTACACAGGTTCCGTTTGTGTCGCGCAAAGGCTTGCTTAAAGCTCTATATTCCTAGTAGCTCTCGCAGTCTGCAGTGGGATTACATCGTGTAGGCCTATTTCACGTTTGTTCACGACTGTTGATTATGGGTTAAGTGAATACTTGGTGAGAGACCTTTTTCAGTTTGTTAATTTGGTAATATTTTGTTAACTCATGTAAATACGTGAGAAAGTAAACGCTTTAAAGAATTACCATGAGCTTAAATCACAACGTAGCCTGCATAATAATCAATCTCAAACTGTATTAATTTATTTGCTTGGTTAACAAGCGTGCCAATTTTATGAAGAATATGTAATGATCATAATAATAATAAATAATCCATAATCAACCATTGGGAATTCCCGTGTCGTCTTGTCATTCACGTCAAAACATTTATAGGATCAGATTTAGTAAAATCAGCTAATCATCAAAAAGATAGCGTAACAGTTTAATCTTGAAGGGATATGAACACCACAACGCCATGAACACCGGAATCTTTGAAGTACAAGTGCAATAAAGGCTTGCTTACAACTTCATTTATAAAATAGGTGCATTTTCATCGGCAAGACCACTAAATAATCAGATTTTTTAAAGCTCTGTGGATTATCTGATTTTTATTAACAAGCCCTTTTTGAAAGCACGGCGAACGAAGACATCAGAGAAGTCAAATAGGCTGAGCAATGGTTGGTTAAAAACTACCTTCCAACACTCGAGCTAACAAACCGCTGCTCGGTGCATTCACTTCTACATCATTCAATAGGCTACGTCTTTCTGTGGTGTATTTTCAAATTTACCCCACCCCCTCCGCAAAATAAGATAGTAAACTAAGTTTGCCTTTTCCCCAGGTTCCAGTTTTTTTTGTTGTTGTTTTTTTCTGCAAGGACAATAGAAAAACGAAAAGGCTTGTATTTTTTTAGCTGCTTATGAAATATCTGGGAGGGAACTAGGGACACACCCCCAGTAATATAAGGATGAAATATAAATCAGAGCATGTATACCTAGCATTTTAGAGGATATTTCTGTGTATAAACAGGTCATCATGACGTGCGACAAGCAGAAAAATATAACAGAAGCGAAAAACTACGCTTCAGTTCGCTTATGTCGCACAAGCTTTGCAGCCGGTTCGCAACGCGTTCGCATCTGGTGTAGAGGACGTCGCCCGCTGCCGTTGTAATAACAGTACTTCAACCACGCTGCAGTTACACGCGTAGTGCGCTCGCGGTAGCTACGCGTGCGGTGGGTGTCTGGCTTTAGACCCACGGCGCACCGTAACATATACAGCCGGGAATCAGCAAGTAGCGATTATACATTCCAGGGATTAGTCATATCCTAAAAGTGTCATAAGTAAAACTTGGCTAACTAGCTAGCTAGATATGGCATGTCCTCCTCACCTTTGTAACGTTATTTGTTGCCCTCCGTGTCTCCATACATCTGTATCGGTGGTTGTAGCCGTATGTCATTAGCTCCTACACTCTCAAAACAGATGTGTTAAAAGTAACACATCATGTGTTAATTTTTAACACACCAGTGTGTCTAGTTAAGGACAACACATTTTGTGTTGCTTTCAACACAATCAGTGTGTCAGCACGTTTAACACATGCTGTGTGTTAAATATTTCAACACAAAGATGTGTTAAAAATAACACATGTTGTTTTACTTTTCTTTTTTCTTCTAAAATTATCCTAAAATGAAATTTGTATGCTAAAATTCTACTAAAATTCTCACAAAATAAACAATTGCATGAAATTCAGGTGACATTATTAAAATCATTAAAACATTTGACAGATGTAGGCATAATAAGCAGATATAAGTCATACAATATTCACATCCCCAAACTGGATTTTTAAATTTATATTTTTTTTACAATATCTGTGGGGTATAGCAACATACATTCTTAGTGAGTCTGTTTTAATCTGTAGATGGAAAACAAGCTTTTTGGAATGTAATAACTCATTGTAAATTGGAATATAGGTCTGTTTTACAAAAATGACCACTGTAAACAAACCTTTTACAGACATAAAATACAGTAAATACATTAAAAAAACCAACTAATTTAACAATTGTCTAGTGACATTTGAAGAACTAGTTAAAAATCAAACTGAACAAACAATTCATGGCGAACATTCACAGAAGTTCAATTGAGAATTCAAGAACAATGCACCAACCCACAAATGATCGCTTCAGGGGACATCAGGTCACACCGTCATAAATCTGCAGGACCATAAGACATAGTGTTGTGTCTTTGGCGAACGATTCGTTCTCTTTTGGGATTCGAAATCTTTTGGGTGAACGAAGTGCACTGAATCACTTTGTGAAATGATTCGTTCGCGATCGTGAACTGGTCATTCACTGACTGACTTTCGTTTGCAGACTCAGTGAACGAATCAGCTCAGTGATTCGTTCACTGAACATATTACGCCCGAATCGTTTGCGAACAACACAACAGTACACTTGCCCGAATCGTTCGAGAACGACACAACAGTACACTTGCCCGCATCGTTCGCGAACGACAGCACAGTACACTTGCGCAAATCGTTCGCAAATGACACAACAGTAGTTTGTTTCCTCTTGCTGTAACAAATGCAAGGAGCAAGGGGGAGGAGAGTGGGTACGGTGTGGAATACCGTGTTTAGCAGTTGTCTATGACCATGAAATGCACTTTTTTGTACGTCGCTTTGGATAAAAGCGTCTGCCAAATGAATGTAATGTAATGTAATGAATAATGGATAATAAATGGATAATAATCAAACATCACTGTCAAATGTGCTGTTTATTTTGAAATAAATGCTCCCCCCCGGTCGACAACATGCAACAGCACCCGCCCCCCATCCCCCCCCGTCGACAACATGCAACAACACTCCCCCCGCCCCCGTCGACAAGATCCGACAGAACCCGCCCCCCCCCCCTCCCCAATCGGCTGACACCAACCGTAGTGACGCCACCGGTGAAAAATCTTCTGATTCTACTGATTCAGTACACTAAAAAGAACTGTTTTGCCCATCAGTAATAAGACAGGCAGCACCATTCACTAGCTACCTGTCCTAATTGTTACAAGTAAGTGGTTGGCTCGGGTATGTCATCGAAGGTAAAGCACTTTACAGTAATGCAAATTTAAACAATCAATTTGTATCTTGGATTTACATGCAGTTGGTTTCCACTGAAAGATGGCAGCAAGTCTAGTGGTCTGATGTCTGCTACATCTTTTACATTGATCATTTCATACTCGTCATTCGGTTCATTACATTACATTACATTACAGGCATTTAGCAGACGCTCTTATCCAGAGCGACGTACAACAAGTGCATTGGTTCATGATGTAGAGGTGCAAAAGAAACACTAGAGTGAAGTAAGGATCGTAGTGCCAGAAGTGACCACATCGATCAGGACTCCAACCCTGTAGAGTAAGGTGTTCAGCAAGCAAGAATCCTACCAAGTACAAACTAGCACTGGAATCACATCTAATCACACCTAATCAGAGAAAAACAATCCTGCCAGATACACTAACATAATCATATTATCCTAACTAGGTACAGTGAGCTAAACTATAGGCTAGGGAGGGGTGGGGAGAGGTGCAGCCTGAAGAGATGAGTCTTCAGTCTGCGTTTGAAGGTGGTGAGATTCTCTGCTGTTCTGACCGCCACGGGGAGGTCATTCCACCAGCGAGGGGCCAGGACAGACAACAGACGGGAGCGGGAAGCACAGACGCGAAGAGAGGGAGGTGCCAAGCGTCCAGAGGTGGCAGAACGGAGAGGTCTGGCTGGTGTGTAGGGTCTGATGATCCTCTGGATGTACCCTGGTGCTGACCCCTTAGCTGCCTGGTATGCAAGCACCAAGGTCTTAAATTTGATGCGAGCCATAACAGGCAGCCAGTGGAGGTCAGTGAGCAGGGGGGTGACATGGGAATGTCTGGGGAGGTTGTAGACCAGACGTGCTGCAGCATTCTGGATGAGCTGCAGGGGTCTGATGGCGGATGCTGGCAGACCAGCCAGTAGTGAGTTGCAGTAGTCCAGGCGGGACAGGACCATCGCTTGAACCAGGAGCTGGGTTGCGTAGGTGGTGAGGAAGGGGCGGATTCTCCGGATGTTGTACAGGAAGAACCTGCACGTTCGACTCACCGCCGTGATGTTCTGGGAGAGGGACAGTCTGTTGTCCATCACCACTCCAAGGTTTTTTGCGGTGGGTGATGATGACACCACAGTGTCCCCTAGGGAAATAGAAAAGTCAAGAAGGTTAGAGGATGGAGCAGGGATGAAGATCATCTCCGTCTTACTTGGGTTCAGCTTAAGATGGTTCCACCACATATGAATACAGGTTCCACCACATATGAATACAGATGATCATCAAAGTATTTCACAGTTAAAACTGTAAGAAAAATTAGTACCTCTTCCTTTTCACTATTGGGAACCATGTGTACAATCTCTCCAAAGAGACACTCTCCTCTTAAGTCACAGTTTAAAGCGAGTACACAACCAGTTCTATATGTCTGACCAAACACACAGACAGAGTGAGCCACATGAATTGTGCTGCAAGTGCCGATATCATACCCAAGTGCTTTAAAATTTTCACTGAACAGATCACTTTTTTCCAAAGATCCAACCATGACTGTAAAGGCATTTGTGACAGTCATTTTTCATCAGTGGATCACTAAATTTCCAATTGAACATACTTTGAACTTGATTCTTATAAGCCAAAGTCTTAGAAATATTTATGAAATTACACACAACATGAGCATGCCTTTTCAGGGGACCATGCTTACTCTCAAATCTCATACACCATAACTTCAAAAGTGGGCCAAACATTATCATCATGCGCTAATAGTGAGTCATAAAATGATGTTTGGGGTGAGCGGCCTGTCTGGATAAAGATTCTTGAACAAATTATGGTGGTCTATAACCAACTGCTTTAAAAAGACAGAAAGTCTGTCTTAAATGTAAAAATCTGTGTTAAATTTTAGAAGTCTATCACATTCTGCTTTACAAGTCAATGAACTTTTGCAGGCATCAAGAATTTCTGCAGTGGTGTTCAGCTGATGCATCTTCTTACAAATCTCCCTGCCATCTAGGAACAAGTATGAGAGTCCCACTCCCTTCCATTTGAAAAGCTGTAAAAGAGCAAAAAGAGTGTTGCTTAGTTGTTAGCTACAAAATATGGACAAATGCCCTTGGGCTTCAATTGGGAAATTGCTACAGAATCCCAAATTGTGTAATTTTGCAAATGTGACGTCCACTCTCCCAACTAACATTAACCCAGTTAAATTGCTTTTACTGTATCAACATATATCACACATTATTATTGACTAACAGAACTTACTGCAACTGAGATGAAAACTAGTATTGAAATTGAGCACGTTGGGTGTCCACAAAATGGCGGCTAAATGTAGTTTATCAGCACAATTTCCGCTGCCTTGGTCACGTGATTTCCTCTCAACTGCGGAGGTGCCTCTTGCAGAGGTCCGCCATTTTGTCTGCGGGAAAATCTAGATAGCTAGCTTGCGAATCTACTAAGGTAATGTTATCAACTCAAGTGAGCGTCTACGTTACCATCACTCATTCCGACTGTGACTGGTGACAGCATCGACCTAGCTAGCTAACGTTAACTTGGAGCATCAGATAAGATGCAGACCCATAGAATTATAGAATAACCACAGTCCATATTTCACAGCCAACATAAACACACGACACTAGCAGCGTAAGGCCAATACTGAGGAAGCAGTAACGTTATATTCACTTTTGATGCCGTCACGATAGGTAAAGTTAATTATCACTTGCTGAATTACTGTTTTCCAATGAATACATTTTCGAGAACTCCCTGCCTAAATATCACAAACTCGGCCAGGCATTTTCAGCAGCATTAACGATAAATAGGGATGAACGCTAACTTACCTGTCGTCGATTTGTTTCCTCGCCTCAGCATCCCGCTGTCACAATCAAAAAGGAACAAAAATAGACTTTGGGGTGAGTTTTGAATGATTTGGTTGATGATGTCGGCACTGCAGTGATTGGACAATAATTTAACACGTTGTGTTGGTCACTCGTGTAATATTTTTATTTTTTTAACACATATAGGCTATTGGATAATTTAACACAATGTGTTGAAATAGTAATAACACAAAAGGTGTGTAGGATATTGACACATCCTTTCTGAGTATGTACTCATGCGTGCAGGATAGCATCCGTACACGGATTGTAGCTGTGTGTCCGTAGCTCCTACTCATGCATGCAGGATAGCATCCGTATGCTCTAACTAGGTTGACTAAAGTAGGCGAAACGCTAACATGTTAGGGTTAGCTAAATTAACCTTAGGCGATAAAGCTGTACTTAAAAATCTTGCGCCGTTGGAAGTGCGTCCTACTAAACGGCCATGAGTGAGTGACCACCTGTGCATGCGTCCTACTAAAGCGTTTCACTAAACGTTCATGAGTGACCCTCTATGGAGTTACCACAGAAAAAGTTGAATATTTCCAAAAGTTTTGAATATTTCAAAAATCTGAATACAAACAACAATGTCTGGAACTAGCCGGTCATTTTGGTGTAAAAAGTTTGAATGTAGTGCAAAAACTGTAGGACTAGTTAGAGCTAGAAAAATTGGGCAGAAAGTGCAGATAATAAAAAAAATATGAAAGATAGCAAGAGTGGGCTTGCCGGAAGCAAGTCACTAATCAGGCTCAATCTGTTAACAGTACCATCATAGTGAGCAGTGTTTTAAACCATATGGGTCAGTATCACTGTAGCCTTTCAACCCTCACAGTACTCAAACATTTTTGTCTTAATTTCCCATTCCTTTTATGTCTTATCATAAACAGTAGACACTCAAGTTGTAGAAATATATATTCGCCGAGCTCCCACACATAATGTCAAATAATTATGGGCCAATATTCGGAGAATAAACCATGAGATATGTCCACCCTGTCATGGACACATACATTATATGTTAAACATGTTTTCATTGCAATATTAAGATAAGTTACATTTTCTGAAAGGTATGATGTCCCTTTCATTGGTTGCTTTCAAATTATAAACAGAAACAAGATTATATGCAAAATGTGTTTTTTTTAATAAACGCACACAATTTGTATATCTATGTTTTAAATTGGGAGGAATTTAATTTGCATATTATTGACCCCCACTTAGGTATTGATCACACAAAATTGAATTTACTAATATTGCACAGTATGATTGAATTGTTTTTAAAAAAATATCAAAACGACATGGTGGACCAGTGCATGACAGGGTGAACCAGCACGGGGTGGACACATAAAGGAACACGCACGACAAAATATTAAAATTAAAAATGTATTCAATGTTTTAAAATAGGAACATTCTCAATCTCTTTGAGAATGTTCCTATTTTAAAACATTGAATAATCTCTTTGAAAGAATTTTTTTTTTTTGTAGGTACACCAACGGTGGCCTATAAACACACTTTCTTGAACATTAGTGAAGATAGGTCGGGAGCCCCTCGCGCATGCATGTCTTAACAATGAAATGACTCATTGAGTGAGTAAGGCAGAAACAAACATGTTGGTCGTGCCCACGGGTCTGGCAGGCAACTTTAACACTCAAGAAAACACCTTTAACCCTCTTGCCCTCGGGCTTATCTGAACGGTTCCTCTACATACTTCCATGAAGCTTTGTCTACCTGTACAGAGTTTTATTGAGGACCTGCGGTTCTGGGATAAGACAGACTATCTGTCGATCTGCATACCAGGTAATGTCTTCCCTGGGACTAGGCCAGAAGAATTTGTTAATTCCGTTCCGGTGCATGCATTTAACCTTCACAATTTTCTCTTGTACTTCAGTGATAATGCCAGGATAGCCTTCGTCCTCATAATTCACCACACACCACTCTCCTACGTGTTTTGCCTCAATACATTCAGGACGTCATTTGGTTGGAATTGTGGTATCAGATGCAGGGAGATGGTCATCTTCACTTGGAGTTGCCTCCATTAACTGGAAGCAGGGACAGTCCAACATGCCTGCCTCTCTTTTACAGAGACATGTGATGTCTCGGTACTTGATCATCAGGTGCTAAGCCTGGTGACACACTTAGCACCTGATGCATCCTCATTGTTCCCGTTATGGGAGTGATGGCAGGCATCTGAGGTTAGATGAGAAGAGAGATGATAAGATATTGAGAATTTAATGACATCACAATATATTAATTTGAACAACACATGTATAGTTGTGGGGGGTTATGGGGCTGGGTTAGGAGAATTCACATTTTGTGTTATTATTTTTCAGCTGATCTAACTGGGTAAGTATACAGGTAGGTAAGTCACTTTCTATTCTTTTTCAGCTGATCTAACTGTGGTAAGTATACAGTTAGGTAATTCACTTTCTATTCTTTTTCAGTTGATCTAACTGGGTAAGTATACAGGTAGATAATTCACTTTCTATTCGTTTTCAGTTGAACTAACTGGGTAAGTATACAGGTAGGTAATTCACTTTCTGTTTTATTCTGTTTCAGTTGATCTGAGTAAGTATATAGGTTGGTAATTGTAAAAAGTGAGAGGAGTACATTTAGATGTTTTTCCCATGGCGCGCAGGAATGCCTGCCGCCGTGGGCTATGCGTGGCAAATTGTGGTCACTCACTCACTCATGGACGACCTGAGAGGGACGTTTGGTGGGACGCATGCGCTGGTGGTGCTTCGTTTAGTAGGACGCATGCGCAGGTGCATCTCCCAAAATCACCACTTCGAACGGCACAAGATTTTTAAGCACAGCTTTATCGCCTAACGTTACTTTAGCTAACCCTAACATGTTAGCGTTTCGCCTACTTTAGTCAACCTAGTTAGCGCGTACCACCTATACAGATGTTGCCCAGATGTTGGGGTAATGCCAGCAGCCCTCTGGTGTCGTTGGGCACGTCTTTCGGTCCTCCTCTGTTGGGTGGTGTAATGTATTTGTTCAGTCACCCTGGCACAGGTGACCTGCCAGGCCGATCTATTGAGTGCCAGAGGTTCTAGATGGATGGGGTTTATGTTGCAGCGCTTCAGGTGTTCTTTGGTATAGTCCTTATAGCGCCTCTTTTGTCCGCCAGCAGCCCATTTTGCAGCGCTGACCTGCCCATAGAGGGCTTGGTGGGATAGGCGGTGGTCAGGCATGCGGATAGTATGCCCTGTCCAGCGAAGATGTTTTAGCCACTGCTGCTTCAATGCAGATGGACTTAGTCATGGAAAGAATCTCAGTATGGGGGATATGATCTTCCCAAGACAGGGCGAGGATCTTTTGAAGGCATCGGATGTGTAAGGCCTCCAAGCTTGTGATATGCCGTCTGTATGGGGTCCAGGTTTCTGCCCCATAGAGCAGAGTGGAGGCACATACCGCATGGTATACAGCAACCTTGGTGCTGACCTTCAGGTTTTTGTTTTCAAAAACCCTTCTGTGGAGGCGCCCAAAGGCTGACGAGGCTTTGTTGATGTGGCTGTTTATTTCAGTGTCAAGGGAGCAGTCTGAAGAAAGTATGGAGCCAAGATAGGTGAACTGGTCCACTACTTTGAGTGAAACACCATTGATTTGGAAGCTGGGGGGTGAAGGAGGTTGGATGGTGAATTGTGCCATGACTTCAGTTTTTTTAATCTGACCTGCAGGCCAAAGGACTGGTATACGCCATGAATTGTGTTTAGGGCATGCAGCATGGACTCTGGGCTATGTGCCAAGACAACGCAGTCATCTGCATATTGAAGCTCACAGATTTGGCAGATCTTTGTCTTTTTATGGGCCTGGAGCCGTCGGATGTTAAATAGACTTCCGTCAAGGCAGTACTCCAGGTGAACTCCATCTCTGTGTCCCAGGGCATGATGGAAAAGGTGGGTTATGGCTGAGAGGAGGAGATTGAACAAGATCGGTGCGAAGACGCAGCCTTGATTCACCCCAACGTCGACCTTGAAGGACTCTGACTGGAGTCCTCCCGTGAGGACTCTGGCTTGCATTCCATCGTGCAATTGCTGCAGGATGGAGAGAAACTTTGGTGGTACCCCAAGTTTGGAGAGCTGTTTCCAGAGCATCTCATGGTTTATGGTATCAAAGGCTTTGCTGAGGTCGATGAAGGCTATGTACAGGTCTTTGCGCTGCCCTCTGCTCTTCTCTAGTGGCTGCCGTAAGACAAAGATCATGTCGGTAGTGGATCTAGACTTCCGGAAACCAAATTGTGTTTCTGGGAGAGCACTTTCCGAAATGTGCTCCACCAGTCTGTTGAGCATGAGTTTTGTCAGCACTTTCCCTGCAATGGAGAACATAGAGATTCCCCAGCTGTTCCCACAAACTGCTCTGTCTCCCATCTGTTTGTAAATGACCACAATGTTGGCATCCGTCCAGTCCTGCGTTTAAGCAGGTGGCGTTGGTGGGGATCGAGGCCGCAGCAGCTGCGTTGCCATAGCTCGCGAACGGCGCCCGCCGTCTCGGCGGAAGGTGAAGTGGGCTGTGGCAGTAAAGGGGCAGGGCGATAAGGCGCAGGCAAGCTGCGTTCAGCGATGGTGAGCTGGGGAGGTGCGCTGCGCAGCATTGTATTCAAAACAGCGGTTACTACAAACGCAATCGTTCACAAAGATACAGATGAAAATGCAACCCGTAGCCATGAGTTAAATTCGGAACGTCTATTCTACTGTCTAAATAAGGGACGATTCCGTATTTTGCGGGGTGGTTAGCGACCCTAATTGAAGCCAGTAACTAGAACCGTGATTCAATGTTGCCATCAATTTCAAAATTGGACATTGAAAAGAGGAGGGGACGTAAGAACAATTAAATATCGAAAGAATAACATTGCTGTTTTAACTTCTTTAGAATGCTGGATTTTGTAGCGCATTGATCTTAGAACTGTTAAAAGGCTGAGGTGTCACTTCACTGAGAATTAATGCCCACCCTTGGACCAATCAGAATCGACTATTCATCCAAGCCGTTGTATAAGTAAGGAATAAACCATGATGGGCTGTACCGTTATTGGAAAATAATGTATGCCGGGGTGGTCGCCGAGGTCACTTAACCACTGCCGAAGTACATTATTTTCCAATAATGGGACAGCCCGGAGGGGTTTATTCCTTACTTATACAATGGCTTGGATGAATACAACGGGTTACCAACAATGACTATATATGGTTACTTTATTTATTGATTTTTATTGAATCACCTGAAATTGAAATATTCTTCTGCGACCGTTTGGGAATATTATTTTACCGTTGTCAAGCAAAACTCTCATTGGTAGTTCTATTTGGACTGTTGTTATGCAAAAACTCTGGTTGGTAGTTCTATTTGCACCATTGTTAAATAAAAACCTCTGGTCGTTAATTCTATGAAAACAACGATTCTATCAAGAAAAAATAGATCCTTCTTGTTTTAATTATACCATGCAATCAGCACCAATTTTGGTCCTTTTTGTCATTGAGCTTGTAATGTCAAATTGCCTCCAGGGGGCATTTGGTTCGTGACGTCACAGCCCAATGTTAAAATCCTATTGACTTTTTAAAAATCATTGATTGTAAAATATCTATAGCGATTAAAAATAAAAGATTTCTCACGTTTCTTTGGGACCGTCATTCTCTGCCGTAGCATGTGCTTGGTTCTATTTATTTCTGGAGGGAAAAAAAACAGATTTATGTTGATTTACGATATGTTGGTGGTCCTGAACTACACTAAAGCAAAGTCGCACGATACATGTCACAACCACATGTGCTTGTAAGTCTACTTGCCAAGTGTGGTGCCTAGGCTCCAGGGTGAAGTTGCCCCTAATTGCTGGTCTGAGATCAGATTTTCCATCCCAGGTCCTAACTTTAACCATTAGTAGGGGAAGAAAATAACTGACTCTGGACCAGCAGCTAGGGGAAACTTCACCCAACACCGGTAGCTAGCTAGCTATACCCACGACAATGGCGGTGTCACTGGTTAGCTTAATGCATTTGTTCAATGGTCAGGACAATAGTGTTAAGAAGGGAGAAAATCATTTCATGTCCAGGCATGTAGAGCAGGTCATATACAGCCTGGGGCAGATTAGCGGGTCTGTCAGGGCCAGCATGAAAGATATCATTTATAAAGTTTCGGTGAGAATAGTAAGTTAGCTAACGTTAACGTTAGGAAGGGCTGGATCAGCAGGTAGCTAGCTAGCTAAATATTTATATACACACAGTAAAAGTTACTAGCTAATAGTGGTGTGCAGAGATGTCATTATCTGTATCAAAACCCTGACCCTTGCCTACACTGCAGCCAACAGGACAGCCCCCATCTACTTGCAGGACATGATTCGATCCTATGTGCCTGCTCAACCACTCCGCTCTGCAGCAGCAGGGTGCCTTGTACCCCCTCCCACCTGACCAAAGGGATCACAGAGCTTCTCCACCCTAGCTCCCCAGTGGTGGAACAAACTCCCCGTCCCTCTTCGAACCTCCCCCTCACTACCCATCTTCCGCCGTGGCCTGAAGACTCATCTCTTCAGACTATACCTGGACTAACGACCACCACGCTGTATATTTCACTCTAAACCCCCCACCCCTTGTCATGACACTTGTTACACGTTGCCCCATCCCAGCACTTTTTGGTAATTTGTATTTGTCCTAATACTGTAGCTTATTCTTCTGCCTAGTTGGCTTTGCAGAGGTTAGGTCTGAATAGTGTTCACTGTGTGAACTAAACTGTGTTCTTGGCTAGAAATAGCTGTACAAAATAAGTACTGTATCTTATTGAACCTGTGTTTAGCAGTTGTCTATGACCATAAAATGCACTTTTTGTACGTCGCTTTGGATAAAAGCGTCTGCCAAATGTAATATAATGTAAATGTAATGTTGTCTAATAATTTACATTATAGCTAATGTAATGTTACCGTGTTCGTGCGATCAGGACATTAAAGGAGTAACATGGTGGTTGAATGTAGCACTTGCCAGTTGTCTTTAGGCAAAAACAAAACAAATGTGCATAATTTTTAATTATTCAGTCATTTAAATGTATTTTAAAACGTATTTTTCTAAGCCTAAATTTCCCACGATAGAAGTTCACCCAAACTGTCTGGGCGTGGTAATGAGAACTGTCAGTTAGCTATGATTGTCAGACCGTGCCCCATTACCATGTGACATAGTTACGTCATATACAAACAAAGAACCAAACAAACACAACCAGACGCAGAGAGGTAGCCAATAATTTTGAGATGCAATGGTTAGAATCATTCGTAGTGTGGGAATTTACAAGCGCGCATATGAGTGAATATTCCTACAAACACACAGAGAATGTAATACAGCACACATTTACAAATAATGCAAGCCATCAACGAAACAACATTAGCTAAACTAAATAAACATTGATATTCCGACTCAACTACACGCAACTCATCAATAACAATGCCTCAATCTGAAATAGGCTAGGTCTGTTTAGCTAAGTGGTTATTTTATTGCTATTTCCCGAACTTACATACAGTATGCTAATATCGATTGTGCGAGGACACTAAGTTTTAGAATCCTAGCCACGCCACTATACGCTAGGCATGGGCTATTTATTACCAATATGATCGAAAAAAATACAGTCTTCATGCTACTTCTAACACAACCAGACGCAGAGAGCCTAGCCTATAATTTTGAGGTGCAATAGTTTGAATAGTTCGTAGTGTGGGAATTTACAAACGCGCATATTACTGGATATTCCTACAAACACAGATATACGTTGCAATACAGTACACATATTTACCAATATGATCATAAGAAATATACTTACTCATGAAGTTGATCCTCAGCTGGATCAGTTCGCCGTTCGAAATGACACCGCACTTCATCAGTGTCGGCTTCAGTGTCTGGGCGGACTGGACCTGATGAGTTGTTCGCGTCTTCATCATTGCTCTTCAACAAGGCATGAAGCACGCCAAGTCCAGTCATCCGTGCCATTTTCCAAAATTTAATTAAATGTTTACCTCAAAAGGAGTAAATTAGGCTATATGCTTTGACATTCTATCCCACTTTAGCAGGCTTGGCATTTCTCACATGGACCTCGCATCGCCCCTCCCCTAGTCCCCTTTTGTGGAGAGTAATTATAATTATAGCCATCCACACGTTTGGCCTGTCCATCTACTGTATGCTTATACACACAGGGCCAAGTGACTTGAAAGAATTGAGGAAATATTGGGTAGCACTGCTTTGCAATACATCTTATTTAATTTCGGTGAGGCAAGATAGCCTATATTGTTTGTAGTAAGAACCGTAACTTGGCATCATTTTGATATCAATACTTTTAATGGCAGGCCTGGATTTTGGCAGTCTGAATGAATTAGTTATAGACAGTGTATGTCTTGTATGTGTGAGTAACTTGGCATTTTTGTACGTTGAAAACGTGTTTTTTATGAGATGATATTTCTTTTGCAAAGCGTTGTATTATGGTATGCGAAGTGACCCTGTAAGAAACGGTTGTGGATTATGGCTATCCTTGTGTGAATTTGTACAGTCTGATGAGCGTGTACCGTTTAGCAGTTTTGGTTTGTAAAACAGTGGCTGTGACAAAGGGTGCGGTGGCGTAAACGCATCAGAAACGCAGGTGAAATATGGCCAGTGTATGTACTCACGGATTTGACGGCCATCCAACGAGCCTTGATTGAGAAAAGAATCAGGAGGCCCGTAGAATTAGAGCTCCCTAGGTCGCAACTTGTGTACCCTTCTGTCCTGCTCCGTTGTCTGTTATTTCGTGGAGATGCACTTTTAGTGTTTGTAAGGTTTATAAGGCATTTTGATGATTTGATGATTTGGCTTATCTGCAGGCAGGAATCCTCTTCGCTGTTTTGCTAAGCTAGAACCGGAAAACTTGATAGTGGAGAATAGGAGCAGACGCATGTGTCCCAGCAGGCTTTGCATATGAGAAAATTAGGAGAAATTATGAAATTGTGTAGTTGAAACAATATGTTTTTAGCAGAATTGCCATGTAGGTGAAGGTTGACATGATCACAGACTATAGTGCGAAGTAAATGAAGTGACCATGAGCGAGATTAGTTTCCTTATCGAACGCTATATATAAAGCCGCGTTTCCACCGCAGGAACTATACCCCGGAACTAGGAACCTTTTGAGGAACTCAGTGCGTTTCCACCGCAGGAACTAGGGTCTAAATTTAGTTCTGGGGGCTTTGTTTTACCCCCCAAAACGTTCCTGCTCGGGGGGTAGTACTTTCCGAAAGTACAGGAACCTTTTGGGTGGAGCTTGCAGCGCTGAACATTTCTGATTGGTCGAGTACTCGTAGCATTTGTGTTGTATTTATTTTCCGCCATTACCCGCCATGTTTGAAAATATGCACCGGCAAACCAATTTATTTTCATAATAACTTAAAATCAAACTTGTATGTTATGCGGCGCAGTAGCCTACTTTTGGTTATAGCCTGTCAACGTCTTGGAATTATAACGTGTGCTCTTCTGTTCTTTTCTTGCTTTAGTATTCGTTTTATAAAATGCTAAGCATTCGTGCTGGGACAGCATATTACGTAGGCTACCAAAACATTCAAACGGATTAATTCGGTTGCTGAATATTTTCTTCCGGATTTTCTTTGTTAGCCCGTTTAATTGACTCAAAACGTTTGATACAGTTATGTGAGGTATGCGGTAGTTCTGCATAATTAACATTGGTGATACAGTACAAGCAAACTGGAAATCACCTTCCGCACTTTTTACCGGGTAAAATAACAGGTTAATTCTAGTAATCTTCCCTTTAGCTTTTTCAGACTGCCGTAATTTTACTCAACTTTACTGCCATTTTTCAATTCCACGAAAAGACCAGGAAGACTATGGACTCATTTATGGTGCATGGTTCGCATCTGGAGGGCACACTTCGCTGCTCGGCTAGCAGTAACTTCGAAGGAAAGCAAACGGTGGCTGTACCACTACTAATTTACATTTTCACGCAAGTCCGAGTTTTCGTTCTATTCTTGTCATTTTGCGATTAGCCTATATGGAATTGACGACGAGAAAGTAATAAAACAGCAAATTGTTTACAACGTGTGCATGTTTTCTGCTGTTAATGAATGTGTTTGAGAGGATATATGAAAATCAATAAATACAAAAGTAACCATATATAGTCATTGTTGGTAACCCGTTGTATATATGTGGAATAAACCCCTCCGGGCTATCCCGGTTATTAGAAAATAATGTAGGCTACTTCGGTGGTAGTATGGGGTTACAGAAGAAATCATATGACAGATGGACCGACGACAACGTCAGTGGGCTAATTTGCCTAATCTTCGCGGTACTTTAGACCCCGGTGGAAACGCAGACAACCATTGGCTGAAGGAACCTTTTAGTTCCTGGTAAAGTAGTTCCTGGGACTGAAAGTTCCGGGTAATTTTGGTGGAAACGCGGCTTAACAGTCGCTATAAAGCATTAGTCGTTAAAGTGGAGGGTTAAGTAACGTGTGAAATCTATTGCACTGGTGTGCTTTTCTCATGTTCAGTACTAGTAGTTATAATTATGAGTGAGTCATGATTTTAAATGTAATGTTTTAATGGGGAGTTGCTTGTTGTTTGTATGTGGCTAGATAGAGAACAGGGCGAGGTAACATGAATGTAGAAACGTGGCGTCTGCTGATAAGAAGGTTTTGTATGGTAGCCAAGTGAAGAAATATAGTTAGTAGTAATGGCACAGTGGTGAACTGGTGTAACTTTTTAATAAAAGGAATACATTTGCCGTCATGATATGCATATGGGTGGCCGTGAGTGAGTTTTGGTAAAGCAAATATAAGCGTAAGAAAATGTTAGTGTAAAAGAGGAAATTATCTGTCTGAGGGCGAGGCGGGATTGAAACCTTTAACCGGAGGTTTACCAGTCTGTGACTTTGTTAGTGCAGCACCATGACATAGCTATGCAATACGTGAAATATCATTAGCAAACCTGTCCGTGGTTTTAAAGAAGAACACAGGCCAGTAAGCACAGAAGAGCTCCCGTTGAATCCATATGGCTTTGCAATATTGTAGCCGGTTAATAACTGAACGTCCAGACGGTACGTCATAATGCAGTGTATACGTTTGGTGAACGGCGGGTAGATATGGTGCAAAAGCAGAATTGAGAAGTAGTAGACAATTATTAGTGAGGGTAAAAGCAGGTTAAAGAAACGTGTTCCTAGCTGGGCTTGAACCTACGACCCCATGTTCCCAAGACTGTAACCTTGCCCACTAGGCCACAGGCAGACTAGCTGTTTAAACTGGAAATGTTTCAGAGTAAAAAGGTATGGGTATTTGCCTGTGTATGCGAGTTTTTGATTGGGTCGTGTAGGTGAAGATTTGGCTGGTGTCGGTAAAATGTCCAATGGAGAGACATTTTGATTGTGGGATAGGCGGCAGGAAAAATAAGAATGAGAAGAAGAAGAAGAAGGAGAAGAAGAAGAAGGAGAAAACGCAAAATCCCCTTAGTTTGGGGCTTTATTGTGTGGACGTGAAGTTGTTTATGAATTCTGTCTGTTGAAATGGGGTGAGAATGTACAGAATTTAATGTTTTTAAGGGCTGAGTGTCTGTGGCTGTTGTGGTTATTTCTGTGGGGAACCCTGAAAAGTGCCAAACTCTCGGTGCTGTATAGGTATGGGGCATGCCCCCGCCAAGGCGTAACTTGGCGGGATGGCATACCTGCCATCCCAATGTCGTTAACATGTGAATGCGATTTGGGCGGACTTCCTGCTGAGCGAAATTCACACAGTAATGAGTAAGGACTAACGAAGCATACATGGTCTAATTAATCCAAATTAAATCTTTTAAAACAATTCATATTATTTGCCAGTGGGCGCATAGGAAAGTCGCGATTCTAAGATTTCTGTCAATGTTTTTGTTGCGTCTATGATAAAAGCTTGTGAAGTTAATCATCCAAATAGAAACGAAAGTTTCATCTTGTCGAGCTCCGCTGGCGGAGCTCCCGACCCCAGAGGGTTAGTCAAATATTTGCATTGTCTTGCCTGTAAGCCAGCGGCACAAACTATGGGTCACAAGTTATCCACGGGTCCCCAAATATGATTTAGAATGAGCTATCATAGCAATCTGACTGACAGTAGGGAGGGCAAAACGGAGCTTTAGAATGTCGCCAGCAGTGTATGCGCGTGAGCTCGACAATACATTTCTCACAGAAAAGGTAGTTTTTCGCCTTTTTTTTTAGTTCATTACAGTTGTGATAGAAGTGACAATAATTAAGTGCTGCTGTGCTGTTAGCCTTTACTGATCGCCGTACAAGGTTAATGTGAAGTAGCTAGCACAATCAGACTGCACTAACCCATAATTAAAGCCGCAAGCGGCGTTGGGAGGGGTCCAAGAATTGGCACCATCGCGCCCCCTATTGAGCGATTTTAAAATGGCTTTGTCCTCATGATCATATACCTTCACCCAACATATCTACTGAATATCATGATGATTGTATAAAAAATGGATGACTTATGGCCAATTTTGTGCTAAGAGACGCTATTCGAATGACTTAGTTGCGTCGCCATGGATGTGTCCTGGCCGCTTCCCGTAAAGGCCTTTACTATGTCGTAACACTTAGATGGGATGTCGTAACACTTAGATGGGATGTCGTAACACATATATGGCCCGGCGTGTATGTACAGTTGCAGCGGTTCCATGCCGCAACTAAAAAAGGTGTCACACTAGTGTTGTCACGATACCAAAATTTTGACTTACCAGGTTTAGTATCACGAAAATTTATACTGAAACGATACTGATTCAATACTCGGTACCTAACGATACTGAAATTACCTTAATAGATCAGAAACATAATGTCCACAAGGGATGACCTCATTTTCGAATTCACGGTTTATTAAAAACCTGGTTTATTAACAACCTTTAAGTTGAAGCCTGTTCAACATATCAATAAGCATAGGACTATAGTGTTACAACACTAAACCATAGAAAACTATATTAAATATATTTCAAAAATTAAACAATTGTAAAGTAAATTATCTTTAAACAGGTCTTTCACTTTAAAATATATCTAAAAACAGCATATTTCAATAACAATACAGCATCTTCCTATAATAAAATATTTACAAATTAGAACAGCTATTGCTACTGAAGTGAACTGAGTCTAAGCTTGTGCTGTATCAACCACGAAAAATGCGCAAGCGCAGGTCACCTCACTTGCCAACTTTAGTTGCTACTGCCATCTAGCGAAGATTCTGACAAATTACACTTTTCATCCTCTCAATCGGTAATGCGGGAGACACATGTCCCTGGCTTTTACATTTGACACAAAACTACCGAACGTCGGAAAATTCTAATACCGAACCGTTTCTTTTTTTTTTTTTTTTTAGTACCGAAAAAGTGCTGAAGTGTCGGCGTACTGTGCAACACTACATCAGACACAAACCTATACAAATCCATGGCTCAGCTTAGCAGAGAATGCACATTTCAGAGCGCCTCAGAGACAGATGGAATAATAACACATAAATACACATTTCAAAGAATAAATACGACATTGAGAAAAAACGAAACAAAAGACGAAATATCAACTCGCGACCTGCGTGCTGCTCGCAGAATAGCCTACCGTATTATTTATTTAGACACTGGCATATAAGAAAATTTTCGGTTACGCTGACCGATATAACGCTATTCCAAAAGCAAAATCAGACATGTTATACATCGTTAGAAAGCTTATACTCTCACCTACTGAATAAATGAATTGTCAATCAAGCCAAATTGTACTAAAAAGGGCGACAGCGCCGTAAGCAACAGGTGTGGTATTACGCACAGCTATTTTTGAAGGTAGCCGACCCAGGCGTCACATATGCGCCTATATTTCACAAACAGATTGTCCAAGACAATATATGACCACTCATTCGCAAAAGGGATATCTCTACGCGTAAACCCGATGGTAAGATTGTATATTTATTAAATGCGTAGTCCCAGATATTGACTGTATAATGACATGGTATAATTTAAAAAAAACGTTGTCTCGTTTATTTCGTTATTCAGTGAGCAGCGTTTTCACTGCTGTATTGGCATATTTTAGGGCTAATGTCTGGTTTATCTTGTTGCTACGGAATATCACATTACATTACAGGCATTTGGCAGACACTCTTATCCAGAGCGACGTACAAGTGTATAACCATAACCAGGAACAAGTGTGTCGAAAACCCTAGAGGGCAGTAGCCTACCGTTCCAAGTGCAGGGAACAACCGCATAGTTCAACTTGGACCCTGTAGGTTAAACTGATTAACACTAACACAAACAAGAACAGCAACAACGCAGTCTATGCAAAAATACAAGCAATAGTTAAGACGAGTGCATTAACTAAGTCACCTACGAAACAGCTAACTAGTTACAACCCTAACCTTACAGTCAATTTAGAGATTAAATTGAGAATACGATTTCTCTCAGCATAATGACGGATTTAAAGAGTAAACGAACTCACCCGATATTGTCTTCAAATGGATCCATGCCAAAGAAAAGTAATGATTCATCCTCTCAAAGCTTTACCGTAGCGTATTATTTATTTAGACATTGCCAGAGTACAGCATAAATTGCGTCTTTTGTTTATATTCAATATTAGAAATTGCAGCGAGAAACTGCAGCTGTAGACACAAGATAGTCCGTTATGTTATGGTAGCAACGGAACGAAGCGCACTATATATGTATTACCGTCATTGTTTTATAATACCAGCGTGTTTTCGGGCGTGTGCACAGAAACTCAGAACCTATCAATAAAATGGTTTAGCTATTTCTCAGCATAATGACAGATTCAAAGACTAAACGAACTCACCCGATACTGTCTTCAAATGGATCCATGCCAAAGAAAAGTAATTATTCATCAGTTTAATAGCCTAGCATGCACTCTGGCTGGCACTGTCTTTCATTCCCCGATGTTCAGACCCTCCCCTCACTGATAAAAACTAGACCCTACGGTGTCGGATTACTTGCGTCGCCATGGATGTCGCTTGCCGTAAAGAAGTTTACTAGATGTCGTAACGCTTAGATTTGGAGCTCCAGCTTTTCCGCACCCCAACTAATTAAGAAGTCCAAAGCTTTAAATAGGGTACCCCCTAAATGGGCAAGGATTGACAAGATTTGGCATGTGCGCTAAGGGGTTAACTGTGAACAATCATGCGATTAAATATTTTAATCGATTGACAGCCCTACTAACAACGTTAGCTGGCTTAGCCAGCCAGTGATGGTTCACTGACACTAACGTTACTGAACGAGAAATATTCAGACTCTGCTGCGTAGTACTAGTGCGTAGTCTGCGTACATTTGTCAGACAAGCGGAACTGTCAGTCTGTCACTCAGGACTCTGTGACTGAACTTTACTGTACCAGTGCTAGCCATCAAATCATCTGATTGCAACGTACTGCGCCTACTAGTCGGTTAGATTACTTACTGCTCGATTTGAAGGGGGTGATTTGTTTATGTTAGGGCTCCATTCAATGGAATGATTTTTGGTGCTGCATCTCTTTTTTTTCGGGTGTCAAAATTTTTTATTTTATTTATTTTTTTGGTGCCAAAAGGTCCAGGGCTGGACGAAAACCATCCGGGGCTTCAGCCCCGGAAGCCCACCACTAGCGATGCCACTGGTTTTCCTGCCAGTCGCCTTCTCCCAGCAGTGAGACTGGCGGATGCCCTGGGAGGATTTTGTGGCGGGTGGAGGACTGGCAGCTAGTCCGTGGCGGGTGTACTGGTGGGTGATCGAGTGGTAGCTAGTCAGTGGAGGTTCTACTGGCTGTTGGCGTAAAGGCAGGATTTTATGTCGGCTCTGGTCGCTGTCTGGTTTTCCTGCCAGATATTTTAGTCGGCGCTGACGGGAGCTAGAGACAGCTCCCTGAAAAAGCCGAACAAGATGTTTTCGTGTAATGTCATATATCGAGGTAATTTGACAGTTCTTATAATTTCCAATTATTTTAATCATGTAAAACAATTTGTGTATTAACTGTAACGTTACCGTGTTTGTGCGATCACAACATGAAATGCATTCATGTCTAGCTAAGGTTATTCGACAACATCATCTTGTGATTGTCTAGTGGGGAAAATGAAACATTGTAGAGTGTGTATTCCTCATTCCCCTCGGCTGATTGCACCAGGTGGGTAATGCCAGAAAAGCCTCGCAGGCTCCGTGTTCGACTCATCAGTCCCGCAAATGAAGCAAATTTCTTAGGATTTAGGTTAGCCTATGATGGTGTTTCATTGAACTTGTTTAATGGCAGTTATGATCTCCTTGTTTTAACTTGTATGCTCCACCGTAAATGCTTTATTCTAAGGATGGAACTGTAGGAATTTCTTATCAAAAGTGATGGTGCTGAAGATAAAGATAACAAACAACAGAGTCAGGAGCTCCTTTATATAATTTAATAATACGACTGGTCGGGAAGAGGTACAAGTACAGTCTTCAAAAATATAAAGTTCAATATGAGTTTATATTGTTTTCAGAGACAAAGAACTGTCATTCCAGCCTATAAGATTCATTTTATTTATTTTTTCATTCTCTCCCATTTTCTCCCCAATTTAGTTGTTATACCAATTCCCTGTGTGTATCACAGTCCTGGTCGATGCGCTATCCTCTGTCAGTCTGGGGAAGGTGTAGACTACCACATGCCTCCTCCGATACATGTGGAGTCGCCAGCCATTTATTTTCACCTGACAGCGAGGAGTTTCTACTGGGAGACCGTAACACGTGCTGAACAGGCGCCCTGACCAACCAGTAGGAGTCACTAATGCAACGATCAGGATTCATACCCTCACCGGCTTTCCACCCGCAAACACTGCCAATTGTGTTCATAAGAACGTCTGTCCAAGCCAAAAGTACCCCTGCCGGGAACTGAACCCGTGTCTCTGCGGCGGTAGGCGAGTGCTTATACCTCTACACTACCCAGACGGCCCCTATGAGATTCATTTAATCACCATATGCAAAGATTCCCTTACTAGCCAATCATAAGTTAGGATCAGGGAGTCAATACCAAAGCTGACCATGTAGGCCTAGAGGTCTGCTGAACTCGTAAATCACTTGATATATACCACAACTGGATTCTATCCTCTTACTTAGATTTCAACAGGAACATGGCATAGGGTGGAACAGAGTACACTTAGATATATAGACTGTTAGATTGTACACTTTCAGAAGTACGTTTATCAAGTTACCATAAGATGTATGATATTTTATATAATTGCTTATATAATTGGTTATATAACATTTTCTGTAAATCTACTTTTAAATCATAACCTGTCAGAACCAAAATATTTTCAGAAGAGCTTTGTTCAATTCCCATTTTAATTATTTAATTATAAACAGCATAATACTACAGATGCTTGGTAATTGTTACTATAAACAGGTCAAAGGTTTTATTTATTCTTATTTGCATTTCTTACCATTAAAGAAAAGCATGCAGTAAAGTTCATTTTTATTATAACAGACATTTTCCTTTAAATAAAGGAAACAGTCACATTCAAAAGTGTTATGTTCACAACTTCTTGTCTCGTGTTTTATGTGCTCGGTTGAGTAATTATTATTCTTTGTTCTCTAGTGTATATTTTTAATGTCAATAAAGGTTTTCTCCGAACCACAGGCAGATGAATGTTCTATTTTTTTCCTCTTGTGTAAAAAAGAATTTGTTGTTGACTGAATATGTAATCTCAAAATTTACATGATCATAAGTCAGTCACTGAAGTTGAGAAATTGGTATTTCTGAAAACTACCAATTTCCCACCTAACAAATTAAAATAACTACAACAAAATGGCACAACACGGATGCTTTTCAGCCGTTTCTGTGGCCAAGGCACTGCTGCTGCTTTCACGTTCTCTCTTTCTCGACGGTCAATCCCAGGGCTCAGACACCTACTGGGAAAAGAAAGCACACTTTTAAACCCTGGACTGATTAGTAATGTTATCCAGGTGTGTGTGCCTACTTAACCAGTAGGCATGGTCCTCTGATTACTATGATCCTCCCTCAAACTGAGCCCTGCCACAGATGTAAAGGAAGAAGATACTACACCATGGTAGCACTTATCAGTAAGGTTCCACAAAGTAATGCATTAGAGCGAGAGAGTACCGGTACATGAACCATAACATAATTTGCTTTTCAGAAACATTTTGAAACTGGTGGTTTTTCACAGATATTGGGCAGAGGTCACTTTTACACAGGCTGGGATCCTTACCATACAATGACGATTTATATAATTACTCACTGTATATACTTCCTTTTTTCAGAACTATTTATTGTATGTTATTGTAACTATGTGTACTGTTAAGTACAACAAACTGCATTCTGCATTTGGTTATTAGGCAGCCCCAGATTATGCTTGATTAATGTCTAGTCTACTCAGAATTGCAATAAGCAACAACTGAATACACCTAACATACCTAAATCCTAAATGGGCTATTCTTAAACAAAAATGTTTTTCAGCTATTTCTTGGTGGATAATATACACTGTAAAAATGTTCGTCTGAAAAGTACAGTAAATTAGGCCTACTTGCAGCTGGTTGCAGGGGCGATTCTAGGATCAGACCTTTAGGGGGGCTCAGCCCCTAATCAGAATGTGACATGCATACAGTGCCTTGCAAAAGTGTTTACCCCCCTGCTAAATCACTAATTTCACTGGATAACAATTAATACATTAATATTTTTCTATATATGATATTTTAATTTACAACAATACTTTTAATGAATCACTAGTAACGTGAGTTTTACACCACAAAATATTTTTAAGAAAATTAAAAATGGAATATGCTGTTTGCAAAAGTATTCAACCCCGTTCACTTTGGCAAACCTCAATTCAATTAATGTTACCTTTAGAAGCAACCGAATTAGTTGGGTGGTCTATTGTAGTGTATGATAATAATTATTCAGAATGAAAAATCACAGATTTCAATATAATACACCTGTTTGAGGACCCACAGTCAGTTAATGTATTTCACTGCTTGGGCAAGATCAATGGTCTCCTTCTGTTACAGACAGGAAAGCCTGGAAAACAATCAGCAAATACACTGAGGAGAATTTACTGAGTTTTGCCTTCAATCCCACTGCCATAGATGTCAGGTCAAGTCACTTTTATTTGTATAGCACATTTAAAAACAACAGGAGTTGCTTTCTAGTCACTACAATGCAACACAACAAACCACAACAATGCAATGCATGTATTAACAATACAACATAAAAAAATAAAAAGAATGAGGAGTAAGAGGATAAAATTACAGGATAAAATCAATTTAAGAAAGACTGAATAAGACCAACAACAGATTAAAAACGCAGTGAGAGGATGTTAAAAATAACAATTAGGCTAATTAAGAGTGGAGAAAACCGTAGGGCAACCTCAAACTGCACTAAAAGCAAGAGAAAAAAGGTGGGTCTTTTAATGTGATTTAAAATGATCAGTGATGGGACAGGACTTAATGTGGGACGGGAGATTGTTCCAGAGCCTGGGGGCAGCAACAGAAAAAGAAAAAGGTGTGTTGATGGTAGAGAGGCACTCAACGATGGCAGGGAAATTGTCAAGCACTGCATTCACTGAACGAAGCTGGCATGCCCAACGTGTGTTTGACAACTGCACAAGTTCACTTGGCTGCAGTCCTAACTTCCTTTGAGTGTCTACAAACTTATGGTAGTTCACAAGCGAGACGCTAAAAAAAGAATGGACACTTTCCAGCATGCTAAAAAACTCAGAAACCTCAGAAACTGCTCTGCATGTGTGACATAAGGCAAGATTCAACTCATGTGCATAACAATGCACATATATCGCTTCAGGATGCTGCTTTCAAAAATGGGCTTGCACACCCCCAGCTGCCCCACCCATGACTGCTGCCCTGTCATAAGTCTGTGCCACACATTTCAACTGATCAATTCCTTTCTCTACCAGTTGATTCTCAATTGCAGCGGTTATTGATGTAGCATCAAAATTTGTCATCTCTGTAAGTGCTAGGAACCTCTCCTTCACTGTACCCTCCATAGAAACATACCTCACACAGAGGTATGTGTGAGGTATGTTCTGCCTTGCCATCTCTGGCCTCATCAGTCATAATGGCATACATCTTTGTTTCCCTCATCTCACTGACAATAATTGCAGTTACCTCTTGTGAACAACACTCTATCATCTCATTCTGACTGGCAGACGAGAGGTATACGCTGTTTGATGGGGGTGCATACCTCTGCAAGAAAGGATCAAACTGCCTCAAAAGTGTCATGCACTCTAGGAAATTGCCTTTATTGTGGCTTTCAACTGTTTTGTCATGACCTCGAAATGGTATTCCTTGCTTCCCCAACATGCAGGTCACCGCCACAGGGCTGGGTGATAAAACGATCTCGATAATTTTCATGATAAAATCTTCCACGATGACGATGATAAATTTATGAGATTTATTTTCGATACAGTTATTTTTGAGTCCGTTTTCCTCTACCTACAAAAACACTACACGAACAGCCAATCGTACAGCAGAGAAACAAATGGCTGTGGTTGACGCATGTTTCCGGCCCCTCCCACTCACAACAACTCAGAATGACCATCTGTGTGGAGTAGCCTACTCAGAAGAAAATGAGCGGGAGCGAAACCGAGTGCGAGGAAACTGTCGCCAAAGATGAAGAAATTGTACCGAAGAAAGGTCATAACACTTCTGTTATTTGGAAATGGTTCGGCTACCTGAAGTCTGACCAAGCACAGACTAGCATTAGGTGCAAAATATGTCGGCGACCAGTCCTCAGCAGAATGGGAAACACCACCAACCTCTTCCACCATCTCAAAAGGTACCACCCCACAGGGCACTCCGAAAGCTTGAGTTTGCACTATCATGCTAGCGTCAGCCTCCCCTCAAGTAGTAGCCAACAGCCCAGCCCTACTGCTAGTCGAACTTCCGAAGTTCGACTACCAACAATTGTCTGCTTTTTCAGCCATTACCCCATACGAAAAGAAATCGAAGCGATACAAAGAAATAACCAGCGCAATTACGTACTGTATCGCAAAAGATATAATGCCTATAAGCACGGTTGAAAAACAATGCTTCAAGAAGCTAATGAGTGTCTAAGTACGCGCTGCCTGGGCGAAAATATATTTCCCGAACATCACTCCCTCAGCTCTATGCAGAGTGTAGGGGAAAGTTGGAAGAGCAGCTCAGAAATGTCACGCACTTCGCTACCACCACTGATATGTGGTCTAGTCGCACGTCCGAACCATACATGAGTCTCACAATACACTACGTCGACAAGGAATAGAATCTTCAAAGCAGCCTTCAAACGGCATATTTTCCAGACGACCACACCGCAGAGATAATTGCCCAGGGGCTTGTGGAAGCACTCATGGCCACTTGTCTCTTGTCGCTGTAAATCGCCAACTCTCATTGAAAATGAACGGTTGCCGCTCGCTTGTCTCTCTCCTGTGTCGCCCCATGTGACCACGGTGTTACAGCGACAAGAGACAAGCGGCCGTTGCAAAGCGAAGTAGGCGGGGCGAAAATAGACTAGAGGTCTATTTTATGCAAATACTGAGCGATGCGACACAGCGACTACCAATGGGAGTGAAGGCAGCGTGACAGACGTTGCTGAAACAAATGTGCAATCGTGTCTAGCCTACTTGTTTAGTTCTGTAACCTGGTAACCACAAGCCAGGAACGCGGTTTATCTCCCTCCTGTGTTGCCCCATGTGACCGTAGGGTTAGGGCGCGGTCACACATACACAAAATTAACATTGGCAAATATTTGCCTCCCGTTCACTTCCATTCTATGTGAGCGAAGGGGCGAATAAAACATTTGCTTCCGGTGGCGAAGCAAATTCGTATCTTCAATTCGCGTGGAGTTCAACTTTTGAATTTTGACAGGCAAATTCGCAGCCTCAACCAATAGCAAAGAAGTGTGTGTGGTTGACCCCACTTGTCTGTAATTGGCTGTAGTTTTCTTAGTGAGCCAGGATGGAGGAGACTTTGATTGTTGCTGTGTCTAACCAGCCGGTATTGTATGATCTTCAGTATACATGTTCCCGTCGCAAAACCAACAACCGCTCATGTGATATCACAGCCGCTCATGTGTGACTAACAACAACAACCACTCAAACGGACTACAATCCAGCAACACTGATTTCCGTGTGCGTCACATCCTGCATCACCCACATTCGGCACGACAAGATACGAATTTCGCCTCGGCAGGCGATGGTCATTCGCCTGCATTCGCACGTGTGACCGCGCCGTTAAGCTTGCTTAAGAGGTTAACATTGCAGAAGAAATTATACTATTGTACTTAGTTGGCGAAACTTCATTGGAATATCAATCCTATAGTACATGATTGGGGCAAACATATGTGTCAATAGGTTTGTAAGATGAAATATGTATTTCAGAGGCTGAAATATGTACATTTTTTATATGTAGGCTATGTATTGATATATCCTTTCTGGTGTGTAAGTGTTCATCAGCTTCTGAAAATATTCATATAAATGATGAGTTCTTCCATGGGGCCAGTTTTTTATGTGATGCTTAGATGTGACAGTGAAAAGTTTGAATGACCACAATGTGTTCCGATGGTAAGAAGAGAGAACACAGGGCCAAGTTACTTGTAAGAATTTAGGAAGCATTGGGTAGCTGCATTGGTTTGGAATACAGCATGTTTCATTTGTGTTAGCTAAGGTAGCCCATATTGTTTATTGTAACTTGGCGTAATTTTGATATCAGTTTAATGGCAGGCGTATATTTAGCAAGTGTTAATGGCTTATAGTGCTTTGTATGTGTGAGTAACTTGGCATTTTTGTATATTGAAAACTCCAGATATCATTTGTTTTTGCAAACTGTTTGTCCTGATAAAGTGATAACAGTGATGCATATATAAATGTAGACTATGAGAAGTATGCGTTGATAGGTTCCCAGTTTTATTTATTGTACATATATATATATATATATTATATGTAGTCTCGACAGAGACCGCACTCCTCTCGGTCAATGAGTCGCTTCACGCCGCACAAGCAGCCTCCCATTCATCTGTCCTGATCCTCCTAGACCTTTCTGCTGCCTTTGACACCGTCAACCATCCCATCCTCCTGTCCTCCCTGGCAGCTATGGGGATCTGTGGCACAGCACTTGACTGGATTGAGTCCTATCTCTCCGGTCGCTCCTTCCAAGTCGCCTGGGCTGGTGCAGTATCAGCACCTCGCCCCCTTGCCACAGGAGTTCCCCAGGGCTCTGTCCTTGGTCCCCTCCTATTCTCCCTGTACACCCAATCTCTTGGTCCTGTAATCTCTGCCCATGGGTTGTCCTATCATTGTTATGCCGATGACACCCAACTCTTTCTCTCCTTTCCGCCCTCTGACACTCAGGTCTCTGCTCGCATCTCTGCTTGCCTGAGGGACATCCAGAGCTGGATGGATAACCACCATCTTAAGCTGAACCCAGGCAAGACGGAGATGATCTTCATCCCTGCTCCATCCTCTAACCTTCTCGACTTTTCTATTTCCTTGGGGGACACTGTGGTGTCATCATCACCCACCGCAAAAAACCTTGGAGTGGTGATGGACAACAGACTGTCCCTCTCCCAGAACATCACGGCGGTGAGTCGAACGTGCAGGTTCTTCCTGTACAACATCCGGAGAATCCGCCCCTTCCTCACCACCTACGCAACCCAGCTCCTGGTTCAAGCGATGGTCCTGTCCCGCTTGGACTACTGCAACTTGCTACTGGCTGGTCTGCCAGCATCCGCCATCAGACCCCTGCAGCTCATCCAGAATGCTGCAGCGCGTCTGGTCTACAACCTCCCCAGACATTCCCATGTCACCCCCCTGCTCACTGACCTCCACTGGCTGCCTGTTATGGCTCGCATCAAATTTAAGTCCTTGGTGCTTGCATACCAGGCAGCTAAGGGGTCAGCACCAGGGTACATTCAGAGGATCATCAGACCCTACACACCAACCAGACCTCTCCGTTCTGCCACCTCTGGACGCTTGGCACCTCCCCCTCTTCGTGTCTGCACTTCCCGCTCCCGTCTGCTGTCTGCCCTGGCCCCTCGCTGGTGGAATGACCTCCCCGTGACGGTCAGAACAGCAGGGAATCTCAACCCTTTCAAACGCAGACTGAAGACTCATCTCTTCAGGCTGCACCTCTCCCCACTCCTCCCCAGCCTATAGTTCAGCTCACTGTACCTAGCTAGGATAATTTGATTATGTTAGTGTATCTGGCAGGATTGTTTTTGTATGATTAGGTGTGATTCCAGTGCTAGTTTGTACTTGGTAGGATTCTTGCTTGCTGAACAATCTTACTCTACAGGGTTGGAGTCCTGATCGATGTGGTCACTTCTGGCACTACGATCCTTACTTCACTCTAGTGTTTCTTTTGCGCCTCTACATCATGAAACCTATGCACTTGTTGTACGTCGCTCTGGATAAGAGCGTCTGCTAAATGCCTATAATGTAATGTAATGTAATGTGTATTGTGTTTCCGTTTCTGCCATTACTGAGTCTGTAGTTTGCATGCCTCTGTGTCTAGCCCCTCTGTAGTGTGTCTCAGTATAACACCTCTAGTGTCTGCGGCAAGGCATAGCATTCCTATGCTAAATGGCTGCTAAATGGCTAAATGGCTCTTCTTTTACTGTCCTTCGCTCTTTGGGGAAGTAAAGAAAATCGTAAACTGGGGGTTTTTATTGTTTGACGTGAAAAATACGATGCAGCAGCTTTTAGACATGGTGCCAGTAGTTCTTTCCAATTTGGCACCGGCACTTTTACAGCGCTTGTTTTCACCAAAAAGCAGGCATGATCGTTCGGACGACTGGGAAGTGACGTATGACTGCTCTCATCTATGTATGATCACGCCCTAATTCGTGATGAGTAACGCAGCGGAACTGGGTGTAGAAATGCTAAGTAACCCTTAAAGAAATGGTTGTGGATAAAGGTTATCATTGTGTGAATTTGAACAGTCTGATGAACGTGTGTCATTTAGCACTTTTACTTTGCTAGATATATAAAGCAATGGCTGTGACAAACGTTGGGGCGGTGGAAGTATAAGAGGCTGGCACCATGAGAAACATAACTGAAATCCCCCCAGTGGATGTAATGATGTGACGGCCATCCAATGAGCTTTCATTCAGAAAATCATCAGCAAGGTCCTTCAATTAGAGCTACTGAGGTCGCAACTTGTGTACCCTTCTGCCCTGCTCTGTTTTCAGTTATTTCTTCTAAGATGGACTTCTTGTGTTTGAGGTTTATAAGGCATTTGGATACGCTTAGCTGTAGGTAGGACTCCTCTTTGCTGTCTTCCTTAGGTAGAGTAGCCAAGTAAAGTAAGTTAGTATAGAAACACCACAGTGGACATCTTGATAGAAGAACAATTATTTGATGCAAAAGCTACCTTACCTTGGGCGTCTAGCTGCGGAAGGTAACTAGCTAAAAGTAATGTTACCTACAGGTCCTGCAGAAAACTGGCCAACTTTGTGTCGCTTTTCATTCCTTTTGGAGAACTTCAGCTGATGCCACCGAAAAAAAGTAATTCCAAGGTTGACTCTAGTTTTTGAACGAGCCCTGTCGCATTGCCTTTTTGCTTCGCTGTATCTAGGCCTCTTAGAATCTGCTAATCTAGCAACAAACACTTCATTGGAATCTGCTAAAGTGTGTAAAAACTGAGATTGCCAGTACATCATAGATATGCCTTTGGATGATTAATTTATAATATTTTCAAGTAAAAAATCCTGCATAGTCTGCCTTTCAGTGGGGTAGTTTACCAGCAGTAGGAAATGGCATCATAAATAATTTTAACTTTATAGCATCCTGTTTAGATTATTATATAGTACCAAAGCTCAGGATGGTAACATTATAGTACCTTAGCCTACTTATTTTATAATATTTTCAAATAAAAAATCTTGCATAGTATGAACTTCACTTGTAGCCTACAGTTTTTTTTCTCCTTTCTTTTAAGAGGGTGCAGCATGTTTTTTTTTTTTTTTTGATGCATGGTAGCTGAAATCTAAATGCAGTTACAGCATAGAGCCTTTTTTCCGGTGATGGTATTCCTCTATATAAGTTTGCCACTGTTTAATAATTGCATTGATGCTATAATGGCAGTGCTGGCAAGCTAGCTACACTTCAGTAATGTAAGTTAGATTTTTCATTTTAAATTAACTGAGCTTAAGTTAGCAAGCTAGCTAGCCATGCAGCTGGTTTGATGAAGCTGTGTCACTAAATAGCCAGCCAGCTGTTTGAATAAAACAAACGTGGCTATCTTGCTGGCTACACCATGTTTTAGTTAGTGGGCTTGCTTCTGGCAAGCCCACTCTTGGTATCTTTCATATTTGTTATTATCTGCACTTTCCGCCCAATTTTTCTAGCTCCAACTAGTCCTACAGTTTTTGCACTACATAAAAACTTTTTACACCAAAATGACCGACTAGTTCCAGACATTGTGGCTTGTATTCAGATTTTTGAAATATTCAACTTTTTTTGTGGTCACTCCATAGAGGCTCGTGCAGGGACGTTTCGTGGAACGCTGTAGGACGCATGCGCAGGTGGTCACGTTCTATGAGTAGGATGCACTTCCAGCGGCACGAGATTTTTAAGCACAGCTTTATCGCCTACGCTAACATGTTCGCGTTTCGCCTACTTTAGTTAACTTACTTAGCGCGTACAGATGCTATCCTGCACGCATGAGTAGGAGCTACGGACACACAGCTACAACCTGCGTACGGATGCTATCCTGCACGCATGAGTAAGAGCTAATGACACACAGCTACAACCACCGATACAGATGTATGGACACGCGGAGGACAACAAATAACATTACAGAGGTGAGGACATGCCATAACAAGCTAGCTATATAGTTAGCCAAGTTTTACTCATGACACTTTTCTAAATGGTATAGCGCCTGGTTTATGAGGGCACAAGGTTGGTAAATCTTCTTCTAATACTGTATATATATATTTTATATGTAAAACACTTGTAGAATAGTTCATTTTGTAAACTTGGTGAACTAACGTGTTACCTGCTATGTTAATTGCCTTAGTCTATTATCTGCTATATGCTAATTGTATCAGCATTTTTTGCTCCTCGTTTTTCAGGCATTTTGTATCGTTTATTTTGGGTTTAAACGATTGAGATGTGTTTGATGTGCAGAACGCGTTAAGAAGTTAGCGCTCTTGTTTGTGGTTAAGCGTGTTTTGGGTTATTCGTCACACATTGGTGGTTGTCCGCTGCATTAAAGACATGCCATTTGTTATATTCTGTCGAGACCCGTGTTACAGGACCGAGCAACGCTAAGACTGTGCCTTTCAGAATATACGCACAAATATAAAATGATAATAGTTGAGACTATTGTGATGTATGGATGCACATTATATGAATACTACGGTGGCCGACAAGGGCAAAGGTGCTGCAACGGCCCAAAACATTTCCATTAGGAGAAACGTGCTGCAGCTTCAGAAATGATGCCAATTCAAAAACACGTATGAAAATCCAAAACAAATACAACAACGGAAACATGCTGCAAATGAAAAAACGTGCTGCAGAAAGCCAAAACAAATACATTAACAGCAAACACGCTGCAAATAGGCTACAGAAACGATGCAAAATCAAAAACGTGCTGCAAATGAAAAAACGTGCTGCAGAAAGCCATAACAAATACATTAACAGCAAACACGCTGCAAATACAGAAACGATGCACAATCAAAAGCACATAAACTAAACAAATGCAACAGAAAAACGCTGCATATCCAGTCAACACAACGGAAGTTCTCCAGAAGAGAAAAAAGAGATTTAAAAAAAATTAAAGAGACGACATAAAAAGGTACTAAGTATTCTTTTTTTTACATTTGGCCTTAGTTTTTTTACAATATTATAAAAGAGCAACGGATTTACGTAGCTAGTGTTGGCGTGCTAGAGACTTTGACTTCAACAAGAGCTTGCTAGCGACAACATTGTGTGCCAGATCTTGCATTTCACTCTAGCTAACGTTCTCCGTAGTGGTAGCTAACTACTTTCTGGGAGACCCGAGTGTTTTGATTGCATTTAGTTTTCTCTCTACATCGTCTCCACATATGATGGGATACTTTATTGATCAGCGAGGGGACATTGCATAAGAGGAAGGTGGAGAGAGGTGAAAAGGAGAGCAGAACACATAAAGCACTAGTTAAACACCCATATAATTTACTGAAAAGGAGAACACTTTTAAATTTTTTTTATTTAAATAGTGAGGAAAACAAAGTATCCACTCTCTCTTCAAAATCTGGCAGAATCTGGCATACAGTGTTGTCGCTAGCAAGTTTTTGTAGAAGTCAAAGTCTAGCACGCCAACGCTAGCTACGTAAATCTGTTGCTCTTTTATAATATTGTAAAAGACTAAGGCCAAATGTAAAAAACGAATACGTACCTTTGTATGTTTATGAAAATTAGCTCTTGAGCTAACTCTGGCACTGTACCATTTGACACAACTGCAGAAATGTTGATTAGGCTACTGTGTGTTGTCCCTTTTAAATAAATAAATAAATAAATAAATAAATAAATAAATAAAGTCGCCTCTTTAATTTTTTTTAATCTCTTTTTTTTTCTCTTCTGGAGAACTTCCGTTGTGTTGACTGGTTATGCAGCGTTTTTCTGTTGCATTTGTTTTCGGAGTTTGTGTGTTTTGGATTTTGCAACGTTTCTGTATTTGCAGCGTGTTTGCTGTTAATGTATTTGTTTTGGCTTTCTGTAGCACATTTTTTCATTTGCAGCATGTTTCTGTTGTTGTATTGGTTTTGGATTTTCGTATGTATTTTTAAGTTGGCATCGTTTCTGAAGCTGCAGCACGTTTCTCCTTATGGAAACGTTTTGGGCCGTTGCAGCGTGTTTGCCCTTGTCGGCCACCGTAGAATACACATTCATGGAAGTACATTTTAATTCAGTAAATGTTTGAAGCTATACATTTAATATGCACTTTTGTTGGCTTAAACTCAGTAGCAAAATAAAGCGATACTTAAAAGAGACTCTGGGCTTAGAATGCTACACCCTCATTGAAATGCATTGAGCCTTGAGGACAGTACCAGTTGGAATAAGAAGCAAGCCCACACAATTCCTTCAGGAGTTGTAACCTTTCTAGTTAAAGAGTAATAATGTAACAGTTACAGATTCAGTCTGAGGTTTTATGGCCTACCTTGAAGTCATGTCGGTGTCAGAGTCATGCAATAATATTATGTGGGGTTTGGATGTGAAATGATAGAGAATGCAAATAAAACATAAATGAGCTTTCCACAAAAATGCAAAAAAACAACATTTAAAATAGTTTTTTGTGATTAATATTAGCAAGCTAGCTAGCTTCCACACAAAAGCAGGACTAGTGACATCAAGATTTTACAATGTCCTTTTACCAGTTATCGACTTTCCTGCAATTGGCAAGTTTCAAGGTGAGATGTCATTGGCAGATGTAGGTAAATGTCCAATGGGGGGAATTATTGATAGTGGTACTGGAGCATTTGTGATGATATAATGTGCAGGAAAAAGAAGGAAAAAAACGTGAAATCACCCAAGTTTGGGGTTTTATTGTGTGGACTTGTGAAGTTGTTTGTGAATTTTGTCTGTTGATATGAGGTCTGAAGGTAAATAAGTTAATGTTTTGTGACACTGCGGATTTTGCCATTACAACAAATAATCTTCGTGCAGTAAATGAGTCCTTGTGAACCATGGAAAGATATGGCTGCATCCAATACTGGGGTGTCGACGGGATCCATTTAATGCTATACAAGGCAAAATTTAAATAGCAGTTTGTCCCTTTATGGAGGAAGTTGCCCTCCCAAAATGGCTCCCGGAGAGGAAGTGGGGTGTAGGAAGTAAAGCAATAAAGGTAGGACAGAAGGCGAGGGAGATGCCTATGGTTTTTTGAATGGTGTGTCATGGTGTAAAGAAGTTTGTGTTTGTGTTTGAAGTTTGTGAAGAAACTGGAATAAAATGCATCTACATGCATCCTCAAATTTCTGTCTGGAACGAGAGGTGTGGTGATATGTAAAGTTACCACTGTTGAAAAGAAATGACACCAAGCACAAACTAATAGAAAAGTATTAACCGGGTAAGTACATGGAAAATCTCCAACCCGGGTGAGATCTTTCCTTCCCTTTTCTTTTTCTCCTTTTTTGCTGGATTAAGGTATTTTTCCTTTTTGTTTTTTTTCTTTTTTGTTGGAATATTTTTTCTGTTTTTTCCTTGAGACTTATCTTGTCATCCAGTGGAAACCCTTTTGTGGATGTGGGGCTTTGTAAAGGAATTTTCATGTTTCAGTTGTGTAGAAATATGTGTATAAGTATATGTATATGCATTATATTGTAGGGTATGGTGTTTGATTGTATATAGTGGGTGCACGTTTTCAAAAATACATTGTTTTCACGAGTATCTATATACCGTGTTGGTGATTTATTAAGCAGTGCCCTCACACCCCATGGTTTTATACACAGGGCTTTCTGGATTTATTTGTAACTAGGCTGGAGTATCAGGCTGTTTGTTACAGCTTTAAAGGGCTGAGAGTGTGGTCATTTCTGTAGGAAACCCTGAAAAGTGCTAAACTCTCAGTGGTGTATAGGTATATAGGGCATGCTGCCTTGCCAACACGTAATTTGGCAGGATGGCCTCTACCTACCATCCCAGTAGTGACCTAGCAAACAACAGACTGGTGCATTAATGTTCCTTTTAAAAGGTGACTTTTATGCGTCTTTATGTGAAATCAAATTTGTTTTCATAACAAGTTGTATGCTAGATGGCTAATGGCATTGTGACATACAACATTGTAAGGAAGCATTGACTGACTTCCCTTTTTCAGGTAATGATGTTGTGTCCAGTCTTCCTCTGCAAATTTCCCTGTCTTTCAACATGTGGTTCTTCCCCTTATGGTGGGTTTGTGAAGTTGTCATGCTGGACCTCAAGGTACTGTATGCCATATTCACTCACCAGAGTAAATGTAAAGTCAAACTTACTTGGTAAATGATAAGAGATAGATAGAGTGTTATGCAACTTTATCTTATATTTTTACTTTAACCCTCCTATTATGTTCAAATAAACTAACAACTTTTATGTTTGGGGTGAAATTGACCCCAGCAATGCAAACCTACATAAAATGATTATAACTGAAAGTGGTACCCAAGTTTATCTCTCAGCTACTTTAGGCCTTTCTACTGACCATCTTAATAGCCCACTAAATAAAACATGACTCACCCCCAAAAACAAAATTTAAAATGTTTAGGTTCAACACTTCAGAACATCACTAAGTAGTACATAACAGTTATTCAATAATGAGGAAACACCATCCATCCATCCATAATCTATACCTGCTTATCCTGAGCAGGGTCGTGGGTGTGCTGGAGCCTATCCCAGCTTGCATTGGGCAAGAGGCTGGAATACACCCTGGACAGGCCACCAATCTATCGTAGGGTGAGGAAACACCAATAAAAAGTAAATTAATCACTAGAATCTTTGGAAGTTTTGATAGAAAATGAACATAACAATTCTTCATTCAGATGAGTCAAAAGTCCATAAAGCAATGGTCCACATGCAGATTTTATGTCTTGTACATAACTGTTTGCATATCTGGTGGGGCCTGGAACCATGTTAATAACATTAGCAGCACTGAGTCTACCCTGTCTTTCAACTGGGGAGCGGGACCATGGCATCTTTCCAGTTTTGGAAGTGAATGTGTCAATTCTTGGTGATTGAGAGATGACAGGAGGGTCAAAATGTGGTATCACAAGGGACTTTGGGGGCGTCAACCTATGGTATCCCATGGGCCTCATTCTCATGAGAGGAGGATGCCTCATAATCAGGGTTTTCCTCAACTTTATCCTCAACACATCCTCCTCTAAATCACTTTAACTCTCCAAGAGCTGTGATAGAACCTCAGTGGCAGACAATCTAGGCCTCTGTCTGGTGGTCATTCTCAAAAACTTTAGTTGAGGCACATGCAAACTGAAATGGTTTCGAGGGCTGTGTGTGGAGCCCTTATTACAAGTTTGCCCCTGCCCCCATGTTGCATGAATTATGTTTGCTCTGCCCCCATGTTGCATGAACTATCAGAGCTCTCACAAAAAGTACTGTATGTTTGCAGCTCCCCCATGTTGTGTGAACTATCAGAGCTCTCACACTGCTACAAGTATATTTCCCAGGGAAGCTATGGGAAATGTCTTATGTTAGGGGTCTAAAGCAAGGAAAATATTTTTTGAAGATTATAAAAATGAATGTGAAAGTGCCCTCAGTATCAACCAAAACAACAAAAAGCAAGATCAAAATGAAGAGCTGTGTAAAAAGTTTATATCTTCTCAGGTTTTATATTGCTGTTGAGCTTGGGGTCAAAATGACCCCAAACAACACTGATGTGTACAAAATGTGTACAGGACATTGAAAAAAATACCACTTAGTTAATTTTATGTTTACCATGTTTTACCCCTAAAATTAGGAAAAGTCATGAAAAATCTAGCTGAAAAAAGTATGTTAACCATGTAAACCTTGAATGGGGTCAAATTGATACATAGTAGGAGGGTTAAATTAAGTCTGATAGGTCATAGTTAACTGAATGAGCATGAATGTAAACATAGCCTGATATTAGTCAGTTGAAAGCGGAAGCTGTGCATTGCCAATGAAAGTAAAACATTGGTGATATTTTCCTGTATTGCTATAGGAATTATGTGTTGAAGTAACCTTCCATACTGTTTTTCTCCATCTTCTGTCAGTATCCTGCCCTTCCTGAGTACTACAAGTTCATCCTTATAACTGTCCTCACTATAATGACCCTCATTGAGGCTGTTAGACTCTATCTGGGCTATGCAGGAAATCTGCAAGAAAAGGTAGGTTATACACTTTTATCTCTTAAAAGCTCTTGTCTCTTTTATGTCTGTTGCATTTGTGTCGGGGGTTTGTTAGAATCTCAGCAAAAACACATCTTCAACATACAACAATGCCAAGTTATGCATACAAAGCACAGTCTGTATGTCAGATTAAAACTTACAAAATCAATATTGGCTATCTTAGCTCATACAAATTTAATAAGCTCTATTCCAATGCAATGCTACCGAACGTTTCCTAAATTTTTTCAAGTAACTTGGCCCTGTGCGTTTTCGTCTTACCATCTGAATGTGGTCATTCAAACTTTCTGTCACATGAAAGTTTCAAATGGCAATCATTTATAGTGGAAATTATCTGCAATTACAGCTGTTACACCTACAATTTGTAAAAATGACTTCAAAATATGTTTGAACAATTCAATGAATCCTTTACTTTGGGTGAGTGTCGGAGTACTAATTCTGTTTTTAATTCTCCGCCCCAAAGTTTGTGGTACACCTCGCTTAGAGGAAGCGAGGGAAATGCGCATCTTTTTACAAGTGTATATATTTCAAATGCACCATACCATGTCTGTTTCCTGTTTGTTTGTTAGTTAAAGTTGTATGGGGAATTGTCAGTATACATCAAAATAAAACCTTAAATTTTACTGTTAATCATTGCGAACCGTTTATATGCATTTTACCGGGCACACACGTTAATTTGTATCTCCAGTATGCTATGTTAAATCACGATTATATTCACGGTGAATCGTTTCTGCAGCATTTGGGAAAACGAGGGCGTTGCACTGATCGTGGTGGTTTTATGCCTTGTGGACAGTGTAGTTCACAGTGGTTTATTGCAGAGGGGGATTCGGTTTTAATGTTCTATGTAATTGTGATGTATTTGTAGTGGGGTAAGCATATTTGTTGAATGTGTGTTCGTGTATTTTCATGTTTTATAGGTGGGATAGAAAATTACAATTTTAATAATTTCTGTTTAGTTAATTGATTTTAATGGTAAGAATGGTGCTGTCTGAGGGGGTTTAACTTATTTCAGGCCTCCGTTTGGATCAGTAGAGAGAGCTTGTGATTGAGTGAATAACCTACTCAGTCTGACCAAGGGAAACATTACGGTAGTGATTGTCTGGTTTCTTTATTTGCTTATTTAGATTTTTCATTCATTCATTCATTCATTCATTCATTCATTCATTCATTCATTCATTCATTCATTCATTCGTTTGTTTGTTTTTTTGCATTTTAAATAAAATTATTTTCACCGTTCACCCTATTTCTGTCTGCGTCCTGTTTGACTGCTTGCCATCCTCACAGGGTGTATGAAAAGCACATCATGTACAAAATGCATTATTATAATTATTTCAAAAATTGTGTTCACAAAATATTTTTTATTATTTTGCATTGTAAAATAAATTAGACTTTTATACTTATTTTACTAAACTTTATCTGAGCCACAAACATACAGTACATTAATTGGGCAAACATTCTGGAAAAGGCCTAAATATTCGTCATTATCTTCTGTATTTATTTATTCCTGCCCCCTCTCCCTCCTTCTCTAGTGTAAATAATAATATATTGTTTGGTATAAATGTAGGCTATGTTTATAAGTGTGAATGTTATATGCTGCTAGGAAACTGTCCCCATGGGGATAATTAAGTGTTCTTATCTGTCTAAGAGGGGAGTAAAAGTATTAACAAACAAAAAAACTAATCATGTTAGCCTTACATACTATTTTTAAATGCTTCGTTTAATTTTCAATGATTTTTTGAATTATATAAGCATTTTTTTTTGTTTATAATTGACTTCAATGTACCTCAGGTAAGGGTGGTGGGGTTCTTGCTGTTCATACTCTGCAGTTCAGAGTAAGGATGAGTTTGCCTATATTTGGAACTTGATTTGACTATTTACCTCCGTGTTTTAAAAGCTTGTTACGACTATGTAACATATAGGTCATTGTTAAACACAGCTTTAGAAAGCAAATTACCTGTTCTCAAATTGGATTATTTAATGCTTTAATATCTCAACAATCACAGTGCCAGAGATTATAATGGTAAAAAGCTGGGATCTTTGGCATTTAATACAGCTTTGGGTTGATCTCTACATACTTCATGTTTTAGCCTGTCTGCTTCCATTTTTTATCCAAATACAAATGCAAATAATTTCGTTGGTTGAACAAATATGGATACAAATACAAATAGTGGCATCTTCCTTCACCCGTATTAAGTAGCATTGCTTTGGAATAGAGCTTGTTTAGTTTGTGTGAGCTAAGATAGCCATAGTCATACAGTACGTTTGCATGCACAATTGAAATCGAGCTATATTAATGGCTCGATTTGGCCAAAGATGAAATTTAATTGGACTATTGTCGTTGTCCCAATATACATGACTCGGAAAGAATCGAATTATTGACCGAGGTGTATCTGACTAAGGCTTCTTATAAATCCTGCTTCCTCCAATTTTGTCGCTGTAGGTAGGTATGCCTGTACAGCTGTGAAAAATGCTGCTCACTGAACACTGAAATAAACTAGATGAATTTTTCAAAAATTATACCATGTAATTCTGCTGTCAATATCTGCGACTAAATATGGAATAAATATACAACCTTATCATTGGTTTTATGTGTGGAGATGCCCTTTTCCAGACAAAGTGGTCATATATTGTCTTGGACAATCCGTTTGGGAAATGCACGCTCATTTGTGGCGCCTGGATCTTCCGAAATAGCTGTGCGTAATACCACACACGGTTTTTGGTGTTGTCATCCTTTGTAGTACAATCTGGCTTGATTGACAGTTAATTGATCCAATATGTGACAGAATCAGCTTTCTAACGATGTATAATATGTCTAATTTTACTTTTGGAATAGCGTTTTATAGCTCAGTGTAACCGGAAGTTTTGTCTCATTATAGCTGCATTACGTGTTCAGTTTGTGGTAGCAGTAAAAGACACTGCACCTGACAAAATTTTATCAGTGACTTTAGTTATTTCTTGGAAAATGCTATTATTCTTGAGAAATTCTGAGCATGGCTTAGGCGTATGCTTGCTGATAGACCTAGCTGATATGCTGTTTTCTGGGCTAAGTTAGAACTGGGGAGCGACAGGACTCATTTGGTCTCAGATAAGATTTCATCATCCAAATCGAAATGTTACTGCTGAAAATATTTCGGTTAGGCTATATACGTTATTTTTGAAATTGAGTGCCTTTAAATAGGTTAGTGGTATTTTAGAATGAGGATATTTCACTGTACTTTACTGTAACGTAAACATTACTTGGTTTGCTTGTAGTTTGTGTTTAATGTATGTAACAAATATGACCTCAACTGGAACATTGCCAAAACGTGGTGGACAGTTGAATATTGTTTAATGTCGTCCCATCCCCAAACAAAAAAACACCACGTACTGTCGAGTACAGAAAAAACATACGAGAGTTAATTATTACACATTTAGGTACTGTACCACAGTGTGATAGTGTTTTTGCGTTATTTTATCAATGATCTGATATTAATGTTTCACCTAAAACCTTCATAAGGGGCACATGTATATGCTTTATAATGGACAAAAAGCGTTTTACTCATTTTTGGAGAGTTTTTGGATATGTTTCAGGACCCCTAGATATTTTAAGCCACTGTACTGACGGAAAGCTTGAAAATGATGCAACAGTGAGTTTCTTCAGTCAAACAGTTGATTTGTAGTGAAATAGCTACATGATTATGTTGTGATTTACAGCAATGCATAATTTAGACACTGGGAGACACTGGGTACACTGCTTACTTTTTTATTCATAGATCTTTAGTAGTTCCGCATATCCACCCTTAGATTGGACGCACTTGTGGTCAAGTTTTTGATCTAGGACATGTATAGTTTAACCTGCTGTATATTTGCAATCTCTCAGTATTTCATTGCATACTAAAAAAGCTAATTGTTTTTTTATTTTTTGCCTAGACAAATGCAATTGTGGCAATTTAGTTTATATTCATAATTTAGGAAGAAATAATCTAAGTTAGTATTGTAAATGGTACAAATGTCTTGCTTCATTTAAGCCATTTTTCAAGTCTCTGTGATGCTCACATCTGGAGTTATAAAGCTTTAAATGGAGTACCCCCTAAATGGGCAAGGATTGGCCAGATTTGGCATGTGCGCGAAGGGGTTAAATACCTTACCCAGCATGGCTTGAGGATGTTTGCCCTGATTGGGTGATGCTGAGTTAAGGTGTTGGAGAGAAGGGACGGGGGGTCAGACTCATTTATGAAATGGGAAAGGGAAATGTTTGGCATGTAGCGGTGCAGGGTCTCTGACCCTCGATATGGTGTCCTGTGTCTTCTGGTTTGTCACTTCTGAGGAGGTGATGAGGTGATGAGACCCATAGGTTGTCTACCTAGATTAGGGTATCAGTGGATTTTAAATTGCCCCAATCACATTTGCTTTGATGCTTGTGATGGGGAGGCTAGGCCACATTTTAAGAAATAATGTAATATTGTATCAAATTCACTGTTTCCCTTTCTAAGGCCGTAATCTAACCACTACATATCTGACAAGTTCTCATCCATGAGTTACATCGTTTGGTAGGATAGATCCAATTGGTGATAACTTGATTTGGTGAAAGTCTGTGGATCATTTCTCAACGCAGATCATTTTATTGCACTCTTTTAATGTTGTCGGCATTTTGTTTCACTGGAATTAATACTAGCTGGTACTAGCTTAGCTAGGTTTGTCTTTAGCCTGGTGGCTAAGCTAGCCAGTTGCTCTCACTGAGGATCTTAATCTCTATATCAATGCCAACACTCACCTCCCCCCCGGACTGCTCTGGATGCCTTCGGCTGAGCCAAAAAGTAGTTGAACTCGAAGGTCGGATTTCCAAGCTTTACCAGATCCAAGATGATGAACGACTCCTGGACTCGCTGGCCGCAGAAGCCTCCCGCATTCCTAACAACACCGAGCTTCCCTGGTGTGCTCCCTCTCCAACTACGAAGCCAGAGCCGAACGATTGTCAGCTCGATCTCCGAGGAGGACCCCTGGCCCAGGCTAAACCTAAGGCACGGATCTGTTCCACACCCGCTCCTCCAGAACCCTGGATCGTCATCCGGGGCGACAAGAATCGAGGTACAAACTCCTCTCCACCTCCGGAGTCTATCCAGCTGGGTAACAGGTTCGATGTGCTGGGGAAGTTGGACCAACACCTGTCCACTGTCGGCCTGGAGCTCATGGCCAGTCCAGCGCTGCTGCCCAGAAGTTCGAGGAGTCACGGTACCGGTGCTGGTCTAAGGAATGACGCCCCTGGCCTGGCAGCCCCTAGTCCCCGCGGTCGACACCGCCACTCAGCCTCCAGGATGACCAGCTCCAAATCCACAAGACAGCGTCCACATCAGATCACAACCCTGATCATAGGAGACTCCATCATCAGGAACGTTAAAACTAGCTCAGCTATAACTTGTTGTATCCCGGGTGCCACTGTCCACGATATAGAGGAAAAAACCATAGAGATCCTCGCAAACGAACCGGACATTACTAAGATCATTGTTCATGTAAGGACAAATGATATTCGCAAACAGCAGTCTGAACTTTTGAAAATGGACTTTATGCACTTATTCTGTTCCCTGAAGAGATCTGTGAGGCATATTTATGTGTCCGGCCCCATTCCCTTCTGTGGCCGCAGTGTAGGGCGTTTTAGCAGGTTACTGTCTTTGCACACCTGGCTCTCATCAGCCTGCGCTGCCTACGGAGCCTCCTACATCGACAATTTCAATCTCTTTTGGGAACGCAGACAGTTATTTAGATATGATGGCATACATCCTAACTGGCTGAGGACAAAGCTACTGTCTTCAAACATTTTTTATTGTGTTGCCCACCAAGGCGCTCCACTCTCAGAAAGCCAAAACACTTCCTTGAAATCCAGGTGTTCTAACCAGTCCCACTACTATTGACGTCCCCGGGGTCCTAGCGCCAGTCTAATTGGTTCCTCCTATTTCTTTACTGGTGGTCATGTAGAGCTAGGACCCTCTACTAATCCTACTAATCCTATATTTTCTGCGGACATCTCTGTCAGATACCAAATCATGACACATTGGACATCTCGCTCTTTCCCCGCTAAAGCAAGTGCTATGAGCGGCGGTGTAAACGCTGCAAATCTCCATCCGTTATAATTCAGCAGAAATATGTCATCGGAGCGGGCTGCACAGCAAATACCGGACTCCCCATCTGTCAAATTTGCCCTAATAAATGCTCAGTCCCTATCAAACAAAACCTTTATTTTAAATGACAACTTTACGTATCGTCAGTTGGACTTTTTATTTGTAACTGAGACCTGGCTTAATGTTGGTGATCTTACCTCACTTGGTGATCTTTGTCCGTCCCACTGCAGCTTCTTAAACTCCCCTAGGACTACTGGTCGTGGGGGTGGCTTAGCCACCGTTTTTAAAAGCTGTTTTAAATGCAGAGTTATGCCCGTCGATGCCTACTCTACTTTTGAGGTGCAACTTTTTAAGATTAATGTCACTACCCCTGTCCTATGTGCATTGGTGTACAGACCACCTAAAGCTAACAGTAACTTCATCCAATAGTTCTCTGATTTTCTATTATTTATGGCCTCTCGCTCTGATAAACTGTTGATTGTAGGGGATTTTAACATTCATATCTGTTGCCCATCAAAATCTATGGTCAATGAGTTTTTATGCCTTGTGGATTCTTTTAATCTTGCTCAATCAGTGTCGGGTCCAACACATCAGAAGGGTCACACACTAGATCTTGTGTTACCATCTGGTTTCTCTGTCTCTAACCTTGAAATTGTTGACATTGGTGTCTCTGACCATCTTATGGTTGTGTTTGAATCCACTTTGTTTTGTCCCCTCCCCACCCCCTCCCAGCCCCGCTCCCTCATCCGGCCTATAAACTCAGCCACACCCATACATTTCTCCAACACGTTCATGCTCACTCACTTAGCTCGTATCTCAGATACCCTTCTGTCCCGCACCGACACTGAAGAGTTAGTCACTCTCTTCAATTCATCTTGCTCTGACACTCTGGACTATGTAGCTCCTTTAAAACTGAAAAGACCTAAGGTTAAAAATGTTGGTACTCCCTGGCTGAATGACTCCACCTGTGCTGTTAGACAAGCTTGTAGGAGAGCTGAGCGCAAATGGAAAAAAAACTCCAGGTCTCGTATGACATTTTAAGAGATTGCTTAAAATCTTACCAAAGCTCTGTTAAGTCAGCTAAAACACAATATTATGCTGATCTAATTAATAAAAACGCCCACAGACCTAAAATATTGTTTAACACAATTAACTCTTATCTTAAATCCTTCTACTGCTGCTGTAGCTTCCACTACTAAAACCTGTGAAAAGTTTCGGAATTATTTAATAGACAAAATTGACAGCATACGATCTCTCATCTCATCTTCAGGCTCTGATTCTTCAGAGATACATTGTCCAGTCAGCTGCCTCCAGCAGTTTTAACCTGTGTCATCCTCCCAGCTGTCTGAGGTAGTATCTCACATGAATCCCACTTACTGTCCCTTAGACATTATACCGTCCCGTCTTTTCAAGGAAGTTTTCGCCACAATCTGCCCCCTTATTTTGGCTATAATTAATAGCAGTTTAACCAATGGAGTTGTCCCTTGCAGTTTTAAACACGCTATTGTGCAACCCCTACTAAAGAAACCTAGCCTAGACCCCAATGACCATAATAGCTAAAGGCCTATCTCCAAGCTACCATTTATTTCTAAGGTTTTGGAAAAAGTTGTCTCCTCCTACTTGAACACAAACAACATTTTTGACAAATAACAGTCTGGTTTTAGAACTCTACATAGTACAGAATCCGCTCTATTGAAGGTATATAATGATATCCTTCTCTCTGTTGATTCTGGTTCCTGTGCCATCTTAGTCCTGCTTGACCTCAGCACAGCATTTGATACAATCGACTATGGCATTCTCTTAAGACGCCTGGAGGGTGAAGTTGGTCTGCAGGGCTCAGTGTTAAAATGTTTTACCTCCTACCTGAAAGAAAGAACCTTTTCCATTAAAATATGAAACTGTTCTTCATCCCCTGCGTCCATTAAATGTGGCATTCAAGGTTCTATTTTAGGGCCTCTTTTATTCTCACTCTACATGCTTCCCCTTGGCTCTGTTTTTGAGAAACATAATATTGTGTATCACTGTTATGCGGATGACACACAGTTTTACCTGCCAGTTACACCTGACAATGCTTGCTCATTAAATAACCTTTTTAACTGTCTAGATGACATTAAATGCTGGATGGCGAGAAACTTCCTTCAACTGAATGATAACAAAACGGAAGTAATTATATTTGGCCCCACTAGCTCTGTCACTAGCCTAAGCACTGCGCTTGGTCCCCTGTCTAAAAATGTGCAAATTGTAGTTAAAAATCTTGGTGTTTTCTTGGACACGTCTTTGAATTTTAACAGACAAGTCAGTAGTGTTGTGAAGGGCAGTTTTTATCAGCTTAAAACCATAGCCAAGTTAAAGCCGTTTTTATCTCATAAGGACCTGGAAACAGTTATCCATGCTTTTATCACCTCTCGGCTGGATTACTGTAATTCCCTATATATGGGGTTGACCCATTCCACTCTGTCTCGATTGCAAATGGTCCAGAATGCAGCTGCTAAACTTTTAACTGGAACAAAGAAAAGGCAACATATTACTCCGGCTCTGGCTTTTGCATTGGCTACCGGTGAAATATTGGATTGATTTAAAAATTTTACTATTTGTATTTAAAGCCCTAAATGGATTAGCTCCACAGTACATCACTGATCTACTGACTCCATATTCTGCTCCCAGGTCACTGAGGTCATCAGCAATACAACTCCTCTCAGTCCCCCACTCACGTCTTAAAACTAAAGGTGATCGGGCTTTCTCTGTTGCTGCCCCCAGGCTCTGGAACAATCTCCCATCCCATATTAAGTTTTTTCCCACCATTGATAATTTTAAATCACATTTAAAGACCCACATTTTTTCTCTTGCTTTTAGTGCCGTTTGAGGTTTCCCTACAGTTTTCTCCACCCTTAATTTATTTAGTTATTTTTAACATCCTCTCACTGCGTTTTTAATCTTTTTTAATCTGTTGTTGGTCTTATTCAGTCTTTCTTAAATTGATTTTATCCTGTACTTTTATCCTTTTACTCCTTATTCTTTTTATTTTTTATGTTGTATTGTTAATACATGTATTGTATTGTGATGTAATTTTGTTGTGGTTTGTTGTGTTGTGTTGTATTGTAGTGACTGGAAAGCACTTTGGCGCAACTCCTGTTGTTTTTAAATGTGCTATACAAATAGAAGTGACTTGACTTGACTGTGTGACTAAAAGGTCCAGTTTTTTATTAATAGATGTTAGGACACCAACCTCGATCTTGGTGGTATGTAGGTAGTTTGTGTCCGTGGATGAGCTTTTTTCTTTCTTTTCGATGGGTTGTACCTGTCATTTGATTGCTGTGTACTGGGGCTTGCTTGCATCTTGCACTGTTGTAGTAGCGGACGATGAATGCTTCTGGATTTAATAAGTCCTCCACTGTGTTGGAATTCCAGGCTTTGTACTAAACTGGTCAGATCTTATGCGTGTACTAACGGTAGCAATAGTTTATTAGTATATTGATGATAGTGATAGTGTGGTCTGAGAAATAGGCTACTGCATAGAGCCAAAACTGAAAACTGAAGTGAAAATAAATTCTGAACCGAGCGGTTGCCTTGGTGTTACACAAAACAATTCTTAATCCTGTATGTGTGCTATGATTGGCCTGAATAATGTGGGCATTAAGCGAAGTGATGTCTTAAAATCTGATTTAAAAACCTATTTGTGGATTTGTGAGGATTGTCTCAATAATCCATAAATAAATGCAAGCGAGAGGTGATGCACAAATGTGAAACAGCCACATTTATTTGTGGATGAGCTACATTTATTTGTGGATTGGCTACATTTATTTGTGCATCAGCTGAATTTATTTATGGATCCGCTGCATTTTTTGTGGATCAGCTGCATTTATTTGTGGATCAGCTATACTTATTTGTGGATCTGTGTTACATTTATTTATTTTTGAGACGATAATACCCCCATCGGTAAGAGCCATGCACCACCAAGGTGTAACTTGGCAGATGGCATAACTACCATCCCAATCAGTTTCATCTGAGGACCAAAACTCAGTCCATGCATTAATTTGTTCATTAATACTAAATTATGGATGTTGCAAAATTTTCTCCACCTTAACTAAGAAAATTATTGTGATAGAGATTATTGTGATTGCAGAAAAAGCATAGCAAGAATAAATGGTTAAGAATCTAGGGCCACTGGCAGCAAATGCAAAAGCTGAAGTAAAAAACGTAAAGGTGTTATATTTGATGCTGAGCTAAGCTTTCAGACTGTGTTTTATCATCTTGGAACCATTTCTAAAGTATGGCCCGTACTCACTAAACCAGATGCAGGGAAGCTTATACATGCTTTTAACCAGTGAACTTGAGTACTACAATGCTCTCTTTTCTGGATTACCACTAAAAACTACTAACCAGCTGCAACTTGAAAATGCAGTGCCACTTGTTTCAACAAAAAACGAAAAAAGCACACATTACCCCCATACTTCAGTCCTTTCATTCATTTGTGTGTGCCTGTTCGAATATGTGCCTAGGGAAGCTTTTGGATGTTCTAGTGCCTGATTGCTGATGTACCCAGAATCAGATACAAAAAAGTGGAGAGGTTGCTTTCAGTTTTTTTGCTCCCAGGTTTTGGAACTTGTCACATATCAGTCAGGCTTTAAACTCACTTAAAACTCACCTCTTCAGAATTTTAATTATGGTATATCTACATAAAGTGTGTGTGTGTGTACCCACATGTACTAGTTGAACATCTCATTCTAAAACCATGGGCATTCATATGGAGTTGGACCCTTTTTGCTGTTTTAACCCTCTGGGGTCGGGAGCTCCGCCGGCTGAGCTCGACAAGATGAAATGAACTTTCGTTTCTATTTGGATTATTAACTTCACAAGCTGTTATCATACAGACGCAATAAAAACATTGACAGAAACCTTAGAACTGCGGCTTTCCAATGCGCCCATTGGCAAATAATATGAATTGTTTTAAATTTGATTAATTATACCATGTATGCTTCGTTAGTCCTTACTCATTACTATGTGAATTTCGCTCAGCAGGCAGTCCGCCCAAATCGCATTCACATGTTAACGACATTATAATTACTCTCCATAGAAGGGGACTAGGGGAGGGGCGATGTGAGATCCATGTGAGAAATGCCAAGCCTGCGAAAGCGGGATAGAATGTCAAAGCTTATAGCCTAATTCACTTCTTTTGAGGTAAACATTTCGTTTAATTTTGGAAAATGGCACGAATGACTGGACTTGATGCCTTGTTGGAGAGCGATGATGAAGACGCGAACAACTCATCAGGTCCGGTCCGCCTGGACACTGATGAAGAGCGGTGTCATTTCAAACAGCGAACTGATCCAGCTGAGGATCAACTTCATGAGTAAGTATATTTCTTATGATCATATTGGTAAATATGTGTACTGTATTGCAACGTACAGGGTTCATACAATTTTTCACCAATGATTTTCAATGACTTTTCCATGACTTCTCCACAACCTTTAACTGAATTTCCATGACCAAAACAAATGACTTTCTCAGCGGGACGATTTAAAATAATTTATTGTAACACTAAGTAAAATTAGGTCTGCATCTGAAACATATGGTGCCTCTCTAAAACAAATAAACACCAGGCAGACACACTTAGATACATTCTTTCATATTTTAATTCGAATAGTTTAACATTGACATTTTGTCAATGTCTCAAACAGGGCTCGAACCATTTTGGTCGCATATGCTCCCGAAATTTTATCTGTGCGACCTCAAAATATAATTGGGAGCATTTGTGCGAGTGCAAATAATTGTTCTGGTGCGACCTTCTTTTTTTTTTCTTTTTCAGTCGAACGTCTCTTCCTCTGTACATTCGCTTAGTACACTCAGTATGTGCCTTGTGAACTGATGGTGACCCTTCTAACCAATCGTGAGCTTGACATTCTTACCTTTAATGCTGATTTTAAATGGGTTAATATTAGCCTTCAATCACTCCCTTTCACTGCACTCCACTGTCACGCGACACAGAGAGCTAACACGTTAACTAATGTTACCTGAAGACAAAAGTTTATGTTCAATTTATTAGCGTTATCGAAAGCTGAAAAGTTGAAGCAAACGATTACGGCGGTTTTTTGAAACATTAACGTAGTGTTTTGTGTAGCGACCCGGTTGAAACAGCTAATTTCTCCGATGCAGTTTACTGGCGGTTGATTTAATTAGCGGTATTAATGTGACGAGAAGCGCTTTGTCATTTGAATGCATAACACGCAATTCCTTGAAGAGTCGACTCATTTTAAGCTTGACAGTTTAACTGTTACTTGTAAACCGTACTGTAATAAAAAATCTATTGCATATATTGTTGGTGCTCCTTACATTTTGGTGGGTGCTCCTAACTTTTTGGGAGCACCAGTGCTACAAAGTAAAAAAGTTAATTTCGAGCCCTGATATATTATTGAAGCTGCACTTCCCTGGAATATTGTTGGCACAGTAGGGCCTACGTTTACTAACTGCTACATTAGCAGAAGCGTGCCTGTTGGGCGTGTCTGTAAACAGACTGAGCCAGACCAAATTAATTTCTCACACCACCAAAATACCGCGAAGGTTACATGCCAATTTACGTTTTATTACTATACATACTATTTGTATGATTTGATTAATTAGCAGTTGTATTTGATGCAACTTTAGCTATATTTCCATTACTTTTCCGAAACTTTTCAAAAAATATTATTTTCCATAACTTTTCCAGGGCCTAGAAATTGCATTTTAAATTTTAATGACTTTTCCAGGTTTTTCATGACCGTACGAACCCTGAACGTATCTCTGTGTTTGTAGGAATATCCAGCAATATGCGCGTTTGTAAATTCCCACTCTATGAACTATTCAAACTATTGCATCTCAAAATTATAGGCTATAGGCTCTCTGCGTCTGGTTGTGTTAGAAGTAGCAGGTAGACTGTATTTTTTTGATCATATTGGTAATAAATAGCCCATGCCTGGCGTGTAGTGGCGTGGCTAGGATTCTAAAACTTAGTATCCTCGCACAATCGATATTAGCGTACTGTATGTACGTTCGGGAAATAGCAATAAAATAACCACTTTGCTAAACAGACCTAGCCTACTTCAGATTGAGGCATTGTTATTGATGCGTTGCGTGTAGTTGAGTTGGAATATCAATGTTTATTTAGTTTAGCTAATGTTGTTTCGTTGATAGCTTACATTATTTGTAAATGTGTGCTGTATTACATTCTCTGTGTGTTTGTAGGAATATTCACTAATATGCGCGCTGGTAAATTCCCACACTACGAACGATTCTAACCATTGTATCTCAAAATTATAGGCTACCTCACTGCATCTGGTTGTGTTTGTTTGGTTCTTTGTTTGTATATGATGTAACTATGTCACATTTCCTAAGTTTTGTTTTCATTAGTTAGTGGTTTGTCCCTTTTTTGTAAAGCACATTTAATTTTCACCTGTTGAAAGAAATGTGCTATATAAATAAAGTTTGATTTGATGTCACATTTCCTAACAATTTTGTTTTTATTATATTTACAGAGATGCTGATCAGGAAACACGGCCTAGTTCATCACTAGCTAAGAGGCCACGCAGGCGTCGCAAGAGTATACCAGTCTCATCTCATCTTCCATGCATATAGTTTACTTCAATAAATGTTCCAAAATCAAAAGCTGTCTTTGTTTCTATCTTCTAAATGGCTCATTGAGTCTTGGTCTTAGTGGTGGGGAGGCATGCGGCCAGGTGTGAATAGCCTACTTAGCTGGCAGGTCCTCCTACCCAATGCATATTCATTACAGACAGGCCATTTGCCCTCCCATTCTCACCTGGTGTTGAAAAATAGTAGTCACAACACTAACTTTTAGCAATTTATTTTATATTTCTCATTGGATTTGCTAAAATATTTTGTCATCTTTTGATACCCAAGACCTTGATGAACACATTTCAGTGATCCAAAAATGTAGATACTATTGTTTAGTGTGTTTTATTACAACATTCCTAAACTACTGTTTACAGTTTGTGTGTTTTTAGAGCAATTTACAGTCCACATATGATTATGACCTACTTACTGCTGCCATATTATTGTAGCTGAGTTTGTGCTGAAAACAAAGATATCAAACACTTTGGAATCACTGCATATGAAGTTGATGAAATTTACACAAGTGTCAGAGCATGGCACAATCACCCGTGTGCCTCATTTTACCCTCAGACCCCAGAGAGTTAACAGCCTCCACTTGTTTGGAACATGGCTACGGGGATTCACTTCCATTCTGCTACAAGAGCACTAGTGACTGCCGTTGTACCCTTGAGCAAGGTACTCAACCGGAATTGCTTCAGTATATATCCAGCTGTATAAATGGATGCAGTGTAAATGCTGTGTAAAAGTTGTGTAAGTCGCTCTGGATAAGAGCGTCTGCTAAATGCCTGTAATGTAATGTAATGTAATGTAATGTAATGGTGAGGTTGGGCACTGACGTTGGGCCTAAGGCCCGGTTTGCAGTCGTCATTCCAATTCATCCCAAAGGTGTTTGATTGGGTAGAGGTCAGGGCTCTGTGCAGGCCAGTCAAGTTCTTCCCCGCCAGACTCAGCAAGCCATTTATTTATGGACCTTGCTTTGTGCATGGGGCATTGTCATGCAGAAACAGAAAAGGGTCTTCCCCAAACTGTTGCCACAAAGTTGTAAGTGCATAATTCTCTAGAATGCCATTGTATGCTATAGCATTAAGATTTCACTTCACTGGAACTAAGGGGCCTAGCCAAAACCATGAAAAATATCCCCATACCATTATTCCTCTTCCACCAAACATTACATTTGGCACATTTGTCTGTCAGACTGCCAGATTGTGAAGTGTGATTCATCACTCCAGGGAATTCATTTCCACTGCTCCAGAGTCTAATGGCGATGTACTTTACACCACTCCAGCCAACGCCTGGCATTGTGCATGGTGATCTTAGGCTTGTGTACGGCTGCTCGACCATGGAAACCCATTACATGAAGCTCTTGACGAGCTGCTCTTGACAAGCTCTTGTTTTTCTGCTGATGTTGTTTCCAGAGGTACAGTGCCCTCGGAAGGTATTCAGACCCCTTAACGTTTTCCACATTTTGTTACATTGCAGCCTTATTCTAAAATTGATTAAATTCATTTTTATTCTCATCAATCTACACACAATACCCCATAATGACTAAGCAAAAACAGGTTTTTAGAAATCTTTGAAAATTTATTAAAAATAAAAAAACTTAAGTATTCAGACCCTTTGCTATGACACTCAGAATTGAGCTCAGGTGCATCCTGTTTCCGGATTTAGGATTGTTTCAGGATTGTGTCGAGGTACAGATCTGGGGAAGAGTACAAAAACATTTCTGCAGCATTGAAGGTTCCAAAGAACACAGTGGCCTCCATCATTCTTAAATGGAAGAAGTTTGGAACCACCAGGACCCTTCTGAGAGCTAGCTGCCCGGCCAAACTGAGCAATCGGGAGAGAAGGGCCTTAGTCCGGGAGGTGACAGAAGAACCCGATGGCCACTCTGACAGAGCTCCAGAGTTCCTCTGTGGAGATGGGAGAACCTTCCAGAGGGATAACCATCTCTGCAGCACTCCGCCAATCAGGCCTTTATGGTAGAGTGGCCAGACGGAAACCGCTCCTTAGTAAAAGGTACATGACAAGTTTGGAGTTTGTCAAAAAGGCACCTAAAGGACTCTCAGACTATGAGAAACAAGATTCTCTGGTCTGATGAAACCAAGATTGAACTCTTTGGCCACAATGCCAAGTGTCATGTCTGGAGGAAACCAGGCACCGCTCATCACTTAGCTGATACCATCCCCATGAAGCATGGTGGTGGTAGCATCATGCCGTGGTGATGTTTTTCAGCGGCAGGAACTGGGAGACTAGTCAGGATCGAGGGAAAGATGAACGTAGTGAAGTACAGAGAGATCCTTGATGAAAACCTGTGCCAGAGTGCTCAGGACCTCAGACTGGGGCAAAGGTTCACCTTCCAACGGGGCAACGACCCTAAGCACACAGCCAAGACAACGCAGGAGTGGCTTTGGGACAAGTCTGTGAATGTCCTTGAGTGGCCCAGCCAGACAACAGACTTTTATAATAAGACTGTAACGTAACAAAATGTGGAAAAAGTGAAGGGGTCTGAATACTTTCCGAAGGCACTGTAGCTAGCAAGCTTCAGTATGCTTTGAACAGGAAACTATGCCAAAACTTTTGATTTGATTTTACTAATGTTACTGATGCAATATGCCCATAATAGGTTCTGTTCTTGTCAATGCAGGTGAGGGGCCTCTAAAGAAGTTTGTAATTGACTTAACACAGAAATGGCACTAAAGTAGTTAAAAAGCACTCGTGGAATAAATGAGACCATTGGAATTTTTTATTTAAAAATTTTCAAAAGAAATGGATTGCGATGACAGGTATGTTACACCTTGGTGGGGCGGTATGCCTCATACATATACAGCACCGAGAGTTTGGCACTTTTCAGGGTTTCCCACAGAAATGACCACAGCCTCTCAGCCCTAAAAAACATTAATTTTTGTAGCTTCTGACCCCGTTTCAAGAGACGGAATTCACAAGCAACTTCACACGTCCACTCAATAAAGCCTCAAACTTAAGGCATTTTGCATTTTATTGTTCTTTTTTTTCCTGCCTGATCATCACAATGCTCCACGCCCACACACAATATGTCCCATTGGACATTTAGCTACACCAGCCAAGCAAAACATCACATACACATGCAAAATACACATGCATTTTTTAACCAAGAAAATTCTGGGCCAGTGCAGTCACTCCATTGGTGACTCGCTGGTAACGTCGTTGCCTTAGGACCACTGAGGCACAGCATTGAATCCCACGTCAGGCTCGGGCAAATTTTTCATTTCTTATGAAAGCTTATTTGCTATCTAATAATTGTCTATTAATTTTAAACTAATAATAATAATAATAATACATTTTATTTATCAGGCGCCTTTCTGAACACTCAAGGTCACCTTACATGGTATTAAAATGGATAGAAGAATGACAAGACACTACAGATACATACATGATATTAAAAACGGTTAGAAAAGACAAAGACAGTACACTTACAGGACATGGTATTTCAAATAAAATAAAATAAAATAATAGTAATACATAAAAGTACCATGGGGGAGTGGATAGCTATGTCCTGTTCAGGCAAAAGCTAGTGTGAAGAGGTGAGTTTTTAAATGTTTCTTAAAAGTGGAGAGAGTCTCAGCATTACAGATGTGGGGAGGGAGTGTGTTCCAGAGTTTGGGTGCTGCACAGGAGAAAGCCCGATCACCCAGAGTGGAGTGGTGAGATGTGGGGACAGTTAGAAGTCTTGCAGAGGAGGAGTGAACCGAGCGAGTGGGTGTGTGGTCCAGGAGAAGATCAGTGAGATAGGCCGGAGCTAAACCATGAAGTGCATTGTAGGTTAGCAGGAGGGTTTTGAATTGTATTAGGAATTTTACTGGAAGCCAGTGAAGTTTATACAGGATTGGAGAGATGCGGTATGTTTTTGTGTGGGTCAGTATTCGAGTTTGCGTATTGATCTGATTGGGATGCCAGTGAGAATACTGTTACAATAATCCGGCCGAGATGGCATGGATTAGCATTTCTGTTGTGGAGTAGGACAGGGTGGGCCTGAGTTTTGATATGTTTCGGAGATGGTAAAAGGCAGATCTGGTGATGTGTTTTACATGAGGTTCAAATGAGAGTGGAGTCAAGAATGACACCAAGGCTCTTCACATGAGTGGAAAGTGGGATGGGGAAACCGTCAAGAGTAATGGAAAAGTTTGGGGTTTTGGATAGTGTGGATTTAGAACCTATAAGCATGACTTCAGATTTGTCACCGTTAAGTTTAAGGAAATTACGGGTCATCCAAATTCTAATGTCCTGCAAACAGTTGATGAGAGGTGGGGGAGGAAGTGCAGAGGAGGGTTTGGAACTTATATAAAGCTGTGTGTCATCAGCGTAGCAGTGAAAACTAACACCATGACAACGCATGATCTGACCCAGTGGTTGCAGATAAATAATGAGAGGAGAGGACCCAGAACCAAACCCTGTGGAACACTCTTAGTGACAGAAGCAAAGTCAGATCGTTGATTCTTTATATGTATGTATTGCTGCCTATCAGAGAGGTATGAGTTCAGCCAGGAAAGTGCAAGATAGGTGATACCAAGACTAGCCAAACGTTCAAGCAGAATTATGTGTCAAAAGCAGCACTCAGATCCAGTAGCACTAAGATGTTTAAGAGGTTGTTGTCAGCTGCACGGAGAAGATCATTGATAACTTTCACCAAGGCTGTCTCTGTGCTATGTTTTGTGCGAAAACCAGATTGAAAAGGTTCAAGTAACTGATTGGTGGAAAGATGTTCCTGAAGCTGAATGGCAACTATCCGCTCCAGTATTTTGGCTAAAAAGGGCAAATTCAAAATTGGTCTGAATTTGTGTAGGTTTTCTGGATCAGCTCCTGTTTTTTTACAAATTGGTGTGCCTTCTGCCACCTTCAGGCTACTAGGTACAGTGCCAGAGGTGAGAGAGGAGTTGTAATAGCCAGCAACAGCGGAAGGAGGGCAGGGAGGCAAGATTTGACTAGTGAGGTGAGCATTGGGTCTAGCTGACATGTGGTTGACCTGCATTTTGAAATGACTTGGAATCATTGATGGGGAGGAACTGAGAGAGAGAACCTGTCTGAGCTAGCTCCAAAGTGGGAGAGGGGACATCATGTTCAGTGCTAGTAAGGAGGAGCTGTTGGTGGATTGCATCAACTTTAGTATGAACGAAGCTAAGGAATTTATTGTAAAGATCAGTGGAAATGCAGAGTGGAAAATTGTCAGGGGTGAAGAATGCTTCTGTTTTTCTTTAATCAAAATTATGTTCGCTGCTTGTTGCTTCCAGTTGCGTTCAGGAAAGAAAGAGACTTAATCGAATTCGATAGTGAAAGACAGTTTAGCTCTTTAATGCATGGGTACAGATCTGTGTGGTCTTACGAGCATCTCCAGTCTAATACATCTATCATTGAGAGATGGCACAGCTTAAGTACAATCTTTAAACAAATGATGTCTGGCCAGGAGGAAAGGTCACATCTATGTGATAATTTACTCCTTCCCTGGTTCCTGTCCCTGGTCAGATCAATGACTGTTCACATATTATAATTTCTGTTCACCCAGGGTTGCTTTCCAATGGCTCTGGGCACCTAAGTCTCGGGGGAGAGCTTGCATTTGAAAAGGGGTACTCAACACCCAGACGGAAACAGGATGGGTGTGGGGACTTAAACAGATTATAACTCTGAAAACTGTAACGAAGACACATTGCTAAAAAAAACACCAAAATCTAAAAGGGGGCTGCAAACATTTGTTAACAGTAGAGAAAGTAACTTTTGAATTGCCATTACTTATGTGAATGATGTTGGCGTAGTAAGAAGATCTAGCAGCTGAGGGGGCATTTTTGTAATTTGTTAGATGTTCAGAATAGGCCTCAGCATGAACAACTAGACCAGTTCTCTTTGTCAGACGTTCTAAGCGATGGCCATGGGACTTCATCAGTCGTAATTCAGGAGTGTATCAGGGTGCAGTGTGAGTGAAGGAAACAGTGCGATATTTAAGAGGGGCAAGTGATTGTAGACATGTGGAGAGAAGGTCATTATAAAGAGAGGCTAGCTCATTAGTAGGGGTGGAGACGGGGTCGGAAACAGGACTTTCATTTAAAAGTTCCACCATTAAGTCAGGTTTGATGTTTTTTACATTTCTGAATGCAATAATACGTTTGGTGTTGTTCAGGGACAGAGGTATGAACATTTCAAACAACATCATTTTGTGATCAGTAATGGGAAGATCACTGCCAGTGAGATTAGAGGGAGTTACACCACAGGAGCATACTAGATCTATTATATGTCCCTTGTTATGTGTGGGGAAATTGACATGTTGTTTAATGTCAAAACAGTCTAGTAGGGATAAGAAATCCGTAGCAAAATTACATTCAGCGGAATCAACATGAATGTTGAAATCACCCAGCACTAATACATTTGATGACATAGCACAGACAGTGGTCAGTAATGAGAGAGAGAGAATACAGCTGAAGGTTTTGGCGGGCGATCTATTACTGCAATATACAGAGGTTGAGTACCGGATAATTTTACGACAAGACATTCAAACGACGAGGGACTTGGTATGGCAACAGCATTAATTTTGATAGTACCGTGGTGTAGAACAACTACTCCTCCACAGCCAGAGGAGTAGGGTTTTTCAATGAATGAGTACCCTGGGGGAGTCGCCTCGTTTAAATGAATAAATTCTTCAGGTTTCTGCCGTGTCTCAGTTAAACACATTGGCCCTCATTTACAAAACGAACGTACGGCAGAAAACTGGGGGTACAGTCATTTCTACGCAATGTTCGGCATTTATCAATTTGGACGTGAGCGGAGGTTATGATCAAATCTCAAGTCTCAACTCGTGTACGCAAGTTTTCATGTCAGCGTGGACTTGCGGTTCAGCACAGTAAATCTGGCTGAGTCGGAGAATTGTTATTAGACCATGTTCTGACTGGAATCTAAGCATATGCAGCCACATATTCATCACTTAAAAATATGTAGCCTATGGCAAAATATTCTATTTTGTAAAGGCTTACATCGACTGTGTCATATCCCTAACATAAATAGTTATTTTCAAATTGTTTGCAATTAACGGGGTTAAGTTTTTTGGTGTAGGCTATGAGATTAATTTCTTTTTCATTTTGAGATAGCCTACTTGTTAGGCTACGCTACTGGTGACATAATTACAAGCAATTAGGTTAGATGCTTATTCAGTCACCTATTTAAACAAGAGCTTTGACAGTCATCAAATCTCGGCAATGGCAGATCTGGCTCTGTTAGAAGACCTCTACGTGCCCGTAAGACGAAAATGAAACGAACGAAACGAAAGCAGGTTTATAACATCATTAAAACATCATTAAAATGAAGAAATAAATTAACCCTGCAACCATGTAATTATTTAAATACTAGTAGCCTAGGCTATTAAATTTTTACCATTATCCGGCTCGGACACAGGTCTGTGTCTGTGTTTCCTCTGCCACCTGTTATGCTTGAAATGGAAGCAGACCCGTTAAGCGCGGACACTCACTCTTCAGTCTGCATCAATGCAAGGCTGGAATCCAGCTGGCCTCCTCCAGTCAGATGGGTGCTGCGCCGACGGACTGCAACACGCTTTTTGGTGGCGAGTTTTAGGTCTGACCATTTTTTCTTCACCTAAATGTAAAGAATTACGATATAAGCGAATTAATATATATATATATATTAGGCTATACATATATATATTAATTCGCTTATATCGTAATTCTTTACATTTAGGTGAAGAAAAAATGGTCAGACCTAAAACTCGCCACCAAAAAGCGTGTTGCAGTCCGTCGGCGCAGCACCCATCTGACTGGAGGAGGCCAGCTGGATTCCAGCCTTGCATTGATGCAGACTGAAGAGTGAGTGTCCGCGCTTAACGGGTCTGCTTCCATTTCAAGCATAACAGGTCATGCTCACTCCAGCTGAGGTTGGAACATTTAATTTATACATGTTCCAACCTCAGCTGGAGTTGGATTGTCCACGGCAACGCTGTTGACCGCAGCAGTGATTTCCTTCCACACTGCATTTTTCTGACTTCCTTATGTGGCACTTTTCAGGCTGCCAAATAGAACTAATTGGTTCAGATTCTATTTCTAGGCCGGAGAAATTTCTCATCTTGGCCGTATTACGCTTCTCTGTGTCGTAAACTCTAGGGGCGAGGCCTCTAAACCGAGAATGTATAGGGGCGTGATATTTAAATGACGATTGTTTTAAGCCGCCACATTTATCAACGCCCGATTATTCTTACGCTGTGATTGGCGAGATACGAACGTTTCATGAATCACACGTGAACCCTGTCGTAAGATTATTTCTGCGCTCGGATCTGCGCTGGTTTCTACGTTAGATTGATAAATGAGGGCCACTATGTCTACTTTTTGATCGGTAATGTAATCATTTATCAGCGGTGCTTTGTTGTTCAAAGACCGTACGTTGAGAATACCAAATTTAAAATAGCTATTCTTAAGATCAATCTGTGTGGAAGGCATCGTGCGAAGTACACTGGAGTCCACCCCACGTTTAAGAGCACTGAGTTGCGCGGAGCGGGAGGTAGACTAGAGGGAGGGAATGTTCGTTTTTCTGTAGACAAAGTTCCAATGAGAGCCGAGGTGTAGGTATTTCGGACGGGATACTATCCAAATCACTGTTTGCAAGCAAAGCAGGAGGAATTCTGGTCTTAGTCGATTGTAAACGAAGAAGTTCTGTAATTGAGTATTTCAGTACCCTGTTGGTAGTTATGGTAGCACTTAGGATGATCCAAAAAAATAGATTAGTCCACATCTTGGCTGTAGGACACGCTAAGAGATTACTGTAGAGCTCAGGAACAGAACCCGTATCTCGTTCCCCGTAGAGCACTGAGACAGAACAACTCCAACCTATCACTACGCCCCAAGCAGCAAGCAAAGACAGTAGGAAAGCGGAGAACTTGAGTGCTGGCGGCCCACAAACTCAACAAGATAGCTGTAGCTAGCACATCAAGCGAGGCCGAAAGGGTTGCAGGAGACTAGGCGAGTGTCAGCTACAAGTGTCAGTCGGGCACACAGACAGGTACATTCGGAGCAGGTGATAGTAGCCGCAGCAGTAGTCAACCTGCAATTGGAACCAGCCGAACAGTGATCACAGAACTGGATTCCAGAGGACGGGAGGCAGGCAAGGGAAGCTGGCAGCAGTGGCCTCGCTTGTCAACACGGTGAAGGCCGGTGATCGGCAAACAGAGGTAGGATGAACAGGCGGATGTGAGAGTGGGCTGGGTAGGATCCAAGTCAGACCTTACAGCAATATAATAAAAAATATGTTTTTAAAATAAAAATAATTTAAAAATCAAACGGCAGTACAAAATAGATTGTGGTTTGACAATAGTTTCTTGAATACTCGAAAAATAAAAAGTAAAAATGTGCTAAAGACAGGTAGAAAGGCAGACAGGTACAAGAGCCGGAGAGAAGCAGCAGCGTTCACTCAACACTGACTCGGAACGGCTAGTTTTGGAATGGCGGTCAAAAACTATTGCTTTTGCACCTGTACAATTCTTCTGGATCCTTGTGGACCAAATCTAGCCGGTCTTTCACCGAACGTATAGACTGTATTATGACATACCATCTACCCATTCGGTTAACTGGCTTCATTTGGTTGCAATGTAAAAGTTTTTTATCTGGCTAGGATACAGCCAGGCCTTATGGAATAAGACCGGAACTGAATTGGGTTTACTGGGCTGCTTTCTTTAAAAGCACTAGCAAATGATGCCATTAAAGAATGTCTTCTTATTGTGAAGCCGTTCATGGCCATTTAACTAAGTAGGTGTTTATAAGTTTATTCCCTTATGCAAACAAATTTGCTACTGTAAAAAGGCTTAAAAACAACTGAGAAAACAGGACTTGATAAAAGTAATCATTTATTTTAAAAGCACCAGCAGTACAAATGTTAGTAGTGGCTCACCTTCCCTCTCTCCCTGTCCCTACTGACAGACACTTTATAGGCTGAGCCAAATACAATACAATAAATTGTACTGTAATTAAACAATTAAATACAAGCAATTAAATTGAATTAAACAATACAATCAATTAAACAATTAAAACAATTAACGTGAAAGGCCACTCCTTCACATTTCCTCCCCCTTCCCCAGTCTTGCATACCCCGGTTTGCAAGACAAGGGGCAGGGGCTTCCAAAGCAGTGCTTTCAACCGGGAACAGTCCATGATCAGGAAAATCACACCGGGTAGCTCCTCTCCCAGATTAGAGGCCAGCCCCTCAATTAGGGACATCAGGTAGCTCCTCCCTTTGGCATCAACCGCTCAGCAGGGTCAGGACACCACCTCCCAATGGGCTATAGGCTCCTCCTACTGGCTATCCGAGTTGCAAACCCATAGGCTCTGGACCATTACCCCTTCCAGAGCCAGCTACAGCTCCCCAGCCAATCAAGGGGCACACCCGCTGCTCCCATTCCTGGGCCCCGCTGCTCTGTCGGAGTTCTCCCATGGTCCATCTTCAGCCCCAGCTGGATCTTCCTTTGGACCTCTGACCAGAGATGCCGCTCTCACACAGCTTCAGCTCACACAGCTTCCTTGATTTGTCCCAAAAACATCTTCCAAGTCCAATAAAACTCGGTGTAAAAATCTTTTAAAAGTGAGTCACCCCACAGGGATAGGACCGGCTAGATTTGGTTCAATGTGAAAGTTTTCTTGCCTGCATGGAGCTAGCCCGTATGAAAGTAAAACCTGACTTCAATTATGGTTGAATTGGGCTAAACTAGTCCTTTATGTCAAAACATGTCAACCTACATTTCCACCCCCCTTACATGTCTACATTCCATTTAAATTTGGGCTTGTGCTTATTTTTTTTATTATTATTGTCCTATTAAAGAACGTCTTATTGCAAAGCCGTTCATGGACATTTCCCTAAGCAGGGGTTTACAACTTCATTCCTTTATGTAATATTGACATCTTAATTGTATCACAATGTTCAATGCATATATTTAGCAAAACTCACAAACGAGTAGCCATATGCATTTCATGACGGCAGATTTATTGATTTTCTAAAAAGTGACAACAGCTGACCGCTATGGCATTTCTATGGTTTACCTACTTTTTTTTACTAGGCTACTGTACCCAGAGTTGGGAAGGTTACTTTTAAAATGTATTCCGTTACAGATTACTGATTACCTCAATGTAATCAGTAACGTAATCTAATGGATTACTCAATCCAAGTAACATAATCTGATTACTTTTAGATTACTTTTAATTAAAAGTCATATATTAAAATAAACAAAAAGAATTTCAATGATAAAAATTATTTTACGTTGTTCCAACTGCAACTGAATTTTGCGAATTTATGGGAATTAATACATTTTTGGCAAACAGATTGCTTTTTTCCCTCTGACCCTTTTATTCTCATCGCGCATCAATTGAAAAATACTTTTCCAGAAAAATAAGACTTGTTTTAGGTTAGAGTGTTGCATTTTAATTAAGCAAAACATGACCAAACATTACAAATCAGTTTTCCATCTGCTGTAAAAATAAAATAAATAAATGTAGGTTGCCCTTTGCAAACAAACTGCTTGCTCCATGTGGAACCAGAATTCAACAGGGTCACAACAAGGACAATCCTTAGCTTTAAGTCCAGTGTTCAATGTAACTTTCCCAAAGTTCCAAATACAAAATTCGGAAGAGAGAGAGATTTACCGGAAACTCCCCCCACCCCCACCCCTCCTTTGCAACCCTAATCATACTTAAGCTTAGGGCATATCTGCCTGTTGTACCGCAGCAGGAGGACTTGCTCCATGTGGTCATCTGACATTCTGTTCCGCTGAGGTGTGAAGAGATTCCCTCCATGGCTAAAAAGCCGCTCCACTGGGGTACTAGAGGGGAGTGTAGTATTGTACTTCAGGAATAGTTTCTTGACCAGGGGATATGCTTTTGATGACTCAACAATCTTGTCAGCATCTTCTAGGCATTTTCTGACCTCTTCCTCTGCTGTTCGATGCCGCCTTGATCTTGTGGCATCCGCAAAAACGAAAAAGTTGTCATCTGACTCATCGGAATCTGAGTGTACAGTCTCTTCAAGCTCAGCAGGGTTTGCATTTTGCAGACCTGTTGCTTCTTGGACCAATGTTCTCCGTTCTCCTCAGGGTCGAGCCAACACAATCTGAACTTCGGCAGGGTAGCTGTAGCCATTTTTGCTTCATGTCTGCTGAGCATGACTCCAAACCGACGGTCTATAGCCTTAATAACTGTAGCCACTATGTGTGCTGTGTATTTCACTTGAGAGAGTTTTTCAGAGAGCTTGGACTTCAAGCTAAGGATTGTTGGAATGAGAAAGCCAAGATGACACTTTTTCTCCCCCTGCAGAAGATCAATGGAGAAGGCAAGTGGCTGTAGCACAGCAGCATACTCTTTAAGAAAAGCTAGCTCTTGAGGGTGTACTCTTGAGGGTGTACTCTGTACTCTACCAGCTGGTCATCTGTAAGGCCAACAAGCTTTGCAATAGCTCGGTATTCAGAGCTCCATCTTGTAACGCATGGAACAGTGATGTGCATGTTTGCAATGTCCTGCACCATTTCTGCTACTCTTGTTGACCTGTGTGCTTTGTTCCATATTGAAAAGCATTTTCCCATTGCACTTCGGCACAATTTCCGGGACGGGCCTTGTGATGCAGCCTTGTCAACCTCATTTGTGGCAATCAGGTTTAATGTATGAGCCGCACGGCGTTGATGTGGGGGGGAGATAAAAGTGGACATCTTCATCTACCTCCGTCTGAAGAACTGAATTCACATCCACAAACCTCACTCCATCATCTAGCTCATGTGGTGCCTCCTCGTTTCCACTGAATTCACGGAAAGCCTTTATGAAGTTACTTCCATTGTCTGTAACAGTGGACCTCACTGTGTTCTGTATCTTGTACTCTGCATATACTTAGTTGAGTTTTGCAGCAAGGACATCATAAGTGTGTCGTCCGTTCAGTCGGGCACATGCCAATGCTGCAGACTTTCTGTCCATAGTGTCCTCCTCTATCCAATGGCACGTCATACCAAAGAAACTTCTGTTATGTGCAGACCAAATGTCAGCTGTTGTGCACATGCTTGACACTTTACTAAGTTTTGCAGTCAGAGTTTCTTTCATTGTCGCAAATTCCCCCTCAGATCGTTGGATCAGTGTTTTTCTGCACATTACCCTTTTGCCACCACTGATGCCCTCTATAAGTCTTCGAAATGAAGGCTGCTCCACTAATGAAAACGACTGTACATCCTCAATAACGAAATCGAAGATCAGTCTATTGACGATACTTTGGGATATTTGATCTCCTGTGACTGTTTTGGCTTGTTTCAGCAGTGTGTGGGACCTCTCTGTTTCACATGACGACTCCTCTCTAGCACTGGACTCCTCCATCATCTTCCCCTGCTGCCTTTTTCTGCTTTGGGTCATCATTTGATTTGGATGCCTCCTCTGAAAAACAAAACCGGTGAAGTGGTAAGTATTGGAGAAAAGTGATGGCATGGACTTTCAAGTAGAAAAATAAATGTTCTGTTGTGCATACTGTGCCCTCTGTATTGGGACAAAGACCTCGAAGTATTGGGACAAGGACCTCCTGTTGTCTACACAATAAATTGAAATTCTGATATGAGTTACTGTTACTCTCAGTTCAGATCACCTTTTATTTCTAGGTATCTTTCACAATATCATATTTTGTGTTCAGTCCCCCCAGATTTAGGTGACAATAAGTATTGGGACAATACTAAATACAGAATTTTCCACATTTTTATTTACTTTAAATGAATTGTCCCAATACTTATGGTTACCTAAATCTGGGGGACCTAACACACAAAATATGTTATTGTTAAAAAATGGTTGATTATGTTTGCAAAAAATACATAGAAATAAAGGTGACCTTAACTTTAACTCACAATAATTTGTTTTATCGGAATTTCAGTTTATTGTGTATACAACAGGAAAAGAGCAATTTTTTTTGTCTCAATACATACATGGGGCACTGTATTTGTAGTTGAAATGCATAGGGTTATAAATTTATATTTTATCTTGTTAGACAACATGCTTGCACAAATACCACGCAGATCGCATGTTGTACATGTACAATCATCAGGGTAGATAAATCTGGATTCATAATTTCGAATTTGGCCGTTTTTGGGTTTTCTGGCAACACCTATGGTCTTTCTGCAACACCTAGTGTCTCAAACTGCAATTCCCTGAGATCCGTTTTAAATTAGGCATTAGGAGCATTAGGAGAATATTCTGATTGGTCGCTAATACTGAGAAATCCTTCAAGCAACGGCCTCTGATTGGCTGCTGTGCTCATGCTGGGAAAAGCTGCCTGCTTACATCATTTACCAGGGAATGTCTTGCGACTGAAACTAGCATATAGAGAAGCACTCAGACACAACATATTTATTTGGAATGGCTATCGTTAAGAATATTCCAGCGAAGAAAAGCATTAGAAAGGGCATTCATTAATATGAAAATCCTAGAGATTATGGCTTTAAATATAACATTTACTATACACAACATAGAAATACTGTTGAACATGTCCATGAGTTGAGTTCAGCTGCAATCTAGGTGGCTAGTTAAATTAAGCCAACACAACAGCATTGCCTTGTATGTTTTAAAATATCTGAAAAATGAGCTAGCTAGGTAACCAACCATATGCTCATTATTCGTAAATCCACCAGGCTAGCTGAATGGCTAATTATTAGCCAAGGATATTAGCTAGCTAACTAACTAGCATTTTTCAAATCAATGAGAAATCGGTGTGGCTTACAAACAATGTGTTTGTGTATTATATATTTTGCTGATTTCTGCACTTCTGCGCTTTCCTTGATTTCAGAGCAGAGCGTCAGTGTACAAGTACAATCAGCTAGCTAGCTAACAATATCTTATGGGTAGTTAACTAGCAAGTCTTACCTACAAATGTTTCTTTAGATTGGACGTCAAGTCTTTTGAAGTTGAGAGCTGCTTGAATCCAAGCAAGCACAAGTTGCACTGCACGATGATGTTCTTCCCTTTTTCTTCTTTCTTTGAAAAATGATGGCTGAATCTCCAATGGTCAAACGCAGTTTGGTCACTGTGCTGGCCATGATTAACTAACGCTGCACAGGTGCTGCTGCTTTGCATGTGCCGTTGTGTTTTGTGGTAGCCTCTGGTGGTGGGGGGGGGGGGGGAGTTATCATTTATTATCATTGCTCTAGTCTGGCAATTATTCTCTTCATAGATTTGAACGTAATCCTTTAAGTAATCATCATATTTTTTCAAAGGTATCTGTAATCTGATTACTGCCTTTTTTGTAACTGTAAGGTGTTATGTTCTGAGATGCAGGGTTCTTTTAAATCAATGACTCCGATACCGATTAACTTTTTAAAGCAACTCACTTTATTGTCTCTTCGCCATGCACACATATGTCTCTTTCTCTCTTGGCTGCCTCATTAAGACTGAACTCGCCTTGACCTTAGCAGTAAACTACCATTTACATTTTTAACCAATAAAAAGAGAGTAACCAACCAAACGGCCCCCTTCAACTCGTAATGACCCCAAACTTTAATGTGTTTTTAAACACAAATACACCACACTCCTCCCCGGTAACTTGAAATCTAGTTTCACAATATGCATAATGAGCCTCAGCCATCAACCATATTACCAGCACTTACTTTAAAACAACATAACAAAAAAAAATGGTTACAGCCTAAGTATATAACCATCACATAAGTGCTCTCTATTCTTAGTGTATCATGTTAGGGTTTACAAGATAACATCCCTGTTACAGAACATATCTGTCCGGAGGCTTTCGTTTTCTCTGTGGCCTCACTCTGAGCTCAGTGTTTTCAGTCTCCAGTCCATGTTTCTCAGGTTGTATATTTTCAACATGCTCAGTGTCCAAGTCCCATTCTGAAATGTTCCACTCCGACCTGTCAGGCTGTGCACTGCCCATTGTGTGATTTTCAGGCTGTGCACTGCCCATTGTGTGATTTTCCATCATCTGGTTCACATTACATTACATTACATTACAGGCATTTGGCAGACGCTCTTATCCAGAGTGACGTACAACAAAGTGTATAACCATAACCAGGAACAAGTATGACGAAACCCCTAGAGAGAAGTACCGGTCCAAGTGCAGGGAACAACCGCATAGTTCAACTTGGACCCTGAAGGTTAAACTGATTAACACTAACAACGAGAACGGCAACAACGCAGTCTATGGAAAAAATACAAGCGGTAGTTAAGACAGTTAATGCACCTAAGTCATCTACAAAACAGCTGCCTAGTTACAACCCTAAGCTTACAGTCATTTACAGGGGGGTAGGGAGGGATGGGGAGAGGTGCACCTGAAGAGGTGAGTCTTCAGTCGTCGTTTGAAATGGGTCAGTGTCTCAACTGTTCTGACCTCCACAGGGAGGTCATTCCACCATCGTGGGGCCAGAACAGACAGGAGACGTGTTCTGGAAGTGCAGGTGCGAAGAGGGGGAGGTGCTAGGCGTCCTGAGGTAGCAGAACGGAGGGATCTGGCTGGCATGTAGGGTTTGAATATCTTGTGGAGGTATGCTGGGGCTGATCCCTTGACTGCCTGGTATGCTAGGACCAATGTTTTAAATTTGATGCGAGCTATAACAGGCAGCCAGTGGAGGGTAGTGAGCAGGGAAATGACGTGGGAGTGTCTGGGGAGGTTGAAGATATGTTCTGGGGAGGTTCACATGTTTCTTACACACATTCTCATTAATCTCAACAAGTTGGTAAGTTACAGGGCTCAGTACCTTTTTCACCTTCCCTGATGCCCATTTCTCCCTCTCTCCTCCCCGGGAATCTCTGACCAGCACTGCTTGTCCTACCTGAAAGGAGCGCAGGGGCTTCCCTGTACCCTTGTTCACTTTACTGGCCTGTCTCTCCTGCATCTCTGTTGAGAAGCTGGGCTTCACCAGTGACAACCTTGTGCGCACCTGTCGTTTTAGAAACAACTCTGCAGGGGTTTTACCTGTAGTTGCATGTGGTGTGTTTCTATACACAAACAGAAAGTTGTCCACCACGTGCTGTAATGACCTTCCCGACCCTGAATGTTTTTCTAAAGACTGTTTTAGATTCTGCACCAGTCTCTCTGCTGCCCCATTTGAAGCTGCATGGTAGGGAGCTGACTTAATGTGTTTTACCCCATTCTGTTGCAAGAACGTCTCAAATTCTTTTGAGACCAGCTGTGGTCCATTGTCCGAAACTAACTCCTCTACTAACCCGTAGGCTGCAAACATCCCCCTGACTGCTTCTACAGTAGCTGTAGCTGAAATGTTTGCCATACACTTTACCTCAGGCCAGCGTGAGTATACATTAGTGACTACTAGGAAGTTGTTTTTACCCTTTTGGGCGAAGTCTATGTGAATGCCCTGCCAGGGTCTTTCAGGCCATTTCCAGGGGTGCACAGGTGCTTTAGGTGGCATATGTTTATTAGACTGACACACCTGGCAACCTTTAACCAGGTCTTCTATCTCTGAGTCTAACTTAGGCCACCAAAAGTGACTTCTTGCCAGAGCTTTCATTTTAACCATCCCCCAGTGATTTTCATGCAGCTCTTTCAGCAGTTTGCTCTGTAATGGAGCTGGTATAACACCTCGCAGACCCCACAACACACAATCCCCTTCTACTGTGAGCTCATCTCTCCTAACCCAGTATGGCTTTAGTGCTGTGTCTGTGACATGGTTTGGCCACCCTGTAAGGATGAAGTGCTTCACTCTGGCCAGGATCTGATCGTTGGCTGTCTCTCTAGCTATATCTTTAGCTGTGATGGGCATGACATCAATGAATGATACCCTGAAATCCAAGCTACTCTCTGGACCTTTCTCTTGTAGAGGGAGCCTAGATAAGGCATCTGCATTGCCATGCTGCTGGGAGGATTTGTACTTTATGTCATACTGGTAAGCTGCTAGTATCAAGGACCACCTCAGTAGTCTAGCTGCTGCTAGTGCTGGTACCCCTGTTTTGGGCTCTAATATTTTTACCAGAGGCTTATGGTCTGTGACCAGTCAAAACTTGCAACCATATAGGTAATCGTGGAACTTCATTACCCCAAAAATGAGTCCTAGCGCTTCCTTCTCGATTTGTGCGTAGTTCACCTCTGTTTTGGTGAGTGTGCGTGAAGCATAGGCTATGGGCCTCTCACTACCATCAGGCAGTATATGAGAAATGACCGCCCCCACCCCATAAGGAAACGTGTCACACGTCAAGATCACTGGCAGGTGTGGGTCATAGTGCACTAAAACTGAGGATGAAGACAACTGAGTCTTTGTTTTTTCAAATGCCTGTTGGCACTGTTCTGACCACACCCACTGTTTTTCTTTCTGCAGGAGTTCTGTCATAGGTTTAATGAGTGTGGAGAGATTCTCAATGAACTTGCCATAGTAAGTCAGTAAAGCTAAGTATGCCCTGAGTTCAGTTACATTTTTGGGCACTGGCACATTTTCTATGGCATCTGTCTTGTCCTGCACTGGATGAATGCCCTGCTCATCTATCTTGTGACCTAGGTAAGTGACACTGGATTGGAAGAATGCACATTTGTCTCTGTTCAACTTGAAACCTCTCTCTTTTAGTCTCTGCAGCACCACTTCAACATTATGCAAGTGGTCCTCTGTGTCTTTCCCACTGATAAGTATATCATCCAAAAAACAGACAGTGCCCTGGAGACCTTGTAGGACCTGGTCCATAATACGCTGGAAAATAGCTGGTGCACTGGACACTCCATAAGGCAACCTGTTCATCTGGTAAAGGCCTCTCTGCGTATTTATAGTCAGATACTTCTTAGACTCAGACTCTGTCTCTACCTGCTGGTAGGCCTGCATAAGGTCTAGTTTTGTGAACCGTTTACCGCCTGCTAGTGTTGCAAACAGGTCCTGTGTCTTAGGTAAGGGATACTGATCCACTACTACCCACTCATTCACACCCACTTTGTAATCCCCACATATTCTGACCTTTCCTGTTTTCTTTGGCAGACATACTATAGGGGATGCCCACTCACTGTACTCAATGGGAGTAATAACCCCCTGCTCCTCGAGCTCTACCAGGTGCTTGTCTACTGCCTTTCTGAGTGCGTACGGTACCGGTCTAGCCTTACAGAACTTTGGCACTGCATTGTCTGCTACCCGGACTTTTGCTTGGACCCCTTTTACCAGGCCCAACCCTTCACTAAACACCTCAGCATACTTTTCACAAAGCTGCTCACACACGGTTTACCCTGGACCAATCCAGTTTTAGGTACCGGATCCAGTTTCTCCCCATAAGAGTAGGACCGCCCCCCCTTGACACCAGTAACACAGACTTTAGGACTTGGTCCCCACATTTCACTTTAACATCCATTTCACCTAGCACTTGAATGCTTTTACCAGAGTAATCCCTCAACATCACTTTGGATGGACGTAGTTTTAACTTTTTGAACCTTTTGTTATACATCCTCTGTGAGATAATGGACATAGCTGCCGCACTGTCTACCTCCATCTTCAGCTTTACCCCGTTTACTCTGACCATTACCATATAGGGTTTTACATACTCACAGTCATCCCTAGATATAGAGAACAGTTCAAAGTCTTTTGCTGACCGTTCCTGCTCCCCTGGCTGTGGTTGCTGTTCGCCAGTCGCTGTAGACTGCAGCCTTATTGTGTCGTCTTGGTCCGATGCAAGATAACGCATCCCCCTGTCTTGTGTAGCGTGCGCTGGTTGGGAGCGTTGCTTTCCACTGGTGACGTGTGTCCCCACAGCTGGTGGTGGTCTCATTCGGCAGGCCCGCTCCAGATGGCCCATCCGCTGGCAGCCCCGGCACTGAAACTCCTTGTACCGACATGTCTGTGGTGTATGCCCGGTCCCCAAACAGTGGTAGCAGGGCTTGGTCTCCCCTTTCTGGCAGTCCGACGTCCTCTGCTGTTGTCATTGTTGTTGACAATGTCTAATACCTTAGCCCATGCTAACGGTTCACCATATGCGGCACTCAAATGTTTTCCTCGTAGATCCTTGTTAGCAACACCATAAACGAGTTGGTCCCGCAGCTGCTCTTCTAACGTAGCCCCAAACTCGCATGTAGCTGCCAGTACTTTCAGTGTAGCAATATACTCGGCTAACGACTCTCCTGCTAGCTGTTTTCTGTTACGAAAGGCATACCTCTCACTAAGCACATTGCGCTTTGGAGCATAAAAGTCTCGTAGTGCTTTCATCAGCTCTTCAAGTGTAGCCTCACCTGGTTTCTTTGGTGCTAGCAGGTCTTTCAGCAAGGTAAACGTTTTCGGACGCACGACTGCCAGAAAAACCGCTCTCTTTCGGTCACTGTGTATTTCGTTGGCCTCCAAAAACTGTGTAAACCGCTCCTCATATGCGCTGAAACTCTCAATAGCTTTGTCAAAGCATAAGCTGGTCTCTGTGCCGAACACTGCCATGCTATCTCTCGTCGTAACGTTAGCTCTTTTTAGCTCCGCACCGAAAAGGAAAAAAAACACAGCTCTTACTAACTAGCTAACTCGTTCGGTTGGTCATCAATGTAATTTGGGAAATTAACCCAAAAAATAATTATCCAGTCCTCGTCGCCACTTTGTTATGTTCTGAGATGCAGGGTTCTTTTAAATCAATGACTCCGATACCAATTAGCTTTTTAAAGCAACTCACTTTATTGTCCCTTCTCTGTGCACACATATGTCTCTTTCTCTTTTGGCTGCCTCATTAAGACTGAACTCGCCTTGACCTTAGCAGCAGACTACCATTTACATTTTTAACCAATAAAAAGAGAGTAACCAACCAAACAGCCCCCTTCAACTCATAATGACCCCAAACTTCAATGTGTAAACACAAATACACCACATAAGGGATTACAGTTACTTTTTTTGTAATTTAATTACGTAATCCCGTTACATGTAATCCGTTACTCCCCAACTCTGACTGTACCTAACGTTACTTGCAAACATCACGTTGGCAAGCTATATTCTTAGCTGACATATAGAAAATTTGTATGTCTGTCGTGTCTACAACACCCCATTAAAAACACTTTCATATGTAGTAGTAGTCTATGTGAAAAAAGTACCTTTGCACACAAATTTTTTAATTGTATTTCAGACGCTTGTTTATCATCATAGAATATGGGAAGCATGTAGGTGCCGTGTGTTTTATATAGCGTTCAATTAGCAACCTCATCCCGGTCATGGTTAGTGTGCTTACTTTCTACAATACTGTCAAACTTAATCTACATGCCTATTCTGGAGAAAACATATTGTTTAATCTATCCCACTGAATAATTTGTGGTCATTTCTTTGGTACTTCTTTTATTTTCTGATATGCAAAGATTGCTGGGAAATATGTACAGTGTAAACTGTAAGGTCAGCTAGCTAGCTGAGGAAGAGAGCAAAGAGGAGTCCTTGCTACAACCAAGGTTTATAAGGGTATACCTTATAAACCTAATAAACACAAAACATGGATCTCAGAAGAAAAAACAGAACACAGAGCATGAGAGAAATCTACACAAGTTGCCAGCTCGGGAGCTGAAATTGAAGGAGATTGTTGATAATTATGGAAATGAAGGATTGTTGGATGCCTGTCAAGTCAGTTTTTCAAGGAGACTTCTGTTTCTGATGGTGCCAGCCTGTTATATTTTCAATTGTGCCACTGCGCCGTTTGTCTCAGCAATTGTTTTATATATATATATATAGCTAAGCACCAGTGCTAAATGATAAACATTGATCAGACAGTAAAAGTTCACATAAAGATAACCGTAAAGCACAAGCATTTCTTAAAGGGTTCGTTTGCAGTTATACACCCAGGTCCGCTGTGCTTCTCATCACAAATTATGTGATAAAGTTGCCCCCCCCCAAAAATCTCTGTCTGCCTCCCAATCACTGCAGTCTAGATCCGGGACTGGTTACGATGTGTGTTTGCATACATGCATGTGTATGCATACCTCTCATAGTCTACATTTATATGCATTACTATTATCAGTTTCTCATAACAAACCCAGTGCAAAAAATTATATTTGAAAAAAACGTGTTTTCAGTGTACAAAAATGCTCACACATGCAAAGCACTATAAGTTATTAAAACTTGCAAAATCTAGGTCTACCATTGAAAGTGCTGATATCAAAATTAGGCCAAGTTACAATACACAATATTGGCTATCTTAGCTAACACTAATTAAACATGCTGTATTCCACAGCAATGCTGCTACCCAATGTTTCCTAACTTATTTGAAGTAACTTGGCCCTGTATTTTTACTTCTTTTTTCTTCTCTCGTCATTCAAACTTAAGTGTCACATAAAAGTATCACATAAAAAATAATGGCCGGATGGAAGAACACATCATTAAATGAATGTTCTAAACACCTGATGAACACTTACACACCTGAAAGCATATGTTTATACTTGTCAAGTTCATTTTACAAAATGTACAAACTGTGAAATTTGCAACATTTCAGATGGTAAAATACTCTAAATACTGTACATACATACATCCATGCATACATAGAATACTTTAATATCCCCATGACCGAAGGTTACGTATGTAACCACGGTTTCATGAATTCCGGATGACCGCCAGGCTGGTGCTCTAATTCCGAATGATACTTCTGTTGCATTCGCATCGAGACGTCATATACCAACAAAGTCATGGCCATGACCTCTGCGTGGTGGCGTCACGCCCCCCTATATAACCGTGCAACCCCACGCAGACATCCTCAAAATCTTCTCGCCCAGAAAGATCCCGAGTGACCATGAGGCCTGGCAGTCATCCGGAATTCATGAAACCGTGGTTACATACGTAACCGTTTCATTTCATTCCTAGACCGCCAGGCCGGTGCTCTAATTTCGGATGACTTATACCAACCACATCACGAGGGATAAGTACATACTCAGAAATCAGAGACTGCGGCTACAGGCAGGATGGCAGATCCTATAGCATGAGGATGAGGCAACATTCACTCTGTAGAATCTGGCAAAGGTGCAAGGTGAGGCCCAGGTCGCTGCAGCACACACCTCCTGCAGGGGCACTCCTTTCAGTACTGCCCATGAAGTAGCCACACTTCTAGTAGAATGGCACAGCACCTTGTTCGGCCGTAGACGGCCACTGGTCTAATATGCCTTACAAATAGTATCCACTATCCAATGGGAGAGCCTCTCCTTAGAGAGGGGGGGGCACCCTTGGATTTATTTCCATAGTAAACAAAGAGCTGGTCTGTTTGGCGGAATTAGTTGGTAGCCTCTATGTAGCAGCGAAGCGCACGTACAGGGCATAAAAGATTAGCTGACAGCTGAGAGCTCAATAGCCTGGTTGATGTGAAATGATGAAACAACCTTTGGCAGGAAGGTCGGGTTAGGTCGGAGCGTTACTCCAGAGTTGTCTGGTCTCCATCGCATACATGCAGGGCTAATGGAAAGAGCGTGTAGCTCACTCACACGCCTTGCAGATGTTATAGCTAGCAGAAAAGCTGTTTTTGCAGAGAGCCACTTCAGGTCTGCTGTAGCTAGAGGCTCAAAAGGCTGAGCAGATATGGCCTCTAGTACCATGGGTAGATCCCATGGGGATGCCTGGGGAACTACCATGGGTTTTAAATGTTTAGCGCCCTTTAAGAACAGGCTGACCAGGTAATGATTACCTACTGATCGATTGTTGAGTCTAGCATGCTTAGCAGATATAGTTGAAGCATAGACTTTTAGAGTGCTATATGATTTATTTTCATGCAGGACAGACTGGAGAAAACGGAGAATAGTCTGGACAGAGCAGTTCACTGGATTCTCATTTTGGCGAGCACACCAGTCTGAGAACAGTTTCCACCTGTTAGCATAAGCCCGCCTCGTAGAGGGGGCCCTAGCATTCTTAATGGTCTCCAGCACCGCTGGGTCACAGTTGGTTAAGAAGTTGTTGGGCTCTTCAGAGGCCAGACCCATAGGAGTAGTAAGGATGGGCACGGGTGCCATATCGTGTTGTTCAGTTGAGAAAGTAAATCCACCCTGCACTGTAGGCGCCAGGGTGGCCCTTGGAGGAGGCTGAGGAGCACTGGAAACCAAGTGCTCAGGGGCCAGTAAGGGGCTACCAGGAGAAGCCAGTGGCTGCATTGTTTCATCCTGTGTAGCGTTGCCATAATCAACGGGAATGGGGGGAACGCGTGGAGTAGAGTGTTCGGCCAGTCGTGGCTCAGGGCATCCTGGCCCAGAGGGCCGGGGGGTCCCCATATTGAATACCACTTCGGGCACTGTGTGGAGTCCTGTGAGGCAAACAGGTCCACTTGTGCCATTCCGAACCGTTGCCAAATTTTTGCCTCCACATCCGGGTGGAGTTTCCACTCCCCTGGGTGGATCTGCTGTCTGGACAGATAATCTGCTGCGTTGTTCTGACCCCCTGGTAGATGCAGGGCTCTGGGGGAGGCCAGTCTTGGAAATGCCCATGTTAGCACTTGATGTGCTATTGCCAGGGAGCTCCCTGACCTAACGCCGCCTTGATGGTTGATGTGAAACACTGTTGAAGTGTTGTCCGATCTCACCAGCACATGTTTTCCCATGAGGAGATAGATAGTCCCAGTCTGGTAGTATGGGCTACTGTGTTCACAGTGTGGCGGACTGCCATCTGGCGTGTGGGTGCGCAGATAAGCCAGTCGTCCAAGTATGGCAGAATCTTTAGACCTCGCACTCTGAGAGGAGAGAGAGCCGCCCCCATGCAACCTGTGAACACTCTGGGGGCTAAGGAAAGGCTGAACGGGAGAATGGCAAACTGGTAAGCGTGGCCTTTGAAGGCAAAGCGCATTAGTTTCCTGTGCTCTGTCAGGATAGGGATGTGGAAGTACGCATCCTTCAGGTCTACTGCGGTGAACCACTCTCCTGCGGCTGCGGGATGAAGAACGTCCGTGGCCCGCAACATATGGAAGGGATATCTCTTGAGGAACTTGTTGAGATCCCTTAAATCAAGAACAGGACGGAAACTGCTATCCTTTTTTGGAACTAGAAAATATCTGGAATAAAATCCACTGTGCTGTTCTGAGGGTGTTACCCTTGTTACAGCACCTTTTTGCAGGAGCGACTCTATCTCCTGTTCGAGGACTTTGGCCTGGGCTGGGTCTGAGACAACTGTGGTCTTGACCCCAGAGAAAGCGGGGGGGCCGGTGACCGAACTGCAGCTTGTAACTCCTTGAAATTGTGGATCGAACTCATGGGTCGTCCGTCTGGGATTCCCAATAAAGCATGTGCTGTTGCTGGAAGTGCCCGGTCACCAACCCCTGTGTTTCAGGGGTTTGTGCCTAGCTTCCCTGGCTTCTTGCGGGGGGGCGACGAGCGCCGGCTGACGGCCGGGGAAAGTATGGGGATGGTCCCATGTTTGTATAACACCGTTCAGCAGTTGCTGTGTGGTCGTGGGAAAACCGAGCGGTGAACTGTGCCCTGGTCTTGGTTTCCTCTGAACTTCTCTCAAGTGCCTGTTGGGCAGCTGGACCAAAGATCTGGCCAGGCACCACTGGGAGGTCGCGAAGCGTTCTCTTTGCCTGTTCTGGTAGAGCTGACTGGGCCAATCATACCTGGCATCGGGTCACCGTAAGCAGCGACATCAGTTCCCTTGTAATGAGGGCAAATGCCTGTAATGCAACGTCATAGGTTTATGACGTCATAACGTCTGGTTTAGACCAGACTCCATTTCAGACTCCTGAATGGTTTGTGCCTGGGCCAGCAACACCCAAGAAAGGGAATTTCCCATCCAGGCCATTCTGGCTGCTGTGTCATAGGAGCGAGTGAGAAGGTCATCTGTCATGTGGCACCGGGGCCGGGGACAGTGTGCCTCTGCACGGAGGGCTTTGTCAGGAGGGATAGCCAGTGCTGCTATGTTTGGGTCGACAGCGGGCATCTTTTCCAACCCATAGGCAGCTGCATCTTTCATAGAGGCAAGGATGCGCCTGTCACTGGTGTGGTGCTTCAGGGAACCACGCGGGTCTGCCCAGCACCGCTGAAGTTCGGTACGGTAATCCTGCGAGGTGGGCATAGAAAATGGTGGCACCAGCGTGACACGGCAGAAAAATCTGTTGGAGTCAGTGATTGCAACCTGGGGGTCATCACTACTCATCTTAGCCAACTCCGCTCGTAATATAGCTCTTAAAGAGACAGAATGTTCATCGCCCTCTTCAGTCGCAGAGCAGGACTCCGCATTGGAGCCCTGGTTAGATTCCCTATCAGTCCGTGATACAGACTCACTAGGGGGGCTGTCGTGATAGAACTGTGAACAAGAAGCCGTAGTGGACAGTTCATCCTGCTCACGGAGTTCCGCTGCACCAGCTCCAGCAGACACAGCCGGAGTAGGGCTGGTCTGATGAGCTGGGTTAGAAAGTCCCTGTAGGAGTTCTTGCATTGCTGCCGTCTGGGCAGCAAGTGATTTAATCTGGCAGTATAAATCTAGTAGATTTTCTGCTGCGTTTGGTATTAGCACCCCCTTCAGAGGCCATGCTGCGGCGTTTCAGGGATTGCTGGGGCCCCATCATGAATTGTTACAGATGGGGGCAAGCGAGAGGAGACCTCTGCCAATCTAGCCTCTCTTAGCTCAATGGACATAGTACGGCAATTCACGCAAGCCTCATCAGTAAGAGCCTCTTTAAGATGATCGCTGCCGAGACAGTCAGCGCAAGCATCGTGACCATCCCCAAGGAACATTGGGGAGTTGTACTGAACACATGTGGGAAGCATGTAAGGAAGTGTAATTATAGCTGATATAGGAATATGCTGTCAAAAGAAGCGGGTAGCACTCTCTTGAGCTAGTTTAATAATTAGCTAAACACCGGGGAGGTCACTGGCGTAGCTATTATGCGAGCCGGAAAATAAAATCTAGTCCTCACAGTGGGAAAAACGCAGTAGTGAGCTAGCAAGTGATTGATAAAGTTCAGTCCTGGTAGAGTGAAACCACTCCTGGGGCTTACATTCGATATAACCAGCAGTTAATGCCGCGAGAAACACAGCAACTGTAATAACCAGTGGCAGTGAAACAGACACGCTTCCCTTAATTCAGTCGACAAAGACACTAGCCCACACCGCGGAAAACGCTGAGTTTGGTTTAGTGAAAAGTTCTGCCTTGGTAGAGCGAGAACACTCACGGGGCTGAAGCCGGTACTAAGATAGCAAAAAACCGGAGGATGCTAGTTAGAATACTGCGTATATGTCGAAAAACAGACAGCTACAGTAACGAATAACGTTATCCAAAAATTGGAAAAACGATGTAGGCTACTTACCGAGGCCGGAGTTAGCGAACTAACTCACCAAGGTAATGTGGGAAGCGGTCAACAAACTGTTTCAGCCACAGCCTTTAGAGGACAGAAAACCGAAGCTCTAACTTAGCAGTCGCAAAAAAAAAAGGCGAAATTCTTGATATCTTGCTAATTAGCGAGAAGTAAAAAGAGTCTGCGTGGGGTTGCACGGTTATATAGGGGGCGTGATGCCACCACGCAGAGGTCATGGCCATGACTTTGTTGGTATACGATGTCTCGATGCGAATGCAACAGAAGTATCATTCGGAATTAGAGCACCGGCCTGGCGGTCGAGGAATGAAATGAAAATATATGTTTATAGTATGTGTAGCATTATTCCTTAGATTGTTTTTATTTGTTTTATCTTTTAATATTTTATACATTCTTACTATAAAAAAATAGTTTTAATATAAATACTGAAGGGCCGTCTGGGTAGTCTAGAAGTATAAGCACTCGCCTACCACCGCAGAGACTCAGGTTCAATCCCCGGCTTCAAACTTCAAACTTTCGGCTTGGTCAGACGTTCCTACGAACACAATTGGCAGTGTTCGCAGATGGGAAGCCGGTGAGGGTATGAGTCTTGACTGTTGCATTAGCGACTCCTGCTGGTTGGTTGGGGCGCCTGTTCCGCAGGGAGGGGATCTGGGGGAGATAGCTTGAACCTCCGCATGCGTTACGCTCTCCCAGTGAAACTCCTCGCTGTCACGTGAAAAGAAGCGGCTGGCGACTCCACATGTATCAGAGGAGGCATGTGGTAGTCTACACCCTCCCCAGACCGACAGAGGATAGCGCATCGACCAGGACTGTGATACACACGGGGAATTGGTATAATGACTAAATTGGGGAGAAAATGGTAGAAAATGGCATATATATATATATATATATATATATATATATATATATATATATATATATAAATGCTGAGAATTTGTAAGAAAATCTGAATTTTTCAGAAATTCAGCTCACCTTAGTAATTCATATCATTGATATCATGATATCAAAAATGCACCAAAATTGCAGATTGCCCTCTATATTGAAACTACAACAACGGTCGCGTTTCTGGCTACAGAAAGCCGTTGTAATTTCAATATGGCAATTTGTGAGCAACTTCCTTTTTTAAAGCACATACCAGCTTCAAAATCCACAGTTGAGATATCAATGGGTGAAATTTATCTCGTAGAACAAAACATGAAACTCTCTTCGGCTTACGTTAGCTCAGACTTTATTTTCTGCAGAAAACAAAATCCGTATGGGAAAAAATTATTGGAAATCTGACGAGGGACCCCATGACTCAAAAATGTGAACTTACTTCCAGATTTTAGGACTACAAACTGAAACAAGAGTATTGTTTTTTCGGCTATCGGCATGTTTAGTTTTTTGTTAGCCTACATTTTTAATCTCTGTTCATTTCCTCTCTAACTCCTATCCTGTGGTGGCTGTCTTATTGCTCTCCTGCGCAGAGCATTATTTATTGCATTTTTAAAAATTTGCTTGAATTTGTGGCTGTTGTATGTGTTTGTGTGTATTGCATCCTTATGAATTACATTGACAGATTGGTGCATGTTCGTGAATTGTGAATGCTGTATGCCGTGCTGTCTGAATGGACTTTTTTATTATTTGGGCCAAGTTAATTATTTTCTCTTAAGGAACGTACTTCTGGGATGGACTTATGAATTGAATTGTGCTATACTTATTTGTGTTTTTGTGATTTTGTGAATTTGTGTTCCCTTAAGCCTTGAATTTATTTTGACTTAAAAGAAACTGTTCAGAAAACTTAAAACTCTTTTTTAAATAGTGTAATCTTAAAGTTTTCATATTTAGTACGTGGTTGGAAATCCTTTGCATTCAATGACTGCCTGAAGTCTGCGATCCATAGTTGTGACCAGACGCTGGGTATATTCCCTGATGATGCTCTGCCTGGCATCATCAGGGAAGAAGAATACCAAAGAAGAATGCGAACCATGCAAAAAAACAAAACAAATATACCAGCACACTGCTTATTAGCTCTCAATCGTGATACATTTTTTTTATATGCTGTGAAAGACAACGTTTTTACCAGCCTATGTCTGGTAAAGTTGATCATGTGAATACACCTGTATAAAACAACAAGTGTGATTAATCTGCATGCATGTATCATTTCACAAAAAAGGACTTCAGATTGACATTTTAATCCTGCTGAAATAAATAGATTCATGAGTTAGATTGCTATAGAAATATCAGTTCCTCAAATATTATAAAATGAACAAGTGAGCAATATTACATCTAGTATGTTTTAATGTACATGAAGCATCTTCAGAGAATATCATTCATTCATTATACATCATGAATTCAGCTTATTTCTCAACACAATTGTACAATATATTCAGTACAGGTTAATGCTCAGCTCATCTGCCCATATGACTTTGTTCCAGAATGCTACAGATTTTAGTGTACTTTTTATCTCTAACTTGGACATTCTGTTATTGAGGCTTACCATTGGTTTGTACCTTATGGTTAACCCTCTGAGGTTATGCTTTTGTAGTCTTCTCTCTATGGTATTCTGCCTACATTCTTGAGAGTATTCATAGTCTGTTCAGCCATTGAAAATAGGTTTTTGTTCACAGTTGAAGGGATTCGGTTTACCAGGTTGTTTGCTACTTCTGAGCTCACCAGCGTGTTCTTTCTTCTTAACAATGTACCGATCACAGCTGGTCAAGATTCAACTGAGCAGCCTATTGCCCAATTAATAAAATGGTGGAACTATGTATAAAAAGTGCTGTAATTCCTACACAGATGTGGATATGGATGAGAAACGCCCTCAAATTAAAGCTGACAGTTTGCACTTTAACCTCATTCATTGTTTCATTTCAAATCCAATGTGCTGGAGTACCGAGCCAAAACAACAAAAATTGTATCAATGTCCAAACACTTTCAGACTGCATTGTATATTTATATCAAAAACAGTACAACATTTAAAGAGAAACATTTATGAAATTACAATTAAAGTAAATTTTCCTCAAAAGGATCTTACATGCCTTTATGTCTGCTCCTTGTGACAGGTTCCAGAGTTGGCTGGTTTCTGGCTGCTGAGTCTTCTATTGCAGTTCCCTTTAGTTCTGTTCCAGCTCTTCAATGAAGCCATTCTCGTCCAGCCCTTGGAGAGAGGGATTCATATAGTCCTGGGTTTGTTTATACTAACACAGGTGAGCGTGTCATTTTTCTCACTAGCTTTAACTCTGTGATAAATTATTTACAAAATATATCCAAACCATATATAGGTAAAGCCTGTCAACAGCAATCGCAATCCCATCATTTGAACAAACTGCAAATATTTCTTAATTAGGTGCTTTTCATGTTTAGAGGGATTATTTACCCTGTTAAGCCATATGTCTGAAATATTTTTGCAATCCACAACGAAACAAATTCCCATGTTGATGCATTGTGCTTATTGAGCTATATTGCACATAATTACATGAATTAACAGGTAACAATTAGGTTCATCAATAGGTTCCTAATTAGGTTGTTGAACACGTATTTAATTTCTTTCATAATTTTTACTTAAAATTATTAACAATGCAGGTTTGACTCAGTATCTTTGACTTCTTCATTATCTTCCAGATGGTTAGTTTGTCAGGTCAAGTGTCCACACTTCACTACTTAGGAGCCTATTTATTCACCTCATTCTTTAAAATGAAGTTTTACCAGTTTTTATGCATTTGTTTGCAATATAACACAATAAGAAATGTGGCTTAAGAGGGTAAATTATCCCTCCAAACCTGAAAAGCACCAAATTAAGAAAAATAATAGCTTGTTAAAATACTGGGATTGTGACTGGTTGGAACGAAAGCATACACAGGGGAGCCCTAGGACCAAGTTTGGGGACCCCTGATTTAAGTTATCGAGTGGCTAAAGTATCAATTCCCCTTGTTCTCTGGGCCTTAATTGGCAATTGATTGAAAGGAAATCACAAAGATCCACAGGCACAGACAATGCAGTCCCTTGAAAATTTAATTTGACACCCCTGCTCATGGGAGTGCTGGCCATGCATCTAAACAGAAAAATCTAATTTCAGTATACGCTCATTGGGTTAATACAAAACACGCTAAGAAGCTCAGATTGATTGGAACAATTAAGTGATGAATTGATTAATCATATGATTTTATTGAACTGTTGTTCTCAATGAGCATCTTATTAATACATTAGTTTAAGCCGGCAGAACTACTCAAAAGAATACTGTTGACACAGGACAGAGCAATAAGTGGAGGGTGAAATAGCCCATAATTTAGGAGAAATATATTAAAGGAAAATCGACACTTTGGAAAAATGATCAGGATCTAAAATGTTTTGAGCAATTAATAACCATCTCAGAATTCCAGTGATGTTTTTTGATCAATTACATCAGTTTATTAGCTTGATTGTTGTAACCATAATAATTTTCCAAAAAGACCTGGGTCAAATGCAGATACTAATCAAATCATTTTCATTTCAAATATTTGTTATGTGTATTTCAGTTTGTTATGTGTATTTGTTCTGTATAATTACTTCAAATACTTTTGCAATCATATTTCAAATTATATTTTATTTATTTCAATTGGATGAAATAAGACAGTTTCTCTAAATTAGCCATTAACTTCCCCCTTTTCTGAGCTCAATCATACAGAAACGTTATGCAAAGTGGCGGTCACACAAACACGTCTTTGCTAGTTTCAGACTGATGCAGTTGTCATTGTCCCGTCCAGCGGCCACGTTGTTTAAATAGCAGATTAACTTGCGCCCATGTGGGCGGGTTGGTGTTAAGATGAGGTGTGGTCAGGTGCATTGTTGGTGTATGGCTATTTTGATGCACCTGAAAGCATTTGCACTAAGACCAAGAAGAACGTGATCTGAAGACATAGCGCAGTTGATTCATTCTTATTCTAAGTTACATAGGTGGTTGCACAATGGCACAATGCATGTACACCCTTCTGTGTGTTACACACAGGGGCATGCACAAACATGCATTCAATTTTAAATATTACAATGTGAAAGATTATTAGTGTATATAAAAAAATACACTAATAAAAAAATACAACAGATGTAATGGTTAGTTGGAATATTGATCCAGATTAGGTAAATGCAGTAATGACAAATAAAATTGGCTAATTATTTGATCAACTCTTGTTAAACCAGAGTTTGTACCAGATCATTACAAGACCTTGAAAGCTAAACAAAACATCACTTGTTGAACTTTTTTGTTGTTAATATTTGTGCATTTGCTCATTGGTTTGCTCAGCCACATGAATTACCTGATTGGAGAACAGTGGCAGGAAATACCTGTCACTCAACAATCCTGACAAGTTGTAACAAAGATATGTCAACTCCTGGCTGATTAGCTGGAAATGAATGTCTGCTCAAATACCTTCCCCATTGCTGTGAATTTAAGTCACAGCTGTGCTGCATTTAAAAAAAATTTTTTTAGGAGTGGGTAATTTCTGTGTCCTGTCCCCTAAATTCAATTGGAGGCATATCCCAACCTACTGTAAGTTTGCCATACATACAGTTACCTATATTGGCCAACTATGGCATTCTTGTAATCTTCCAGGGAACCCACCCTGGAGGATTGGCTGTTAGGGGACAATGGCTATCCATTGAAGACATGGATGATTGCACCTTGTATAATTCCTGCAACAGTGCATGAATTGTCATTCAATCAAAAACTGACAAAACCACGCATAGTAATAGAGAGGACATTTGAAGTGCTGAAACTGCTCTTCAGAAGTTTGGATGAGTCAGGTGGAACGTTACAAAGATTAATTTAAATTTGACCTTTTTTACACTATTTTTAAAATCACATTTTTAAAATTACAGTAACTAGGTTTCATACTTTAAGAAATTGGAGCCATGCTAATTTCACTCCATAAAAAAAAAGATTTTAAATAGCTTTGGTGGAACCCTGTTGCCATATATTGTCTGCTCCCATGCTTTAACCTTGTACATGTGTTGGTCTGTTTCATCAGCAATAAAGTTTTCTTTTTTTTCTTTTTGCAGCCTTGCTAGATTCACCATTATATTAGCAATCTGCTATGGTGCAGAAGGAATATGGACCAAGTCACTGTAATGTATTTTGAAGGCCGTGAAATTCAGTTTGCGGGCGCTGCCATGTTGTACAAATTGGACCCAGAGACTGCGCAGTAGGCGAAGGGGGTACTCTTATATGGGCATGAACTTGGGTCTTCCACAGCGTGAGATACAGTGCCTTGAAAGTGACACAAACTGTCCCTGTTCGTCTACAAAATATTACACTCTTGTCCAAATAACACAATAACCTAACTAATCGGCACATGGGGAGACATTAGATGAAGAAAAAAAACACCAATTGCGACTGCATTGTTACCATTGACTTGCATTGAAACTGGTAGTTGAAACACCTATGCTAGAGTCAACTGAACTGACGCGAATGAGCAACGTCTCTTCACAAAATCAGGAAGTGAGTTTCGAAAACGCTTGGTGCCTACACTGGTGGCTTTAAAGGGAATTGGAGATGACACTGGTTTATCATATGTTAAGCCCAAGACACACCTGTTATTAAGTGACAAAGCTCCACCCATTTGAACCTTGCGCCTTACTTTGCACTAAAATTATCTGTTGTTAAACTAGCAAAAGTACATTTGGGCACTTTCTAAATGCACTTGTGCCTTGCACTTTAGACCATGTGCCAAGTTTGTTAAAATAGAACCCTCTATGTGTATTGATCATCTGACTCAAACACCAGTCTTGAAAATCTGCAACTTTGTGGGCTCCACCCTCTGTCATTGGGGGGAATAACAAGTCTGATAATTGAGTAAACCTGAGGTTAATCAGGCAATCAGTACATCTACATAAAGGGCCTGCTTAAGTGCACCAGTGTGGAGCATTTGCAGTGTTGTTGGAATGCCATGCTTTTTTTGACCTGTACTTGCCCTGCCATGATTTTGCACTTTACAAAATCTTCAAAGTCATGACACAGCAATAAGATGCTGAAAGCCTGAAGAGACTAATGATCCTAATGTGCAAATACCCTGTGGATATACCTAAGCTGGTTAACATGACAGTTCAGTGTCCCTGTGGATATACCCAAGATGGTAAACATTGATAAAAGAGCATAACTGTCGGGATGCGTGCGTGGGGTTAGGACCCAAATGCGGAGGGGGAAAAACTCAAACTCCAAAAGGGTAGGACAAAAGACTTTACTTAACAAAAGGGAACACAAGGGAACAAAAGGCCTCGCAGGGCAACTCTTCAAACATAAAGGAGAACTTCAAAAATACAAAACACAGAAAATCCAAAAGCGCGTGGAAACAGAACACGGCAGGAACACATAGGGCAGGAACGTGATCAGAGGCATGACACAACCAACAAGGATCCAGCACCTGAGTCCAGGAGACGGGAACTTAAATAGACAGACACTGACGAGACACAGGAGGGCACCATGAACAATCAGGCCACGGAAAGGGAAGGGAAAACGAGACAGCCAGAAAACAATGATTAGACAATTGAAAACGATCATACAATTAAACAGGGGGGAGCAGGACACAAAACAGAAGTGCCGCCATCTGGCGGCCCAACAAGGGAAACACAGACAGGAAAATGACAGGGTGTGACAGAACCATGACAATAACATGGGAATTACTATAAAATACAACCGTTCAAGTTTGACATGAAACAAGTATATTTTTTGCATAAGGCCCCACTGAAGGTAAATCAATAACAGTAATGAGCATTGACATGGGTAATAGCGATGGGTATGAGTATAGTTGTTAGTCACAATGCTGGGGACCAGAGATAAGTATCTGGAATTAAGAGTTGCAGGGTGAGATCAGGCACAATAATTTCACATTTTCATAGTTGCAACCTTATCATAGTTAATGCTTCATCTTTGTAGCCAGAATTGATAATTAAACTATTTCTAAATACCAGTCCCCATACAATAATTTTATTTGTACATGTATTTTCTCCATAAATAATGGAAAGAAATGCATTTCAATGGCCATGAAATATTTGTGGACGGAGTGTAGCACAGTGGGTAAGGAACTGGGCTTGTAACTGAAAGCTTGCAGGTTCGATTCCCGGGTAGGACACTGCCGTTGTACCCTTGAGCAAGGTACTTAACTGAAATTGCTTCAGTATATATTCAGCTGTATAAATGGATACAATGTAAAAATGCTATGTAAAAGTTGTGTAAGTCGCTCTGGATAAGAGCGTCTGCTAAATGCCTGTAATTTTTTTAAATTTAATTTGAAATGATTGTTTGACCCCTGTCTGGTTCCAAACAGTGATTTAATTCTGTTGATAAGGTTAATTCTGTTCATAAATTTCATCTGACCGGTTCAACTTATATAGATAAAGAAAAATGTATTGTTTTCTGTTTTGAAAATGTGTGTACCTTTTTGTTTGGTTTTATTTATTTTTCTGCTCTCTAATGCATGCATTGTCTTGTTCCCCCAGGCTCTTTCTGGGTTTGTGGCACTTCGTGCAATGGTCAGACATACCGAGAACCACTTCCACCTCAGACAATTTGATGGACTCCAGGAGTTAAGACTTGATCAGTAGTCACTGCTTCATTTCAGTTGGAAAAGGATGTCAGCATGCTCTGGCACTTCTGGAATTTTGGTTTTCCATGCTCTGGTTTTGCAACCTCAATCAAATTTTCTCCCACCTGCATAAATAGCATTTTCTCAACATTCTTTCATATTCACTCTGCTTGTCCTTAATGCTAATTTGTAAAATTTATTGTGTTTTTAAGCTGTGGTTTGAAAATGCATTATATTGCTATTTTGGCTTTATTTGTATGATGTTACATTAAAGCACTTTAATACCTCTTTCCTGCATGCACACCTTGCTTCTCTTGTTCACTTTGAGCTGCAGAACCTTGTAATTTAGAGATTAAACACTGCATATGTTGTCAAACAGATATACAGTTTCCAGCACACTTCACTTTTAAACACCATACACCTTTGTATTAAGACTTTGTACTTTTGACACCTTATGAAAAATTTTGTACTGAGATGGATGAATTAAATGTACTACAAGCAAATGTTGCTGTCAACTTATCTATACATTTTAAGCAATTTAAGTGTGAACCCTAATGAAATGCTTCCCCTTGTGTCAATAAATAGTAGTTACTTTTGACTGGGTGCATCTGCATGTCCAGTTGACATCATTAGGGACTATAAAAAAAACTTGTTAGTACAAGTTTCCTTCTCCCAGTACTACACTGCAGAACCTTAAAAATCTGTTAAATCGCCTAATTACCACAAGGGAAGCTTTCATGTGTTAATGTCTATGTGTGTCATGGTGCGGTGGAGGGTTAGGACCCAAATGCAGAGGGGAAAAACTCAAACTCCAAAAAAAGGTAAGAACAAAAGACTTTACTAAACAAAAGGGAACACAAGGGGAACAAAAGGCCTCGCAGGGCAACTCTTCAAAATAAAGGAAAACTTCTGAAACATAGAACAAAGAAAATCCAAAAAGCATGTGGAAACAGAACAGGGCAGGAACACACAGGGCAGGAACATGATCAGAAACACAACCACACAACCAACAAACCAACAAGGATCCAGCACTGAGTTCAGGAGACGGGAAACTTAAATACAGACACTGACGAGACACAGGAGGGCACCATGAACAATCAGGCCACAGAGAGGGAAGGGAAAACGAGACAACCAGCAAACAATAATTGGATAATAGAAAACAATAATACAATTAAGCAGGACACAAAACAGAAGTGCCGCCATCTGGCGGCCCAACAAGGAAACACAGACAGGAAAATGACAGGGTGTGACAGAACCATGACAATAACATGGGAATTACTATAAAATACAACCGTTCAAGTTTGACATGAAACAAGTATATTTTTTGCATAAGGCCCCTCTAACACACTGAAGGTAAATCAATAACAGTAATGAGCATTGACATGGGTAATAGCGATGGGTATGAGTATAGTTGTTAGTCACAATGCTGGGGACCAGAGATAAGTATCTGGAATTAAGAGTTGCAGGGTGAGATCAGGCACAATAATTTGTTGCAAATTTTGGAGAATCTCCACAATCTCTATCTCAATCAAATGAAACTATATCAGTCCTAGTTGGCAGCCGTGTTAGTCGTGTTGTGGCTTGAGTGTGTCTCTGTAACAAGTTCTTTGGTCAACACAGACTGAAGAGGTAAGATGCAAAAAGGTTTATCGATTAAACTGTTTTTTGTAGTTGGGTGGAAACACAGAGGCTACGGTTACACTAGTCTTTTCATGCGACTTCTGGAATCGGAATTTGAACATCCGATCACACCAGGCCACATTTGAGTTGCGTCCACATTTGACAGTTAAATGCGAGCTCTTGTGATCAGATCTCAGTTCGGATTTCATTATCCCACGCAATATGTAAAAAAAAAAAAAAAAACAGAAAAGACGGTATTCGTGAGATCGTGTTCTTTTTAATTGGGATGGCAGGTATGCCATCCCGCCAAGTTACGCCTTGGTTATATTTAAACTATTGAGTAGTCGAAGTAGGGCCCGCACCAAGCGTGCACTGATCAGGAGGCAGCAGCGGAGACGTGCTGTTAGTGTGAGTATTATGCTACTGTTTGCATCCACTGTTTAGGTCGAGAGGAGGGTATGGGTACGCGAACGTTGCCAGCACTGGTGGAACCGAACCCAATGCGAGCGATCCGATTTGTGCGCGCCCACACCTGCCACTTAATGCAGCCTCGCCTGATCGGATGTTAAAAAACACATAGAAATTGGATTTAAAAGAGTAGTGTAACCGTATCCAGAGAAAAGCACAAGGATTCTCAGTAGGGCTGAGTCTGCTATCATTTAGATTTTGTTGATTACGGTTATCATTCCACTTCTGATTTTTGAAACCTGGGTCCAATTCTTGTCATATTGCATACAAAGTGAAACCAAAATTTTGCATGCAGAACCACCTTTATTTTCAGCAAATTTAGGCTGCCATAAAAAATTGTCATTTTGTTAAAATATTTAAATGGAGACAGTGCATAATGCATCTCACTATGGAGGAAAACAATCTGTTGCGCTCCATAGAGTTTTTATTAGCAGTTGGTGGATTATCAAGATTATAAAAATGTGGAAACTTCATTGTATGGTCGGCTGTACAAGGACAAGAACCCACATTTGATGTTTTCTGCGCTCCGTAGTAAAAGCTTCTTTTAACTCACATAATGATAGCTTATTTTAACTGATGTTAAAAGGACATAAAACTTCGGGGTTCTTGGCTTTATTTGTACATTTTTATAATCTCAGTAATTCACTGACTGCTATCTTTATGGGGCGCAACAGATTTTGGCACCAGAGCATGCGTACTGTGTACCTAAATATGAAAGATCGCAGTAAACCGGTAAACGCAGAACAGTGACGTTAACCAGCGGGGGTTGTAGCAGCCAATAATGTAATAACTACCGTTAATGTAATAACTGCCAATAACGTAATCATTTTTCCGTTCTTAATGTAATAAAAGTCGATAACGTAATAACTTACCAATAATGTAATAAAATTTCTGAACCAATAACGTAATAACTTTTTGCACATAATGTAATAAGCTATTAGATTATTGACTGGTTATTACATTATTAGCTGGGTTTTAAAAAATCATAAAAAATGTAATAATAGGAGCCGATAATGTAATAATAGACTTGTATCACTATGTATAAGTTTAATTTAGACTTCAGACTTCCATAACACTTCCATAACACTTAGGCCTACCCTTACTGTTGCTTTTTTCAAATAGCTGCTCAAAAACCAGGCCAATCCTGACCCTTGAATCTTAGTCCTAACTCTGAGAAAACACACACACACACACCTACTCTCTCTCTCTCTCTCTAGGAATTAATTGTTTGTGTAACTTGATGGTTAGACTTATCTCCAGCCCTGCCTTATACTCCTTTGCCATTTGAGTACCAAATTAAGTGGGAGCACTTAAGCACTGGCAAATGTTTGCAAACACAGACAATTACTCTTATGTTGTATAATATGAAATCTATACCTCTTTGAAGATGCTTGGTTCTCAAATAAAAAAGACCTTCTTTCCATGAAAAATATAATCTTTAATCAAGTGTATTTAAATAACTTCTTCAACCAAACTGGCACTATTATCCCTTGTGCTCAACTTTCAACCTGTTAATGCAAAATTCTAAACTGTAAAATATAGTATATAACATGACCTACAAAGATAACTTTGGTAACACATCTTTCAGTTTTATCATAATAATAAAGGATGGTTTACCGTCCCTTTTTTAAAGAACTGAACATTCTCTTGATACACATTACATTTACAGTATCTATACCAATTGGTCCCAACATCATGTTTTGTCTCAGAAAACAATATGTTTCATTTTTTCAACAGAACTATTTTGTTAAATATTATACTAAAGGCTTTACTTCTATATTATATTAAACTAATATACAAGTAGTACTGATGATTCTTTTAACAACATGTATTTTGCACTCCAAATTAGGAAGTATCGATAAGAGTATTGATAAGTATTGGTATTGATAAGCAGTATCAATAGTGGTATTGGTATTGATAAAATCCTAACCATGCCCATCCCTAGTTGTAGAAACTAACTAACCCACTAACAGGTGCAGTTTTCTCATGACATGGCTTGCCATTGTGCCCCTTTCTCTCTTGTTTTAAGCACTTCTTTCATGGTGACTTGACTTGTGACTTGCTGGACCTGAGCAATGACTTGACTTGTCTTGCTTGACGTTTACTAGTGAATCGACTTGACTTGCTTGAGTCTAAACACAGTGACATGGGACTTGCTTGAGACTTGCACAAGTGTGACTTACTCCGAACCTCTGCCTCACTGTCAGATGAAAAGAAGCAGTTGGCGACTCTACATGTATCAGAGGCATGTGGTAGTCTACACCCTCCCCAGACCAACAGAGGATAGCGCATCGACCAGGACCGTGATACACACAGAGAATTGGTATAACGACTAAAATTGGAGAAAATGGCAAAAATAAAAAAGAATGAACTATAGATATCATTTGCTTCGGTTTTAGACTCTTTGTTGAGCTTGTCATGACTGTATTCAAATAGCCAGGGATGTCAATAGGGCAAGGATTCTGATTTGGTAATACATTTTCATGTAACCTTTCAGGAGTCAGGTTTGGTATATATACAGAGAGAGAGAGTGCTGAATAGCTATAATAGTGTGGTTGAAACAGTTTGCTTGAAAAAGTTATTTAAATACATTTAATTAAAGATGACATTTTTCATGAAAAGAAATGGTGGTCTTTCTATTCGTGGACAAAGCATCTTCAAAGAGGTATAGATTTCATATTATATGACATAAGAGTAATTGTCTGTGTTTGCAAACATATGTGCTCGCACTTCATTTGGTACTCAAATGGTTAAGGAGTAGAAGGCAGGGCTGGAGATAAGTCTAACCAAGCACCACAAACAAATGAATAGTCATAATTCCTAGGGAGAGAGTAGGTGTGTGTGTGTGTGTGTGTGTGTGCGCGTGGTCAGGTTTTTGAGCAGCTATTTGAAAGAGGAAACAAGGGTAAGTGTCATGGAAGTATGACACTTTATAGCCAATAAATAAAACTTAAAGCGATATAAGTATATTATTACATTATTACATCCTGTTATTACATTTTTTAATGATTTTTTAAAAACCCAGCTAATAATGTAATAACCAGCCAATAATGTAATTTATTATTATTACATTATATGCAAAACGTTATTACGTTATTGGTTCAGAAAATGCATTACATTATTGGTCAGTTATTACATTATCGACTTTTATTACATTAAGAACGGAAAAATTAAAATCCTCTGAAGAACTGTGACTTTGCCTGGCTAGTTACAGGATTTTGCAGAAGAAAACAAGTGACTCATTGTAACAAGGCCATTTCTAATATGGTTTCTAACATTTCTGCAAGTTAAAGTAATAAATAAGGCAGCTAGTTAGATATATACATACTCACGGAAAACAGCTGATACGGGAGCTAGCAAGACAAATGCAGTGAGAAGTTGTGGTTAGCTAACTAACTAAATAACTATTATGTTTCACAGCTAGCTATCAATCTGTCTTACTGACTAGCAGCCAACGAGCTAGACAGTAGAACAGTTGTATTGTAGATGGCTTTTCCGAACGATACAAACACTCGGTGGCAGTCGACTGCAAAATAAGTAATTATATCTAGCTAGCAAGCTAGCCACAACTTCTGACTGGTTGAAATCCTACAGTCAAGAAGTGTGCACTCTCGGCCATTCTGTGTTATGGTAGCTAGCTACTACTCTTTAAAGGACTTTTTAACTGACTTCCAAAATAAATAGAAATGTGGTTGGTAAGTTGGTAACTTGATTGTAGTCTAACGGGTGCTTTCTAAAGCCGTCAATAAGCTCCCTACGGTTCCTAGCTATTCCTAGCCGACGTTACCCTGGTCTCAAGCAAAATAGATTGTTATAAAAAGCGATTGCAGACAGGAACAGGTATCTAATATAATTCACTGGATTTATCTGCTTGCTCGTGAATGCCTGCGATGTGCATGAACAAATGATTTCATAAATATTAAGTTTTATTTTTTATTGAAGTGGAAACATGCAATGTGCCTCCTATTTTTTGATCTACGTAACAACGTGTAAGATACATTGTTTACATTGTTTGTCCTACTCTCCTGAACTCTGGTACTGACATAATCTATGCAGTACAAGGTGGAAATTATTCAAGACATCATTGCCTAGTGCTGATAAATGTAGCTGACCCCATCACTTAAAAACCATCCCAGTCAATTATGCTTTATGTCTGTGTGTTTTCATCATGAAATACAGCCCTAAGAGATTGAAAATTCACTGAAAATGACTATTCATATCCTTCGAAAAGCAGTAACCTCCAATTAAAAAGGGACCGTGACGCGAACAAATGCAATATTCTAAAAACTCCTGTAGCCACTGATGTGATGCTCGATCTATCACACACAGGCAAATTTTCACACTTACTGAGCACATTGAAGTATGAGGTAGACGATAATAAATAAATTGGTAAAACACAAAAAATTAGTAACATCTGTTGATTAATTTGTCTTATCTATTATTTTATATTCATACAATTGTCGTCTTTATAATAGTCAGGGTACGGGGTTTAGGACCCAGGCGCAGAGTAAGGAAGACAAACTCAAAAGGGAAAATTAACAAAGACTTTACTCACAAAAGGGCAAACACAAATGGGGAAAAGAAAAGGCCACGATGGGCAAAAACACAAACTCCAAAAATATCTAATAAAACAGAAAACAAGAGGAACTCAAAAACACGGGCAGGGAAGAACACAGGCAGGCAGAGTACAAGGGCAGGTACATATGGTCAGAAACAAACACAAGTAGGAAACAAACACAAGGAACCAGCACCCGAGTCAAGGGGACAAAGAACTTAAATAGACAGGGGGTAACAAGACACAGGTGAACTCAAAAAACAATCAAACCAGAAAAGGAGGGGATAACAAGACACAGGTGGGAACAATGATAGAATAACGAGACAATAATGGAAAACAATAATACAATTAACAGGGGAACGAGCAGGACACAAAACAGAAGTGCCGCCATCTGACAGATTTACTACGACTAATAATATTTTTAATGATAGTAGGCTATTAGTAGCAATATCAAAATGACAATGAGATCAAGATAATATGGTGGAATTATTACATTACATTTATTTGGCAGACGCTTTTATCCAAAGTGACGTACAATAAGTGCATACCGAAGGTCATTGGAACAACTAAAAAACAGGTCTGATACGGTTCAGTACAGTTATTCATAGCCATGAAGTCTAGTTCACACAGTAAGCATAGGCTAAGTCAGAGAGTAATGTTAAGTAAAACTTGGAGGCATGACAACTACAAAGCTACAATATCAAGATAGTGATACAAGTACAATTATGGCACTGAATGGAGGTACATGTAACATGAAAGTGGTACAGGAGGTACATGTGTGACATGAAGGTGCTATAGGAACAAAGTAGAAGGATATAAGGGATAAGAATAATCCTAGATTAGGAGTGCCCTAGAGAGTGGTGATAGTTATTAACGTCCAGGTATAGTCTGAAGAGATGCATCTTCAGACCACGGCGGAAGAATCAGCATAATAGCATCTTAATTTAAGAGCCACATATGCCAGATTTATTACCTATTTATTCATCACCATGAACAATGGCACCAAATGTTATTGCAGGTAACATTATTATTAGTAATATTAATTGTAATAATATCAAAATAACAATATAATAAAAACAATAATGATGGTGGAGTCATGTAATCCTAGACCAAGGTTTAATACTCTACGTATTCTGATACATCGGTTCTGATCGAACTGTCAGTTCAACCAATTTCAACATCGATGAGTCAATCACAGCCTCATAATAGCGCTCCGCGGCGGAGCTATTTTTAGCTCTTCAATGTAACTTCCGGTGACGCTCAATAACCAGAAGTCAGACAACAAAGCAGTCGCATTAGTGCACACATCTATGGAGAAGGCACCAGAATCAGTAACATTACAAGCTTTCAGTAAGAAATTTCGTAAGAAATCATGGTTTATATTAAACATTGCTGTTATGTGACATGCAATAGCGAAAGTCGGTACACAGACCGACCGTTTATGGCGGGTGTAGGATTTATAAACTTCCCTAAACCCAAGACGCCACTGGAGAAGTGTCGGATTAGGGCTTGTGGCCATCCAAAAGTGCAACTGAGTGTGGAAAAGGTGAATAAAAGCACATTCATTTGCACAAAACATTTTGTTGGAGGAAATGGACCAACTGATGACCATCCTGATCCCATCCCTGCAAGATATTGTTCAGAGGAGGCAAGTTAATCTTGCATCTACTGCTTTGTAAGACAAAGATCTTCTCGTAGGCCTAAAGAATGATATTGCTAGCTAGCGCAGTTTATGCATGAGTAGCGTTAGAGGAGCCTAGAGGTGTACAAAATAGCCTCTAGAGGTGTACAAAATAGCCTCAGTACACAGTATCCAACAATCATGCCAATGTGTTAATAAGCCACATTTACTTAACCCTCCAACATATCAAGCCTACATGTATTATGATGTTGTATTATATAATAATATGGATTTTTTTGGATGGCGTTGACTATCATTGTACAGATAAAAATGGGCCCAAATTTTTTTTCAATAAAAAATAGGGAATATAATTTTGAGATTCAACGGGAAGTGTTACAGAATATTTAACATATCTAAACTAATGTGAAGTTGAGGATGCTTGCTGTTACTGCTATACAAGCCTATTTATATCTGACATCAAGTGGGATGTGTTTTGAGGGGAAATTTGTGTAATCAGAGGATATTATGTAATCAGGAAAAACTGAGGGGCTGATGCCATCCTGTATCTGATCACTGATGTTCCCTTATTTCCAGGTGCAGCGTTTTTCAAGAAAAACAAAGCCACAGACATGGCATGAGAATCCTCCTTTGCAGTTAATGAGGCGTGAAATGGCCGTCGCGAGAAAGTTAGGCAATACAGTGATTGTGTTCTATTTTTATGCACAGGAGCTGGAGACACGTTACATTATTGTACTGTATATATTGACATATGCTGTTTTATTGCCAGGTACATTAAACTGGATTGTATATGTGTTTGAAATGTATTTTTAGCTAGCTAGTTCTGATATCCCAAGCTAGCTAAAGTGGATACTGTATTTTGAAATTTGCCAGGTAATTTGATATTGTTACCAGAGACAAAATGGGTTCTAGCGAGATGTGTAACTGTACTGTGTAGCATTAAAACTATACGATCACAAACTCAATATCTATGTAAACTCTACAGTCATATTGTGCCCCTTTTCCTTATGCTGGTGACGAGTGTGGAGCTGGAGATGCGTTACATTATTGTGCTGTATATATTGACAACCTACTTATGCTATTTTATTGCCAGTGCTAATAAAACACGCGCTGTGAACCCAATCCATCCTGTCTGCCTGTGATTTCTGCGAGAGTAGCGCCGGTCGGGAATGAGGGGTTACATCTGATGTAAGCCACTTCCTTGTTCAGGTTTTCCATTCTCCTCCCCTGACGTTGAAGGCACTCGTCCGCTATGTCAGCCGCTTTATTCAGACTCACCCAGTAATCAACAGAACTTTCATGGGCTTTAGGCAGAGTGTTATAGAAGTCAGCTAGAGGCATGCAAGAATACGACAGGTCACCAAAGTGTTGCTTTGGCATAGACTGCGTCAGGATGCTGCACAACATTCAGAGAAGCGCAATCCTATTCTCACTACATCTTTGGCCCTACCCATCAGCCTACTCAGTATCTCATCAGACTGGTCAGCAGCAGGGAAATGCCTTTTCCTCAGAAATATTGTCATTAAATCAACCCTCTCATGGACAGAACACTTGTTAGCTCCATCACCACGAAAAACAGGGGGCTCTTGTGTCTGACTTCAGAACTACACTCAGCTGTGAAAGGTCTACAGTGGTAGGGCTGTGTATGTTTGGTGTGCTGCTGCTGTCGCTGTTGCGGCCCTGTGGCTGTGTACATTCCCTATCAGACAATAACCTGGCTGTGACAGAATCACCCATGTGTTTCCCTAGCTCAGTGTTGAGAACTCCTAAATGCCTGAGTGCACTGTCTGATTCATCAGACTGGTGTAAGGGAGTGGAAGTGCATGGGGCCTGTGCTGCCTTGATGTACATTTCACTGACACATTCATCATCATCAGGATGTAACTGCTCACCATGACAGGTGAACCTACTGATCCTGGCATAACAACTGAGTGGTCAGGAACTGGCCTCCCCCTACCAAATGCATGTTCAGGGCGTACATCCTCACAGACTGTATGAAACACATTCACATTTGTCCCCTCTTCCATTGTTCATCAAAACACACAATATCAATAATCAATATACACAATACAATTAATCACACAATAAAAATGCTAAGAATGACGGATAATGACGCTTAAATAGCATATCAATATTTACAATGATTTTTGAATTGCATAGCTGTATTCACAATAATGTTTCAATAGCATATCAGTACTTACAATAGAAAAATAAAACCGTATTTCTAATAACGCTGTTCAGATAGCGTAAATAGAATACACATAACTATGCTTTAATAATGGCGTAACATGCGCTAACAGTATAACCTCACCATCGCTGTATGTACACGCGTCTTCTCTGCTGCAGCCTGCACCGTAGTATGTCGTCCCGCGACCAGCATTTAAGCTGGTATGCATTCGCGAAGTCACGGCACCAGATGAGATTTCAGTTGCACAACACTATGAAACTCAACATCAGCAGTAAATTGTGCACCTGGTACCTCATCGGGTGTTAAAATCACTGCATTTATATTTGCATTTATGTTGGAAGTTGGTAGTACAGCCATTATGACAATAGGCGCTAAGCCAAAATGCGCATTTCCGCGTCTGACTTCCTTTCCGCTAGTAGAAATATGATGTCACGTTGCCGCCACGGAGCACTATTGATCATGAGCTGGTGTGCCTGTGCAAGCAAGCAAGCATGCACTGCGACGTAAAGCCATGCGGACCAAATTGGAATGAAATAATGCCGCGTTCCAGATACGTCGGGAACTGGGAATTTCCCAGTTCCAACTAGGAAAAATGCATTGGAACGCCCTTCCAACTCGGAAATTCCAAGTCAGGAACTGGGGAACATTTTTAATGGTGCATTCGGTCGGTCCTCGTTAAGAAATTTCCGAGTTTACCATCAGGAAGTTGCACCCGAACGACCGACCAAGTGGTAAATACCAGTGGTAAACTCGGGCAAGTTCCATGATACCCGAGTTTATGAGTTGTGACGTTTCATTGACCTCACCTTGCTTTCAACACATGGTGGACAACTAGCAAACACAGAAATTTATCATGTGACCAACAGTGGGTGATCTCATTGGTCCACCTCCTTTACATCCCCAGCGGACATACGTGTTGTTCATGTTATAAATTTACCAGTTGCCATGACCGCCCGAACGCGAACACCTCTTAAATGCGACTTTGTCACGTAATAAATTTCCAAGTTTACAAGTTGACGAGGACCGTCCGAATGCACATAATGCCGCGTTCCAAACACGTGGGGAACTGGGAATTTTCCAGTTCCAACAAGGAAAAATGCACTGGAACCCCCTTCCAACTCGGAAATTTCAAGTCGGGAACTGGGGAACATTTTTAAGCCCCGAGATTACGACATACCGTCATTTGACGTCACATCCAACATGGCTGCCTACACAGTGAATGATAAATAAAATAACTGTAACATGTTTTGAAGCTTTTGAGCAACGCTTTAAGTTGCTTTTTTGCATGGAATGTATTTAGATTAATTAGCACAGGCATCCGGTGGTGGGTTAAACTCAGGGGTGGACAGTAACAAAGTACATTTACTTGAGTACAGTACTTAAGTACATTTTTCGAGTATCTGTACTTTACTTGAGTATTTATTTATTTGGAAACTTATGACTTTTACTCCACTACATTTGAAAGATAAATATTGTACTTTTGACTCCACTACATTTCTATGAAGGTTGTCGTTACTCGTTACTTTTAAGCATAGCTTTGAAGTCAGAAAATAAGCTGAAAAAGCTAACGGTAGCCCGTTTGCTAATTATGAAGTTATCTGAGTTTGTAGTGGTTGCAGTTTTTATGCTAGGATTGGTCAGATGACATTTCATGGAATTTGAGCGAAGGGTCATCCAACTGTTTCACATTTCAGGCAATGCTATCTATCATCAGGGGTTAAATTGGGGGTGGACGCGGGTGGACAGCGTCCACCCACCTTTGGTAAATAAATAAATAATTTTGACCGGCAGTTTTACAAATAACTATGACAATCCAGTCCATTTAGGCTCCAGTCCATGTGTTCCCTCTAGCCAGTTACTCGCTCAACCAATCAAAAATCCAAAGAAAAAAAACTTAGGAGGAACAGTCGTTTATATAGACAGCACAGAAAGAAAAATATCGTTGACTGTCTTGATTGATTGGAAGCGGACGCGTTAGGTAGGTAGTATCATTAACATGTAATTTCATCGATGCAACACTTTAAAGAGAAGTGAATGAACAGCCCCCACGAACACCGGCTATTATTAACAGCAACTTTGATTGCTTAAGCAAAATCAGCAGGTTGCTGGTCAGCATCTAAGATAGGATTGAATATTTTCCACATACATAACGTTTTATTCAGCGGCGACTGGTGAGCTGAAAATTGGTGGGGCGCAAAACTTTACTTTAAACTAATCATTGATCTCAACCTGTTTTCATTAGTAATTTTCCTTTATAATCAAGTGTGCCAATGATCAGATTAATCAAATGACAAGTAGCCTAACACACAGCGTCTTCATACCGTGTTAGGGGGATTAAATCATAAATTCAATCTATCCGTTAAAAATCCGTTTTAATCACCAAGTAGTCTACACTTAACAAACAAGATACACCAGTCTGTTATCTACTATGTTAGCTCTCAGAATAACCAGCAAATACAAAACCTGCACTTCAATTGTGTTTACAATCTAGTCTACACATTGCAGATATTTGCCATGAATACGAGTGCGGAGAAAGAAGTGTATCCGTAAATAATGTTGATTAAAAATGTGCACAATTTCGTACTGCAAATGAAAATAAATGTAGGCTATACGGCCTAGGCTACTTGCTAAAACTGCCTATTTGGGGAGAGCTGGCTATATGTGATAGTATTGAGTAGCCTATTTTGTGGATTAATTGTATTGATACTCAAGGAAAATCAGGGGAAGATTCCGCCACTGCTTAGCGATTAAAACTGATTTTTCTAAATCACATTTATCATTTAATCTCCCTAACACAATGCCAAGAAGCTGTTTCCCTTTCCATTTGATTAGTCAGATATTATGCATGCTTGTTAATCACTGAAAATTAATTAAAACAGTTTGAGATCTGCGCTTCACCAGTTTAAGAAAGATGGATAAAGGAGGAAAAAGTGAGGACAAGAGGAGGATGACCGATTATTTTCGTGGGTAAAAAAAATTCTCAGCATTAATGACACTCAGTAAACTTGAAATATTTTATGTAAAAGCTTGCATCAATAGCATACATTCTTTTTAAAACATTGTTTTCCTTAATTACAATTATGTGCACAATACATAAAAGATGCAACTATTTTGAGCTGAGACATTCATTGGTTTGTACCTTTTTTCACCCACCTCCCACCGGATCTCAGGGTCCACCCACCTCCCAAATCCCAATTTAACCCCTGTCTATCATGTGTTGCTATCTAATAACAGCAAAAATGCATCTGTAAATGAGCTTCTGTAAATGCATCGTAGAAATAATACAACAGTGCGTTGACATTAAAAATAAAATGTACTTTTGAATACTTAGGTATTTTTAAAAGCAAGTACTCCAGTACTTTAACTCAAGTAAAAATTTGACTGAACAACTTTCACTTGTAGTGGAGTAATATTTGACCAGGGGTATCTATACTTTGACTCAAGTAATGGAGTTTTGTACTTTGTCCACCACTGGTTAAACTCATAAAATTGAAAGGTAAAGTCATTATAAGTTATAGCCACACAACACAGCAGCATTGCAAAACGAAGTTTACTGCTGGCGTCCATGTTTTCCCAACATCCACCATTGGAACGGGCTGACGTTATACTAACGAGTTCCCAACATGGAATTATGTCATCGGGTTGCCTGGAACGCGGCATAAATCTTATATCTTCTTCGGTACCTGGAGGGTAATTAGTTAAGTGTGAAGAAATTTTAGAGTTACAAAGTTTTAATTTAGTTTAATTTAGTCATTTAGTTTTTAATTTAATTTAATTTAATTTAATTTAATTTAATTTAATTTAATTTAATTTAATTTCATTTCATTTCATTTCATTTCATTTCATTTGGCCAGGATAAATTCATAATTTTGAATGGACTTTGTTACGTGCCAGGTTTGTTTTTTTTCTTTCGGTCTCATTATTCCGTGAGGTCTGCTACGGGTCACTCCGCAATTGGTGAAGAAGAAGGAAGAATGCGCCTTTTCCCCCCAATCCTCTTCTGCGGACCTGCCTGGCGGCCAATGAGGAACAGACCCACACCTATAAATACCTAACATTGTCAGTTACACCCCGGTGACTTGGATTTGAATGTTAGTTCACTTCTGTAATACTATTGTGACTTAGTGCTATTTTGACTTGTGTATCGATCGTATTTCTGAAAAGACTTTGAGTTTGGATTTGCGTCTCTGGTTTGGTTGCTGGTTTTGTGTATATATATTGGGAGTGGGATTTAAGTAGGTGTTTGTTTTCTTCACTGTCACTGTTAGTTCACTTGTGTATATATATATAGATACGGGCGTGTACCACCCTTGTATGTTTTTTGTTCAGTTTAGAATAGTCAGTGTAGTTAGTTAGGTTCGGAAGATTTTCGGGTTTCAGTTAGTTAGTTTCTTTCATTTCTAGAATTGTTAATAGCTGATATATTTCTGTTTTGGTTATCTTCTTTTGTTTGGTACCGCCCAGTGTTTCCCCTCCTGTTTGTTCACTGTATAGATAACTAATTGTGTAAATACACTTTAATCTTTAATGATCAGTCATTTTGTTACTCCCCTGTACCCCTAGACCACAACGGGGACGTAACAACTTCAATAGGGATACAAACATTCGGTGCAGTCGACTGTAACAAGTAATTATATCTAGCTAGCAGGCTAGCCACAACTTCTGACTGGTTTAAATCCTACAGTGTGTGCACTCAGCCATTCTGGTTATGGGAGCTAGCTACTTTCTGGTTACTGTTGTTTAAAGGAGGTTGGTGATTCGATTGTAGTCTAAGCTTTCTAAATCTGTAAATTACCTCCCTACCGTTCCTAGCTATTCCTAGCCAGTGTGACCCTGATCTCAAGCATAATGCACTGTTGTGAAAAGCGATTGCAAACTGGAACAGCTAGCTAATATAATTCACTTGATTTATCTGCTTGCTTTGACTTGAATGCCTGTTAGGTACATGAGAGAAAGCAAAAGATTTCATCAATATTTTTGTTTTATTTTTTTATTGTTTACAGGAAAAATATGGGCAATGACAACCTTTCGATACGATTTGTTGTACTGTAATGTTGTTAGTCCTGCTATCCTGAACTCGGGTACTGACATAATCTAAGCAGTACAAGGTGGAAATTATTCAAGATATCATTGCCTAGCGCGGATAAATGTACCCCATCACTTAAAAACCGTCCCAGTTAATTGTGCTTTATGTCTGTTTGTTTTTGAAAATCATGAAATACACACTAAGAGATGACAAATCCACTGAAAAACAAACATTTGTATCCTTATAAAAGCGTTGAGTAGTAGCCTACAATTAAAAGAGAACCTTGAAGTGACTTCAAAACAAGACCAGGTTAAAACCTAGTATATGGCTGGACCTAACACACGTGATCCGCCCGACCAATGGTGTAACTTCCTCACTCACTCAGTCAGTCACAGACATTCGCGTTTGTAGGGCTGGCCCTGCTGTTGCGGTCCAGCCAAAAAGTGATATTCTACGAAAAGCAGTAGCCGGACGTGATGGTTGGTCTATCACAGCACACAGACAAATTTTCACGCCTACTGGGCACACTGAACTTCAAGTTAGCCAAGAAATAATAAATATATCTCAAAATGCAATAATTACATACAAGCTTGATAAATTAGGCTTATGTATTATTTTATATTCATACAATCATCATCTTTGTAAATGATGTTTATCATCTTCATCATCACCACTTCAAATTGAATATAGCTAATCTCATTTTTAAATTTATGTTGGCCATGTTTATTTTTCACGTGATTAGTTATCATCAGCAGTACACCATCATAATGCGAAGACAGAAATACTACTACTAATAACATTTTTAATGATATTCAGCTATTAGTAGTAATAGCAGAATGAGAATGTGGTCAAAATAATAAGGTGGAATCAGCATAATAGAATATTAATTTATGAGCCACATATTCCAGCTTTATTACTAATCATTTATTTATTTGTCACGAGTCATCACCATGACCAATGGGCATAAGAGAATTATGGCAGGTAACATAATTATTAGGAATATTCATATATCGAAATAACAATATAATGAAAACAATAATGGCGGTGGATTCATGTAATCCTTGGTCGTGGTTTAATACTCTGTGTATTCTGATACACCGGTTCTGTGCAAGCAACTCTGAATTCAACCCTCTTCTACATCGATGAGTCAATAACAGCCTCATACTCATTCATGCGTGGGTGTGCTCTGTGCTCGTCTATGCAGTTACAAGCACTGTGACGTAAAACTATGCGGACCAAATTGAAATGAAATAAATCTTATATCTTTTTCCATGGGACACAGAAACAAAATTGGTGCCTGGAAAATAATTAGTTCAGTGTGAAGAAGTTTTAGAGCTAAAAGTTTCTGTCCAAAATAATTTAATTTGGCCACGGTAAATTTGTAGTTTTGAAAGGACTTCAATGGGGAAATTTGCTTTTGCACCACAGGCTTACTGAACTGCTATACCTGGAGTAACACAGGAGTTTATGAGCTTCACAGTGAATGGCAATTTCTGGTTCCCTGTGTGCTCCCCATAGGTGTCTATTGGAGTCACTGTCTCTACATCGGGATGGCAGGTATGCCATCCAGCCAAGTTATGCCTTGGCAGGGCATGCCCCATACTTATACAGCAACGAGAGTTTGGCACTTTTCAGGGTTCCCCATAGAAATAACCGCAACAGCCACAGACTCTTAGCCCTTAAAAACGTTAATTTCTGTACATTCTGACCCAATTTCAACAGACAAAATTCATAAACAGCTTCACATGTCCACACAATAAAGCTTCTTCTTCTTCTTCCTGCTGCCAGAAATGCTCCTAATTAAAGATATCCACAATAACATTCTTACTAGAATATTCTTACTAATTGTATTTCAAGATATCTACAACTTTGATTGTACTAGTCAAAATGAAATTTAAGATATCTAAAAATCCTTAAAAAAGTGGCCGATTTACATTTAATAGCTAGACTGGATATTTCAGATATCCACAATGACATTCTTCCTATCCACAATTGTCATTTCAGATATCCACAACGTCATTCTTCCTAGGACAAATGACATCACTTTTACCATTCATGTATATTGGGCTTTCAATTTCAGATATCCACATCTTTTTTGCTTAAGGTTCCTAACTGAGTGAAATGACCCGGAAGTATTTAAGTGGCAGCCACGATAAGAGCTGTTTGAATTCTCTAAATGCTAAGGAAAGGTGCTTCAATGCTTCCTTTCTTATCTTCTTTAGCATAGGGGACACTGGACCATCCTTTACGAAAACAAAGGAGATCATGTCATCCCACAATTCCTTGCAGTAACAACATTTAAAGCGACGCACCATTCGGCCGTTCACGAAAACAAGCGATCAACATGACTGAGTTGTGTGGTGGTTCTTAAGCTATTATATGCGTAGGCTTATAATCAGATCATAATCAGCATATTAACCATAACACAGTAATCTGTCTTTCAAGAAAAAGGGATATGAGACGTTTTTAGCCAGATGATGTTTTTAATTCAACATGTTTGAAACTTAAGAATGATGATATGTACAGTAGTACATTTGTAGGCCTAACATGTTATGCCTATCTTGCATAAATTTAACAATTATTTTCATACAATCATACTAATTGGGATTCATGTCGATAAATATGAGTGGAAAGGAGGGTGAGCGTCAGCAACCATTCTCAATGTGACAACCATTTTGTTTCACTTTTGTGACTGGTAGCCTATATTCCTTTTTTATTTCAATTCCAACCTTGGGAATTAAGTAATATTTTTCCCCGGGTTGTCCACGTTTATATAGCCTGCCCTCCATGAAACAACGGGGTAATGGCGCTTCTCCACCACTGTGCCGTGCCAAAATCCGTGCTTCCGCTTTGTTTCTCCTCCTTGGAGAAAGCAGGTTCTGGATGAAGCAATTGTGGACAAAGCAGTTCTGGACGACGCATGCGCAGTTTTAACCCAAACATGGCATCGACTATTTTGTTCTAATAAATGTTCATTATTATGATTTGTGACTCATTATTTATTTATTTTTACTTGGAGGGGTTTTGGGTCTGTGAATGAGAGTTTAGTTGGACATGGCTTGAATAATATGTATCCATTAAGAGCTCAGTTGTTAATGTTAGCTAACTAACTAGCGAACTTTAGCTAAATTAACACAAGTCACTCTAGTCGGGTGTACGCACCCTTAGTTATAATAAGACTGAATGGCTGTGTTGGTAACATTAATCGTCAATAAAAGTATGAATTAGTCCATCATCATCGCTAAAAATATAACGTTACGAGCACACACTAAATATAACGTTTTGTGATATAATGTGATATAAATATTACAATTGAGGCATTTTATAGGCTAGTTTTAAAAACATTTACTAGCTTGCTATATTACAACATTACACTCCATTATAATGGTATTGTACTCCATAACTTAAACTGCGCATGCGTCGTCCAGAACTGCCCCTAAACGTCCAGAACTGCTTTCTCCAAGCCTGCAGCCAGTTGAGTCTCCTTTGTTTTGCTTTCTCCACTGCCACCTGACCCATGCCGGGCCGCAAGTACCCGTGCTGATTTTAGCTACTGCTCTGGGGTAGGTACCAAAGGTACTATCCGTGCTGCAATTCGATACTGCAGACCGCTGATTGGTCAATGGAAATCGTCACAAATACGTCATCCCATGTTCAGTTTGTTCACCGGCAGCAACCACCATTTTTAAATACCATAACAGCAATAGAGAGTAACGTTAACTAGCGAATTCTACAGTCAATATCTGGGACTAAATATTGAATAAATATACAACCTTACCATTGGTTTTACGCGTAGAGATGTTCCTTTTGAGGCTGGGTGGTCATATATTGTCTTGGACAATCCGTTTGTGAAATATACGCGCATTTGTGATGCCTGGGTACCTTCGTAAATAACGAGCTGTGCGTAATACCACACGTGTACGTATTCAGGCGGTGAGAGTATAAGCTTTCTAACGATGTATAACATATCTAATTTTGCTTTTGGAATAGCGTTTTATAGGTCAGCGTAACCAAAAATTTTCTTATCATCGCATTCATTTACGCATTCACTCTGTGATAGCAGTAAAAGACGTAAGATGTAATGTAAGTATTACTGCTCAAATATTTTGGTTATATACGTTATTTTTTAATTTGAGTGTCTTTAAATAGGTTAGTGGTGTTATATAAAGTGGATATTTCACACTGTAATGTTAGTGTTAAGTTAGTAGTGTAATAGTTTTTGTGATGCATGCAACAGTGATGACGAGAGTGTTGGAACACTGCCAAAACGTAGTGGACAGTGACATTTGTTTTCATATCGTCCCAACCCCATACAAGAAAACATACGAGAGTACAGAGTATAGAAATACATACAAAAGTTAATTATTACACATTTAGGAGGCTTTACTCTGCTTTACTCCTCCCATGACTCCTCCTACCTTCACGGGTATGTGAAGCTCTACAGGCAACACGGCATGGGTAGGATATGAATGCTTGCCGTCCTGTACCGTCCCGTGCTGGTCAATGAAGAAGCGCAGTAAGATGCGCTTTTAGTATTCCATCTTCGGAACATTGTAGTTTCACCACGGCAGACCCACGTCAATAACATCGACCGTCGCACAATTATGTAGCCTAGTGTAAGTGCAGTCGGATTCTCTTAGCACCGCTGTTGTCTTTTACTAAGTCCTTATTAATTCTCCTTCACATCTTTCCTTGACCTCATGACGTTTTCCATCAAGGTCAAGGAAAAGTGGTTAGGAAAAGACATAGGATGTAATTTTTGTGACTATTCGGACGCAGTCGTAGTCTCCTACTGTCTTCGCTGTATTACCGTATATCACACAGTATACGCGCAAGTGCATTAGACTACCGTATATGACATCTGCCCCCCTTTTGTGTGGTATTTCAACAGAAAATGGCTATTTTGACAGCACATATCATAAACCAAGATTAACTCAAGTTGAGACATTTCAACATACACTGGTCTCTTTCTTACTCAACCAAGGTACTGTAATATTAGCGTTACAGTTTCACAATCACAAATCAACATTATCAACATCAATGTCAATGCAACTTTTCTTTGTTTTCTCTTTTTTATTTATTTACTGTGATCTGGTCACAGTCTGACCGGGTAGAGGGGTTGTGGGTGTAGCCGCACTCTGACTGACAAGAACAGTCTCTAACATGGTGGTTCCGTCAGAGTGGGTGTCTGTCCTTGTGCTCTCACTGGGCGCTGCTGGGATGGGCTGGGGAACTGGCCCTGGTTGGAGGTGACGGCGGTTCCGTCGCAGCTCTGCTCCTCGCTGCATCCTGATAACGAAGGATCCTGGGGTGGTGCTCTCACTTGAGATCACCGCTGGCAAAGACCACGATTTTTCATGGTCCAACTTGGAGAATACAACATCTCCTGGTCACAGGGAAGGTAAGGGCCTGGCTCCATGACGGCGGTTGAAGTAGTGAGCCTGTTCAGCTTTTTCCCTCCCGTCCTTTTCTTTCACAGCTGTCCTGCTGGGCAATTTTGGTCTGAGATTTTTCTCCAAAGTGGGGAGTGTGGTTCAGATTTTTCTCCCTATCAACAGCTCAGCTGGACTGAAGCCTGTGGTGGAGCAGGGAGTGGACCTATAGCTCATTAGAGCCATCACAGGATCTTCTTGCTTGAGAATTTTCTTTGCCATCTGTATGGCTCTCTCTGCGTGCCCATTGCCCTGTAGGTGGTGAGGGCTGGATGTGCAGTGCTTGAAGTCAAACTGCCTCGCGAGCTCCTGGAACTCCGCACTTGAAAACTGGGGTCCATTATCGCTCACCACCTCATCAGGAATGCCAAACCTGGCAAAGACTTTTCAGCTTTTGGATAACTTGTGCACACGTTGTCGAGGGCAGGTGCAGTACTTCTAGAAACCTGGAGTAATAGTCTGAGATTACCAGGTAATTGTGGTGTTTGTGCTCACAGAGGTCCATTGCAATTCTCTTCTAGGGTCACTCCGCAAGCGGTGTGGAGATGAGAGGTTCTTTTTGTTGTGTTCTTTTCAGTTCACAGCACACCTGGCATAACGTCACAAGCTTGTTTATCTCCATAGAGAGGCCAGGCCACCACACAGATGAACACGCTCTCTCCCTACATTTAACTAGGCCCTGGTGCCCTTCGTGAATTTTCTAAAGGATCTCACCTCTCATTGACCTCGGAATGACGATCCTGCTTCCTCTTAGGACAAGGCCATTGTGTTCTGATAGCTCTGATTTCACTTGGAAGTACTCTCTCGCATCCATGGGCACCTTGTATAAGTGTTCAGGCCATCTGGTCCTTATGAGCTTCGCGACAGACAGCAGTTTGGCGTCAGCTGCTGTCGCCATTCTGATTTCCTCCATCTTGCTTGTAGATGCAGGGATCCCCTCCACTACACTAGCCTAATAGCATGCCACCTCACTGTGTGTGTCAATCTCTGCGCACGTGCTGACCAGTGGACTGCGTGACAGGGTGTCTGCGACGATCAGAGTTTTTCCTGGAGCATACTCTGTTACTGGATTAAATCTCATGAGCCTCATGAGAAGACGCTGACATTGTAGAGGTACATTGTTCAGGCTGCGGCTGTTAATGAGAGGCACTAGCGGGTTGTGGTCAGTTACTAGTTTAAACTGCTCCAGTCCGTTGAGGTATCTGTCAAACTTCTCACACACCCACACACCCGCCAACCCTTCCTTTTCTATTTGGGAGTAGTGTTTCTGCTTCTGTGAGGTGTCTGGAGCAATATGCCACAGGTTTCCACTGCTCCCCATGAAGTTGAAGGAGTACACCCCCCAGTCCATAACTACTAGCGTCCGCCGACGCAGCGGCGGGCTTGCTCACGTCATAGTAAGCAAGTACTGGTGCAGTTGTCAACAGCTCCTTGATGTGTTCAAAAGCTGTTTGTTGAGCGCGACTCCATGTCCATGCATTCTTGTTTGTCAGGAGCTCATACAGCGGCTGTTCTACCGTTGAGAGGTTGGGGATGTATCTTCCAAGATAATTCACCATTCCCAGTATCCTTTTCAACTCTTGCACATCTGCTGGTGGTCATAGCTGCCGAATAGCTTCCACTTTGTCGGGGTCAGGCTGGATCCCGGACTGGTCAATGAGATGCCCGAGGAACCGCAGCTGACTCTGCCTGATGGAGCACTTCTCACGATTGAGCTTCAGACCAGCTGTCTCTATGCGCTTCTTTACCTTCTCCAGGCAACTGTCATGCTCCTGCTCTGTGGCCCCATAGATGAGAATGTCGTCCATGAAGACCTCAACGCCCTTCAGCCCCTGCAGGGTCTCCATCATCTTCCTCTGGAAGATTTCAGGCGCGCTCGTTATTCCGAACGATAGCCGCTTGAAGTTGAATCTGCCAAATGGCGTAATGAAGGTAGTGAGCTTACAGCTGTCTGGATGCAACAGTATTTGGAAGAACCCACTGGCGGCATCGAGTGAAGAAAAGACTGTGGCCCCACTTAGCTTTGCTAATGTAATCTTTTGATGTAATCTCATCCATAGTAGGCAGGATATACTCTTTTCTTTTCACAGCCTCGTTCAGCCTCTTGAGATCAACACAGATGCGGGCTTTACCTGCGCTCTTCTTCAAGACTGGCACCATGGGTGCACACCAGTCGGTAGGCTGTGTCACCCTCTCGATGATGCCATTTCTCTCCATCCTCTGGAGCTCCTCCTTTACCTTTTACAGCATAAGGAGAGGTATGCGCCGTGCTATGTGTACAGCATATGGCTGAGCATTGTCTTTCAGCTGTATTCTCACAGGTTCAGTCTTTAATGTTCCATGCTCACCATATGCCAGTAGATGTCCTCTGTTGCACACCGTTTCATCCACTCTCCTCACCAGATTCATTTTCACAGACATCGACCTGCTGAGTAAATTATTTACAGTGCGTCCGCGGATGACATATGATGTGAGTGGGTGAGTCTTTCCTTTGTAGGTCACTGTGCTCTGGATCTGTCCTATGCACTGCAGCTCGCCGCCTGGGCTATCCAATGGAATATCTGCAGGCTCCAGTGGTCTTTTGGGGATGAGTGAGTGGTAGGTCTCCTCGCAGATTGTGGTCACATCGGCCCCAGTGTCGATTTTGAAGTCAACCGGTGTAGAGCCCACCAGCAACTCGACGGCCAATTGCTCTGGTAACCCGTCTGCTTTACTCACGGCCCCAAGAAAATATGACTGCTGCTGCTCCCTTTGCTCTGTAACCTCACTTACTGCTTTCCTGTTCCTACATACTCTACGCCAATGTCCAACTTTGTTGCATGTATTGCATGTGGATTTTCTAGCTGGCAAATTTTCATGTTTACTGTGCCGCGCTTTCCCACACTTTCCACATTGTCCATTATTTCCCCCTTTCGGCTTACCGTGGTGGTTGGTGTATTTGCGCTTGTAAGTGACTTTGTGTATCACCCCCGTTGCCTTTCTTTGCATGCTGACTTGCGAAGCAACCTCTTCAGACTGCCTGACTGTCTCTATGGTCAGCGCTAGCGTCAGGTCCTTCGTCAGCTGCAACTTTCGTGAGACATATTTGTTGAGTATTCCAACAACAATTCGGTCGCGGATATTGTCATCTGTGCTCGCGCCGAATTTGCAATGCTCTGACAGTTCATACACAGCCCTGATAAAAGTCTCAGCTTTCTCTCCCGGTCTTTGCACACGCAGATGGAAACATGCACGTTCGTGTATTACATTTCTTCTTGACACAAAGTACTCATCGAACTTTCCAAGCACCCTATAAAAGTCATTTCTGTGTCCATCATCGGTAAATGCAAACGATCTGTAGATATTCTCCGACTTGCTTCCAATAGAGTATATCAGGCTGCTCATCTGCACGGCGCCATCTTCTTTGTCCAGCTTAGTGGTGGTTCTGAATCTCAGAAAACACTGCTTCCAATCCTGCCACTCTCCTGGCTTGTCGAAGGAAAAGTTTGTTGGGGGGATTGAACTTAGCCATGACTCCTCTTGTTGTTCACTTCTGACACCATGTAAATGATTGTGATGGAGACTTATATTTAGCTTTAGTGCTGGTTTAATGAATCACCGTCAGGTAGCACAATCACACATGTACATTCCCCAGAACTCCCGCAAGGTCATGTAGTCTCCCCTACTGTCTTTGCTGTATTACCGTATATCATACAGTATATGCGCAAGCGCAGTTGATCCACAGCTGGTTGACTGTCCCGGACAAACTTAGAGGAAGAGTGTTGTTCAGTTGAATTCGTTCAAAATCAAAACACGACTTGCAAGAAAACATTAGTAGGTAGCTAACAAGCAAAGCTAGCCTTACAATCAAGGTTATTTGATGCTTACAATCCTACTCAAGTTAGCTAGCAATGCATTTATTACTTCCTAGCCAGCTTGCCAGGTTAAAATTAACTGTGGCAATTCCTTATGACAATGAATTATTTTCCATCACGTAGGTAATTCAGTTCATGTAAACCTAACGTTGATACACACTCCTCTCTTGAGCGTCTAGCAGCAATTAGCTATAGCCTAACTATCGAGATTCTAAGTAACTGGAGATAAAACTTTTTTTTGTACTCCACGTAGATCATAAACTGTTGAATATAAAAATGACTAATTGAAATCGGTTGAGAAATGTAAATGTTATAGTGCTTTTTATCCAGAAAAACCGCAGCTCCCCCGTTTACTTCTATTTGTTTCCAGGCCAGTCTTGTCTAGTCCAATATGGCGACGACGTTGACGTACGATCCAAAGGCCAATGCGGCACCTATGTATATATGTCTATGTTCGGGATCCCCTCGGTCTTCGTCAGACCGCAAGACATGTTGGGTACAGACGCCCCACAAGGGAATCTAGTCTCACCCGCACGGCACCACCTCAACCAGAGAAGACTATGTAGGAATATTTTTCTGACTAAATTAAATAAATAAATAAATCTATAAATAATAAAATATATTGTGTAATGTGACAATAAATAAATAAATAATAAAATGAAATGTGAGCATAAATAATTAAATGTAGCACGAAATGCACGTATGTATTTATTTCAATGACGCTACATGCGACAATGAAATAAGGCTTGAAATTAAAACCGTCACTGTCACCCATCAAAGTTCGGAGGGCGGGCTCTAGCGAGTACACAAAACACAGGAGGCTTAGTGATAGGTTGAATATTTCTGAGAGACCCGCCTCTAGTGGCTGCAGTCTACAACAATCCAGCGATGAGCGATAGGATTCCCAAGGCAAGCAAAGCGCAGTAGCACACTATGTTGTGCCAGCGGGGAGTCAGTGGTGGTCATGACGAGCAGAAAAAGTTTCCCACAATTACTCCGCGACACGGCTAATTTGATTCAAGAGGCACTGAATTCCTCGCAGGTCTCTGCAGAATCAACTCCAGAATCATATTTTGTAAATGTAGCCTACCAACTATTCACTCCACTACTCCTGTTCAAGGTAAGTTCAGTGGTCCCGAGCTAGCTTCTCAGTGTGCCGAGCTAGCTTTTTCAGGCATCATCCTTATGCTAGTTTAGCCTGATGTTCCCGCGCCCTATGTTCCTTCCTTCCTTGCTACATGTCAGAAATTCAAATGTGTTGCTTCTTTTATTCAACAGCACAGGTAGCATGGTTATTTGCACCAAATGGGGGCTCTGTCACGACAAATTTTTACTTGAGTTAAAGTACTGGAGTACTTGCTTTTAAAAATACTTAAGTATTCAAAAGTACATTTTCTTTTTAATGCCAACGCACTGTTGTATTGTTTCTACAATGCATTTACAGAAGCTCATTTACAGATGCATTTTTACTGTTATTAGATAGCAACACATGATAGATAGCATTGCCTGAAATGTGAAACAGTTGGATGACCCTTCGCTCAAATTCCATAAAATTTAATCTGACCAAAGCTCAGACAACTTCATAATTAGCAAACGGGCTACTGTTAGCCAACATTTACATACCTCGACATCAGGGGTTAAATTGGGATTTGGGAGGTGGGTGGACCCTGAGATCCGCTGGGAGGTGGGTGAAAAAAGGTACAAACCAATGAATGTCTCAGCTGAAAATTGTTTAGTAATAGTACATCTTTAATGTATTGTGCACATAATTGTAATTAAGAAAAACAATGTTTTAAAAAGAATGTATACAATTGATGCAAGCTTTTACATAAAATATTTCAAGTTTACTGAGTGTCATTAATGCTGAGAATTTTTTTACCCACGAAAATTATCGGTCATCCTCCTCTTTTGTCCTCCCTTTCTTCCTCCTTTATCCATCTTTCTTAAACTGTCGAATTGAAACAAAATAAAACCAGCGGCGACTGGTGAGCTGAAAATTGGTGATGCGCAAAACTTTCCTTTAAACTAATCATTGATCTCGAACTGTTTTAATTAATTTTCAGTGATTAACAAGCATGCAAACGATCTGAAGCAATTGGAAAGGGACACACAGCTTCTTCGCATTGTGTTAAGGAGATTAAATGATAAATGCGATTTAGAAAAATCTGTTTTAATTACTAAGCAGTGGCGGAATCTTCCCCTGATTTTCCTTGAGTATCAATGCAATTAATGCACAAAATAGGCTACTCAATAGCAATACTATCATATAGCCAGCTCTCCCCAAATAGGCAGTTTTAGCGAGTAGCCTAGGCCTTATAGCCTACATTTATTTTCATTTGCAGTACGAAATTGTGCACATTTTTAATCAACATTATTTGTGGATACATGCACTTCTTTCTCCGCACTCGAATTCATGGCAAATATCTGCAAGGCGTAGATTGTAAACAAAATTGAAGTGTAGGTTTTGTTTTTGCTGGTTATTCTGAAAGCTAACACGATAAATAACAGACTGGTCTATCTTGTTTGTTAAGTGTAGCCTAGCTACTTGGTGATTAAAACGGATTTTAAACGGATAAATTGAATTTATGATTTAATCCCCCTAACACGGTATGAAGACGCTGTGTGTTAGGCTACTTGCCATTTGATTAGTCCGATCGGTGGCACGTTTGATAATAAAGGAAAAATTACTAATGATTAGTTTAAAGGAACGTTTTGCGCCCCACCAATTTTCAGCTCACCTGTCGCCACTGTAAACGTTATGTAGCTATGTGGGAAATATTCAATCCTAGCTTAGCTGCTGACCAGCAACCTGCTGATTTTGCTCAAGCAGTCTAAGTTGCGCTAAATAATAGTCGGCGTTCGTGGGGGCTGTTTATTCATCTCTTTAAAATGTTGCATAGAGGAAATTACGTTAATGAAATTACCTACCGCGTCCGCTTCCAAACAATCAAGACAATCAACGATATTTTGCTTTCTGTGCCTGTCTATATATAAACGACTGTTCCTCCTGAGTTTTTTTTCTTCTGATTTTTGATTGGTTGAGCGAGTAACTGGCTAGAGGGAACACATGGACTGGAGCATACGAAAAATGGACTGGATTGTCATAGTTATTTGTAAAACTGCCGGTCAAAATTATTTATTTATTTACCAAAGGTGGGTGGACGCCGTCCACCCCCAATTTAACCCCTGCTCGACATGCTTTTTCAGGTTGGACGGCGAGTTTTTGAATGCAGCGATGTAGTTCGTTCGATGTAGTAAGCAGAGCAGGCATTTAAAACAATATGAATCTTTTTGAATTTCACAAATCTCAAACATGGACTTGAGATATGGCTATGGTGGCAAAGAATCGTCCTTATCTTCTGCCGTCGCCATCATTACCGCCGCCAAGTTCAAATTGAACTGTTTAATCACTGGTGCAACAAGCAAGCACTTTGAACTTGACTGACAGCGTAGTAGGAGTAGGCTATTGTGATTGGGTTTTCTCCTGTGAGGAACACAACGTGTGGCCAATCACATTTTAGAAAAGAAAAAAATATTCAACCGCTGACTTCAAAGCTATGCTTCAAAGTAACGAGTAACGACAACCTTCATAGAAATGTAGTGGAGTCAAAAGTACAATATTTATCTTTCAAATGTAGTGTAAAAGTCATAAGTTTCCAAAAAAATAAATACTCAAGTAAAGTACAGATACTCGAAAAATGTACTTAAGTACAGTACTCAAGTAAATGTACTCCGTTACTGTCCACCCCTGGTTGTGTCACATTACACAATTTATTTATTTATTTATTTTATTTTGTCCGAAATACTCCTCCATAGAAGACAGCCAGCTATTTGTGTGTGGAACGGTACATATTTGTCTGAGGATCCGACCACACGAACTGCAGAGTCTCAGAATCACTGAATGCACGTGTGTCTCTTGATCCGCAAATGCAGATTCAAAACTTCACAAGCCAATTTTACATTTTACATCTATGCAAAAAAAATACACACGGGAATTGGAAACATATTTTTGTTTTTCATGTACAAAGTAGGCCCATGAGGTATTTGAGCAAAAGGGAAAATATGCATTAACAAATGTGTAGGCCTATGCTTAGTACAAATCAGTGCACATTCATTTAAATGACAATTTACGAGACACAAGTTGAAATGTATTTGTGTGTGGGTAGTAAAACCCGTTTGCGACGTTTTGTGAATCATGATTGATGCATTTGTAAATAATACTGAGACTAATTTTTGCACACTCCCGTTTAGAAGATGGCGCTAACGTACCAAAACGTTTAAAACCGCCGAAGAAGAAGAAGAAGAAGAAGAAGAATAAGAAGAAGAAAAAGAAGAAGAAGAAGAAGAAGCTGCTACACCGGAAGTCCGATGTTTCTCGTAAAGGGCTACACCACAGAACAGTTTTGAGGTTGACGCGTTGATTCGAAGTGTGGTGCCGAAGGAACAGTGCGCGGAATTTCAGGCTTACTTCTTTGGCCAAGGGAAAATCAGCCGATTGTGTACAACTACGTCTTACAAAACGAAGGAGGTTAATTGTCTGTTTATCAGCGTTCGGTGAGTTTGTGGTTCAGTCTACTGTGTAAAGCTAATGTTAGCAGGCTAGCTAACTTGGCGTGTCCTTAATGTTGGATAACGTTAGCTATCTAATTAACGTCACACTGATAGCCTATCTAACGTTAGTAATTTAACGTTGACTATCCGTGGAAACGCCAGCTAGTTTAAAATCTGCAAACTACCCTCACATGCTTACGGGCTAACCGTTGAACGAGTTCTGCTGTTTCTGGAGTTGATTTGTTTCCATATAACGTTTGCTAGCTAAGTTAGACGATATACATAATCATTTTTTTTATATAGCTGCAAGATAGGTAACGATATTTGGGTAGCTGTTAATAGTGTTACTTTATCATTGGTTTGTGTAGCTACAGTGATGGCAAGCTAGCTACTTCGCTATCACTTTTGCCACAAATATGAGGTTGTACGTAGCTATTTAGCTAATTAACCAGTACGCTTTCCTAACTACCAAACTCTGTCTTTAGCCACAAAGTCGATACCAAGTTATACGCTAGTCTAGTGTTCTCGGTATAGTGGGCATATGAGGGTAATTCTTTAACTTTTGTAGGTTATTTGCCAGCCACCTGACTATCCAAATGATTTTATGTGAATTATAAACTTCTTATAAAATAAATAAATAAAATAAATAACGTTACAGCAGGGGTGTGCAGGTGCAAGTTTTTGTTTTAGCCTAACACCGAAACACCAAATTCAAGCAATTATCTTGATAAGTAGATTCAGGTGTCTTAGTGCTGGGCTAGGACATACACCTGTACCCACATTGGTCCTTTTTGGATGGGATTAGACACTTCTCGTTTGAAACCAATTAACTCTGATATAGGGTACCCACAGTATGATTTTATATAGCCTACACCTTGATTTCAGAATTAGTCTCTGAGGTAACATAACATCTGAAGGAACTGATTTCAAGATGAAGAAATAAGGAGTTACTTGAACAAATGTGGGAAGTCATTGGTAGCATTGCTTTGTAATACAGCCAGCTTCTGTGAAACATAGGTGATGCAAAGACATACACTACATGGCCAAAATTATGTGGACACCTGAACATCAGCCCATATGTGCTTGGAGTACATCTCATTCCAAAATCATTGGCATTAATATGGTCCCCCTTTTGCTTTTATAACAACCTCAGTTGGACCACAGTCAGGGCTCTGTGCAGGCCAGTCAAATTCTTCCACACCAATCTTGGAAAACCATTTCTTAAGGAACCTTGCTTTATGCACGACGGCATTGTTGTACTGAAACAGGAAAGGGCTTTTCCCAAATTGTTGCCACGAAGTTGGAAGCACACAATTCGCTAGAATGTCAGTGTATGCCATGGCATTAACCACTTAGCCCAAATCCCCTAGTGGTTGGAATGCCGGCGTGCCTAGATTGTTCAACAAAGACATTCATTGCTCCTACGGCTAAATTAGGAGTTGAACACAGAAACGCTTTGTTTTAGTTTCACTAGTAGAGGACACACGACAACTCTGCCGAATACGGAGTTTCGCAGCGACACCATTATTAATCTGGTCGTTCATTTAACAAGCACCCCCTCCCTGCAGTCTCATCTGCATCTACACACCCCCCCCCCCCACCCATGACATAATGGACAATATTGTCTATCTGCGCATTCATAAACATTTTTTCTATTCTTTCACCACTCAAAAATTGTATTCCGTCATAGCAATAAGATAAACCCAACAATAGGCCTAAGATATGCCAATACAGCAGTGAAAATGCTGTTCACTGAATAACAAAATAAACAAGAGAAATTTTTCAAAAATGATACCATGTTATTGTACAGTCAATATCTGGGGCTAAATATTGAATAAATATACTACCTTACCACTGGTTTTACATGTAGAGATGTCCCTTTTCAGACTGTGTGGTCACACATTCTCTTGGACAATCCGTTTGTGAATTATACGTGCATTTGTGAAGCCTGGGTACCTTCCAAAATAGCTGCGCGTAATACCACGCGTGTTTACGGTGTTGCCCTTTTTAGTACAGTCTGGCTTGATTTGAAAATTCATTTATTCAGTAAGTGACAGTATAAGCTTTCTAACGTTGTATAACCTGTCTAATTTTACTTTTGGAATAGGGTTGTATAGCTCAGCGTAACCAAAACTTTTCTCCATCGCATTCACTTACGCATTCTAAATGGCTGGCTAAAATCCCAGATCTGACTCTCGCAAAAACTTGCCACCTAATCATCCTCTGATTTAATTGGCTAAAAAAATGTTCTCTCCCTCCAGTGGAGCTGCTCAGTGGCCAACAATAGAGGATTGTGGTTGCACTGGGCTGCTCCCAGGTTTAAAATAAAGGTTTAAAAAAAAAAAAAAACACTCTGCGGTAGCAGTAAAAGACACTACACCCAATGAAATGTCAACAATGATTTTGTAATTTCTTGGAAAATATTACGCCTATTATTATTGAGGACTTCTGAGCATGGCTAAGCCATATGTTTGCTGATAGGCTTAGCTGACATTTCTGGAGTAAGTCAGAAGAGGAGAGAACTACATCATTGATTTTCTGTCTCTATCTACTGAACACAGAATGTCATTGCTATGTAAGTATTACTGCTCAAAATATTTCGGCTATATACGTTATTTTTGAAATTGAGTGTCTTTAAATAGGTTAGTGGTATTTTATAATGTGGATGTTTCTCACTCTAATGTAAGTGTTCATTGGTAGCTTAGTAGTTTTTGTTTCATGCACCAGATATGACGTGAAAGGTGGAACATCGCCAAAACGTGGTGGACGGTTGAATATTGTTTTGATGTCGGCCCAATAAAAGAAAACATTAGATGCTGTAGAGCACAGAAATGCATACCAGAGTTAATTATTACACATTTAGGTACTGTACCACATTGTGTGACAATGTTTCTGCATTATTTTTTCATCTGATAGCAATATTTCATCTGAAACCATCATAAAGGGAATAATTTAGGCCTATATGCTTTATAATGGACAAAAAGCATTTTATTCATTTTTTGATCGATTTTTGATATGTTTCAGGACCCATAGATATTTTAGACCGCTGTACTGATGGAAAACGTAATTCCCACTTGAAAATGATGCAACAGTGAGTTTCTTGAGTCAGAACAGTTGATTTGTAGTGAAATATGTGAATATGTTGTGACAGCAATGCATAATTTAGACATTTTGGATAGATTTGGAGATGCTGGGTACACTGCTTAGTCTTTGCTTCATAGATCTTTAGTATTGCTACATTTCCACCCTCAGATTTTATGACCTTGTGGTAAAGGAGTTTTGGATCCAGGGTATGGGATCTCTCAGTATTTCTTTGAAAACTAAAAAGAGCAAATTCATTTTTTCTTTTTTGCCTGAACAATTGCCTTTGTGGCACTTTTTCTTCCAAAATTTTGATTATAAACTAATCTAAGTTAGTATTGTAAACAGGGTGTAAAATTAACACCCGCCACCCACCAAATGCGGGTGATTTTGCGGAGTGGCTAGTAAATTTGTGAGGCTCACACGCCACAGTGGCGGATGCCCAATCTTTGTCTGTACTGTGTTATCGCATTATTTACATGGCAGTAACCTGGCAACCCATCTCGCGTCACGGCCCTGAGACAATATTTCAATGAGAAGTGGCGACATGATCAGGTGTTCGAGCCGTCTAGCAAAAAGTATTGCTCCCAGTGCCACTGTCGTATTTAGCCTTTAGTGGCGACTGAGCTGAAAATTGGTGGGGCGCAAAACTTTCCTTTAAACTAATCATTGATCTCAAACTGTTTTCATCAATTTTCAGTGATTAACAAGCATGCAAACGATCTGACTAATCAATTGGAAAGTGACACAGCTTCTTCGCATTGTGTTAGGGAGATTAAATGATGCGATTTAGAAAAATCCGTTTTAATCACGAAGCAGTGATGGAAACTTCCCCTGATTTTCCTTGAGTATCAATAAAATTAATCCACATCTAGGCTACTCAATAGACCTACTATCATGTATAGCCTGCTCTCCCCAAATAGGCAGTTTTAGCGAGTAGCCTAGGCCTTATAGCCTACATTTATTTTCATTTGCAGTATGAAATTGTGCACATTTTTAATCGGCATTATTTGTGGATAAATGCACTTCTTTCTCCGCACTCGTATTCATGGCAAATATCTGCAATGCGTAGATTGTAAATAATCTTGAAGTGCAGGTTTTTTTTTTTGCTGGTTATTCTGTAAGCTAACACGGTAGATAACAGACTGGTGTATCTTGTTTGTTAAGTGTAGACTAGCCTACTTGGTGATTAAAACGGATTTGTAACGGATAGATTGAATTTATGATTTAATCCCCCTAACACGGTATGAAGACGCTGTGTTAGGCTACTTGCCATTTGATTAGTCTGATCGGTGGCACGCTTGATAATAAAGGAAAATTAATGAAAACGGGTTGAGATCAATGATTAGTTTAAATTAAAGTTTTGCGCCCCACCAATTTTCAGCTCAGTCGCCGCTGCTTTAATATTGATTTTTAAAAAGTGGCTGGTAAAAAAGGTGAGTGACTGGTAGAAGTTGAGAATCTACCAGACACAGTGGCTAGTGCATAAAGTTATTTTTACATTGTGATTATAAATGGTACAAATGTCTTGCTTCATTTAAGCCATTTCTCAAGTCTCTGTGATGCTCACATCCGGAGTTATAAAGCTTTAAATAGTTACCCCTAAATGGGCAAGGATTGGCCAGATTTGCCATGTGCGCTAAGAGATTTCCCTTAGCTGGAACCAAGGGGCCTACCCCAAATCATGAAAAACAGCCCCAGACCATTATTCCTCCTCCACCAAACTTTGCAGTTGGCACTATGCATTGGGCGAGGTGGCATTCTCCTGGCATTCGCCAAACCCAAGTTCGTCTGTCAGACTGCCAGACATTGAAGCGTGATTCATCACTTCAGAGAATGTGTTTCTACTGCTCCAGAGTCCAATGACAGCATGCTTTACACTTCTCTACACGATGCTCCTTGCATTATAAATAGCTACACACTTTTTTGACTTGCATTGTTAAAATATGTGTTCTTGAATAAGAAGTATGAACAGAGTGTCATAGCCTAATTATGTTGGATCTTGATAATTCATGGAAACAATCAGTTTTTGTAGTAGTCTGAGTTGGTCCCCATGCACTGCATGTTATGCCACTTTTAAATAAAGACTAATTTGACACTTTGGAGTGCTTTGCACAGTAAGTTGTGTGTAAAGTGATTAATTTATTGTTATATTCACATTGTTTGTAAGCGAGAACTGTTAGCCTTTGTTAATAACGCTCAGCACATTTCTATTGGGGGTTAACTAACAGGCCTAGCTCTTTGCATAGCGACATTGTTTGTGCATTGGGCAGTGTCAGTGTAGTGTAGTAGCTCGTAGTGGCCTGCTTTTTTTTTTTAGAATTCATACCACTAACAATGAAGTTGGGTGTTTTTCAAGAGTTTTGGGCTAATGGAGGGATTTCACATGCTCTAGTGTAATCGTTCATAGGTGCCTCAGTCTTGTTATGTTTCATGCGTCGATTTACCTTGAAGCCTGAACATTGCCAACATTTTACCGATGGTGAAATATTATTTTCTTGCAATCTTGTTGTACATAATGTGGTACATAATGTTAGTATCTCCATGGGCTATACTTGTCAGTTAGGGCATGGGAAATTCTAATTTACTGTGTGCTGATCCTAATAAAATTTCCCTTGGAAGGGGATCATAAATAGTAGCCTAACATTTGTAAAATCTCATCCCATCCTCGTGCAACAAAAGATTACATATTGTAGAGTACAGAAAAACATACAATAGTGAATGATTGCATATTTAGTTATATGTACCGCAGGGCCTCACAATACTTTTGCAATTTTATAATGTAATGTATTTAGGCCTAATTCATTTTTGGATAGATTTTGGATAGGTGTGGAACACTAGATATCATAGCCCAGGTACAGGAGGTTTTTTGAATACCTCCTGTATTTTTTATGCTTTATTGCCTTATAAAAGAAAAAGAAGATCCTGAAAAGGTTGTGTTATTTTAAATAAAGGATGTATCCTTGAGCACAATAACATTCACATGGGTTCATGCATTTTTAAAAATCTAACTTCGGCTTGCTGTATTTCTGTGCAGTAGCCTGTATTTCTATGCAGAGAAAATCATTTCTGTTTATAGCTAACCTAAACCTGAAAACAGCTTATCAGCTCGAAAAACCTCAATTTAAAAAAAAAAAAAAAAAAAAAAAAAAAAAAAAAAACCAACAAAAAAAGACATTGATTTAATGGGGGCTCAGAATATTCATCCAGCAGCTATTTAATAAACACATTAACATTAAGCCAAACTTAAATAAACAATTTGTCATATGTTTATTTACTTGCATAAATATATATTTTGTAGGCTAATCAAAACATGCCAACATGGAAAAACAAAAAAAAAGTGTTTTTGACCGCTTACCTTATTACTGCGAATGTAAATTATGACCGTTTCTATCCCTGGTTGCATGACCGCTGATCATGCTAGCAGTTGCTTGGCAACGGCCTGTAGCTTCATTGTTTTAAGCAAGCTCGTGATCCAATTTCTGGGAGCAGCTTTTCAATATGTCTTTGCAGTGATGACTATAATGACTGGCTTTCATTTTATAACTGATGCTGAGGTTTAGGCCTACATGTTTGAACTTGAATATACTGATGAAGAGCTTATAGAGATTGAGAGCACAAGGGCAGAAAGAGTGCGCTCGTAACTTGCTGGCTCTGTATCATCTAGTGAGATGAGGGAAATGGTAAATGAAAACTGGTGGTGCACCTGTCGACAGGCAACCCTGAGAAGTGGCAGTGCCGTAGGTGCATTTAAAGCAAGAGTAGCAAAATGTGTTTTTTCCATTGATAAGTCAAGTGGCTTATTGATGATGTGTTTATTAAATAGTTGTCAGATGATGATTCTCAGCAGAGGAAAAAAATGCGAACTGGGTCTAAAAAATGCGAACTATCCCTTTAACTTGATGTCAGTAGTGACCAGATAGTGGTTGCTGACAACATCTGGTCCTCTATGTACCATAACATCCTGTAACGATCTTCTCCGCTTGCCGTTTATTATCTGATGGTTTATTATCTGATTATTTGATTCTTGTCTCTATCCTGAGAACACCATTTCAGCTTGTGGATGCTGGCTGCCACCTATCACCAGGTTGTTTGTGACACAGAAGGTTGCAAGTTTCGTGCATTTCACCACAACCATGCTTCCCTATGCTTCGAAGCCAATTTTTGCGTTAAGGTCTCCAATGACGAGGAGAAAATCCTCGGTGGGTGTTTTTTCAACTTCAGATTGAAGGGTGTTGTAGAAGTCATACTCTTTTGTCTTTGGCATAATTTGTGGGAGCATAACATTGGATCAGTTACTTTTTGTGTTGTCCATTAAGTCTGGTTTTACCATTCTGCTGCTGATGGGCTTCCATTCCATAAGGGGTTTCACTACTAGGCTATATCTTTCTATAGTATGATGACAACCTTCATGATGCAGTCTGTCCTCTCGTTCAGAATATACCAGTGCTCTTTTTCATAAATCCTGAGCAAGTCCATCTACCTTCACTCCCCTCCGGCCAGATTATTGAAAAAAGGGGGGACCGTGTTGAAGTACACTGAGCAGCATATAATGTGAAATGTTATGATGTGTATAAGTGTCTAAGGGCATTCTGTGTTGTGTTCTCACCCATCCTGCCTGATGCAGCTCTGATCTGGAAGTGTATTAGGGTAAACGTCCCTATTAAGCCCACCAAATCCGCTTTTCAGACATTTTTCATGTATACTGCCCCAATTTAAGTGAGAACATTTTAGTTATAATGAAAGTCTAATCTCTCATTTTAAGTGTCAATAATTCATTTATACCAATTTCTAATGTTTTTATTGTTAATTTGTCAAAATATGTCAAAAGTCTGGCATGGGCTTAATGGGTACCTAACGTACCCTTTAAGCCCATGGGTGTTCCAAATAAGCCCACTTCATGATTTGTTGATAAATAAATATATATTTAAAAAATCCTAACAATACAAACTTGTTCTATTCAAATCTGTAATCTCTTAGCTCTCAATAGCTATTTTCATTTTGTCTCCACTCCTATCCTATGGCCTGTAAATGGCATTTGAAATAGGCATGACCAGCCTTTTTGCTGTGTTGTCAACACAGAAAAAGTTAAACTTACAACATGTCTTCTTTGGAATGTAGCCAAAAAAATATTTACGAACAAAATCAAAACTATAGTGGAAATTACTCTTCAATACTTCATCTTTCAATATGTGTTGTCATTTTGTCTGTATCTCTATCCTATGGTGTGCTGTTGGCATTTGAAATTGGCCAAAATTTCTGGTTCAGTCAGCTGGTTGAAAGTGCAGGTGTTTTTATGAAGATTTCTGAAGACCGACTGACTGAATGAAAAACAATTTCAAGTTCAATACTAATGTTCTAAGGATAGTAAATGAGTCAATTTCAGGATTTACAATTAAACAATACATTTTTAAATGTTAAACAGATTTAGGATAGTAGTTTGAAAACACTGTAAAAACACATTTTAAAACCATTCAGTTCATTGTGAAGTAACATTAAAACATACAGTTCATTATGAGGAGACATCAGTCATAACATATTGAAGCTCATGTATCATTAGCCTATAACTTAAACAAAATAAACAAGAAAGATGTCAACATTTCTGCAATTTCTACTTTCTCCTAGACTAAACGTAGGCCTTTGCTCTTTGAGGTGATTGTATCGTTTTAGTAAGGCCATCAATCGCTCCATGCTCCATCTTAGTAGTGTAACATAACAGGTTATAAGGTGGTCTAAGCTTTATTTTATTTGTTTGCTTCAATCTTTAGCCCACGTTGTGGTTGTCTTTGTCTTACGCTAGCAAGTCGTTCATGGCTTTCATCTTATTTTTGTAGATTTTCAATGACCTCATGATTGCGCAAATAGAATGGTCCAGGTCCCTACAGCCCTGCTTTGCAGAGGATGAACTTCCGCTTCTATCATGCGTGGGCATGAACTGTAGTTCTTTCGTGTTTTAGTCATCTTAAACTAAAACTCATCTGTAAAGTAAAGATTAAAAAATTATTGCTAATGTTAAGATAGAACACAGGCCTATCCAGAATGAATTGACGTATGCAATATCACTGATATTTAAATAAGGGTATTAATTATCTGAATTATGGAGCTGATTCATCAGGTGAGGTCAAAATTAGGGAGGAAAATGGTTCAGAGGTCAAAAGGGAGAAAATCCCCATTGAAACACAGTAAAGTGGGCTTAAAGGGAACATCAGTGAATTTATGGTTAAAGACAGAATATTTTATTCTACTCACATGACATTAAAAAAACAACTGTATGAAATAAATCTATATATGGTGCACTAACAAAATATGAAAAGTATAAATTGATCATGTAGAGAAGTAATTAGCTATACTCATTTACATCCACCTCAGACAGTGTGATTTTTTTGCTAGAGTCCCCTTTAAGCCCACCAGGTAAAAATGTTAATTAAAAAATAAATAAAGATAAACATACACATTTATTGTCTATTTAACAGTATAATAATATAAACTGCATACAAAAATATAAACTATACATGCTTATCATGCTTTATGTCATTGCAATGAACCATACTATGTAGCTACTGTATTGATGCAGCATGTGGTCTGTTTGCTAGTGTGCTAAAACTCATATTTTGATTTCAAAAGACACAATATTTCTAATTCAGGTAATATTCTAACATATGTCTCATTCAAAACACTAATCTCTTAAATTTTGATAACAAGTGAGTACTTTCCAAAAACAGGAGTAGAAATATACAAAAAATGTTATTTTCTGAGGGTACCAAAATCACCTAAGTTTTTTTGCAACTTCTTCTGGGATCAGCAGGCACATGCCACACATATGCTTCGATAACTCAATATCGACAAATGTGATTGACTTAAAATAAAAAGTGTCATTTACGTAACAAGCTGCTTCATTCGAAAAAACATCACACAGCAAAAAATGATGTAGTTTTTTTTGATTTGACTCAGAAGTTGCAAGTGGGCTTATATGGTACGTGGGCTTAATAGGGATGTTTACCCTATGTGCTGTGTGTAGCCATGGCGGCCTCATCGGAGGAGGTGCTCTTGGTGGTGAAGAGGGTCCGGCAGAAAAAACAGGATGGCACTCTATACCTGATGGCAGAGAGGATCGCATGGGGCCAAGATGGCAAGGACCGCTTCACTGTCAGCCATCTTTATGCAGATATTCGTTGTGAGTCAAGTTGCGTGTGCACACAAACGCACACTCGAAGACATCATATCGCACACACACACACACACACACACACACAGCCATCTGCTGGAACTCCCAATTACGCACATGTGGACATCCAGTGTGAGTTCAGTTGCATGCACAACAAGCATGCAGAGGTCCATTAGCTTCATTGATATCTTCCTTAGTAAGAGAATGTGATGACAGAAGGAGCAACATATTTTTGTCCCAAAAACATACTTTTGAAACAGGTCAAAAAATCAGCCCTGATGGCAAGGCCAAGATCCAGCTGCAACTGGTCCTCCACTCTGGGGAAAGCACCACGTTCCACTTTGCAAACGAGACCAGTGCCCTCCAGGACCGTGATGCAACCAAGGATCTACTGCAACAACTTCTTCCCAAGTTCAAAAAGAAGGCCAACAAGGAACTGGAGGAGAAGAACCGGTGAGCATACTATGTACCCCCACAACCACCATAATCTCACCTTTGGTATTCTAATTTAGCAAACTATCACTCTTGACAGGAAAACCTAAATTGTATTCTCCTATTGTCATTGCAGCCAAAGTTATTCTGGTAAATTTACACAGGATAAATTTAATTTTTTATGTAATCCATAATGAGGACCATGACACTGAATGCAACTGAGGGTTGTATTTTTTCAGGGTATTTTCTTATCATTTGGAATGGGCAGTTTTTTTGGCCTGTCTTATTGATGTTTTCTGTTTTCTCCTTCCTTTTGGGAGAGCACAGAAACATGCCGTCGTAACCAAAGTGTATTCGACATCTCTGCTTTAGTCCACCAGGTGAAGCAGCCATTTTGCATGTTAGTACATATTTGAGCGCAGTTGGTGCAGGCAGGCTTCAGAAGGCCATTTGAACAGAGGGGTATGCAATGCGATGATGGAATATCCATCAACTCTGGATGATTCTGTTGTTTTTTGGCCTGTGGAGCTACTGGTCACAGTTAGTTCTGACAGTCAGGATTTGGTACTAGACCTGGGCGCTATCACTGCCCTGAAGCCTGCACAGGCTGGAGAAGCCATAGTTTTGAAGTTCAGCACATTTTATATGCAGAGTTCATCACATTGGGGCTATATTACGTATATAACGTATTACGTTAATATGATGATTACTTTTACAACAGTGGCCTAATGCTAATAAATGTATGGCTAGGTTTGTCTGATGGATGCATTCGAGAAAGTTGTGCGAATTGGTTGAAAATGACAAGTGTGGTTTAAGTTTTTGATTATTTTTAATGTTCCCATATGCTGTGAAATAGAATGCTTTTATTTTAGGTCTTGGCTCGTGTAGGCTATTTGGTTGAAGTCAAACTGAGCCGTCCATTCGCTTTGTATCACGTGTGGTGTCTGGAGCTATTATATATTAGATTTTACCTCACTGTTTTTTTCTTTTCTTTTTTTACGGTTTCTTCAAGTTTGGAATACCCAGTCATATTCACTTTGCTCAGTTCAGCAAGCCCTCTGTCCATTCATGAGATTAGACAGGCACTTGCTTTCCCTGAAACAAGCTGCGATGCACAAAGTGAGCTTGCACAGACGCAAGTCAGAGGAATGCTTCATGAAAAAGTACATGTGGGCTGTGATCGACTGAGTTACTCTGTGCCTGCTGCAGCTGGCTGACTCAAGTCTCAGTGTATCAACATGGAAGCTTCATTCTTTGGCCCTTTTCACAGAGATTGACAATGCTTGGCTACAGGTAGAATCGATTTCATCCGCTTACTACTTCTTTTTCTAAAGTAATCTGGATGTTCTTTTGAAACAGAATTTATATGAACTGCATTTTAATAGACTGAATTCTTAGAATTGAAACATAACTGAATTTGAGGTTTTGGAAAAATTTTTTGGGAGCCTGGTTTAAGTTTAAAATTTTGGGAAGCAATTTGTTCTAAACAACAATTTGAGCCTATAGGCCTTCTTATTTTTGTTTTGTTTATTGTACTAATGGAGTTATCTTCATTTATTTTACAAAGATTTTAGGCAAAATACCTGTGTGGATGATATCCCTGTTGAGAATTCCTATCTCTATCACTGCTTCCTGATGCCTTGTTTTTTAAAAAAATTCTGTAAAAAGTTCAGTAGCTTAATGAATAATGCATCAGGTGATAATTATGGTTTTATTGTCTTGCAATTAGTAGGCTTCAAGAAAATTTGAAAAACTAGTTAATTGTTTTTGTCCCTCCGCCACAAGGACAGTAATGCTCTTCACCACAGAAGGAATGTTTCCAGTTTGTTAAATCCTTGCTGCAAATAATTCAGTTTTAGAGGCAAAAAGGGCTCCTACTGGGACATGCCGTGCATATACTAGAATATATGGCACGACAGGTGGTGATCAGTTTGAGGCTGAAAGCCGAGGACCATTAACCACCCTGAAGTGCCATATATTATTGTAAATGCCCTGGCATGGATTCCTTTTTTAATCTCTTATACCATGGTTACAACTAATTGCATGGATAAAATTAAAATAAAATGGTACTTTAAAAACTTTTATTCAAGTTCAAAACTAAAACCATTATGTACACATCCGCCACTTGGCTAAGTATAGCTCCTCTGGTAATGGTAGATGACACTAGAGTTCGAATTCTACAGAGTTATCTGTCACTATCAGCTAACAAAAACATTAAAGAGAAAACGACATTGAACAATGAAATAGGAAGTACATATTCATTTTGTATGTGGCCCTTTGGGCATATTGTTTTACTGTTGTCAAGAAAAGCTCTGGTTGTCATTGTATTTGCATCGTTGTTAGAATTAACAACCAGAGGTTTTTTTTTTTTTTTAAGAAAAGAAAACAATCATTCTATTAGGAAAAATAGTTCCTTCTCTTTTTTTATGCCATTCAATTAGCACCAGTTTGGGTTATTTTTGTTATTACATTATTTTAGAAAATTGCATGAAACCCAGTGAAATTTATCTCCCATGCTGTGTAGACATAGCATCTTTCTAAAACCCTTTGAAACTGGGTTAGAAAGCAAGCTGCTCTAGCTCTATGCTAGGTTCGCCGTCACTTGCTGCCTAACCAATGCTCCAACATCTAGTTATAAAGAAGAATGGAGGTTGTTATAGGAGAAAAAGGTGGACCAACTCCATATTAACGACCATAATTTTGGAAGAGATGTTGGATGTTAGGTGTCCACATACTTTTAGCCATCTAGTGCAAGTGTGTGAGTGCACATGTACATTTACTTGCACATGTGTGCGTGTATATTTGTGTATGTGTGTGTATATATATATATATATATGTATATACTGTATAATATACATACGCACACATCCAGTACAGACCAAAAGTATTAGGTCACCTGTGGGTTTTTTTATTTTATATAAATGGGCAATACACATGAACAAAGGTAAATGATCGAATGACTGTGAATAACATGAAATAAAAGGATTTTAAAATGGTATATCATTGTACATTGGAGCTCATACAGCCTCTACTCCCAGAATGCTCCAGGAGGACCCAGTGTTGTTCCAGCTCTACAAGGACCTAGTGGTGAGTCAGGTGATCAGTGCAGAGGAGTTCTGGACCAATCGGTTGAGCTTAAACTCCATGGACCACTCCCTTACGAACAGCAAGCAGGAAGTTGGCATCTCAGCAGCTTTTCTGGTAAGCCCCAGTTATCACTGCACACAATTTCATTCATTGAAATTTAGGAGTTCACTGGAGTAACTAATCATTTTAAAGCTGAAAGACTTAACACACTATCACATCAAATGAAAACAAGTCTTTTGGCTTAAGATTTTTTTATCCTTGTGTATTGTGTTCAGCATGCGATTTTTCTGGGGGGGGAGGTGTATTTACATAACATTTGCATTGGATATGGGCAGTGACTGGTCACCTGACTGGTGATTTATGGGCAATTTCACAGTAAGTGACAGTTGTTCACACTCAGATTTTAACCCCTTTGCGCACATGCCAAATCTGCCCAATCTTTGCCCATTTAGGGGGTACCCTATTTTAAGCTGTATTGTACCATTTACAATACTTACATTAGTTTATATTCATAATTTAGGAAGAAATAATGTGCCACAAATTCAGTTTTCTAGGCAAAAAATCTCAAATTTGCTTTTTTAGTTTGCAATGAAATACTGGGAGATCCCATGTGTAAAACAGATTAAACTATACATCCTTGACCACAAGTGCATAAAATCCAAGGGTGGATATGCAGAACTACTAAAGATTTATAAAGCAAAAAGTAAGCGGTGTACCCAGTGTCTCCAAATCTATCCAAAATGTCTAAATTATGCATTGCTGTAAATCACAACATATTCACATATTTCACTACAAATCAACTGTTTTGACTCAAATCACTGTTGCAAAATTTTCAAGTGGGAATTACAAGCTTTCAGTCAGTACAGTGGTCTAAAATATCTAGGGGTCCAGACACAAAAATAACGTATATAACCGAAATATTTTGAGCAGTAGTACTTACATAGCAATGATAATCTCGTCTATGTTCAGTAGATGGAGACAGAGACCGTGTCAATGATACTGTTCTATTCGCTTCTGTTCTGCTCCGGAAAACGATGTCAGCTCGGTCTAGCAGCAAACATATGGCTTAGCTATGTCCAGAAGTCCTCAATAATAATAGTATTTTCCAAGAAATTACGAAATATCGTTGACCACGTTTCGTTAGGTGCAGAGTATTTTTCTGCTAACCTAGAGTGAATGCGTAAGTGAATGCGATGCTAAGAATATTTTCTGTTACACTGACCTATAAAACGCTATTCTAAAATCAGAATTAAACATGTTCTACATCGTTAGCTTATACTCGCCTACTGAATAAATTAATTGTCAATCAAGCCAGAGTGTACTAAAAAGGGCGACAACGCTGTAAACAGCAGGTGTGGTATTACGCACAGCTATTTTGGAAGATACCCAGGCGTCACAAATGCACGTATATTTCCCAAAAGGATTGTCCAAGACAATATATGACCACGCAATCTCAAAAGGGACATCTCTACATGTAAAACCAACAGTAAGGTTGTATATTTATTCAATATTTAGTCCCAGATATTGACTGTAGAATCACTGGTATCATTTTTAAAAACTTTTTCTTGTTTATTTCGTTTTTCGGTGAGCAGCGTTTTCACTGCTGTATAGGCATATCTTAGGGCTATTGTCGGGTTTCTTGTTGCTATGACAGAGTTAGATTTTTTAGTGGTGAAAGAATATTTTTATGAATGCCAAGATAGACAATATTGTCCATTATGTCAAGGGTGGGGGCTGTTTTGTAGATGAGACTGCAGGGAGGGGGTGCGTGTTTAATGAACGAACAGAGCGACAATGGTGGGGCTGCGAAACTCAGTTTTCGCCATAGTTGTCGTGTATCGTCTACTAATGAAACGAAAACAACGCGTTTCTGTTTTTATGTCACACTTTGGTTGCAGTAGCACCAAATGTTTGAGTTTAGTAATCTGGGCACGCCGGCGTGCCGACCACTAATTCAGTTGCACACGTCACAAAGTACATCCGTTGCACCAATATTATATCTGGACCAAATCCCAGCTTTTACATTCACACCATTATCTGTCGGATATTTAAAGGAGTACCATGGTGATTTTCACACTTTCTCGGTTTTATGTGCTATTTGCACAAGAGGCATTGAAGAAACACAATGAGCAAAGTATTAAATATGTCCGTTCTGTATTTTTGGAGAAATATGCGTTTTAAATTCATCGTCCTATTTTCAACCGGTTGAGAAAGTTGTCATTTTGCTACGTCACGAATACAGTAACCACTCCTATTTCCACGCCCCGTAAAGAAATCTGACAGGACACACCGTCCTGCTGTTCAGACGATGCAAATATTTTACTAACGTTAGGTTCACTTAAATTAGAGTGCCTTTAGATTATTTCTGGTTATATGCATTTAGCTAGCTAGCTAACGTTAGCCAGCTAGGAGGTTTGCTTTCATAAGGCAATGTTATCGATAACGTTAGCTTGCTAGTTTGCTTTTATGAGGACGTTATATTTGTGCTTTTATCTTAACTTGGCTAGCTAGATAGCAAAAATTATAACTGGATATAAGTCAACGTCCTTACCTTAGCTATCTATCGATACTTGATATACTACTAAGCTAGCTAGCTTGTGAAAATTCAGTCTCCCAAAGAGAGCGCGTATCATGGGGGTAGCTATTGTAACGGGGCACGGTCTGTCAATCATAACTAACTGACAGTTCTCATTACCACGCCCAGACGGTTCGGGTGAATTTTTATAGTGGGAAATTTAGGCTTAGAAAAATACGTTTTAAAGTACATTGAAATGACTGAAGAATAAAAAAATTATGCACATTTGTTTTGTTGTTGCCTAAAGACAACTGAGAAGTGTCACGTTCAACCACCATGGTACTCCTTTAAAGCGAAATTCCTTGCCTAAAATGGACACGATCTAACGTGCTACCACAACTGTTCTGCCCCATATAAAATACAAGTAATCGCGTTGCTGTCACATAACATTGAACATTTAGTGACCATACCCCAAATGAATGGACATTGCTTAATGTAACAAAGTTCTCAACAGCAGGCGATTGGTCACATTTCACGTCAATCAAGTGTACCGGTCTGTCAAGCAGAAGCTGTATGAAATGGGAAGAAAACGACAAGAACTCGCATCAACATCAGTCTGTTCATCAGTTTAACTTTCACTCCATTTGTAATCGGTGTCATATTAGCCAGTAAACACAAACCCAATAATCAAACACAGTGCGGAAGTTAACTTAGGGCCAAGCGCATAACCTTGGCAACGCGTGAGCGTCAGATGATAGCGTCTATAGTATAATTTTAATGGTTGATAATTTTCATTAACATACTCATTTTTTCCTTGGTGTTCTATAAGGAATATGTCTGGTTAGTTCCTTGAATGAAGTGCTTTGGCTGTATTTGGTGTGAACTCAATTTTTTTTCCTGCAGATGGCTTAATAATGTGCTCTGATTCTGCAGTTAGTATTTTGACAATAGATGTTTTGTTTGTCCAGCTGCTGGAACTTGAATTTGTTTAGTTCTCTGCAAGTAGCCCTGCTGTTTGATGACAGAATAAAGACATACAACTTCCATCTGTTATATAATTTATGAATAAATGGTAAATGGTAAATGGACTGCATTTATATAGCGCTTTTATCCAAAGCGCTTTACAATTGATGCCTCTCATTCGCCAGAGCAGTTAGTGGTTAGGGGTTAGGTGTCTTGCTCAAGGACACTTCAACACGCCCAGGGGGGGGGTTTGAACCGGCAACCCTCCGACTGCCAGACAATCGGTCTTACCTCCTGAGCTATGTTGCCCCGGAACAAGAAGTAGGCCTACTGTGTCTTGCTCAAGGACACTTCAACACACCCAAGGGGGGGTTTGAACCGGCAACCCTCCGACTGCCAGACAATCGGTCTTACCTCCTGAGCTATGTTGCCCCGGAATAAGAAGTAGGCCTACTGTTTTTTAAACAGGCTAGGCAGCAGTAAATACTCAAAGATGTGTAAACATGAAATTGTGCAGAATTATTGTTTTGTTGTAATTGTAACTGTTGGTATATATTATACAATGTCACATGTAACTGTTTAAAAACATCATTTGAAATACCCTTGTAATTAATGTAATAAAAATTCATAGTGTATACAGTTAAATAATGCCTTTTTATTGTGCAGAGAAATATTTAATATTTAAGTAATATACTGTATTTTGCTTAAAGAACTGTAATTTTCAGGTTCTGGTTATTAGTGCTTTCATGTGTCAGCAATATTGTACACAGTCACTGCAATGTTCCAAGAAATACTATGCTCAGTCTTAGCACTTTGTTAAGCCTGTGTCCTTCTCTGTGTGCTGCAGGCTGACATCAGGCCACAGACAGATGGCTGCAATGGGCTGAGATACAACCTAACCTCTGATATCATTGAATCCATCTTCAGAACATATCCTGCAGGTGAGGTGAGGTAGAGCACCTATCATGGGAACTCAATGGAAAGATACCACTGAGGGGAGCCACACCTAAAATTCATGTTTTTTTTCATGCCTTTCATGTTTTCTAACGGTCCCAGTAGCCTCGAAATTAAGCATTGTGCTCAAAGATTATATCTAACCTGGACAGCTGTTCTGCCTCTGCAACTTAATCTCCTAGTGGATCAAGTTAATCTGCCAATGTGTTTTAGTGCCAAATTTTGTTTTATATTTGAGACATGAACACAGTGGTCAAACTAGGGTACATTGGCAGTTCTAATTTGGTACATTGGCTACTCTTAACAGTCTGCATAATCTTACATAGTCTACATAAATAACTTTATGCAAACATGTGGATCCGCATGATCAACGCAGTCTAGAACAAGATTTATGTAATTAATGAATTAACAAAAAAATGTTGCGTTTATCTATGAAGAGAGATTAGTCTCAGTATTATTCACAAATGCGTGTATCATGATTCATAAATAAAAGACATGTCACAAACGTGTTTAATATCCACGCGCAAATATCTTTCAATTGTAAAAATCTAAATTATGCATTGCTGTAAATCACAACATATTCACGTATTTCACTACAAATCTACTGTTTTGACTCAAGAAACTCACTGTTGCATCATTTTCAAGTGGGAATTACAAGCTTTCTGTTCGTACAGTGGCCTAAAATATCTAGGGTTCCAGAAACATATCCAAAATCTCTCAAAATGAATAAAATGCTTTCTGTCCATTATAAAGCATATAAATGAGTCCCTTATGAAGGTTTCAGATGAATCATTGATAAGCATTTATATCAGATTTAAAAATAATGCAAAAATATTGTCACACAATGCGGTACAGTACCAAAATGTGTAGTAATGAACTCTTGTATGTATTTCTATACCCTGTACTCTTGTATGTTTTCTTGTATGGGGATGGGATGACATGAAAACAATTTTCAACTTTCCACCACGTTTTGGCAATGTTCCAACTCTCACGTCATTACTGCTGCACGCATCACAAAAACTACAAAATTACCAACGAATGCTTACATTAGTGTGAGATCCTCATTATAAAATACCACTAACCTATTTAAAGACACTCAATTTCACAAATTACGTATAAAACCAAAATATTTTGAGCAGTAATACATAGCAATGATAATCTTATCTGTGTTCAGTAGATAGAGACAGAGACAGTAAATCAATGATACAGTTCTACCCGCTTCTGTCTTACTCCAGAAAACGAGGTCAGCTAGGTCTATCAGCAAACATATGGGTTAGCTATGCTCAGAAGTCCTCAATAATAATAGTGTTTTCCAAGAAATTATGAAAAATCATTCACATTTGTCAGGTGCAGTGTCTGTTACTGCTACCACAAGGTAAATGCATAAGTGAATGCGATGATGAGAAAACGTTCGGTTATGCTGAGATATAAAACGCTATTCCAAAAGCAAAATTAGACATGTACATGTTATACATCGTTAGAAAGCTTATACTGTCACCTACTGAATAAATGAATTGTCAACCAAGCCAGACTGCTACGCACAGCTATTTTGGAAAGTACCCAGGCGTCACAAATGCGTGTATTTCACAAACGGATTGTCCAAGACAATACATGACCGCTCGGTCTCAAAAGGGACATCTCTACATGTAAAACCAATGGCAAAGTTGTATATTTATTCAATATTTTGTCCCAGATATTGGCTGTAGAATGACTTGAACAGGACAGTTTTCAAAGATTATTTTGTTATTCAGTGTGCAGCATTTTCACTGCTGTATTGGCATGTCTTAGGGCTATTGTCGGGTTTATCTGGTTGCTATGACGGAATACGATTTTTGAGTGGTGAAAGAATATTCTTATGAATGCCCAGATAGACAATATTGTCCATTATGTCATAGGTGGGGGGTGTAGTTGCTGATGATACTGCAGGGAGGGGGTGCTTGTTAAATGGATGAGCAGAGCGACAATGATGGTGCTCTGAAACTCCGTTTTCGGCATAGTTGTCGATTATTGTCTACTTATGAAACTAAAACAAAGCGTTTCTGTTTTTAACTCATACTTTGGTTGCAGTAGCACTGAATGTCTGAGGTCAGCAATCTCGGCATGCAAGCGTGCCGACCCCTAGGGGCTTTGCACTAAAAGGTTAAAGTAACAATCTCAAAGATCTCCGTTTCGTTGTCTTTGGCAGCACCTATGGCGATAAGCAGTAATTGCAGGTGTGTTTTTCCCACGGCGCGCAGGAACTGCCGCTGTGGGCTATGCATGGCAAATTGTGGTCACTCACTCACTCATGGACGACCTTTGAGGGACGTTTTGTGGGACGCATGCGCAGGTGGTGCCAGCTACAATGTGTCTGCGGAAGTGAGTTGCGCCGTGGGTCTGGTCTGTTACGTGCTTGTTGGACCTCACTTCCCAAAGATCCAAACAGTGTCGCCTGTGTGACGTCAGTCAGTTGGCACCTGGGCCACGCCTCCATAACAATTTGAGGTCACCAGTACACATGAAAGCGAAAAGGGAATGATGTCTTCTGAGACGGTAACTATAACACTTACTATATACTGAATAAAAAATGGCTGTTATAAAAGAAACGTTATGTACATACTCATTCATTGTCTAACTTTAGGCTAACTTATTCCGATCAATACAATATATTGATGAACTTGATGGCAATGTAAATAACGGTAACGTTTAATTGGCTACATTGCAATGTTACAAGGTAGCGTTGAATTCGAGAGATGTTTTGCGAGGTCGGTACTGGTCGATGCTTTACACACAGCAGCAGATTCCTCTGTTCTTGCTCACAAAGGAGACCTGGTTCCCCGAAAGGCTTGTAAAGCACAAGTCTTCCACCACAGAAGAAGGCAGCCCAGATATTTGTGTGTGGATCAGTAGCTCTTGTATGGGTCGGGCTGCACAAAATAGGTGTGATGTATTTGTGCAAAAGGGAAAATATATTCACAAATGTATGCATTTTACAAATCAGTGCATATTCTTTTACATGGCAATTGCCAAGAAACAAATTGAGCGATATTTGTGGATTGTGAAACACATTTTTGACTACTCGCTTACTTACTGGATCATGATACATGCATTTGCCAATAATATTGAGACTAATCTCTCTCCATGCTTATTTAAAGATCTTTAAACTGTTGGGCATGTATTCAAGGGAAGAATTTTGTAACCCCTGGCAACATACATTATCCTCAAAAGAAATCTTCACTAGTTGAATTCTGGCAAACTGGACACTTGTCAATGAAGTAGACTGATGTCTATTTTATTTTAAGGTGACCATTTGTTCAGAGGCTGTCTTCATTTCACCTATGCAAATTGTCCATGCAGTTATGGTGCGCTGCACTAGTGTTTATTATTAATGCAGTACCTGCCAGGTTTAAATGTTTTTTAAAGACAGCTGTGAAAGCAGGCTTCCCTTAGTGAAATGCAGTGTATGGTTCTGCCCTCTGGCGTATATAGAGCTCTAAAAGCATCTTTCATAATAATAGTATTTTCATCCTGATGTTTCTTTCCAGTGAAACAGAAATATGCTGAAAATGTGCCTCACAACTTGACTGAGAAAGAGTTTTGGACCCGGTTCTTTCAGTCTCATTACTTCCACCGAGACCGGATCAGCACCGGGCTGCAGGACCTCTTCTCCGAGTGTGCCAAGCAAGATGAGAAAGGTATTGTTCCGGCTGACTGTGGTTTTAACCGACTGCCGACTGAGGGGGCGTCAGCAACGCACAACTTGTTCTCTTGCACACATACTCTTAAAATGCTTATTTTCTTTCTGCCTACAGCTTTTAAGCTAGACATGCCATTCCAACTTTATAATATTCACCATGGCTCAGTAGTGCGCTTTCCATGAAATATTACAGCACCACATTTTGGTGCTGTAATAGGTGTTTTAACCCTGTTTGACCCAGAGTCATTAATTTTGGTACGTAGGTCCCTCTCCTCATGAAAAACAAGTTTACTTCAAGAAGTCAAGCTCGGTCTACTCAGATTTTCTGCCTTTTTTAATTTTGTGAAAAACACAAAAACAACTGCTGCTGCAGAAAGACTTTCCGGATATGCACAAAACTTGGTATGCTTCACATGTGGATCTACATTCTCTACATGCAATATTATTAGCAGAATTTATAATGGCTGTTATGGTGACACATGGCGCTGGCAATAATATGGCAATATTTTGTGTAATAACGTTACGTTTTTAGACTGAGGCTTATGGTTTGTGCCATTGTAAAACAGAAAGTCACTGCTTTATTTTGAATGGTCTGCCATTTTTGTAGACTGATCAGTGGCAAGATATTAAACATTAAAGTTAGGTGCTTTTTTATGGATGTTTGGAAGTTGTTAAAAAAAAAAAAGGTGCAATTTGATGAATTGTGGCACTATTTGAGTCTACGAAATCCCATTGGCTTGTAATGGTAAGGTTCCCATTTTCATATTGTCAGTAGGCTTATAAGAAATATGGTGATACTCCGTATTGTGTTTCTATATTCTAGTGGAATTACGACAATGTGAAAATAAGTACCATGTGTAACTCAATGGCAGTAGCTTGAATGGCTGTAGCCTTTGTGCTGCTTCCTTTAGTTAGTTAAAGTATGATCAAATGCAAACATTGACTCAGACCTGGGCCCAGTTGTTCAATAAGTTTAATCTGGATCAGAATGATCCGGATTTGGAAATCCCATGTTTTGCTATCCAGGATCAGGTAATCCATCTGACATTTGTGCTGGTTTTACAAAGCAACATTGGATTGGATCCCCCTGATCCAGATAGAAACTTTTCAAGATTACCAAATCCGGATTACCAGTGCTCTAAATGGCACTACATATCACACTGTAGGATACTAGCTATGTAAAGAACAACAGATAGAATAGCCAGCGTGGGGTCACTAAGTGTTTTTATTTGAAGAGACAGAAAACAGCACAATAAAACAATACAAACATCCCCTTCCATTTTCAATTTCTTTTGAACAGTCAGACCCCTCATCTGACCCACAACAAATAAATCAAAACAAACAAATATACATTAATCACAAATACATTGTGGATATTTTGAACACATGTTTTAAATCATAAAAAGGCTAAATGTCCAATAGTTAACAAAATAAAGAACGTTCTGAGTTCTTCTTCATTTCCAAAGGATGACCAGATTGCCCAGACCAAGCGAAAGTTTTTTCTTTTGGGCAACATGCCCAATACTATTGGGGTTATCGACTGCACTCATGTGCATAAACAAGCACCTCATGAGAGGGAGTGGGAGTACGTCAACCGAAAGGGGAGGCACAGCATCAACATCGAACTTGTCGGCTACGCTGACCTCATCACAAACTGCCTTGTGAAGTGGCCTGGGTCTGTCCATGATGTGCGTATCTTGAGGGACAGAACTCTATACAGAGAGCTCCAAACCAACCGACCGGATGCTATAATATTAGGATACAGTGCCTATCAACTCCTACCATGGCTGGTGACCCCTTTTCTTGCAGCAAACACACCTGAGCAGGCTCAACTCAACACTGCTCATTGCAAAACAAGATGTGCAATTGAGTGTATAAATGGAGCTCTGAAGAGGCGCTTTGCATGCCTTAACTACTTTCAAGTGGAACCACAGGGAGCGTGCAACACAATACTTGCCTGTATTGTCCTGCCCATCATCGCTACCAGGTGCAATGTCCCTCTCTGTGATGACATTTATGATGCACCTGAACCTGTTGAAGACCCAGACCAACCTCCGGCGTTCTGTCAGAATGAGGGACTGACTGAACGTGCGATAAGGGATGCAACTGTTAGAAACTACTTCTGACTGGTTCATCTCTGATGACTGTGTAATTGTAATTAATATACAGTGATAAATGACAGTTAAAATTAAATAAATTATTTTTTTTGATATTGACAGCTGTTTTGGGGATTATTTTATGGGGACAAAATCCTTTTTTTTATTTTTTTTATTTTTTTAACTTTACTGTACTGAAAGGCTTAATAGGTAGCCTAATGTCTACTTTATCTACTTTATCACTGTAACAGTTAAACAAATTGTGCAAAATATTAATAAATGTATATATACTACATGATACAAATGTATTATTTGACCAATTTTAAAGTTTTATTACATTTTGTTCCTTAAAAATACACCTTGAATCCACCCCTCTGCTGGGATCAGGATAATCCAGATTTTTTGGGTCAAAGGTATCCCAATCCTACTAAAAAGTTTTGAACACATACTGAAGGTTTGATCCAGATCAAAACCAAGACTGGATTACGTGATCTAATCTGATTTCAGAATCCTTTTTTTCTTTTGAACAAGCCATTTTCAAGATTTGATCCAGTCCGATAGCCAAACTCCGATCAGATTACTTCTGAACAACTGGGCCCAGGAGTTTAAGTTAAATCAGCCTTTTTCAAAAAAATTAACAAAATCCCCTGAAATAACAATGACTTTTGTTGAGCAGGGAAAATTCTCATCTTAGAATAACCAGGCACAATGAGGAATATCCTTAAAAGAGATTGGATTTATTTCTGCAGAAAGATTTTTGCACTTACGCAGAGGATGGACAAGCTCAAACTGAAGAAAAAAGGGGCAGTCCCTTCTTTTTATATGCAAAAGTGTTTTTACCAAAAATATACCTAATTCTGTATCTGGTTGGTGCATGATTAATACATAAGCATATAGTAAGATAAAGTAAATGATTGACTGTGTCTAATAGCATGAATACTGAATAACCACACAGTGAACTTTTAGTCTTCAATGTTGCATAAATGTTTCAAGCTTTAAATCAGGTCAGGTTTGGTCTTTATCAGTTTCTTTCAGAGTCCTGAGCAGCATGGCGTCCTAGCAGGTTCCTTCTTGGTAGGATCGCAGTGGGGAGGATAATGAGGGTTTTTGTCCTTGCGGGGTTCGGTTCCTGGAGACGGAGAGGCCCTGCTGCAAAGCCTAGGAATTTTGTGTTACATTTACTTCTACTTCATGCTAGAGACAATCATTTTAAAATGAGCTTCAATAAATAAAAATCCTAAATGAATGGAATAATATATAATGGATGAATATTTCATAAACAGCTAAACAATTAAGAAACATGAACATATAAATAACAGCATTATATCAAATCAAATAACGTTACACTCTCAAATTAGAATTCTTCTCCAGGCTAAACATGGAACTACTTTGATGCTTTGAACCTGTCTGGTTTTAGGAGATTTAGGAGGTTACAGAATGGAGTGTCAATGTTTCCCGCAGTTCAGAGCCCTCCCTCCAATGGTGTACTCATAGCATAAATAGGCCTACACAATTACTTCCTCGCAACTTTCACCATCAGGGGATTGCATGGCTTGTTACTTCAGTACAAAATGAGAGGATACTGTTCTCCATCAATTATCAAGGATCAAATTGCACATCAAATAATTGGCACTGTTAATACACTAAATAGCCAATAGACAAATAATGATAACCAAATACAGTTGAGGCCAAAAGTTTAAATACACCTTGGCTAATGACATTCAAACTCAATTTTTTCACAACTCTACACATCAATTAGGGTATCAACTTTATCTTCATAAGAGGTAATTTCAAAATAATATCTAAGACCGATTTATTTCAGCTTTTATGCAGTGGCGTCGCTAGGGGTGGGCTTCCGGGCTGAAGCCCCGGAATTTTTTCATCCAGCCTTGGACCTTTTGACACACAAAAAAATTTTTTTGACACCCAACAAAAAAGAGATACAGCACCAAATATCTTTCCATTTAATGGAGCCCTAACGTAAAAAATCACCCCTTAAAATCGAGCAGTAAGTAACTGAACCGACTAGTAGGCGCAGTAGGTTGCAATCAGACTTTTCGCCAGTCAGCAGCTCAGCCGGAGAGTGCAGAGCAGCTAGCTTCAGGTTTGTGCAGGGCAGCACAGTGTTGATGATACTGGCTATACATGCAGCTAATTGTGATTAACTAAAATTAGGCTATTAGCAAGCTCAAATCAGATTTAGAAGTGTAACGTCAGCAAAATAATTATTTGTGACGCCAGCTCAGTAACATTAGTACAGCCAATGTTAGCTAACAACGTTAGCTAGCTAACTGGCTGGCTAAGCCAGCTAACGTTGTTAGCTGTGTATTCTTTTTAGCTTGCCTGCCCAGTGCCTTGCCAGTTTACATGCTAGTATGAAAGATTTTTTAAAAAGCCATTACATATCATCACTCACAGCTGCATAGAATAAGCAGCTAGGTGGTTAGCTAGCTATTTATGGCCAGTATTTTGTTTATTAATTTAGTTACAGTATATCTTATACATATTCTGGTAACTAAGTGTTTGTATCAAGTGGCCAAAACCAGACTTTGTTTTTGAAGCTCATTTCCTGGTCTTGTTCCTGGTTTCTCACTAGCGCCACTGCGGTTGGCTCCAGTATAGGTGTTTTCATATCCGGTTTCCATGAAAGTCCACGGTACAAATGCGGTCGAAATACAAAGTCAATAATTTTTTCTCACAAGAACAAATAGGCACAATATGTGTATTTTATTCGTCTTATGACTGTCCGTGGGTCTATTTCATGATTTATTGTGTCATTTGGGCACTGTTATAATATTTGTTGTGGACCAATGAGATGCAGTTTGGGTCACTTCCTGATTACTGCTATGGTCATTGGGGTGGGAGGTGGCGCCTCTTGGCCTTGACATTGCGAGTCTGACTCATCGTTCACGGTCCACCTGTGCGAAGTCAGAAAATGCAGGCATCCCATTTTGTAGTGATTTCATTATGGCGTGTGCTATTTACAGCTGCACTAGACGACCATAAAATAATCCTCCTCTGAAGTTTTTCGGTAGCCAAGTCATTTTTACTATTTCCTTTAGCCTACTTAACCAAATAATTTGTTGGCAGAAAGCGAAATCAGCTTGCTATATTTGGTAGTCCAGTAGCCTATGCTAAAACAGTTCGCAACTTCTACCAAGCCATTTGACTAGCTAGCTAACCCTAACCGGCAAATATTCAATCTGTCAAACGTGTTTGACGGCTTGTCAGTCGTGTATATTCCGTAAATGTCTGCCTGGACCATGCTTCACGGATGTGACAAAGCTACTGTAATCCCGATTTTGGGATAAACACTGCAAAATTTTCAGTTTCACGAAGCGAATTAAGAGTCTTAAGGTTTATTTGCTGGATAACATACAACACACGATGAAATCACACACACAGAATTTAATGAAATTAACCATCATTGTAAGACTGGCATTTAGAAAGGAACATATTTTTAGCATTTAAGAGACCGGCAAGAGCATTTAAGCCAGTGGTTCTCAGAATCGGTCCTTGCATACATTAGCTTTTCTCCATTGGTTTTGATGATCTACAAGAAAATAATAATATAATAATAATAATTAGAAATTCAATGTAGGCTACATTATTTTTGTCTTCATGCACCAGGTGGAAAACTTGCTCTACAAAGTGCGTTGTCATATTTACACGCCTGCAGATCCGTCATTAAAATACTTGGTAAATTTGTTAATCACTGCTGACGGCGTTGATTTTTATTCGTTTAAAAGTGACTTGCGAACGATCGGTCAGCGTCACCCAGCAAGTGAACACCACAAACGGCGATGGAGTAGCAGTTACTGGCTCATTAACTGACTGTGGCGAAAACCTATGGTGATAACTTGCTCGGTTAACAGCAGGTCTACCAGACAGTTATATGAAAATTAGCCTAGTCAAAAATCACCAGTACACATCTCTGATTGACCATCATGTAACAAACTTATGCCCTAATTGGACAAACTGACAGAGAAATATATATTTACATTCAGACTGTTTTAACATAAGTATCTTTTCCTTATTTAGTATGGTTTTTTTTGTAAACATACCCCAAGTAACAAAACAATCTAAAACTAATATCACACAATACCAATATGAAATTGCAAGCGAGAAATCAATAAGTGTATTGTCTTCACACACATCAAACACACATCTCTATAGGCTGTATGCATATAGCCTCCAGTCTTTTGGAAATAATCTTGTAAGAGCCAGGTTTTTCTTTTATATGTCCACATAAACAAAAATCATAGATTGTAAAAATAAGGAAACCATGTCCATTTTCCTACCAGTCCCCTTTCTTGGCGTAGGCCTGTTTGGAAGTTTCCCACAATCACAAACTTGCAGCAATTCAATAATCCAAGGGAAAAAGAAAAAATATGAACAAAAAAAGATTCCCAAAAATTTGAAAGTTCCAATGAATAATAATAATAAAAAAAGAACCCCAATCCGTATTGGCTCCAAATTATCTCCTTTTCAATATTCTTTGAGAGCTGACATTTGAGGCCTGGTACAAACACCCTCAAAAAAACACAACAGCCATTTTCCATTGCTCTTTTTAGACCTTTTTTTTTTTTTTTTTTAAATGGAAGCCTGGGGCGGGGCATAGTCTGCTCAGCCACGCCCTTCCTAACATTATTAAAGGCACAGGCAGCCAAAACCTTTGTAGTCATACCCATTTACTAATGTAGCATATTTTGGCTTACTAAAAGAAATAAGCTTAGATAGTGTGTTTGCCTAAGGCAACCACACTATTATTATCCCACATATTATTAGTGTGGTTGCCTTAGGCAATCACACTACTATTATCCCACATATTATTATTATTATTAGTGTGGTTGCCTTAGGCAATCACACTACTATTATCTCACATATTTATTAGTGTGGTTGCCTTAAGGCAACCACACTACTATTATCGCGCACATTATTTTTCTTTCTTTCCACCCATTTTTTGGACCGCTACTCCTCCCAGAGTTTTCGCACCACATACACGTGCCATGTGTCAAATTGACCGGCTTCTTTGGGAATCGATTGCTATTACTTTGTGGAAAGTTTCGCTGCACGGTTTTTGAGAAATATGACTTTTTATGCCTAATTTTTTCCCATAGAGATGAATGGAGAACGTGACGTCATACATATGCGAACGGTGAAGTTACAGCATTGGTCGGCTTAGCATCTACAGGAAATGTAGAATCCAGATGCGGTGCATATCTCTCTCGTCGTAATTACAGAAAACACACATTCGTAAACCTCAAATGCTTTATACCACAATTTAGATAAGACCTTGACGAAGACGTACATGCACGGATTGTGTTGTTCAAACGAGGTTTCCTGGCGACTTACCCACCAGAAAGGATATAGCTGAATGTGGAAGTGAACGTGATAAAACGGTATTCCAAATGAAAAATTACTAATGAAAACGCTGTCAGCTAGGTATATCAACAAACATATGGCTTAGGCATACCCAGAAGTCCTCAATTTCGGTTGACCTAAAAAAACGATATTCCAAAACTAAAAATAGACGTGCTGTTATACCTGGTTAGAAAGCTTATGCTCTCACCTACTGAATAAACAAATTCTCAAACAAGCCAGACGGTACTAAAAAGGGCAACAACGCCGTCAACAACACGTGTGCAGCAGCTTCTGGTCCGGTCTTACTCCAGAAAAAGACGTCAGCTTGCAATACCACGCATGTTGCTTTGGGTGTTCTCTAACTTTGTAGTACAAACTGGCTTCATCTACACATCATCGATCTAATAGGTGACAGAATAAGCTTTCTAACTATGTATAATATGTCAAATTTTACTTTTGTAATACCGTTTTATATTCCAGCAAGTTGGAAACTTTGGTCTCTTTATAACTGCATTCAGCCAGTGAAAGCAACACTTTCTCACCCCAACGCGTTTGCTACAGTACACAACTCCGCTTGCTTGTTGATGCACCCCTCGTTATAAGAGAAGTTACTAGTACTGGCTACCAGCCGATGCTTATTCACAGAAGCTGTATGAAACTATTTTAACACACATTTCTCGCCTCATTTTCTTTCTTAGAAATTTGGGTCGGCTAACACGTAATAGGCTATCCTCTGTCTATGAGTTGGTATCTAAGGTAACAGATTAAACTCTGAATTGCAGCCCAGTTAAATGTTTTTAGTTGAATGGTAAAAATGAGCTGAACTTAACGTAAAACCATAAATCAATCAAATTAATCTCCCTAGACCTGTCTTGCTTTTTACAATGGTGCGGTCGCGCAGTGTAGATATAGGGTTTTTCCAAGACCCTCTGAACTGGCCAGCTAGCTTTGTGATTCGCCGTCACTCGTCACAGCATACCGTGAGTAAAACACTGATCTCAAGTATTGATGAAGGGTTAATTTAGCTCTGAATACGTGTGTTGCAAATGAACTTGTTGCCGTGATGTTATATCATGTATACCATACTATGTCTCTGCTTATGCTACAGAAACTGTTCACTCCGTTCAGCACAAAGTCGACTTTGCGTTGGCGGCAACCACACTTCACAATTTCTGCAGGAATTGTCTAGTTGCACATATTATTATTCTTTCTTTCCACCAATTTTTTGGACCGCTACTCCTCCCAGAGTTTTCGCACCAAGTACACGTGCAATATGTCAAATCGAGCGGCTTCATCGGGAATGGTGTGCTATTACTTTGTGGAAAGATTGGTTGCACAGTTTTTGAAAAATTTGAATTTTTGTGGGCAATTTTTCCCCATAGGGAATGAATGGCAGAATGTTCAGCCTTGTGATGTCACAATGCTCTGTCTTCTCACCCTTGTGATGTCACAATGCTCTGTCTTCTAGCAGCAGTACTCTGGTCTCTCTCTAGGTTTGAACATTCTGCCATTCATCTCTATGGGGAAAAATTGCCCACAAATTGTGCGATGCCGCATCGGACATGGTAGAGAGTCCTTTGAGTATTGGTGTAGATCAGCCTCGCCCCCCTTCCTGATTGGCCGATGTTTGATATTTCATAACCTTTGAACCGTTTGTCATAGAGAACTATGAGTCGCGTCATTGGACTCAGTAAAGATCTAGCAACACCCTAGCAACCACCTAGAACACCCTAGCAACCACCTAGAACACCCTAGCAACTGCCTAGAACTCCATAGCAACCATCTAGCAACACCCTAACAACCGCCTAGAACTCCATAGCAACCACCTAGTAACACCCTTGCAACAACCTAGAACTCGATAGCAACTACCTAGCAACACCGTAGCAACCACCAGGAACACCCTAGCAACTGCCTAGAACTCCATAGCAACAACCTAGCAACACTCCATAGCAACAACCTAGCAACACTCCATAGCAACAACCTAGCAACACGCTAGCAACCACCTAAAACACCCTAGCAACCGCCGACAACTCCATAGCAACCACCTAGCTACAGCATAGCAACCGCCTAGAACACCCTAGCAACCACCTAAAACTCCATAGCAACGATCTAGCAACACCCTAACAACTGCGTAGAACTCCATATGAATGACCTAGCAACACCCTAGCAACCACCTAAAACACCATAGCAACCACCTAGCAACAGCTTAGAAACTGCCTATAACTCCATAGCAACCACCTAGCAAGACCCTAGCAACCGCGTAGAACTCCATAGCAACCACCTAGCACCAACCTAGCAATTGCCTAGAACCTCATTGCAACCACCTAGCAACACCCTACCAACCACCTAGAACTCCATATCTACCACCTAGCAACACCCTAGCAACCACCTAGAACACAGTACCAACCACATAGCAACATCCCAGCAACCACCTAACAGCCTAGCAACCGCCTAGTAACAACCTAGCAACTACCTAAATTCCCATAGCAACCACCTAGCAACACCCTAGCAACCACCTAGAACTCCATAGCAACCACCTAGCAACAACCTAGATTCCCATAGCAACACCCTAGCAACCACCTAGAACTCCATAGCAACTACCTAGCAACACCCTAGCAACCGCCTGGAACTCCATAGCAACTACCTAGCAACACCCTAGCAACCGCTTAGATCTCTATAGCAGCCATCTAGCAAATGCTTAGAACTCCATAGCAACCATCTAGCAACACCCTAGCAACCACCTAGAACACTCCATAGCCATGACCTAGAAACACCCTAGACACCACCCAAAACACACCCTACCAACTGCCTTAGAACAGTAAACCAACTACTTAGCACGGTTCACTCTGTTCACCACAAAGTCGACTTTGCATTAGCGGCAACCACACTTCACAATTTCTGCAGGAATTGTCTAGTTTATTGTTACAATTATACAATTATGCACAATTAGCTTCATTTTCTGTTGCATGCATACTATGTATGGAATGCATGTTACAATCAGTGTAGTCGATGTTCTTCCCCTGTGGTTAATATTTCTAATGCATGAGCTAACCACGGATAGCCTACCTAGCTCACTGGCAAGCTATGCTAGCTAAGCATATTCGTTTTGCTGAGAAACATAAATTGAAGATAACTTAACATAATTCTATTATTTATGTCATACATATAACGTGATTACATGACACAGTACAGTCACGGATGGAAATTAAACTCCGTAAACATTTGATAACATATTTTAAAACATAACGGCAGACAGGCAGCTAGCCTTGAGTTCCTTCTGCAATCGTTTGTTCAGGTTGATGGGCTTTTCTGCACCGGACTGTCAGTCACATTGTAAAAATCACAGAACTGCTTAACTCTATGGTTTTGGCTCCAAATCGACAACATGGCCGCGCCCGCCATTGAGCCTCAAAACGTGTTTTAGAGACCCAGGGAGAGTCAATGGGTGACGTCACAGTAGCTTTGTCCATATTTTTTACAGTCTCTGGTTTGTATAGCCAGTTATATTGAATCACGTAGCTATTTACTCTGTTGGTCTGTTTCTCTACTGTAACATAACCAGTTACATTAATTATGTAACTACACCTAGCTGTCTTCATTCTGCTTTGCAATATAGCCATATACATACATACATTCATTCAGCATTATATCCCTATGCTGGCCAGATTAGTAATCTACAGTAATGTTTGTATGTGTAATAATATAATAAATGGACCCCAAAAAAATTTACTGTGGGATTCAGGTCAGGGCTTTGTGATGGCCACTCCAATACTTTCACTTTGTTGTCTTTAAGCCTTTTTCTTACAACTTTGGAGGCATGCTTATGATCATTGTCTTGCTGGAAGACCCAGTTGCGACCAATTTTTAACTTTCTAGCTGATGTCTTGAGGTGTTGCTTCAGTTTTTCTAGATAATCATCCTTCCTCGTGATGTCATCTATTTTCTGAAGTTAACCAGTCCCTTTTCCAGCAAAAAACCCCCCACAACTTGATGTTGCCACCCCCATGCTTCACAGTTGGGATGGTGTTCTTCAGATTAATAGCCTCACCCTTTTTCCTCCATACATAGCACTGATCATTATGCTCAGTCAGTTCAATTTCTGTTTCATCTGACCAGAGAACACTCCTCCACAAGGCTAGGTCTTCATCCTGGTGATCACCTGCAAACTTCATTTTGGCTATTTTATGCTGGTCTTGGAGTGGTAGAGGCTTCTTCCTTGCGCGACAGCCTTTCAGGCCATGGCGATGTAGGATTCTCTTAATGGTGTATGTAGATACTTTGGTACCTGATGCCTCAAACTCCTTCAACAGTTCCTTTGTTATTGTCTGGGGGTTCAGTTGAACCTTTTGGACCAAAGTTAGTTAATTTGTGCCTCCTTCCTGAATGATGCAGTGTCTGTGGTCCCAAGATTTTTATATTTGCATATTTGTTTGTACAAATGCTCATAGGTGCCAGTTGACTCTGAATTAACTCCTAATTTTGACAATTGGCCAATCGGAAGCTTCTAAAAAATCATTACATCAATTTCTGGAATTTTCCAGACTGTTTAAAGAGACAGTCAGCTTGGTATATGTAAACTTTTGACCCACTGGAATTCTGATATAGTGAATTAAAGCTTAAATAAATCTGTCTCTAATTGATTGTTTTAAAATGACCTCTGATGTGAAGAAAGTAGATGCCCTAATTGACATGCCAAAAGAAATGTATTGTAACATGAAATTTGTTGTGAAAAACCGAGTTTGGATATCTTTACCCTAGGTATATGTAAACTCTGTTTGGCCTCAACTCTACCAAATAACCATTTATCCACAGCAGATGGATATGTAGTTATTTGTCAACAAAGTTATTGTTCCAAATGTGGCTGACCCTAAAACAACTAAGATATCGTTATTCTGTTTTTATTTTTACTTGCGTTGTGTAAATAACTCCTCTTTGGAGTTAAGGTACAAGCTAAGCTAGTGCCTTCAATCTGCAGCCTTTGGTAGCTATGTCTTGGATTTTATCTTCATCGGAGGCAAATAATTTAGTCAGGTCAGAGTAAATCAGCAATACAACTTTTATTTGGTCAAATATGGGATACTGTTCAAGCACTCCTCACAGAATTTGAGTAGATTACAAGTTCTGCCTCTTATATCTTTCTGGCCCCACGATGGTGGAATGACCTCCCTGTGGAGGTCAGAACAGCTGAGACTGTGACCCATTTCAAACGACGACTGAAGACCCACCTCTTCAGGCTGCACCTCTCCCCATCCCTTCCCCCCCTGTAAATGACTAAACTTAGGGTTGTAACTAGGCAGCTGTTTAATAGGTGACTTAGTTGATGCGCCAGTCTTAACGACTACTTGTATTTTTATTTATTTTTATTTTTCCATAGATTGCGTTGTTGCCGTTCTCGTTGTTAGTGTTAATCAGTTTAACCACCAGGGTCCAGGTTGAACTATGCGGTTGTTCCCTGTACTTGGACCGGTACTTCTCTCTAGGGGTTTCGTCATACTTGTTCCTGGTTATGGTTATACACTTTGTTGTACGTCGCTCTGGATAAGAGCGTCTGCCAAATGCCTGTAATGTAATGTAATGTAATGTAAAGCTTTTAGGCGGCCTTGTTCTAATCAGACAAGGTGATTCGCATAGCATGACACACTCCCCCGCCTGTACCCACTTTCTGGTTTCCTGTGAATCTTTTTGCTTCACCCTAGGAACCTTAATGAAACGCCTAGTTTTCTGTCGCCTCACGGCGGGGAAGAGTGTTCCTTCTTAATCAAACTTCTTACTCTCCCTTTGCATACTATCTTGTTTTGTACAGCTTGTCTTCAGTTGACATTATACAGAGTAAATGCAGTTTTCAATTGAGAAACACAGGCTATTGATTAGGACAAGACATTTTGCAAGTGATGGTCATTCATACATATGATACATACTGATTATATGCTTATAGCAAATTTTCTTTTAACTGATTTTTTCTTCATTTATAAGGTATATCCCTCAAGTCATGTTTACATATTCGTGACCTTCTCAGATACCTGTGGCAAGCTTCTTGTCTTCCTTTTGTACCAAATATTGTTGCACTTGAAACTTGGCGGTATGCCCAGAACTTCATCTGACTCCCTCAGCTCATCCACATTGTTTCTTTCTCCTCAAAGGTCATTCCTCCCCAGTACATATCCATTTTGCATAATTAGTTACATCATTTTATGCATTAATAAGAAAACTACTTTTCATATAGTTAAACACAATAAGCAAGCTTGTTTTCTATCACAGCTAACACATTTAGCATTCAGCTCGTAAATATTGTCTAATAAAGGGATGTCCGATACGTCAATCATGATCAGCCAGTTGATTGCTGAGGCCATGCTTGAAGGTTGCGTGCCATTTTTTAAAAAATGCGTCATTTAGAATTTTAATTCCGCACTTTTTCATCGCTCTTTCATATGAATTCTCTCATGGGTGCACACATGATTGACATGGAATGTGGCCAATCTGCAACTGTTTTTTGTTACGTTAAGCATGCCCATTCTTGATAATGACACAATTGTGCATTTAAATTCATAATATGGTCATGTAATTGTCCAATATTATGTGAGGGTAACATGATAAATTTAGCAATACATTTTATATGGGGCAAAGCAACCAGGGCGGTGTCACGATAAATCTGGTCCATTTTAGTCAGGGAATGTAATTTTCAATATCTGACAGATAATGGTGTAAATCTACTGGGATTTTGTCAAGATATGATACTGAAATTTTTATCATCTGCTGTTTTCTAGATTGAGCAATTCCAAATCTCTGAAAGCAATATTCTACAGCCTTCTGCTGTTCTCACCATGCATGCTCTGCAACTTAATTTGTTGGGCGTTCCCTGGGGTGGAGAGGGGTGGTGTGGCCATATATATTCTACTTATTTCAGCTATATCAACGGTGCTGTTGTGCCCTGTGTCTTGTTGCTGAGTGAAGAAAGCAGAGGAAGATGTTGAATATCATTTGCCCTTAAAACAAAGAATGGTTGGCTGCAATATGAAAGAAATATGAGTATTGCCCAGTAGAAAAATACACTCATGTTCCCCTGTATTGTCATCATTTCACTCCTGATGATTACAAACAGGGCTTCCTTTCTGAACTGACAGGGACAACTAGGAAAAAGAAACTGAAGTACTATGTGGTACAATCCTGTGTTCCCATGGAGTGCTAGATGATGAGATATTATAACTTAGCTGCTTTTAACACTAGAAGCGCCGTGATGGCTAATTTGACCCAAACTGAGATATTTCCGAGTTTAGGATTTTTAAAAATTTACTAACAATCTACATCATCAGCATTCACTGACTTCCTAGATATTTGTTCGTTACATACCAGCGTTGTAGGAATGTCAAAGTCACGTTTGGAAAATGTTAAAAACACCTTATTTCACCTCCATGTGTGTTATAACAGTGTTAAATTCCGGCCGTCTTCAGACTAACGAGTCAGTTCTCCTTCACCACACCAGGAGGCGCAAGGATTCACTTTTCATCACTGTGGACACGCTGTTGCATTTTTATTTATACAAATATTTTATTGATTTTGTTATTATAAATATTTGTTTGTTTATTTTGAAGAATAAATTATATCATGTTTTATGTGATCTTCAAAAATATTTTTATAGGCTATTGCGTTCATTTTGTGATCATTTGTTTATGCCTATACCTTTCCCTTATGTTCTGAAATCATAGCCCTACATTGTATTTTTACAGTTATTATGCGACTTGAAATTTCTAAATAAGGGTTCAAATAAAATTGATCGATCTTCAAATGCAAAAAAACAAATTTGTTTCTTCAATTTTTTACATTCTCATGCTCGTGCACAATGGCTGCATGCGACATGTTCACGTAGTCTACAACAACAATGCTGCGTAGGATATTGCAAAAACTAAATCTAAGCTAAAGAAACCACTACAATATAACAAGATAAAAATATATTTGAAGCACTGTTTGTTTCAGCTGTTAATTTGTTTATTCATAGAGTGTTACAGTGAAGATTTCTTTTTGTAGGCCAACCTGGACTGTTCTTCCGCTATGGGTTCCCTCGGCAGATTGCCAATGCGTTTTTCCAATAGGGATTTAGTTTTCTTCCAAAAATAAGGCCTCTGGTTAATTTATGCCTAAAACAGTTTAACGTTTTGTTTTACGAGTCCTAGGGGTTCGACCCTCATTCACATTCCCATGCTTGTGCTTAATGGCTGCATGCGACACGTTCACGTAGTCTACAACAACAATGCAGACACACAATGCTACAACAACAATGCATTTCGTTTTCTGTTGAAAATAAAGTCTGTGTTCAACGTAAGTCTAAGTTAGCTTCAGGTTTTTTTTCTAAGAGGTAAATTACACCCATCAATAACTCAACTGTGAATTTAGAGTTATGTGCTTTAAAATAGTCAGTTGCTCACAAATTGCTATAGGCCTATTGAAACTGCAACTTTCGCAGCGTGCATGCGAGCTAGTAAAACAAGAGTGGCTATTGCAAAAATGTGACCATTCTTGTAGTTTCAGTATAGAAACTTAGCCTACTTTTTAAAAACGCATGACAGCTTCGAAATCCACGGTTGATATAGGCTATTAATGGGTGTAATTTATCTCGTAGAACAAAACGTGAAGCTCATTTAGGCTTACGTTCACCACGAACCTTATTTTCGGCAGAACACTAAATCCCCATGGGCAAAATGCATTGGAAATCTGACGAGGGAATGCAATGCCAACTTACTTCTGGACTACAAACTGTAACACTATTGCAAAAACAATAAATAAGAAAGAAACCACTACAATACAGCAGGATAAAATATATTTGAATCATAGCGTAGTTTAGTTTATAGTTAGTCATAGTTTGTTTCTGCTGTTAATTTGTTTATTTATAGAGTGTTTCAGTGAAGACGTCTTTTTGTAGACCAACTTGGACGTTTCTTCTGCCATCTGTTCCCTCCGCAAATTTCCTATGCATTTATCCTAGAGGGATTACGTTTATTTAGTGCACTTGTTATCAGTGGACTTTCTGTGAGTGCTGAAGCATACCTTGCTCGTTGATATATATATTTACCATTTGCCAAATTACAGATGATAGTGAACGTAGGCTACTTTTCAAAATATACTAAAAAATTATAGCTGTATCATATCCTATTTTCTGTGAGGTAAAAATGAAGTTGGCACATTTTGCTCTTGAGGGACCAGAAAGGAGGGGACATTCGTTTCAGGGAGTAAAGGCTGTGGGGGAAAAAAATCATTGTGGAAAAACATCCATCACATCCTGTGAGTGAGTCGCATGCGAGTGGTGACATGATGTCCGGTTAGGCTAGGCTTTGCAGTTGCTATTATGTACAACTCCATACATTTAAAAAAACAAAAAAAAACATAGTATTAACCTTTAGGCTACTTGAGAGAATAAATGTCACTATTACATAGCCTACAATCAAAAACGATTTCTCAAATGTGAAGTGTCTTGTGATGTGTGCGTGTGGTGTAGGCTATGCTGTTATTCCGTTGAGACTGGATAAAAAGCTAAATGGAAAAAAAAAAACTAAAAATGTAGAAGAAAGTATAAGCAAGAGAGAGATTGCTGCGTAACTAAAAGTAATACAAGGCATACTTTGTCGCGTAACGAATTATGGCTAAGCAAATTACTTTTATTATTTTTGAAGTGAGTAACGAGTAATATTACACTTTACTTTATAGTTAATAATAATTATAACAATATTATGTGCCGGACAAATAGAACATTTTATCTCTCCCTGGAGAGATATCAACTATCAACCATTCACACGCCGTGGCATAAGTGAACCTGTGGGACATTCACATGTTAATCTAAGGGTAAGGATAAGACCACTGAACTGTGTGGGACATTCAACGCTCACCCCTCCCCCACCCGAGAACACAGAAAACTTCAGCTGCTTTTAGCGAAGCATGGCACAGCATGGTTATGCTGACCTTAATTTTTCACTTATTTAGAAACAAAAGCACACATTCATTCATGCACTTATAAAGATGAGACGGCATCTTGAGCAAAGTGCTATCGACCAAGCTGGCAATGTCAAATCACATGATGGCAAAGGCAGCTCTAAGCTTACAAACTCCGCGGCATAGAGGCGACCAGCAGCTCTTTAGTCTGTTGGTCGGTTGGTCCACAAAAGTGTCCTCCTGTGGATGCATGCGCGGTCGCAGCTGTTGCAGATTTGGGCTTGTTTTTACTAATGTTTTATATTTACTATTAACATTTAGCCTACTAATGTTTTATATTGATTTTCTTGTTTACTGATTTGATATCAATAAATACATTTGCTTATCCATAGATTGAATGGAAAATTTTAAATATTGTTTTCACAGTTGAAAATGTAGGTTTTGAAAATATAAGTTAGGTCTATTGAGGTGAAGTCTCCAATTGCCTTCACTGGTGTTATGGAGAGGAACAAAATAACGCCCCTCTGCGAAGCTGAACATTCACACCTACTGATAGTTTGGCTCAGAGCCATAGAGAAACTATCAGCTCTGGTTTCGCTAAAGGCAGCTGAAGAATTCTGTATTCTGGTGCTGGGGGAGGGGTGAGGGGCGATTCAATGGATGAGCGTGAACGATCGTGCGTGAATAGCTGGTAGTTTTTTTTTTGAAGCTATTATCATGAGTTTTAGGCCTACTGAGTAGTAAAAAAGTAAATGTCCAAAACAAAGATACAAATGTCACATTTTTACTTGTTTTATTTCTAGTCATAATAGGTCAGGACCTTGTTTCATATTAAAAAATTAGAGCCTTGCACGTTAAGAACTGTGGTAGAAGACTGCTCACGCTGTCTGCGTAGATGCAACAGCATGTGCATAAACCATCGGGATGCGTTTCGTGGGAATATAGGCGTCTGTGTGCTTTACCATGCCCACGCAACCATTGATAGAGTTTATGGAGTTTTTGAAACTAATTGTCCACATAATTACTATTCCAATTTCACCAATACATTTACAGTTACCAATCGGAGAAAAAGGTCGTTGCCACTAATGTTAATAATGTTCGGCACGTGATGAACAATTTTCTTACACTATCATAAGATTGACAGCCCAAGCAAGAGCCATGTCAAATAACCAGGAATAAATTATATTAGCATGTATGACATTATGCATGAAGAATAAACTGTCAATATGTTTTTTGAAAGATTGCCAAAACAGTTTTGACCTCCCTACTATCTGTTTATTGTTAGCTTTTCATGACTTAATCACTTCATACAGACATACTGTTTATTCTAAATACATTTAGATTGTAACAATGTGTTGGCTAGAATGCCGAGCCATAACTAAAACATAACTTACTCTGACAGTCTAAAATCTTTCAAATATTTCATTAGGACAATGGGCTGGCAACCTTTATCAGCTCGTGTCTAATAAGCGCCATCTAGTGAACAATTCAAACATTTCCTGTTTGAAGGCTCGTGTCATATGACCCAGGCCGCGCAGTAAGTTATTCCAATGCCACGAAATGGTCCGGCACTCCTGGTGTTAACTAAGGATTTCATGATTGCCCCATTTAACTTTCATTAACTTGGCTGCTTTTAACTAAGCTGCTTAAATTATCTGATGTTATTATGACAGCATTGTAACGTTAGTTAAAAGCAGTAACGTTGCCTAGCTAGCTATCTTTGTTTCTTTAGGATGTGATGTGAATGTTGGTAGCTATGCATTTACATGTCAAACCACATCCTGAAGAAATAAACATACAAATGACCATTTCTGACAGTCTCTTATTGTCAGTTAAAGTTATTAATAGCCTACTTACCAGTAACAGAATGGCTAATTTACTACAAATGTAGATCTGGCTTGATCCAGAATCCCAGAATTTTCTTGCTTTCCTCTTGTTCAGTGGCCTTAATCCCAACTTTTTGCATGTGAGGACATGAAAATTGAGGTTCCTGGCTTTTATTTCTGCAACCCAACACACAACAATGTTTCGGCATTTTTGTAATCTTGGTATTCCACTGGCTGCTGATACTAACTCCATGGAGTACAAAGAATTAGTCTGATATCTTTGGGCGATGTTATATAACGCTTACTCTTTAATGGACCTTTGTGCCACCTTGGCACTGTGTTTTTATATTCCTGAGAGTAGCACTGATGTTCTCCACTTCTGTATGTCACGCTGGATAAGAGCATCTGCTAAGTGACTTTAATATCATGCAATGTAATGACCGAAAGTGTTTTCAGCAACAACAACAATGTATCTGCTCACTCTGAACATTTTTGACTTACAACTGGTTTTTGTGATATTTTGTATTTCTTAAATATGTTTTGAAATGCTGAAACGTCTCTTTCAAGAATATTTATCATTGACATTCTTCTTTGACTTGTCGGATGGTTCTCTTCTTCATGGAGGGGTTATGCAGTTGGCTGAAATGACTATGGCATGGTGGTTCAAGGTGAAAACACGAGGTCTACTGCATGTCTAAATTCCATGGGTTGTCATGGTAAAATCAAGGTTTCTGGGTGCCGGTCTAAAGTCATTGTTGGTTAAAATGAAATCCACATGTCTGTGCTGCAGGTACAGGGTGATATCAGGGTGTCTTTGCTGCAGGTCTAAAGTTGATGGTGGTTCAAGGAGTGAAGAACCCACTGGTGAACCTGCTGTGTCTGGAGGACAAGTCGCTTGATGAGGTTGTACAGAGACATATTTTGTGATTTCGCTCTTGTATCCATTTGTAGAGTATTTTAATGGGTGCAACCACTGGCACTACAGATCTAAAAACCTTATCTGGAAGTTGTCTTCCATTGCAGGGTTATGGGGTTGCCACAGCATCCTCTGCCTCACTTGGAAACAAGGTCAAGGAGAATAACAATTCTGCCATTATCAAACGCTTCAACCATCATAGTGCCATGGTGCTTGCAGCTGGATTACGTAAACAGTGAGTATGCATGATGTAGAAGTAGAGTCAGAGTTGAGAGGCGGAAAGTGAGATGGTGGTGGACTGACAAAATGTGTATAGACATATGCATAGAAAGAATGCTGTATAACTGTGGGAAGTTGATGTACAAGAGTGAAGAAAAAGATGGAAAAATTGCTAATGAAGCGGAAAGTGCCAGATAAAATGCAATCTGTGTGTAAATGGATTAAATTGTGAGTATTGGATTACGTTGCGTTTGTACTTCAGTTCAGTGACACTGCCAATTTACTTATTTCTGTCTACTTACATTCAGTGACACTACTTGTTTACCATGTTCTGTCTGTGCATCGATTCAGGGAAGCTGTCAGTGACCAGACTAGTGAAACCAGCAGCATGGATGGAAACTCCAGGGACTCTGACTATTTCCAGCCACCCGTCAAGAAGGTATGATATGACAGGGCCCGTATCTAGGATCCTTGTGCTGGAGAAAGGGAAATAAGTAGAGAGAAACTTTCAATTCACTATACTGTACCCACTGATTTCGTTAGTTTGATTTGGAGGCCTGCTGTCTTTTTCTTCCCAGTTGTTTACATTCAAACAAGTCCTGTAAAAGTAGTGTTTGTCCTACAGTTGGCTATTATTTCCTTCTGTTCTGAACATTTGTCGTGTTCCCTGCTAGACTGTAGTAGATTTAGTCTCTCCAGAAATCCTACTTGGCCACATGTATTGCCAGTGTAAACATTTTCAGGTAATAGAATTACTTCATTTTTCCCAGGTCAAGTAGCTGGCATATAAAAACAAGCACGAAACCATGCAGACCCACGGCGCACCTGTACAAAGTGTCATGAGTAAAACTTGGCTAACTATATAGCTAGCTAGCTATGGCATGTCCTCACCTCTGTAACGTCATTTGTTGTCCTCAGTGTGTCCATACATCTGTATCGGTGGTACGCGCGGTAAGTAGGTTAACTAAAGTAGGTGAAACGCTAACATGTTAGGGTTAGCTAAAGTAACGTTAGGCGATAAAGCTGTGCTTAAAAATCTTGTGCCATTCGAAGTGGTGATTTTGGGAGATGCACCTGCGCATGCGTCCTACTAAACGAAGCACCACCTGCGCATGCGTCCCACAGGTCGTCCGTGAGTGAGTGACCACAATTTGCCATGCATAGCCCATGGCGGAAGTTCCTGCGCACCGTGGGAAAAACAGATAAATTACATTAATATAATAAAATTACAGAAATTGCTATTAGAGTCTTAAATTAATTAATTTTATTACAAATTAGGAATGAAAAATTATTTTAAGGAAATTTTTTGTAAGAATGTCGATAAATTATAAGAGATGTCGTTTAAAACAAAATTCTATATGTACTAAGCTAAAGAAAAACATAAAATTAGTGTCCTGTGTCGTTGATAAGGCCAACATATGTAAGCATGAAGCAGTGATGGTTGTAGTGTTTTGAATAACTCTGTTATCTGATTGTTTAGTTGCCTACTGCTCGCCCAGGCAATAGAGGGCATTGGGGTGTTAGAATATGGAAAAGGTGAGAGAGAATGAAAAAAGGGGTGATAAAAGAGGAAAAAATAATGGTTTGCGATGGTGGTCTATGGAGCATGAATTTTAGAGGAAATAAAGTTGATTTAAAATCCACACCATTCTTTTGACGCAAATGATGATCAGACCTCACTTGGCATTCTTTGGCATAACCTCATATATGTCCAGGACATAAACGATGAGCAAACGAGCAATGCTAGTTCATTATGCAGGTGAGAGCGTACAAGATATGTTTGATACGCTAACCAATACTGCTGAAGCAAAAGACTACAATAAAAAGTGAACATTTCCTATGAGATGTACAAACTCAGATAAACGGCACAAAGATTGGGGGAAACATTAGACACATATCACACCAGACTCAGACAACTAGCTACGTCTTGCCAGTTTATCAACATTGATTGCGAAAATAAGACCATGATAATTCAAACATGCAGGTCTACCAAACTTTTGTGCCAAGAACTGCAGAAATTGGACGTGTCACTCACCGATCTCCTAGGTATGGGCAGAGCAATGGAGCTTGCTGAATTTCAAGCATTGTGGTTGGAACAGACAAGACAGCATAAGTCTTGAAACTGCACAGGACAATGTTTTGGCTGTAAACCTGGGGGAAGGTTTTGCTAAGAGAAAATGTTACAGCTGCTCTGGAACTTTTCCTCGTGGTGCAGCCACGTTATGCCCTGCTTGGTGGAAAAATATGTCATTCATGTGGTAAATTGGAACACTTCTCCAAGTGCTCTTGCTCCAAAGACTCACAAGAGGTCGAACAGAGCAGACAGGAAGTGCATTCTGTTAACACCATCACCGTACCCCAGGAAAAAGGTCACAAAGCAACAAGGTTATAAGAAGACTATATTTACACAGTCCATGAACAGAAGACAACTGTCACATGCAAAAACAAAAATCGATAATTCTGTTAAAGTAATGATTGATGCCAGGGAAAGTGTTAACATCATGGATGAACATACTTTTCAAGCCCTACAATCCCAACCCAAATTAAATAAATGTAACATTCACATTTTTTCCTGTGCCTCACCCACACCACTGCCTGTAATTGGAAAATTCAACAAGTCGAAGGCTATGCTCGCTAATGCCGCCTTTTATGTACTGAAAGGGAGCAGAAGTATTTTACTAAACTTCAATAGTGCCTCACAACTGGGTCTGATCCACATCACCAATATTGTCCACTCATCTCTGGGGTTATGTACATTGACCAGTATAAACCCCAACTAACACCACCGACAGTATGGATGACCTCCTTGCTAAATATGCCAACCTCTTTACTGGAATTGGCAAACTGAAAAATTTTCAGGTTAGGTTGCACAGAAAAAAAGATATTACACCTGTCACACAACCTCACAGGAAAGTCCCGTTCTATGTAAAAAAGCACATCAAAACTGAGCTGCAGCAGCTGGAGGAACTGGACATAATTGAAATGGTAGATGGTCTTACACCCTGGGTTTCCCCAATTGTACTAGTCCCAAAGCCAAAAGACCCAAACACAGTGCATCTCTGTGTTAACAGGAGACTCCCAAATAAAGCCACTAAGAGAGAGGTGCACCTACAATGGATGATGTCTTTCCAGCTTTTACTGGGGTTTTTTAACGTAGGCTTGAACAGTGGTTACCTCCTCACGTTATATCACAACCTTCTCAACCCATGTAGGACTACAACGGTACAAAAGACTGAATTTCATCCACTGCAGACATCTTTTTAAATGCTGTACAACAGGCATTAGATGGTATCTCAGTTATCATAATTGTGAGTGATGATATTTTGGTGTTTGGTAAGTTGAGTGTTGAGCATGACCAGACCCTCGGAGACACTTCGCAAAGACCGAGAGAAAAGGGTTTGACCTTGAACCTGCCCTGAATCGAAGGGCAAATGTGCATATGCACAAACTACACTTGACTTCTTTGGGAACACAATCTCAGATGGGGATTCCCTCCACACCCAAAGAAGGTACGAACACTGCATGCTGCTGCAGCTCCGTGCAACATCAGTGAGGTCAGAAGTCTTTTGGGCATGGTAAACTACTGCACCCGTTTTCTTGATGACTTTGCTACAGCAAATCAACCTTTGAGGGAATTAACAAAGAAAAACACAATGGACATTAAATTAACATCAGGAAGCTCTGGATGAGCTGAAAGCTCATTTGTCCAGTGATTCTGCCATGACACATTTTGACCCTGTCAAACTGACTGAACTGGTGGTCTATGCAAGCTGTGTTGGCCTGGGTGCAGTGCTAGCACAGAGAACCTGACCAGGTGAACCTGCCAATGTGGTAAGCTATGCCAGCAGAGTACTGTCTCAGATTGAATAAATACTCGCAAACAGAACGGGATCCTGCCATTTTGTTGGGGTGTGAGCATTTTCACACATTTCTATTGAGCTCCTTTCACCCTTGTAAGCAACCACAAGCCCCTCGAATGGATCTTTAACAACCTAAATCTTTGGATCTTTACATCCAAGCCATCGGCACACATCGAACACATGGCCCTGTGTCTGCAGCCAAACATTTACGTAGTCTGCTACAAATCTGGCAAAGACAACCCTGCCCATTACATGTCACGCCATCCTATGCATGTTTTGCAGTTGTCTCTTTGTATTTTAGGTCAGGCTGAGGAATATGGGAACTTTGTGACTGTCAATGCAGTGCCTGAAGCAATGTCAGAAATTCAGATTGCCACAAAAGCTGACCCTACTCTTAGCAAGGTCATCGGCGTCATCACCACAGGCATATGAGTGTTCTCATTGGAAAACCAGGAGGGGTCAGATGGAGTTGACATTCCTACTTTGTTGTCACTCAGAAAAATCAAATGTGAACTCACTGTTACTGCTAATGGGGATGTAGTGCTACAGGCCTACATTGTTTTTCCTCACTCCCTAGTACACAGAGCCATATCCCTTGTACATGAGGGCCATCAGGGTGTAGTTAAAATGAAAAAGCTCATCAGGGAGGTGGTGTGGTTCCCAGGTATTGACAAAGAGGTGGAGGCCAGGTGATCGCTAGCTGTATCCCATGTCAGGCTGTTGTACCTAGTAATACATTTGTGCATATCTGTACTCCTGTCATCACCCTGGGTGAAGGTGGGTGTTCATTTCTGTGTGCTTTTTCCTTCTGGAGATTCCCATCTGATTGTCAATGTTGAGTATTCTAGATACTAGTAGTAGAGTTCTAAAATCCACTTCTGCAAAAACAACAATACCAATGCTGGACAAAATATGCTGGAGGTCAAAACAGATAATGGCCCACCTTTCCAAAGCTCTGAGTATATGCTGGCTTTGCCAAGTACTTAGGCTTTACTCACTACACTGTGGCTGCAGGCCAGTGCAGAAGCCAAATGTTTTATGCACACCCTTGGAAAGACCATATGCGCAGCTCATGTGGACCATCAACCATAGAAGCAAGCCTTATATGCATTCCATTGCAATTATTGTGCCACCCCTCCACTACTTGACAGGTATGCGCCCTGCTGAGGTTGTCTTTGGCAGGCCCATGCAAATCAAACGTGGGCAGCTTCCAACCATCACTGTACCATGCATGGATGACAAACTGCAACATGCTGATGATGCTGCCAAACAAACTGATATGGTATGCTAGAAATGTCTCACCACTCTATCCAACATGGAAATGGGCAGCATTGCTTTCTGTCTTCAAAAGAAGGAGGGGAAACTATGTCCAGCCTACAGTCCATGACCATACAGAGTGATTGCTGAGAAGGGCTCCATGGTCACCGCTGCCCACAACATGTAATCACCAGGAACTCTTCACACTTCAAGACCCTACCCAAAGACACCGTCTTACCAGGCTGCTTGGAGTAGGGACAGCGAGGAGATAGACATTACAGTACATTACATTACAGGCATTTGGCAGACGCTCTTGTCCAGAGCGACGTACAGCAAAGTGTATAACCATAACCAGGAAGTGTGCTGAAAACCCTAGAGGGAAGTACAGTACCAAGTGCAGGGAACGACCGCGTAGTTTAACTTGGACCCTGTAGGTTAATCTGATCAACACAAACAAATCAACACAAGCAACAAAGCAATCTATGCAAATAATACAAGCAATAATTAAGTAGGCATGAGTGCAATAACTAAGTCAACTAAGATAAACAGCTTACCTAGCTACAACCCTAAGCTAACACAGTTTATTAGGGACTACAGGTAGGGAGGGCAAAACGGAGCTTTAGCAGTTTATGCGTGTGAGCTTGACAATACATTTCTCACAGAAAAGGTAGTTTGTCGCCGTTTTTAGTTAATTACAACGGTGATACAAGTGACTAGAATTAAGTGGTACTGTGCTGTTAGCCTGTATTGATCACCGTACAAGGTTAATGTGAATTAGCTAGCACAATCTGGCAGTACTAACCCATAAAAATGTACTTTGCATGGTACTTGGTCAATCGAACAGTAAATGTGAAAAACATTCGATTATAGTCAGTGGCACCGAAATTTGCTGTCACACCCTCAATAAATGGCTAAAGTCCCAGTAGAAGATTGAATTAAATCTTTTAAAGTTATATATTTTCTGAAACCTTATCGATTCCGCTTGGCCATAGTGAGTGAAACTAGGCGATCTGAGCATACTGTCACTATGTAAATTACGTCAGAAGGATTCAGTCTTGTTGTTTGCTACCTAAACTTCACAGCACACTCCTTTCCATTACCATGCTTGTAACATGAAGTGTCTACTTTCAAAATCCATTTAAACCATTCACAAATGACTTGGGAATTTGAAGTTATAAAGCGGGATGTATCAAGTGTCCAGTGGAAATATTGACCTGGCAATCAGTCTGTGAGAACCAACTGCCATAAATGACCACGTAAAATCAACCAGTAAGAGTTATGATGTCACTGGTTCAGAACCCCATAAATGGTAAACAATCGAATGTTCAGTGAAATCTATCGGTTTTCGGTGCCGTCAGAGTCCCGATCTTATCATTGATGGAATTTTGGGAAAGTGCGAGCTAAAAGGCCACAAAAACAGCCAATATATCACATTAATATTCCCTATATGTACAATCGCTGTTCGCAATACATTAATTTAAGGCTAAACTGATATTTTAATCACAATGCTTGAGTTAATTTCTGGAAATACATTTTTTGATTGTCCTCTCTACTGCAGGGAGGTAGGGAGGGATGGGGAGAGATACAGCCTGAAGAGGTGAGTCTTCAGTCGTTGCTTGAAGGTGGTCAGGGTCTCAGCTATTCTGACCTCCACGGGAAGGTCATTCCACCATCGTGGAGCCAGAACAGACAGGAGACGTGACCGGGAAGCGCATGTGCGAAGAGGAGGAGGTGCCAGGCGTACTGAGGTAGCGGAACGGAGGGGTCTGGCTGGCATGTAGGGTTTGAAGATCTTGTGGAGGTATGCAGGGGCTGATCCCTTGACTGCCTGGTATGATAGGACCAATGTTTTGAATTTGATGCGAGCCATAACAGGCAGCCAGTGGAGGGTAGTGAGCAGGGGAGTGACATGGGAGTGTCTGGGGAGGGTGAAGATTAGACGAGCTGCTTCATTCTGGATGAGTTGCAGGGGTCTGATGGCAGATGCCGGTAGGCCAGCCAGAAGAGAGTTGCAGTAGTTCAGGCGGGATAGTACCATTGCTCGGAACAGGAGCTGGGTTGAGTAGGTGGTGAGAAAGGGGCTGATTGTATAGAAAGAATCTGCGCGCCCGGCTTACCGCTGCGATGTTCTTGGAGAGGGACAGCCTGTTGTCCATCACCACTCTGAGATTCTTGGCACAGGGTGATGACATCACTAAGGTGTCCCCTAGGGAAATGGAAAAATCAAGGAGGGGAGAGGTTAGAGCAGGAATGAAGATTAGCTCTGTCTTACCCGGGCTGAGCTTCAGGTGGTGATTGTCCATCCAGCTCTGGATGTCCCTCAAGCAAGCGGAGATGCGGGCAGGGACCTGTGTGTCCGATGGGGAGAAGGAGAGAAAGAGTTGTGTGTTGTCAGCATAGCAGTGATAAAACAAGCCATGGGCAGAGATTACAGGGCTAAGGGATCTGGTGTATAAGGAGAAGAGAAGGGGACCGAGGACTGAGCCCTGGGGAACTCCCGTGGCAAGGGGATGGGGGGGCGATATTCTACCAGCTCAGACAACCTGGAAGGAGCGGCCGGAGAGGTAGGACTCAATCCAGTCAAGGGCTGTGCCGCAGATCCCTGTTGCTGCCAGGGAGGACAGGAGGATGGAGTGCTCAACAGTGTTGAAAGCAGCTGAGAGATCTAGCAGAATCAGGACAGAGTAGAGGGAGGCTGCTCATGCAGCATGAAGTGACTCACTGACAGAGAGGAGTGCAGTCTCTGTCGAGTGGCCAGGCCTGAAGCCAGACTGGTGGGGGTCGAGCAGGTTATTCTGAGAGAAGAAAGCAGAGAGTTGGTTAGATGCAGCTCGTTCAAGCATTTTGGATAGAAGAGGAAGGAGAGATACTGGCCGGTAGTTCTGGATGATGGAGGGGTCGAGTGTGGGCTTCTTCAGCAGATTATAGAGCAGATGGACTGGATCACATCGATCATGCCCTGGTTCCCCGTGCCCGAGAATACCCTGAACCATATTCCCCAGTATGGTAAACAAACATTTGTTCACATACCTGCACAGATATCCCAGAGATCCCTCAACATACTTGGCTGTCTTTGAATTATAAACGGGCTCAGAGTGATTCTACGCCTACAGCTGTTGTTATTGGGTGAAAGTTTATTAAAAAAATGTTAAAATGTGAGGGAAGGACCATTATACTTTATTCTTTCTTGACTGTCCACACCTCAAAGTTGTTTCATGGTTCTTTGTTGTCTCCCTCTGATCTTATTACACAGTAAAGTCATACTGTCCAGCTTTTTTTTTGTTTTTTGCCTGATGTTATTTAGAGAGCTGAACCAAGCTGTGAAGCTGAAAGGTTTGTTTCCTGTACTAACTGAGAAAAATTCAGTTTTCCTGTTTGCACTGAAAGAACAATCTTGATTGACATTTGGCACGCCATGCAGGCTGTCAGACAGGAATTTGAAACTGCCTGTAGTGAGAAGGCTTAGGGGTCTTGGGGCTGTCAAGGCCCCCATCAGAGTTCGAGGCTGCGCCATGATGAGGGGGCCTGGATGACAAAAAGCCCCCGGAAGTTCTGTTAAATCAGATTAAATGAGATCTGTTAACCCCTTAGCACACACCCCCTAGTGGTCGGCACGTCGGCATGCCTAGATTGTTCAGCTCAGACATTCATTGTTCCTGCAACCAAAGTATGAGTTGAAAACAGAAACGCTGTTTTAGTTTCATTAGTAGACTATACACGACAACTGTGCCGAATTCGCATCGCCACCATTGTTGCTCTGTTCGTTTATTAAACAAGCACCCCCAACCTGCAGTCTCATCTGCAACTACACCCCCCACCCAATAGACAATATTGTCTATCTGGGCATTCATAAAAATATTCTTTCACAACTCAAAAATCGTATTCCATCATAGCAACAAGATAAACCCGACAATAGCCCTAAGATATGCTAATACAGCAGTGAAAACACTGCTCACTGAATAACGAAATAAACAAAGTTTTCAAAAGTTATACCATTATCATTCTACAGTCAATATCTGGGACTAAATATTGAATAAATATACAAACTTACCATTGGTTTTACGCATAGAGATGTCCCTTTTGAGACTGAGTGGTCATATATTGTCTTGTACAATCTGATTGTGAAATATACGAGCACTTGTGACGCCTGGGTACTTTCCAAAATAGCTGTGCATAATACAACACCTGTTGTTTATGGCAAGGTCGATAGTTAGTATTACTTAGTACAGTCTGGCTTGATTGACAATTCATTTATTCAGTAGGTGACAGTATAAGCTTGCTAATGATGTGTAACGTCTAATTTTGCTTTTGTAATAGCGTTTTATAGCTCAGCGTAACCGAAAGTTCGCATTCACTTACGATTCACTCTCTGGTAGCAGTAAGAGACACTGCACCTGACGAAACATCATCAACGATTATTATTGAGGACATCTGAGCATAGCTAAGCCATGTTTGCTGATAGACCTAGCTGACATCATTTTCTGGAGTAAGACAGAAGCGTATAGAACTGTATCATTGATTTACTGTCTCTGTCTCTATCTACTGAACACAGATAAGATTTAATCATTGCTATGTAAGTATTACTGCTCAAAATATTTTGGTTATATACGTTATTTTTGAAATTGAGTGTCTTTAAATAGGTTAGTGGTATTTTATAATGAGGATATTTCACACACTAATGTGAGCGTTCGTTGGTAGTTTAGTAATATTTAGAGCCCGACCGATATATCGGTTTGGCCGATATATCGGCCATTATTTGACTTTTTTGACAACGTCGGGATCGGCTGTTATGCAGCCGATGTGTCCCGATTTTTAAATAAGTATAATAAAAAAAATAAAAAAAATTTAAAAAAACATTGATTATTTATCTGTACTTGTCTGTTCGAATGCTGTAATTGCTGTTTACTAGAATTATCCAGTAGAGGGAGCTCTAATACAAGTGTGAACGGCAGCAGCTGACGCGCTACTTCTGTAATAAGACGTTTGTCACTCGTGCCTCATCCAATATTCTTCACTGCAAGACTTGTCTGCACAGATTCGATTGCCGCAATAAAGGTATGTATATTTAGTGAAAGTTTTTAATTAAATGCGTTTATACGACCACTATGTTTATCAATCCTCATTATCAAGCGAGCGAGCTAGCTAACATATTTGGTTCACTATAGCAAGCTAGCTGGCTAGCAAGCCTTTATGAAGTGGCAGCGAGCACATAAGCAGCGTAGGATCTACATTTCTCGAGGACATCGCTGTATTCTCAAATAAATAACCAGCCAAAATAAAATGGTGATTGAATGCATCACACATTTGTTTTTTTTTATCTAAGATAATGATATTAGCTACTATATGATGCTGTGTCAATAGCCAACGCGTTATTGCAAGCGAGTGTGTCATCTAGTCACGCGTCATCGTAGCAAGCTAACCAGACAGTAAAAACGCCGATAAAACACTTCTAACGTGGATCATTTTAAGCCATGTTTTCTAGCTTTGTCGTGATAACATGAGAGAAGGATTGCTTTTGGAGAAGTGAATCAACCAACAGTTAGTGCGGGTAACCTGCACGAAAGCGCATTGTAGTTTTTTTCACCACCGAATTCTTATGGACAAGCCTCACGTTACGTATTTCATCCAATCAATTTAGTTTCATCTAACGTTACACTTGACACTCATTAGCTCCACTAGATGAAGTGTTACTCTTTGAGATCATGTAGTAGGAATAAAATAAGAAAATATAGTTCATTTAACTTACTGAGAATAAATAAGAAATAATGAGGCTATGTCAACAGCTAATGCGTTATTGCAAGTGAGTGTGTGTCATCTAGTCACGCGTCAGAGTGCATTGTAGTTTTTTTCACCGCCAAATTCTTATGGACAGGGAAGCTCGCTAGATAAAGTCTTACTCTTTGAGACCATGTAGTAGGAATAAAATAAGAAAATATCATTCATTTACTGAGAATAGATACTAAGAAATAATAATAACAAATTAATAACAACAATAATAATGTTCATAAAAATACATGTTTGAAACTGGAAAACTGATTTTTTTTCAATTAATTTTTTTATAAATGGCTGGAAAAGAAAGGAGTAAAAGCAACGTGTGGAGTTATTTTGAATTCACACCACTTGAAGATGGTGTTAATATATATTTAATTTAATATCATCTTTTACATTTTTTTATCTATCAAAAAGTTCTTTGTGTGTTTATTTTTATTTATTTGTTTGCTTATAAGTTAAATGTTCTCAAATATAGAAACTTTGATAAAATATAAGTTTTTTAAAATTGATTTGAAAATGTTGCACTTTTTGACAAAATATAGGTAATTGGTGGGCTGGGACTCTCCAAAATCGGGATCGGCATCGGACCCAAAAATCTGACATCGGTCGGGCTCTAATAATTTTTGTGATGCATGCAACAGTGATGATGTTAGAGTTGGAACATTTCCAAAATGTGGTGGATGGTTAAATTGTTTTCATGTCGTCCCATCCCCATACATAAAAATGTACGACAGTATAGAAATACATACTGGAGTTACTTATTACACATTTAGGTACTGTACCGCATTGTGTGACAATGTTTTTGCGTTTGTTTAATCTGATATCAATGTTTCATCTTAAACCTTCATAATATGCTTTATAATGGACCAAAATACAAAAACAATTTTTTTTTTCATTTTTGGATATGTTTCTGGACCCCTAGATATTTTAGACCACTGTACTGACGGAAAGCTTGTAATTCCCACTTGAACATGATGCAACAGTGAGTTTCTTGGTTCAAAACAGTTGATTTGTAGTGAAATATGTGAATATGTTGCGTTTTACAGCAATGCATAATTTAGACATTTTGGATAGATTCAGAGACGCTGGGTACACTGCTTAGTTTTTGCTTCATAGCTTTAGTAGTTTTACATATACACCCTTAGATTTTATGAACAAGTTTTTGATCCAGGACATGTATAGTTTAACCTGCTGTATATATGCATTCTGATTAGTATTTCAGTGCAAATTCATTTTAGATTTTTTGCCTAGACAATTGCATTTGTGGCACTTTATTTCTTCCTAAATTATGTATGTCATAATCTAAGTGAGTATTGTAAATGGTACAAATGTCTTGCTTAATTTATGCATTTTTTTTTCTGCAAGTCTCTGTGATGCTCACATCTGGAGTTATAAAGCTTTAAATAGGGTACCCCCTAACATAGTTAAATTGACTAGCTAGCTTTAAAAAGAATATCAGTGTAGTAGTGACTAGCATATACAACTCAGTAGAACGTATGCAATTAATAGCACAGTATGCAATTAATGGTGTAAGTTGACTTGTTACTACAATTACACTTAGAGTAGTGACTAGCATCTAAAATAATGGACAGTTTGTCATTCTTACCAGTTTAAATTTGAAGTACAATAAAAACAATTACAAAATTAAAAAGAATTATGGACCACGTACTGTGAAGAGAGAGAGAAAGGAGAAAAGAGGGGAAGGGGGAAGGGAAAAAGAGGGGAAATGGGAGAGAAAGAAATTCTAGGGGGCTTGGGGGCATGTCCCCCTATGATATTTTTTTTCAGAAATCACTCTGAAATGGTTCATTCTTATTTTTAATACTCTGAGAGTAGAACATTACTTGATTCAACTGTTGCAATACCAAGGATGGATGCATTTTGCCAGCCTTAAAATAAAATTTGTAAGTGATTGAAGGCCTTGATTGATCACTTATAACATTAAGAAAATGAACAGACAGGCCTGGAATGATAAAACTTATAAAAAGTAATTGAACTTCCAAAAAGTATCCATTGTGCTTGACATAGCTAGCTAGTTAATGTTAGCCAACTAATTTTAGCTTACTTAATATAACCATAAAAACGAATAAAAATAAACATGAAATAATAAACAACTGCAGCTGTCTCCATTAGGGGTGCATCGATCGTGAATTTTTATGGCCAATTAAAAAATAAAAATAATACAATTTCAAAAGCAACAGGTAATGAAGAAAGCATAATATTGTGTATTTACTGTATAGGTTACCAATACATTCAATTTATTAACATTATATTGTTGTCGTAGCCACAAAACACATCTGACTACTAAGTGTAAATGCGATGTGGTTAACTTTTATTCGAATACAATCTAGATAAGTCCAATGAAACAATCAAGTGTAAATGGGGCCTTTTTGTTTGCAGTTTGGTGTCTTGAATAATTTGAGTAAAAAAGAGCTTTATTCACAAACATTATGGTTAAACTATCCTGAGGCATCATGAATACAGTCAAAATGCCAGATGAGGGAATATGCCATCATAGAAGATTAAGTGCAATTAAAAAAAAATCTCAATCAGTACAGTGACTTCAACAATAGAAATTAAACAGGAGCCAGTTCCATTGTGGGAGTATGTTCAGGTTTTCAGTTTTCTGATTACGGCACTGGGCATGAATGGGGACAGGTGCTGCTGCCAGTCATGGCTGTTCATCAGCACTGTTATGTCTTCTCTTACCACCAGCTGTGGGATTTTGACTCCTGTCATTGCTGCCATGGACTACTCCAGTAATATCAGCCAAGGTATTTCCTCTGGCCCTCCTGAAGCACTGTTTAGACCAAAACACCACTCTGGATCGAATGCCACAACACTAACTATTTCTTGTTCTGGCCAATACAGGTGTCCGTCAACTCACCTCTCTCAAACACTGTAGTTGGTGAAGAAGTGGTGCAGGTAGCTGATGACTGCATTGTTGCCATTGCTGGATGCCATCCCCTCATGAACCAAGTAGTTGAACCCCTCACAGCAAACAGCAAATTCCACACTTTCCAGGAATCAATAAGTACATTGAGACTGGCAGAAGGGGGTCGGATAGAAAGTTGTAAGGAAGATCTTAAAAAAAAAAAAAAAAAAAAAAAAAATAAATCGGCTAGGCGTTTGTCACAAAAAATATTGGCAAAAGTCACAGAGCAGTCACTCCAATGTTAAAAATTACGCAAAACTGAAAGTGGCAGAAACCAGACTGTTTTAAACATTAATTTGTTATGTGAAATTTCAGATCTCATATCCAGCAGTGGGAAAAGATTGATAGAACATGTGCAACGGACAGTTGCCACTTGGAAGAAATAAGAGTGAAATTAATTGATTGAATTCATTTAATCGCTTTGGTTCATTGCAAGAGGAGTACATGCTTTTTTTTTCCCATTAACAGAATTTTTTCTGAAACCGAGCATGCTTAAATTGCATTACTAAATAATAGAACAGGGTTACGTCCAGTTAAATTTATTTAAAGTTTTATTTTGGTACAACATGCTGAACATTGCAAGGCTTGAGTCTTCGATGGAGTGCCTATTATCACTGACAAAATTACTGTAATGGTTAAAGGGGAGCACAGCATCAACACTGTTAACAGTGTTGATTGAAAACTGATTGAAACAACTGACAAAAGTATGGTAATCTTGGTCCGTACGCATTTCAGAACCTGTGTACATTGTCACACTTTGTTTTTCCGAGCATTTGGCAATATAATTACAGGCCAGTTCAGATCAAAAATTCATGATGTGATGAGCTGCAGCTGGCTACTCTCTGCAGAAGAGTCTCAAAACTCATAGTTTGCAACATTCTAAAACTGACCTGTTCACATCAAAGCAAGATGAGACATTTGAAGATGGTATCTGTACCATAGCAACGTTTACCTCCGCTTAATGGTTTACAGTTTCTTGTTTGTTGGTTGCAATACTCATTTGACAGATATCTTAAGGCTGCTGCATACTTTCCGCGTTCCGCGTCCGCGGACAGCTGCGGACTTGTGCCAATAGCGCGGATGCGCACGCGGTTCCATTCATACTACAATTGAGGGTCCGCGTCGGTCTGGCCTTCCACGCATGCGCAATCTACACTCCATTCCAGTTCCATTACCACAGAGTGAATGTGTAAGTGAATGCGATGATAAGAAAATTTTCGGTTATGCTGACCTAAAAAGCTTATACTCTCACCTACTGAATAAATGAATTGTCAATCAAGACAAACTGTACTAAGAAGGGTGACAACGCCGTAAACAACAGGTGTGGTATTACGCACAGCTATTTTGGAAGGTACCCAGGCATCACCAATACGCATGTATTTCACAACCGGATTGTCCAAGACAATATATGACCACTCGGTCTCAAAAGGGACATCTCTACGCGTAAAACCAATGGGAAGGTTGTATATTTATTCAATATTTAGTCCCAGATATTGACTGTAGAATGACATGGTATCATTTTTAAAAACTTTTTCTCGTTTATTTCGTTATTCAGTGAGCAGCGTTTTCACTGCCGTATTGGCATATCTTAGGGCTATTGACGGGTTTATCTTGTTGCTATGAAGGAATACGATTTTTGAGTGGTGAAAGAATATTTTTATAAATACTCATATATACAATATAAATGTGGGTAACGGCGGATCTCCTCGCACAACCTCTCTTCAAAACAAGCATCCATTTTATTATCTGGAGCATGCGCAGTCGGCGCGCTTACTATGCGTACAGTCTGGGCTGCACGCGGACATCCGCATAGCGGTCCGCATGGACCCTCACGGACATGGGCAGATGACGACATTTACGTCACGCGGACCAAAGCGGACCCTCGCGGGGACGCGGAAAGTATGAATTAGCCTTTAGTCAATGTTGCAAAAATGGATGAAAGTTGTACCAATAGTGAAATGCTTGCTGTAGCAGCTGCACTTCTACTAAAAGCAAGGCTTCATAAATGTAAGAGTTAATGATCCTGACCTTAGACCGGGCTATGGTAGGCCTGGTGTATGGAGCTTGCACACAGATATGCAAGGACCTGAATTTACCATTGTTTAAAAAGTTCAAAGACAAAATGTTGCAAAGATTGTTGGCTTGCTTAGCTAGTTGTGGTAGCCTATGGAGCTGGCCTATTTATTTTGTTTGAGTATGTTAAACTTGTGTCATAAAGAAACCGCTACTCCTCGAACAAGGAGGTCCTCGCTCTCCTCAGTCAAAAACTCCACCATCACTGTGTTTACACTGTACTGCTCCCTGATTGGTATGTAACTATATAGTGCTGATGTACATTTTGTTCTAAAACTCTCCACCTGCGATTAGACTCGATGAATCTCCTCCAGTGGCTGTGCGCCTGTGTGGCCGCATGATCTGGGTGCCGGATCTGTCCTGCTTGACCCCTGTTGCATTGCGTGTGCGTCAGCCTATCAGAAACGAGTAAAGGAATGATTTAGAAAGCCATTTTTTCATGGTTATTTATGAAAGTACATGATGTGGCTAAACCAATAGCATTTATTTTTAATAGGTTATTATATGTTTTGGTTGTGTAGGGAGCGCAATGCTTAAAAACAGCTCTGAAGCTAGCTGGAATATTGGCTAACACAAAGATTTAAAAAATGATGAGTAAGATTTATCTATTGTTAACTAGTTAGCTATTTAACTAGGCAACTAGGTTGCTAGTTAGCAACTGGATATCTATTTTTGATAGCTTGGCTACCAATAGCTTGTCAGGTGTTTTGATTGCAAACTAGCTAGCTGGGAATTGAAAACTTGTTGGCTAACGATTGCTAACTAGCTAGGTTGGATAATTTTCCAATAGCATTAGGTAGCTGGCTTGTGTTATAGCATCTGTATTTGCAGTGATGCTGCTTGATGTAGGTTGTTGTTCTGGATGAGGCACATAACTATTTCATCAAGCATTTCTTCTCTCTTCTATGCATGCTAATTCAATTTCAGCGCACAAAGGTCACATTAGATTTACAACACAGATAAAAAGAAATGCTCCTCTATCTTCTTTGTACCTACTGCTACAGTGTTTTAACTGCTTATGTTTGTATTGTTTACCTCCAGAGCAAAATTAAGGCTGCAATACACCCTGCCTTCCTTCTTGCAAGTTGAACATGCCCTCCTAAAAAGAGACCTAGGTCCTTGTAGGTGGTCTTGCAATCTCAGTCATATCCCTGGGGACAGACAGCCCTGAGGCAGCAAGCTGGAGATGCTCTTGCTCTTGCTTCTTCAGCTTGGCACATTTCACTTCACAACCTCTTGGAGTTTGGCACTTGTATATACCTAGAATATAATGTATATGTGTGTATATGTTTGTGTGGGTATATAGGTACATGCACAGGCTGTCACAGATTAAAGGGAAAAACCAACAAAGTGTCTTAGTATAAGGTGTTGGGCCACCACGAGCCACCAGAACAGCTTCAATGCACCTTGGCATAGATTCTGCAAGTCTCTGGAACTCTACTGGGGACCATTCTTCCAAAAGATATTCCCTCATTTGGTATTTTCATGGTGGTGGTGGCGAGCACTCTAACACGTCGGTCGAAAATCTCCCATAGGTGTTCAATTTAGTTGATCTGGTGACTGTGAAGGCTATAGCATATGATTCACATCATTTTCATACTCCTCAAACCATTCAGTGACCCCTTGTGCCCTGTGGATGGGGGCATTGTCATCCTGAAAGAGAGGATGAAATCACTCCCATCAGGATAGAAATCTTAGAATAAAGTTGATCACTCAGAATAACTTTGTATTGAATCGCAGTGACCCTTCCCTCTAAGGGGACAAGCGGACCCAAACCATGCCAGGAAAATGACCTCCACAGCATAAGCATCACCAGACCCCCTTACTGTAGGGTACAATCATTCAGCCCTGTACCATTCTCTTGGTGTACGCCACACATGCACTCGCCCATTTGTCAAGAATATGATGAAGGATGACTCATAACCATATCACTTTTTTTCCATGTCTCTGTAGACCAGTGTCTATGGGTTTTGCACCACTGTTGTTGGCAGACTTCTTGCTGACAGATCACATCCTGCATTGACATTCACCTGAGGAACAGTTGCTCTTCTGTTTTTCCTTGCGTATCACACTAATGCACAAGCATGTACTTTTGACCACAATTTCTGACCCTGTTCATTGTTGCCTTTCCCATAGATTTTAATTCAGATGGTACTTCAGTCACTGTTCTTATTGAAACACCAGCCAGTTGAGCAGTCTTTGTGACTGAAGCTCCTGTCATATGTTCCCCAATAATGAACCCTCTTTCACTTTTCAAGTCACTTTGATCCAAAATTGAGGTCACCTGGGCCTGCTCAGTATTTTTATACATGGCACAGAACATGATAGGATCTTAATTGTTTAATTGTATCATGCAGTACACCTGTGTGGACACATCTGCATTCATTAGGTTTCTCTACTCATTCATTCAGGGTTTTCCTTTAACTTGTCACCCGTGATGATTTTTATATATATAGGGAAGGCAGGTATGCCATCCAGCCAAGTTACTCCTTGGCGGGGCATGTACAGTACTGTGCAAAAGTCTTAGGCACCCTAGATTTTTAAATATAATATATATAGTATATGTTTGGTCTTAGATGTTTTTTTTTTTTTCTGCATTCGTGTGTCAGTAGAAAAGAGCTAATTTGAGATTTTCAACTGAATTTTCCAAAAAATGAAATTTTACAGATACATTTTTGTATTTTGTTAAAGTAATATTTTAAGTAATAGACTACTTTTCAGATAAAAACTTGATTAGGGGTCTCTGGGATTACCTGGAGAGCCAGAAGCAAGCGAAACAGCCAAAATCTACAGAAGAACTGTGGCAGCTGTTCTCCAAAATGCTTGGAACAACCTACCAGCCGATTTTCTTATAAAACCGCCGGACAGTGTACCTAACAGAATTGATGTAGTTTTAATGGCGAAGGGTGGTCACACCAAACATTGATTTTATTTACTTTTGCACAGTACTGTATATATATAATATATATATACACACACACACACACACACATATAAAATATATAATTTTAAAAATGTACTGTCTTGGACCCCTTTTAATCTGTCAAGCACCTTGTGCATTGGCTTGGAAGGTGCTATAGAAAGGTATTATTAAAAATGATTAACTTTTATGTATGTGTATAATTACATCCATGATGATATAATTATCCAATCAGTACCACTACATTGGCTTCAGCATTGTTTGTAATGAATGGCCCTGTATATCATCAAGCTGGAGATAATGCTTTTTTTCTGCTCACATTTGTCAAGTGGGGCATTGGGTACCTGACCATACTGTTTGAAATGCTGGTGGAGTTGATTCCAGGAGTTAGTATCCATTCTTTGTAAAAAAATATTTTGAATCATTATTTTGGTATTAAATAGAACCTTGTTCAGACTATATTTACCCTTCTTAAAATCAAACAACAATAAAAAATCTTTCACAATCTATTCCATTATTTAGCCCACATTCTGATTGTGCGTGCAGTCAGCTTGGCTGGTTTACTGGTTAGCAGTAAATATTAGCTGCACAGCTGTTCTTTGATTTTAGCCATTACAGTTACTGTCTTTAGTGAGCCAACTAAAAATTAAGGAACAGCGAATTAGTAGAATGGGGTTCATCTTCAGGAATGCAATTCCGATATTAACTCGATTTTGGCAGGATTGTGATTTTGTAGTGCTTCTCGCCTCTCCTCTGAAATGGTTGAGGTTGAGACATGAGTCTTAAGCCCTCCTTGCATCACATTTGGCTGTGTACAAACTAGCGTGGAAGCTAAAATATATGATGTGCCAGTCCAGTGTTTCTATCAGGCCTATCGTTAAGGCTTTATAACTGTTTATTATCCAAATTGGGGTTGCTCCTCCATATAGTGAATGAACATTAGCTCACATTAGCATTGTGCAGTAACGAATATGGGTTAAAGATTGTGAGAGAGATATGACAAGGATTCAAACTAACTATTGACATGCCCAGCGATTGTTGTTGAAATCTGGCACATTTATAATGTACACTGTCCCTGTTAAACATAAATACAAATACCTTTGGTTTGGGTAGGTTAAAACATGTTACCCCAGCCTCTTTTTTGCCGTTTTCAAAGCAACATTCTATCTCTTTGCGTGTGTCTTGTTCACTAAAATCCAGTTAATACTTTTCCATTATTTGCATTTCACTATTTATTAGACGCTTTGGCCAGAGAAATTAGTAGACTACATTCATACAGTGATTTACAGTAACAAACAATTTAGCTAACATCACTGACCTTTATTGTTTCTACCACTATTTTATCAATTTTGGAATTAGATTTAGTCTGACTCCATTAACTTCAAATCCTGTAAAGAGAAGATGTATGTGAATACGGGTTCACGTATACGTGCATTGACTGCTCTGGAAAAGGGAAAAAAACTGTTTATTATTACACAATATGGCCGTTGGCAATAACCGAGGATAGGCAGTTTCAATGATGAAAAAGGCAAACACTTTATTTTACAAAGCAAGACAAAAGACCGCTATGAAAAGAAAAGACATACAAACTAACAAACTAGGACAAAGAAAAGGGAGTGAGTATTGATGAATGCCCAAATATTCTGTACAGCAAAGACTATGGTACCAGGAGAACTGTTAAGCAGATTCTCCTTGAATGTTTCTTTGGACTTCCCTTAAAGGAGTAACATGGTGGTTTTCACACTTTCTCGGTTTTATGTGCTGCTTGCACAAGAGGCATTGAAGAAACACGATGAGTAAAGTATTACATATGTCCGTTCTTTATTTTTGGAGAAATATGCGTTTTAAATTTATCGTCCTATTTTCAACCGGTTGAGAATGTTATTGACTTAGTGTGTCACAAGTACAGTAACCGCGCCCCTTTCCACGCCCCGTAAAGAAATCTGACTGGACACACCATCCTGCTACAAGTGTGCTGTGAAGTTTAGGTAGCAAACAACAAGGCTGAATCCTTCTGACGTAATTTCCTTCTGACGCTCAGATCGCCTAGTTTCTCACTGTGGCCAAGCGGAATCGATAACGTTTCAGAAAATATATAAATTTAAAAGGTTCAATTCAATCTTCTACTTTTGCCGTTTATTGAGGGTGTGAAAGGAAATTTTGGTGCCGCTGACTATAATCAAATGTTTTTCAGATTTACCGTTTGATTGAGCAAGTATCATTCGAAGTACATTTTTATGGATTAGTGCTGTCCGATTGTGCTAGCTGCTTCACATTAACCTTGTACAGCAATCAGTAAAGGCTAACAGCACAGCACCACTTAAATATTGTCACTTCTATCACCACTGTAATTAACCTAAAAAAAAAGGCGACAAACCACCTTTTCTGTGAGAAATGTATTGTCGAGCTCACACGCATACACTGCTGGCGACATTCTAAAGCTCCGTTTTAGTCTTTCCTACTGTCAGTCGGATTGCTGTGATAGCTCATTCTAAATCAAATTTGGGGACCCATGGATAACTCGTGACCCGTAGTTTGTGTCGCTGGCTTACAGGCAAGACAATGCAAATATTTGACTAACGTTAGGTTCACTTATTAAAGTGCCTTTTAAGGACTATTAGACTATCTCTGGTTGGTTACATTCATTTATAGTTAGCTAACATTAGTTAGCTATGTAGTTTGCTTTCATAATGTAATGTTATCGATAACGTTAGCTAGCTAGTTTGGTTTCATAAGGACGTTATAGTTGTGGTTTTATCGTAACTTGGTTAGCTTGCTAGCAAAAATTATTATTGGATACAAGTCAACGTCCTTAGCTATCGATACTTGATATGCTAAGTTAGCTAGCTTGTGAAAATTCAGTCTCCCAAGATGAGCGCAAATCATGGAGGTAGCTATGGTAACGGGGCACGGTCTGTCAATCATAGCTAACTGACAGTTCTCATTACCACACCCAGACAGTTCGGGTGAACTGTTATAGTGGGAAATTTAGGCTTAGAAAAATACGTTTTAAAATACATTTAAATGAATGAATAATAAAAAAATTATGCACATTTGTTTTGTTGTTGCCTAAAGACAACTGGCAAGTGTCACATTCAACCACCATGTTACTCCTTTAAATGCAATCCTGAGCCTTCCACATTACACACTTTCTTTTGTATTCCCAAATAAGGTCTGGACAGAAACACCCTCCACACCACCAAGAGACCCCCACCCACTACTACTTTCCTCAAGGGAGCATACTCCCCCTTACCTGTAGACACAGGGGAACCATTAAAAATCTAGTGACAGTTATAAGATACTTTGTACGATGGAACGTGACCTTATGCTTTTATCTGTCTCTAAGATACTTTTCTATGGAGGATCGAGGTGGTGGTCTTTCTATAATTCAAACACTTATGTAGTCAATACATACCTGGGATAAACCTCCCTATACCAACTAATAAGAGCTCAGTGTGCCTGTATGCACATACAGTATCCCCTGCATTACAAATTATATTATTCACAGTCCACCACATTTATCACATTATTCTCAGTAACTTACATGCACATACATATAACGCTGTCAACAGTCCATAATGTGGGTAATGTTCAACCAGGTTCCTGTCTAAACCCAGCGGTGCCCGTGGGTGCTTTTACAAATCCATTAGAAAACTGCGCGTACCAATCAGATTGCAGAAAGGTTGTCAAAATGTTTTGTTTCATGCACTCTATTAAGAGAATCAGGTTTCAGGAGAACTGAATTGTATTGATAAGCCTGTGTGATCACTGCAGTGTTTAATGATTGTATTCTTTTATCAATTTGGAAGTCTTTAGATAAGCGTGTGCCCTTCTCAGTCTGGCAACTTGCCTGTAAAGCCATTGTATGAATTTGGCTTGATATGACAGCTGTTTAGGGGAGATGTGTAAACACAAGCAGGAGAACCAGACATTTGCCTGAGTTCCAGGACCGCATCTCACATTATTTTTTTTCCTCCTAGGTGAAGTTGCAGGAAGCAATTGAGTATGAGGACCTACAGGGTAGGACTGTGCAGAAGATGGTCACCCTAAACTTGAAGAGATCTGACAGGTAGGAGGCTCATGTTCTTTCAATGGTAGTTTTTTCTTTGTTAAATGATTCATCTCGTCTACATCATAAAGTCTGAAATAATACATATTGCAACTGGCATTTCAGAAGAAAATACAATTTACCCAAAACATCGACTGTTAGGTCCTGCGTCAAAGAGTGTTTTTTCAAAATGCCAAACAAAAAAACGTGAATGACACACTACTTGGGAAAACTTAAAATTGTGTGTTATTTTTAAATTATCATAAATATAGCTGCAAGCAGCAGTTTCCAAGTCCGAGCTGTAGTTTTTTGTTGGAATTTCCATTGTTATTTTTTCCCCTCAATTTTTAAGTGTTGATGACTAAGTAAGGCACACATAGTTTATTACGCTTTTGTCCAAAGCAACATGCTATAACTGCCTACCGAAGGTCATTGGAGCAATTACAATACACAGGTCCCAGAAGGCACAGTACTCATTTTGTAACCGTTATTCATAGCCATGAACTCATTAAGCCCAGTTCACACAGTAAACATTACTCTCTGTCCTAACCTATGCTAAGTCAAACTAGGAGGCATGACAAGCTACAACATCAAGATAATGATACACGGTACAATATAAGTGCCTGTCCAAACCGAACCTGGATACTTGTGGACCCAAATAGCCTCAATCTAAGTTGGTAAACGGTTAATATTTTGAAAGCTGCTTATAATTTTATACATACAGTACTGTGCAGAAGTCTTAGGCACCTGTAAAAAAAATGCTGTACAGCTAAGATGCTTTCAAAAATAATGAAATGAAAGGTTATAAATATCGAAAAAATGATATAAAGAGCAGTAAATAGTTAAAAACTAAATAAAATCAATGTTTGGTGTGACCACCCTTAGCCTTGAAAACTACATCAATTCTCTTATAAAACTGCCGGACAGTGTACCTAAGAAAATCGGCTGGTAGGTTGTTCCAAGCATTTTGGAGAACTTGCCACAGTTCTTCTGCAGATTCTTCTACTTGCTTCTGGTTCTCCAGGTAATCCCAGAGTCCCTTGATCAAGTTTTTATCTGAAAAGTAGTCTATTACTTAAAATATTACTTTATTTGACAAAATACAAAAATGTATCTGTAAAATTTCATTTTTTGGAAAATTCATGTTTGGAAAACTCATATTTGCTATTTTCTACTGACACACTAATGCAGAAAACAAAAAAATAAACATCTAAGACCAAATACATACTATATATTATATTTAAAAATGTAGGGTGCCTAAGACTTTTGCACATGTATGTTAACATAGTTGATAAGATTTTTTTGTATGTGACTGAGGTATATCTGTACTAATTAGGCTAGCCATGCTCCCAACATGGCCATGCAATGTTAGATGAGTCGGTGTGGTTGAGATCTTTATTGAAGCAGTGTTTAACTCTGTTTTGTTATTGACCATTACATTGCATAAAATCACTTGGCTGGCAATTTGTCATTTGTCCTGCTTTCTAGTTCTCGGAGTTACAAGAATGCTAGGAAGCTCACATTTACTTGTTCTCCCCCTCCACCTCCAGTTGCAACCGTTGTTCGTTAGCCCTAACAATGGACAAGCTAGGTAGTTAGTCTACCGTGTGATGACTGTCTAGCTATAGAAAGTAGTGTTATATTGATTTACCCTTAGAATATGACTTCAGAATCCTACTCATACATATTTAATTATTTGCTGACTTGATAGCATGCACATTTGCCGTTGAAAGCTTGGATTTGAGTGTACAACTGCAAACACTTGTCAATGCAGCTTAGTGTTCGGCTTGGCAGGTATATCAAATAAGAGCCCCAGAATAAACATTTAGGTATTTATTCAGGTGCATTCTGTTGCAGCAGTCCTGATTCCTGGAGCATAGGTGTGCCATTTGTTTAATGCTATGGGACCCACTGCAAATTTATGGTGCAGTGGCTTATGGAATATACAGTATACTGAAAACATTACAACTTCTGTAGTTGATGGTGTAGGTGCTTATATTGTGTTAACCTGTATAATTGAAGTTTATCTGTGTCCTGCCAGGTACTTTCACGGGCCTGTGCCCTTGCAGTCCCAAAATTATACCACCAGCCAGGACATCATCAACTCTGTTAGCTACATTCAGCATGAGATGGCCAGCTACAAGCCCTGTCTGACTCAGGTGAGGTGATCTACTGTCCAGCTATAATTCCCATTAAACTAGTTACAGATCCACCTTAGGTCTGTGGAACCCCCCTCAATTAACACAAGCAGAGTAATCTGACACAAGCATTTCCTTGTTTTATTTACCTGCCTGCCCCATAGGTTATTTCCAGCAATTCAGCCAGCTCTGCCATTGTAGACCTTTCCCCCGGCGGTGTCCTTATGCAGGCAGGGGCACAGCAAGCCATAAACCGTAAGTCTTCCTTTTTCTTCTAAAGCATTCTTTATACTTCACAAAAAGGGGCAACATAGCTCAGGAGGAGCGGTTGTCTGGCAGTCGGAGTTTTGCCGGTTCGATCCCCCACCCTGGGCATGTCGAAGTGTCCCTGAGCAAGATACCTAACCCCTAATTGCTCCCAATGAGCTGATTGCTACCTTGCATGGCAGCCTTTCACTGTTGGTATGTGTGTGTGTGTGTGTGTGTGTGTGAATGGGTGAATGAGAGGCATCAATTGTAAAGCGCTTTGGATAAAAGCGCTATATAAATGCAGTCCATTTACCATTTACCAAAAGAAGCTAATGCCACTGGGTTTTGTGGTGTATGGTGAGCTGGTTATATTGGATTAAATTTGATGACATTTTGATAACATAACTTGTTGCCCAATCGAGATGCAGCTAGTTTGTAGCCTAAAATCAGAGTATCAGCCAAAATTACAACTTCAAAACATAGCTCCAAGCAGCAATGCGGGGCCCTACGAACATGTTCAAGCCGGGTAAATACTAGGCGAAGGAGAAAAGAATCCAAGCGGCATAAAAAAAACAAGGAAATTACAGCCATTTGAAATTTTGGCAGGAAGCTAATGCTAATGCTAATATAACACTATAAACCTCATCTTCTCATGAACGCTTTACCTGATTCCGTCACCATCGCACATGTGCACTCTTGGGTATTCTCTCCATCAAGGGCAATAAGGACAAGTCGTTTCGTAAAAAATTGCGTGCTTTGTGGCGTGACAAAGTTAGCTCTTTATTCTAATGCACATTCATCGAAGTAATGTTTCTCATGAACCGGAAGTTGGATTGTCTCACGCACGGGTATGTAGATTGTCCAAAATCCTGAAATGTATGCCGCTTGGACTCTTTTCTCCTTCGCCTAGTGTTTACCCGGCTTGGACATGTTCGTAGGGCCCCGCATTGCTGCTAGCAGCTATATTTATTATTACTATTATTATTATTATTATTATTATTAGGGGTCCAAGCAGCGAAGCTGGTGGAACCCTATTGTATCTGTTAGGATTATTAGGGGTCCAAGCAGCGAAGCTGGTGGAACCCTATTGTTTTTGTTCAGATTATTAGGGGTCCAAGCAGCGAAGCTGGTGGAACCCTATTGTATCTGTTTGGATTATTATTATTAGGGGTCCAAGCAGCGAAGCTGGTGGAACCCTATTGTATCTGTTAGGATTATTCTTATTATTATTTTTCTCCGCTAAAAGTGTCTGAGGCTCAGAAACCATAAGTCCTGGAGCAACCAAATTTGGCAGGTGGGTTCCTATGGCCCCCCACTACTCAGGCACTAAAAAGCACGTACGTCAGCCAGATGGTGGCGCTATAACAAAGGGTAACGCGCAAAAGCCCATAACTCCCACACCATAAGTTAGATGAACACAAAACTTCATCGACCTATGCATCTGAACATGCTCTACAACTTTGCCATTGGCCCCACCTTTGTCCGCCATATTGTTTGCCCGCCATTTAGACTTTTTAGTTGGGGCGTGGCAGTTTTCTCCGCTAAAATGTCTGAGGCTCAGCAACCATAAGTTGTAGACCAACCAAATTTGGTAGGTGGGTTCCTATGGCACCCCACTACCCAGGCACTAAAAAACACCTATGTCGGCCAGATGGTGGCGCTATAACAAAGGGTCATAGTTTAAAAGGTCATAACTCCCACACCGTAAGTCAGATCAACACAAAACTTCATCGACTGATGCATCTGAATGTGCTCTACAACTTTCCTATTGGGAGCACCTATGTCCGCCATATGGTTTGCACACCATTTGGACTTTTTCATTAGGTGGGGTGCGGAAAAGCTGGAGCTCCAAATCCAAACGATTACGACATCGAGTAAACTTCTTTACGGCAAGCGACAACCATGGCGACGCAAGTAATCCGACACCATAGGGTCTAGTTTTTATCAGTGAAAGGACGGTCTGACAGTGCCACCTAGCGTGCATGCTAGGATTGGCTACCAAAAGTAAAAGCTTTCTGAGAGGATGAATCATTACTTTTCTTTGGCATGGATCCATTTGAAGACAGTATCGGGTGAGTTTGTTAAGTCTTTAAATCTGTCATTATGCTGAGAAACAGCTAAACCATTTTATTGATAGGTTCTGAGTTTCTGTGCAAACGCGCGAAAACACGCTGGTATTATGAAACAATGACGGTAGCCTAATACATATATAGTCCGCTTCGTTCCGTTGCTACCATAACATAACGACCTACAGCTGCAGTTTCTCGCTGCAATTACTAATATTGAATATAAACAAAAGACGCATTTTACGCTGTAGTCTGCCAATGTCTAAATAAATAATACGGTCCATTTGAAGACAACATCGGGTGAGTTCGTTTAGTCTTTAAATCCGTCATTGTGCTGAGAGATCGTATTCTCAATTTAATCTCTAAATTGACTGTAAGCTTAGGGTTGTAACTAGGTAGTTGTTCCATAGGTGACTTAGTCTTAACTCGTCTTAACTATTGCTTGAATGTTCTCATATAGACTGCATTGTTGCTGTTCTTGTTTGTGTTAGCGTTAATCAGTTTAACCTACTGGGTCCAAGTTGAACTATGTGGTTGTTTCCTGCACTTGGAACGGTATTTCTCTCTAGGGTTTTCGGCACACTTATTCCTGGTTATGGTTATACATTTTGTTGTACGTCGCTCTGGATAAGAGCATCTGCCAAATGCCTGTAATGTAATGTAATGTAATGCAATATTCCGTAGCAACAAGATAAACCCGACATTAGCCCTAAAATATGCCAATACAGCAGTGAAAACGCTGCTCACTGAATAACGAAATAAATGAGACAAAGTTTTTTTTTAATTATGCCATGTCATTCTACATTCAATATCTGGGACTAACCATTGAATACATATACAATCTTACCATTGGTTTTACGCGTAGAGATGTCCCTTTTGCGACTGAGTGGTCATATATTGTCTTGGACAATCCGTTTGCGCAATATACGCGCATCTGTCACTCCTGGCTCGGCTATCTTCAATAATAGCTGTGCGTAATACCACACCTGTTGCCTACGTCGTTGTCGCTCTTTTTAGGGCAACTTGGCTTCATTGACAACTCATTTATTGCGTAGGTGAGAGTATAAGCTTTCTAACGATGTATAACATGTCTGATTTTGCTTTTGGAATAGCGTTTTATAGGTCAGCGTAACCGAACATTTTCTCATCTGCCAATAAATAAATAAAACGATAGGCTGCTCTGCGCGTCGGTCGCGACTTGATATCTCGTCTTTTGTTTCGTTTTTTCTCAATGTCGTATTTATTATTTTAAATGTGTATTTATGTGTTATTATTCTATTTGTCTCTGAGGCGCTCTGAAATGTGCATTCTCTGCTAAGCTGAGCCAAGCCGTGGATTGGTATACGTTTGTGTGTGATGTAGTGTTGCACGGTACACCGAAACTTCAGCACTTTTTCGGTACTTAAAAAAAAAAGAAAAAAAAAGAAACGGTTCGGCATTAGAATTTTCCGACGTTCCGTAGTTTTGCGTCAAATGTAAAAGCCAGGGAAAAGTGTCTCCCGCATTACCGATTGAGAGGATGAAAAGTGTAATTTGTCAGAATCTTCGCTAGATGGCAGTAGCAACTAAGGCTGCCAAGTGAGGTGACTTGCGCTTGTGTACTCAGCTCTTTGATACAGCACAAGCTTTGACTCAGTTCACTTCAGTAGCAATAGGTGTTCCAATTTGGAAATATTTTATTATAGATAGATAATCTTTTTAGTGCAATTTGGCTTGATTGACAATTAATTTATTCAGTAGGTGAGAGTATAAGCTTTCTAACGATGTATAACATGTCTAATTCTGCTTTTGGAATAGCGTTTTATAGGTCAGCGTAACCGAAAATTTTCTTATGCTATTAGAATTTTCCGACGTTCGGTAGTTTTGTGTCAAATGTAAACGCCAGGCAACTGTCTCCCGCATTACTGATTGAGAGGACAATATCGGGTGAGTTCGTTTACTCTTTAAATCCATCATTATGCTGAGAGAAATCGTATTCTCAATTTAATCTCTAAATTGACTGTAAGGTTAGGGTTGTAACTAGTTAGCTGTTTCGTAGGTGACTTAGTTAATGATGCAAGATAAAATTTTGGCTGTTCAAGCCAAATTCCAGGATTGGGGTCGTAAAGATCAGAAGGCTTGAAAACACAGCTGAAAAGACAATTGTCTCGCAATCTGGAGATTGCCCTGGGACAGTCTCGCGACCTTTTTGCCCCGCCGGCACTTGTGGCCTGCAGGAGCGTGGATGGGCAGATGGAACAAGGACAGTGTCTGTTTTCATGTCATAAAATCACCCACAGGCACCGTTGGGTAAGACAGGAACCTGGTTGACCATTACCCACATTATGGACTGTTGAAAGAGTTATATGTATGTGCATGTAAATTACTAGGAATAGTGTGATAAATGTGGTGGACTGTGAATAATATTTGTAATGCAGGGGATACTGTATGTTATACAGACAGGCACACTGAGCCGTTATAAGTTGGTACAGTTGAGGCCAAAAGTTTACATTTACCTTGGCTAAAGATATTCAAACTCAGTTTTTCACAACTCCGCACATTTCATGTTATCATACATTGCTTTTAGAAAATCAATTAGGGCATCTACTTTGTTCACATCAGAAGTCATTTTAAAACAATCAATTAGAGAGAGATTTATTTAAGCTTTAATTCACTAGATCAGGATTTCAGTGGGTCAAAAGTTTACATACACCAAGTTGACTGTCTCTTTAAACAGTCTGGAAGATTTCAGAAAATTATGTAATGACTTTTTAGAAGCTTCTGATTGGGCAATTGTCATAATTAGGAGTTAATTGGCACCTATGGCTGTATTTAAGGGCCTACCTTTAGAGCCACTACCTCTTTGCCCTTGATACCATGGGCAAATTCAAGCATCTCAGCCAAGAACTCAGAAAACAATAGTGGACCTCCACAAGTCTGGTTCCACGTGCCATGAGCATCTGTACAAACAATAGTATACAAATATGAAAATCTTGGGACCACACAGGCACTGCATCAATCAGGAAGGAGGCACAAATTAACTCCCAGGGCTGAACAAACTTTGGTCCGAAAGGTTCAACTGAACCCCAAGACAACAATAAAGGAACTGGTGAAGGAGATGGAGGTATCAGATACCAAAGTATCTACATCCACCATTAAGAGAATCCTACATCGCCATGGCCTGAAAGCCTGTCGCGCAAGGAAGAAGCCTCTACTCCAAGACTAGCATAAAAAAGCCAGAATGAAGTTTGAAGGTGATCACCAGGATGAAGACCTAGCCTTTTGTAGGAGTGTTCTCTGGTCAGGTCAGATGAAACAAAAATTTGACAGTTTGGCCATAATAATCAGCACTATATATGGAGGAAAAAGGGTGAGGCTTTTATTCTGAATAACACCATCCCAACTGTGAAGCATGGGGGTGGCAGAATCATGTTGTGGGGGTGTTTTGCTGGAAAAGGTGCACTGGTGCACTTCAGAAAATAGATAATAATGAGGCATAATGAGGAAGGAGGATTATCTAGAAATACTGAAGCAACACCTCAAGACATCAGCTAGAAAGTTAAAACTTGGACGCAACTGGGTCTTCCAGCAGGACAAAGATCCTACGCATACCTCAAAGTTGTAACAAAATGGCTTAAAGACAACAAAGTGAAAGTATTTGAGTGGCCATCACAAAGCCCTGACCTGAATCCCATAGAAAATGTCTGGACTGAACTGAAAAAGCATGTTCGAGCAAGGAGGCCCACAAACCTGACTGAGATACACCAGTTCTGTCAGGAGGAATGGGCAAAAAGTATCATGAGAAGCTACCACAGAAGGGTACCCCAAGCATTTGATTCAAGTTACGCAATTAAAAGACAATGCCACCAATGCTAAGTGTATGTAAACTTTTGACCCACTGAAAATCTGATATAGTACAGAAAAGATGAATCTCTTTCTTAGCCATTACTTTTAAATGATCTCTTATGGAAATAAAGTACATAACCTAACTGAATCAACACAAGAAATGTATGGTAACATAAAATTTGTGGAGTTGTGAAAAATTTAGTTTGAATGTCTTTAGCCTAGATGTATGTTGTAGTGAGGTTTACTCAAATGAATAGAGTTTCAACAACCAATCAGAATTCAAGATGTCAGTAGAGCCCAACTTATTGAAATAACACAGACACGACAACGCTTTAGAAATAAAGAATATACATTTATTGGTTATAATAAAGATTTGGTAACAGGCCAATTGAAAACAATAATTTTTATAATATTACAAATAAGGTTATATGAGGAAATTGTAATTTTGCGATGGCTAAACATAGTGGTTGTCGGTACTACCATTTAACAAAGGTTAGTTTGTGCTATTTGTTAGTGACACGCTACTCTATGTTACTTGGTTAATTCGTTATATCAGTCTCATGAAAACAAAGTTTAACAACGTAAACCTACAAGGTCAGGGAATTTGCTATTCCCGACCAACATACGCACAACAAACAAAACACAACAACAAACAGCAGTAAAATAACTTAAACAGGTATTTCCAATTTTATTCAATACTAGAATTTTTATTGTCGGTGGCAATTAAAATGCGTTTCAACACTTAACAGTGATAAAAAGGGAGACCAGTCCTTAATTCTGTTAGGTGATGCACGTTCAGCTCGTCAGCTGGTCCCAGGGGTCCGTGGCAGGTGCGCAGAGACTTGGGAAACTACTTCTGTGAAGTTGGGCTCCGGATGACGCATGTGCACAAATCTTCCACTTGGTCCTGGCCACAAGGGAGTTACGAAAGAAAAGTATGCAGATATGTGTTCCTCAAACAGCTGTAGATGGGAAATAAACCAGTTTGGTTTATTTCACGGACGGTGGCAGGCCAACTCAGGCAGGTCTCCAGCGAGGTGCGTGTTAGGAAGCGCAGCAAAGCAATGTCCTTAAGGAGATACGTGTCTGGTTGATTAGGCAATGCCTTCTCAGAATAAGGTTTTTGATGACTATTAGGCTCAAAAGTCACTGACACGATGGAACCCCACTCGTGATCTCTGTAATGTGAGGTCATAATTTTGGCCTCACAAACATTTGATTGGCTTGTGCTATTGGAGCGGTCAATGAAATATGGATAGACAGACCATTGTTAATGTTTAAGCTTGTTAAATTGGGTTCCCCATTCCTACAAAAAGGGGGGTGTTCCTTGCCCCAAGCAGATGCTTAATTGATCATGCAGAGAGTTTATTACAGGGTCACAAAAGGAAGGGGACAGGCACATACTTCCTTGGTTGACCAAGAAATTTAATGATGAACATGACTCAGTCCCGTGGTCTGGGAGCCAGAGGCCCCAAAGTTCCTGTGTATAGTAATACATTGTTACAATGTAAACTTTTGGCCTCAACGGTATAGGGAGGTTTATCCCAGGTAGATATTGCCTACATAAGTGTTTGGATTATAGAAAGACCACCATCTTGGGCCTCCATAGAAAAGTATCTAATAGACAGATAAAATCATACGGTCATGTTCCATTGTCCAAAAGTATCTTATTACTATCACTAGATTTTTAATGGTTCCCCTGTGTCTACAGGGGAGGGGGAGTATGCTCCCTGGAGGAGAGTGGGGGGGGCAGTCTCTTCGTGGTGTGGAAGGTGTTCCTGTCCAGACCTTATTTGGGCATACAAAGGGAAGTGTGTAAAGTGGAAGGCTTGCTCAAGATTGCATTTAAGGGAAGTCCAAAGAAACATTCAAGGAGAATCTGCTTAACAATTCTCCTGGTACCACCGTCGAAGGTGAATCTGCTTGTCAGTTCTCCTGGTACCATAGTCTTCTCATATGAGTATTTTATCATTTGTGCAGGCATCATTCATCTCTGTGTGTTCCTTTCATTTGCCTTTGACTGGTCCTCGCAGAGATGCACACTCTGGTCAGCGTTTATGCAACCCATGTATGTTAGATGCACTGAAAAGGGAAAACAGTTGACATTAACCAAGGAGGCAGTTTCAATGATGCTGAATGGTAAATATTGCATAAACAAAACAAGAGAAATAAAGACAGCTATTCTATAAGAAAAGACACACAATGTATTAGCCTTATATATGGTTTAGGGTGTTAGATTTTGGTGTTTTTCAGTAATGGGTCTTATTTAAAGTATCAAAGTTTTAATCTGTTTAAGTCCCCACACTCATCCTGTTTCCGTCTGGGTGTTGAGTACCCCTTTTCAAATGCAAGCCCTCCCCCGAGACCTAGGTGCTGAGAGCCATTGGAAAAGCAACCCTGGGTGAATAGAAATTATAATATGTGAAGAGTCACAGATGGCCAGGGACAGGAACCAGGGAAGGAGTGAATTATCACATTGATGTAGCCTTTCCTCCTGGCCCGACACCATTTGTTTAGAGATTGTACTTAGGCTGGGCCATCTCTCAATGATAGTTGTGTTAGACTGGAGACGCTCGTGAGACCACGCATACCTGTAACCACGCATTAAAGAGCTAAACTTTCTTTCACCATTGAATTTGATTAAGACTCTTTCTTTCCTGAATGCAACTGGAAGCAACAAGCAGCGAACAGAATTTTGATTAAAGAAGAGAAAATGCGACCCCCTTCAAAAGGGGTTTCTAAAGGGACAACACCTCAGCTGAAGGGTCAAAATAAGGAAAAACAACAAAAGTGCATTGATGGCCAAGCATTAGTTTGTATTTGAATTTAATGGAGACTTTGACACTTGAAAAATTTCTGAAGGTGCTCTACAACAACTATTGATTGTGTTTTGTTTTTCTATGTTTAAATTATATTAAATGCATGTAAATGGAATTTTTCACTTATATGAAGTAACTCCATGATATCAAAATGAAATAAGGCAATTCAAATGCATTCGGAATGAAAAGGAAACACCTGAAAATAACAAGTATTCACCCCTTTGTATTAACAACAATTGTATTCCATTTTCTTAAATTCTAAATTATATGTTAAGGAGGTCCACCTTTCAAGGGCTAAACAAATGGAGCCAAATTCTTGAGATCCTATTTCAGCCTACAAGAGATCTGCATTTAGGGAAAAGATTCAATTTCCAACAGGACAATGACTCAAAACACATGATAAAAGCTACGAAGCGCAGATTTAAAAGCAATTGGAAAAACTGGGATGACCTGAAAATTGCCATTCATTGAGGTTCTTCATCTACATTACATTACATTACCGGCATTTAGCAGACGCTCTTATCCAGAGCAACTTAGACAACTTTTACATAGCATTTTACATTGTATCCATTTATACAGCTGGATATATACTGAAGCAATTTCGGTTAAGTACCTTGCTCAAGGGTACAACGGCAGTGTCCTTCAAGGGGTATCGAACCTGCGACCTTTCGGTTACAAGCCCAGTTCCTTACCCACTGTGCTACACTCCTCCGTCCACATCATCTAATGTGAGCAAGTCAAAGCAAATTTTGCCTTTCATTTTTTCCAAAAAAAGTTTTTGCATCATTTTTGGATTTGTGTTCATGCAGAATATATTTCAATGCATTAAAATGGTATGGTGTGACAGGCTAAAATGCGATACTGTTCAAGGGAGTGAATACTTCCTGATAGCACATGAGTATATCAACATGAGTATTCAGTTGTGATCACAGAAAGCACAAAATCAGACAGTGTTAAGTCAAAATAAATCTCCTGTTTTTATAATCATCATGAAAGAATAAGACTACTCACATTACCATTGAAAATGATTTATTAATCTGCCCATACTCATAATTAAAAAACACTTTAATAATCATAGTTCGCCATATTTTCACTCCACATAATAAAATTAGTCAGCTGATGCTAGTTACACTAGGCATGGAAGAAACGGAAAAAAAATCAATTTTTGTTCAACTCATTTAGTTATTAGGGGTCCTATGAAGTAGGAACCCTGTGTTTTTGTTGATATTATTATAATTAGGGGCCAAGCACCGAAGGTGCAGGGCACCTATTGTAACTGTTAGTATTATTATTATACTTTCCGCAATGGGAGTCTATGGCAGCCCATAGAACCCCTTGGTGGATTTTGATGAAAGTTGGCACATTAATAAAGGATAGTCCAATGTATCCAGGCATCAAATTTGGGGTCAATCCATCCATCTCTGTAGCACCACCAACAGGCCAAATTTCAAGGTACATTTTTGCTTATAATTTTTGAACCGTTTGTCCTAGGGTTTTAAGGTTTTTTTCCCCCTTGAATCCTTGGGTCATTTCGATTCCAATGCACCCATTGCCGTTAAAGTCCGCCATAATGGATTTTCTGCCATTTTGAATTTTTCGAAAGACCTACTTTTGCAAACTAGTCCTAAATCGTTGATCCTATCACCACAAAAATTGGTACAGACGGTTCTGACCAAAAGTTATTCACAGAATTTTGCTAGGGCAAACGATATGGCCACTATGAGCCAATGAATATTGTGGAGTATGTGGCTTTTAGCATAAAGGTGTATAAATTCTAGGGCTGTCAATCGATTAAAATATTTAATTGCGATTATTCGCATGATTGTCCGTAGTTAAAGTAATAATCTCAAAGATTTTCATTAAAATAAATGTCTGTTAAGTCACTATCTATCACCGAATTAGGTGATACAATGGTGATTGAGCCTATTATATTAATTTATATTATTATTAATATAATAATTTATGATTAAATAACTGGGTGTCTGTGGCGACATTCCCGGGAAAAAATCACAAGCGGCGCATAGTGACGCGTTTTCCATCACCCATCAGTGGTTGGTCCGCCAGAGAGGGTAGACGGAGCTAACGCAACAGGCTCGCTCTTCAACTCACTTGCGCATGAGCCGTGTACTGTTTCTTCCGGTGTCTGCTAGCGTTACAATAACAGAGAAGGGGGGGGGGGGGGGGGGGCGTTATGGAACCCTAAAACATTTTTGTGTAACATGAGAGGTCATATTATTTGTTGATGTAGATTTCGTATTACATTTGATGATAATGTAACGTTACTAAATTACATAGCCTAGCTATCTGCACAGTTAACGCTAGCTACCGGACCGTGTCAAGAAAGGCAACATTAGTTTAGACAACGTTGCACACAGTATCCATCTCTCATATCAGGTAACAACGTGTTAGCTAGCTAGCTAATGTAATTAACACAATTTAATGTCAGCTAACAATTAGAAAAAACGCTAGCTAATGCTACCGACTGGTACCAACTTCGCAAAACGTCTCTCGAATGCAATGCTACCTTGTTGCAACGTTGCAATGTAGCTAACTAAAGGTCAGTTCAGATCAATGATTCGCAACGAGACTGGATGCAACTTGCAAAATTCCAAGACGTCTGATTGTAAACGTTCTAACTGCAATTTTTGATTTGACAAGGTGGGTCTTTTGAGACCCCAGGCAACGGCTTCAGACGCTCTGCAACTAACCAGTTCACACCGCTGCAATTTTCTCTGCAACATTCTAAAACCGTTTTGTCTCGTTGTGAATCATTGATCTGAATTGGCCTTAACGTTACCGTTATTTACATTGCCATCAAGTTCATCAATATATTATAATGATCGGAATAAAGCCGTCTTTACACAGAGCATTAACCAGGGGTATAGGTGGAGCAGAGCCAGGTCTGATTTCAGTGTAAAGATGTCAAACCAGAGAAAACTAAATAAAAGAATACAGCAGTATGGATTAGCGTTATTATTTTATTATGCTTCCTCATATTCAGCCTTGCCCTTTTTTGATGAAATCTCCTTTGTTTTTGTTTTATTATTCTTGTTCTGATTGCTAATTTAATACCCAGCTCCGCTTTATTCTCGAACAGTTTGCTAGCAAAACCAGAAACACCAGCAGTAACATTTTGCAAGGCTGTTGTTCCAAAAAAATCACACAACAATCATTCACGAGAAAGACTGTTTAGTGTGCACGAGATACATAATTGTACGAGTCGCAGCAAATCCCGCAAATTCTTCTCTGCAGTGTGAAGATGTTCATACAGGGCAAAAGGTGGATAAAGAACGTCTGTGGAAATTGATCATCACTAATTCTACCCCAGGTCTGCTACAGCATTTTAACCCAGCTCGGCAGTGTAAAGGCAGCATAAGTTAGCCTAATGTTAGACAATGAATGAGTGTGTACATAACGTTACTTTTATAACAACCATTTTTATTCAGTAAATAGTAAGTGTTATAGTTGGCGTGGCCCAGGTGCCAACTGACTGACGTCACACAGGCGACACTGGTTTGATCCGGTTGGATCTCTGGGAAGTGAGGTCCAAAAACACACCTGCAATTACTGCTTTTCGCCATTGGTACCGCCATAGAGAACGAAACAGCAATCTTCGAGATTGTAACTTTAATCGCGCTTAATCGCAAATTAATCACACATTTTTTATCTGTTCAAAATGTACCTTAAAGGGATATTTTTCAAGTGTTTAATACTCTTATCAACATGGGAGTGGACAAATATGCTTGCTTTATGCAAATGTATGTTTATTTATTATAGGAAATCAATTAACAACCAAAAACAATGACAAATATTGTCCAGAAACCCTCAAAGGTACTGCATTTAGCATAACAAAATATGCTTAAATCATAACATGGCAAACTCAAGCCCAACAAGCAACAACAGATGGGCATATTGACCTGCTAAATTTAACATTACTTAGTAATAGGAGTACTCACACAATGTAGTGTGTCCAACTTTACGCTTATAAAGGTTCACTAAAACATCCCCTATGTGTTTGAGCATTAACACAAAGCAATGGACCTCAATGCATCGCAACAACAAACACACTGTACAACAGGTACATTGGTCCACTAAATTTCCCATTATTCAAAGATCATTCCCTGGATCCCTTGCACCTCAAGAAAATCACACAACGTAATTGTGTCCAACCTCACATAGGGAAAATAAAGGCTCACAAAAACATCCCCTTCTACTACTTCGGATCAAAACAGGATGATACAAAATAAAACAAACAATAAATTAAAGCCGCAAGCGGCGTTGGGAGGGGTCCAAGCATTGGCACCATCGCGCCCCCTATTGAGAGATTTTAAAATGGCTTTGTCCTCATGATCATATACCTTCACCCAACATATCTACTAAATATCATGATGATTGTATAAAAAATGGATGACTTATGGCCAATTTTGTGCTAAGAGACGCCGTCGAATGACTTAGTTGCGTCGCCATGGATGTGTCCTGGCCGCTTCCCGTAAAGGCCTTTACTATGTCGTAACACTTAGATGGGATGTCGTAACACATATATGGCCCGGCGTGTATGTACAGTTGCAGCGGTTCCATGCCGCAACTAAAAAAAGTGTCACACTAGTGTTGTCACGATACCAAAATTTTGACTTTGATACCAATACCAGGTTTAGTATCACGATAATTGATACTGAAACAATACTAATTCAATACTCGGTACCTAACGATACTGAAATTACCTTAATAGATCAGAAACGTAATGTCCACAAGGGATGACCTCATTTTCGAATTCACGGTTTATTAAAAACCTGGTTTATTAACAACCTTTAAGTTGAAGCCTGTTCAACATATCAATAAGCATAGGACTATAGTGTTACAACCCTAAACCATAGAAAACCATATTAAATATATTTCAAAAATTAAACAATTGTAAAGTAAATTATCTTTAAACAGGTCTTTCACTTTAAAATATATCTAAAAACAGCATATTTCAATAACAATACAGCATCTTCCTATAATAAAATATTTACAAATTAGAACAGCTATTGCTACTGAAGTGAACTGAGTCTAAGCTTGCGCTGTATCAACCACGAAAAAAGGCACAAGCGCAGGTCACCTCACTTGCCAACCTTAGTTGCTACTGCCATCTAGCGAAGATTCTGACAAATTACACTTTTCATCCTCCCAATCGGTAATGCGGGAGACATGTCCCTGGCTTTTACATTTGACGCAAAACTACCGAACGTCGGAAAATTCTAATACCGAACCGTTTCTTTTTCTTTTTTTTTTCTTTTTTAAGTACCGAAAAAGTGCTGAAGTGTCGGTATACCGTGGAACAGTACGTCAGGCACAAAGTGTGAGATGAAAACAGAAACGCGTTGTTTCAGTTTCATTAGTAGACGATACATGACAACTATGCCGAAAACGGAGTTTCGCAGCCCCACCATTGTCGCTCCGGTCGTTCATTTAACACGCACCCCCTCCCTGCAGTCTCATCTAAAAAACACCCCCCACCCTTGACATAATGGACAATATTGTCTATCCTGGCATTAATAAAAATATTCTTTCACCACTAAAAAATCGTATTCCGTCATAGCAGCAAGATAAACCCGACAATAGCACTAAGATATGCCTATACAGCAGTGAAAACGCTGCTCACTGAATAACGAAATAAACGAGAAAAAGTTTTTTAAAATGATACCATGTCATTCTACAGTCAATATCTGGGACTAAATATTGAATAAATATAAAACCTTACTGTTGGTTTTACGTGTAGAGATGTCCCTTTTGAGACTGCGTGGTCATATATTGTCTTGGACAATCCGTTTTGGGAAATATAGGCGCATCTGTGACGCCTGGGTATCTTCCAAAATAGCTGTGCGTAACACCACACCTGTTGTTTACGGCGTCGGCGTCCTTTTTAGTACAGTCTGACTTGATTTACAATTCATTTATTCGGTAGGCGAGAGTATAAGCTTTCTAACGATGTATAACATGTCTAATTCTGCTTTTGGAATAGCGTTTTATAGGTCAGCGTAACAGAAAATATTCCTAGCATAGCATTCACTTACGCAATCACTCTGTTAGCAGACAAATACGATGCACCTAACGAAACGTGTTCAAGGATATTTCGTAATTTCTTGGAAAATACTATTATTATTGAGGACTTCTGAACATAGCTAAACCATATGTTTGCTGATAGACCTAGCTGACATCGTTTTCTGGAGCAAAACAGAAGCGAATAGAACAATATCATTGATACCGTCTCTGTCTCTATCTACTGAACATAGAGGAGATTTCATCATTGCTATGTAAGTATTACCGTTCAAAATATTTCGGTTATATACGTTATTTTTGAAATTGAGTATCTTTAAATAGGTTAGTGGTGTTATATAATGTAAATATTTTACACTGTAATGTAAGCGTTAGACGGAAGTGTAATAGTTTTTGTGAAGCATGCAACAGTGATGACGTCATAGCTGGAACATTGCCAAAACGTGGTGGACGGGTGAAAATTGTTTTCATGTTGTCATCCCCATACAAGAAAACATACGAGAGTACAGAGTATAGAAATACACACGAGTTAATTATTACACATTTAGGTACTGTACCGCATTGTGTGACAATGTTTTTGCATTATTTTTTTAATCTGATAGCAATGTTTCATCTTAAACCCTCATAAGGGGCTCATTTATATGCTTTATAATGGACAAAAAGCATTTTATTCAATTTTGGAGAGATTTTGGATATGTTTCTGGACACCTAGCTATTTTAGACCACTGTACTGACTGAAAGCTTGTAATTCCCATTTGAAAATTATGCAACAGTGATTTTCTTGAGTCAAAACAGTTGATTTGTAGTGAAATACATGGATATGTTATGATTTACAGCAATGCATAATTTAGACATTTTGGATAGATTTGGAGATGCTGGGTACACTGCTTAGTTTTTGCTTCATACATCTATAGTAGTTCTACATATCCACCCTTAGATTTTATGAACTTGTGGTCAAGAAGTTTTTGACCTAGCACATGTATAGTTTAACTTCCTGCATATATTCAATCTCGCAGTATTTCATTGCGAACTTAAAAAGTGCAAATTTATTTTGGATTTTTTGTCAAAACAATTGCATTTGTGGCACTTTATTTCTTCCAAAATTATGAATATAAACTAATCTGTGTTAGTATTGTAAATTGTACAAATGTCTTGCTTCATTTAAGCCATTTTTCAAGTCTCTGTGGTGTTCACGTCTGGAGTTATAAAGCTTTAAATAGGGTACCCCCTAAATGGGCAAGGATTGGCAAAATTTGGCTTGTGCCTTAAGAGGTTAAGAAAGAGAGCACTGATGAGCTCAGCAATCGCCAAGGGCCAAGTAGGCCAAGGAAGACCTCTATAGTTGGGGAATGAAGATGAAGACCTTAATGAAGAAAAGACCCCAAATACTTCAGATGCAAAAACAGGAAGGCCAGGTGAGAGTGTGCTAAGAAGTACCTAAAAGAGCTGGCAGAGTTCTAGAAGTTCTTGTGGATAGATGAGACCAAGATTTACTTGTATCAGAGTGAGGGCAAGAACAAAGTTTGGGGCCAAAATGAACTGTCCAAGATCGAATGCATACCACCTAATTTGTGAAACATGGTGGTGGGGGTGTTATGGTTTGGGCATGTATGGCTGTCACAGGTACTGGCTCAATTCTTATTTCTCAGCCTCATAATGGCTTCCTTGACATTCATTAGCACAACACTGGTCCTCCAATAGCAGACTCCAAAGGCAATCAAAAGCCTAGAATCAGCACTAGATACTGAATGCTTTCTTACATCTGCACCACGTAAGCAACTGAACACACCTGACTTATCAGAAACACCTGTGAAGCCATTTGTCCCAAACTTTATGGTACCCTGAAATGGGGGCTATGTTAAAGTCTTGTCATTTCTAGAAAACCAACATTTATAACAAAATACTCTTTAACACTAGAAAGGCCACGTTTTTTTTTTACTACCTTTAAACCACCAGCATTTAGGCATCGATTTCAGCGCCCGCAGTGACCTAATTTCATGATGATGAAACATTATGTTGCAGAACTATATTCTTGAAATGAAGGACACAACTGTATCAATTTCATCATTTTTGTTTTTAATGTATATTAATTTTGTTATATAGGTTAGGGAAAATTCTCCAAGGACGTATCACAGGCACATTGAAAAAGGCTAAAATGTGCAAAGCAGAAAATGAAGAAAGTAGTTGAAGAAATACGAAGTGCAATACTTTATTTTTTTGTCATAATGAATTCCGCTTGCTTCTCCCTTCGCTTTGCCACCACATTTCATTTGAGCTTTTATATATGTACCGTCTCTCTCATCTTACTCATTAATTCAACAGAGAACATACAGCTTTGGTCATTTGTGTGAGCAGGGACCGCAAACAAATCAATTTCATTTCACACAATTGTCTTTGGCCTTATTCTGACTGCATTTGCTGACCTGGCACGCCATTTTCTTCCCAAGAGTGATGGGTAGTGCAAGGTGATGCTGGGACCGTGGCTGCTTTTGCGGCTGCTGCTTCTGTCTTCGGCTTCATGTAATTTTCCCACAGCTCCCATGCCAGGTCCATGGCAAAGTCAGTCATCAGTAATTCCAGTGCTTTCTTTGGTCCCATTCACTTGCATTTTTTACCATCCCTGAGTCTATTCAGAGTCTTTCTGAAGTTGCCGTTTCAGTGCTAAACTGAAAGTATGTTGGAATATCTCCACGCAGTTATACACATCATTTTTATGACTATACTGCCCACAATTATTGCTCCCCATGCTGAAGTCAATAATTAACTAATAACCATCTTCATCAAACGATTGCAGTGAATTAATTTTGTGTGATTATATGCAAGGTTTCAATAGCGCTTGACCCAGCAATTCTTATCAAAGCGTCGTTGCTGAATAGCTGAATAGCAGTTATTTTAAGCTCAGCTATTTAGGAACACGTGTGAAAGGAGGAGGGTGTTGCATTTGTGGTATTGGAGTAATTTGCATTTTAAAGTTCAAACGCCCAATGGCGTCAGGTCTGGCTTTTCTAGTGTTAATAAAAGCTGAGAATCTGCACTTTATCTACATGTGAATTGTTTGATTAAATCTAAATTTAATCAAACAATGATCTAAATTTGTGGAGTAAGGAGCCAGATCAAGATAGAATGTCTTTTATCCCAAACATTATTGAGGGTACTGTATAATCAGATAAAATACTTGCTTGTCATGCCTTTCCTCATTGCACTCCACCTGCCGTGGCCAAAATAAAATTCTAATCAATGGTCCTAGTTTAGGAGCAGCAAGAGGAACCTGCACCCTCTTAATTAAAGTTAGAAAATACAGATGATATTGTTTACTCCCAGGCACTCTTCTGTGAAAGAGGATGAAGAGGAAAAATACTTTTATTACATTGGCATATTGCATAGGAATATTGAAGGAACACAGATCATTTCATACCGATGAATACATGTGGATTAATAGACCAGTGTGAACAAAGAGTGATCATCACATGAAATATAACAATGAGTGACAATTGCATATTACCCAGTTAATCAACTGAGCTCTTTGAAATCAATGTCTTCATTTAACCATGGGTAATTTAATTCAAAGGATCTAAAATGTGCATCCAGATGATTTTCCCCTGTAAGAGGTATTTCGATCTATCGCAACAACGGAAGGATGGTTTGATGTGTTCAATGAATTTAATAAACAATTATAAGCTTCTGTAAAGTGCTTTCCCATAGGGTGGTCCTGCTTACAAATCCTAATGGCATATTAATGTTAAAGATTAATACTTTCTGTGATGTGCTGTGATCTGATGTCTTTGTTGCAGACATGGTACCCAACAATGAGGAGGCAGAGCTGAAACATTTGTACATGGCAGCCGGAGAGCTACTACGGCACTTCTGGTCCTGTTTCCCTGTCAACACCCCCTTTTTGGAGGAGAAGGTGACCCTTAAGTCAGTCTTTTAATCACTGCTGTCAACACTGCTGTTGAATACCAGGCATTAAGTCAAAGTACTGAGCTATGACATTGTAATGGGGTGGGTGGGAGGGGTAAAATGATTTTAAAAGTAATAAAAGCAACCCCTGAACAAGTTGGCAATTAGCTATGGCTTGTACAGGAATGCTTCGACATCTTTGCATTATCAATTTTTCCTTAGTCTATATGCTGTATGAATGTATTGAAGTTTTTATTTACTATTATAATTTGCTATTCAAATTTATCTGGTATATTTGAACAAATATAGGATTACCCAAAAGGTTATAGATATAGACAAAAAAATCCATGACACTCTTCATATTTTGAAAAGCCTAGGGCTTGTTCATGCTAAAAATTAACCTCTTAGCTCAAAGCCCCTAGTGGTCGAGATTGCTGAACTCACATTCAGTGGTACTGGAACCAAAGTATGCAATAAAAATAGAAACACTTTGTTTTAGTTTCATTAGTAGACGATACTATACAACCATGCCGAATACGTAGTTTTCGCCACCATTGTCGCTCTGGTCGTTCATTTAACAAGCACCCCTTCCCTGCAGTCTCATCTGCAACTACACCCCCCACCCATGACATACTGGACAATATTTTCTATCTGGGAATTCATAAAAATATTCTTTCATCACTGAAAAATCGTATTCCGTCATAGCAACAAGATAAACCCGACAATAGCCCTATAATATGATAATATGCCAATGCAGCAGTGAAACGCTGCTCACTGAATAACGAAACAAACAAGACAAAGTTTTCAAAAATTATACCATGTCATTCTAAAGTCAATATCTGGGACTAAATATTGAATAAATATATAACCTTACCATTGGTTTTACGTGAAGAGATGTCCCTTTTGAGACTGAGTGGTCACATATTGTCTTGGACAATCTGTTTGTGAAATATACGTGCATTTGTGAAGCCTGGCTACCTTCCAAAATAACTGTGCGTAATACCACACGTGTTGTTTACGGCGTTGTCGCCGTTTTTAGTAGAGTCTAGCTTGATTGACAATTCATTTATTTAGTAGGTGAGAGTATAAGCTTTCGAACAATGTATAACATGTCTAATTTTGCTTTTGGAATAGCATTTTATTACTCGGCGTAACCAAATTTTTTCTCATCATCGCGTTCACTTAAGCATTCACTCTGTGGTAGCAGTAAAAGACACTGCACCTGACGAAACATTATGTTTGCTGATAGACCTAGCTGACATTGTTTTCTGGAGTAATACAGAAGCGTATAGAACTGTATCATTGATTTACTGTCTCTTTCTACTGAACACAGATAAGATTTCATCATTGCTATGTAAGAATTACTGCTCAAAATATTTCGGTTATATACGTTGTTTTTGAAATTGAGTGTCTTTCAATAGGTTAGTGGTATTTTATAATGAGGATATCTCACACTGTAATGTAAGCGTTCGTTGGTAGTTTAGTAGTTTTTCTGATGCGTACAACAGTGATCACGTGAGTGCCAAAACGTGGTGGACGGTTGAAAATTGTTTTCATGTCGTCCCATCCCCATACACAAAAACATACGACAGTACAGATTATAGAAATACATATAAGAGTACATTATTACACATTTTGGTACTGTACCGCATTGTGTGACAATATTTTTGCATTATTTTTTAATCTGATATCCATGTTTCATCTTAAACCTTCATAAGGGGCTCATTTATATGCTTTATAATGGACAAAAAGCATTTTATTCATTTTGATAGAAATTTTGGATGTTTCTGGAACCCTAGATATTTTAGACCACTGTACGGATGGAAAGCTTGTAATTCCCACTTGGAAATGATGCAACAGTGAGTTTCTTGAGTCAAAACAGTATATTTGTAGTGAAATACGTGAATATGTTGTGATTTACAGCAATGCATAATTTAGACATTTTGGATAGATTTGGAGACACTGGGTACACTGCTTAGTCTTTGCTTCATAGATCTTTAGTAGTTCTACATATCCACCCTTAGATTTTATGAACTTGTGGTCAAGAAGTTTTTGATCCAGGACATGTATACTTTAACCTGCAATCTCCCAGTATTTCATTGCAAACTAAAAAAGGAGCAAATTCATTTTAGATTTTTTGCCTTGACCATTGCATTAGTGGCACTTTATGTCTTACAAAATTATGAATATATAGTAATCTAAGCTAGTATTGTAAATGGTACAAATGTATTGCTTTATTTAAGACATTTTTCTAGTCTCTGTGGTGTTCACATCTGGAGTTATAAAGCTTTAAATCGGGTAACCCCTAAATGGGCAAGGACTGACAGGTACTAGTGGGGGAGTGGTTGGGGTGGAGTTAACTAGCTATTGTTCCCACCCATTATCTCCCTGTGAGAAGTGTGAAAAGTTCAAGATCTTTCAAAGGGATTTTCTCTGCTACTTGATTTTAGGAGTACCAACATTCAAATAAGCATATCTTCTTCAACTATTTTCAGATCTCAATGTATGACACATCATTTGAAAGCTTATAATCTGCACTTTCATAATCTGTATGACCTTGCTCTACTTGAGGACCAAAACACCAGCACCTGTCACAAATGGTTTACCTCTCTTTGCAATAAGTTTTGCAACCCCATAGCTCACTTGTGTGACATTCTCCTGAACACGCAAAGTCTTTCTCATTGCTCCTTGCTGTGCACAAAACTTTGCTTTTAGCTCCCTGGTCTTGTCTTTTTGTGCAATCCCAGTGTATTTACTGTGCACAGCCGAATGTTTGATATCATACTGCCACTTTAAATTGTAATCTTTCGTGACTGCAATTATTCCAGGCAGGTCAAGCATACTATGGAAGAATATTTCGGACAAAATTAAATAAATAAATATGTCATGAAATGTGAGCATAAATAATTAAATGTGGCACGAAATGTACGTATTTATTTATTTATTTATTTTAATGATGCTACGTGCGACATGAAATAAGGCTTGAAATTAAAACCGTCACTTTCACCCATCAAAGTTGGGAGGGCGGGCTCTAGCGAGTACTGTTTTTTGATTTGTGCATCGACTTGATTCGATTGTTCATGCCTAATTCAACATGGCTGCACTGGAGGTGTGTTGTTGGAGCCCCTGTATGGTGCTAATAACCGTGCTACCTGTGCTGTTGAATAAAAGAAGCTACACATTTGAATTTCTGACATGTAGCAAGGAAGGAAGGAACATAGGGCATGTGAACATCAGGCTGAGCTAGCATAAGGATGATGCCTGAAAAAGCTAGCTCAGCATGCTAGCTCAGGACCACTGAAATTACCTTGAACAGAGGTGCATTCAAATTCAGCGAACAGAGGCGAACGTTCGTGGGGAAAACAAACACAAAGCTAACGGAAAAAAGTTTGAAATAGTTTGCAAACATTTGCCTTGTTCGCTGAATTTGAACGCACCTCAGGAGTAGTGAATAGATGGTACATTTACAAAAGATGATTCTGGAGTTGATTCTGCAGAGACCTGCGAGGAATTCAGTGCCTCTTGTATCAAATTAGCTGTCATGACCTCCACTGACAGCCTGCTGGCACAACATGGTGTGCTACTGCGCTTTGCTTGCCTTGAGAATCCTATCGCTCATCGCTGGATTGCTGTAGACTGTAGCCACTAGAGGCGGGTCTCTCAGAAATACTCAACCTATCACTAAGCCTCCTGTGTTTTGTGTACTCGCTAGAACCCGCCCTCCCAACTTTGATGGGTGAGAGTGACGGTTTTAATTTCAAGCCTAATTTCATGTCGCACGTAGCATCATAGTTAAATAGTTAAATAAATACATACGTACATTTCATGCCACATTTAATTATTTATGCTCACATTTCATGATGTATTTGTTTATTTAATTTTGTCCTTTCAGTTCACATCTGTGAAAAAATAACTCTGAAGCCACTTTTGTAAAAGATGTTTGCCATTCCCAGCTTCTTCTTTTGACTCGTTCCTTTCAAAATCTGTGATCGACACTGATCGTTTCAGCAGGATGCCTGCCAGAAAGTAAGCTATGCACCTTTTAAATTTCTAGCTACATTCTTACATTTACTTTAATAATTTTCTATTTTAATAATATTCTTATGCATTATATCTATAGCCTATTATTTTTATTTGAATTTTTTGACTGCATCATCTTCCTGTCCTTCCACCCCTTTTGTGTGCCAAAACAAATGTCTCCATGGGCCAACCTTGCCCTGCTGGTCATAGTTTTGGCGGCCCGGGTTCATAGCATCACTCCCGTCTGCAGAGGACGACTTATACTTTACCTTAATGCCAAGTTCTGTCATCTACTCTGTACCTTATTATATCCTAATTGTACTTGCTTGTCTATTTGCTTAGTTTCAAGTTAGTTTATTAAGACTAATTGTTGAAATTTCATTAATGTTTTATGTAATATGGATAAACAATCCATCTGTCCATTGGATTGGTACAGTTGAGGCCAAAAGTTTACACACACCTAGGCTAAAGATATTCAAACTCAGTTTTTCACAACTCAAACAGTTCTTTACAACCCCGCACATTTCATGTTACCATACATTTATTTTGAGAAATAATTTTAAAACAATCGATTAGAGATTTATTTCAGCTTTAATTCACTATATCAGAAATCCAGTGGGTCAAAAGTTTACATACACCAAGTTGACTGTCTCTTTAAACAGTCTGGAAGATTCCAGAAATTGATGTAATTAATTTTTAGAAGCTTCTGATTGTTCAATTGTCATAATTAGGAGTTAATTGGGAGTTGTGTCTGGCACCTGTGTCTGTATTTAACGGCCTTCCTTTAGAGCCACTGCTTCCCCCCCCCCTTGATACAATGGGAAAATCCTAGCAACTCAGCCAAGACCTCAGAAAAGAAATTGTGGAACTCCACTAGTTCGATTCCCCCTTAGGAGCAATTTCCAAACAACTGAAGGTACTGCGGGCATCTGTACAAACAATTGTATGCAAACATAAAAATCTTGGAACCACACAGATACTGCATCGTTCTGGAAGGAGACACAGATTAACTCCCAGGGCTGAATGAACTTTTGTCCGAAAGGTTCAATTGAACCCCAAGACAACAACAAAGAAACTGGTGAAGTACCAAAGTATCTACATCCACGATTAAGAGAATCCTGCATCGCCATGGTCTTAAAGGCTGTCGCACCATGAAGATGCCCCTACTCCAAGATCGGCATAAAAAAGCCAGAATGAAGTTGCCAGCTGATCACCAGGACGAAGACCTAGCCTTTTGGAGGAGTGTTCTCTGGTCAGCGCTATGTATGGAGGAAAAAGGGTGAGACTTTTAAATCTGAAGAACACCATCCCAACTATGAAGCATGGGGGTAGCAGCATCATGTTGTGGGGGTGTTTTGCTGGAAAAGGACTGGTGCACTTCAGAAAATAGATGCCATCATGAGGAAGGAGGATTATCTAGAAATACTGAAGCAACACCTCAAGACATCAGCTAGAAAGTTAAAACTTTCACAATTGGGTCTTACAGCAGGACAGTGATCCTAAGCATACCACCAAAGTTGTATCAAAATTGCTTAAAGACAACAAAGTGAATGTATTGGCGTGGCCATAACAAAGCCCTGACCTGAATCCCATTGAAAATTTCTGAACTGAACTGAAAAAGCGTGTCCAAGCAAGGAGGTCCACATACCTGACTGAGTTAGGCCAGTTCTGTCAGGAGGAATGGGCAAAAATGCCGGCAAGTGAGAAGCTTGTGGAAGGCTACCTCAAGCATCTTATTCAAGTTAAGCAATTAAAAGGCAATGCCACCAAATACTAACAAAGTGTATGTAAACCTTGGACCCACTGAAAATCTGATATAGTACAGAAAAGCTGTAATCTCTCAACTATTATTTTGAAATTACCTCTCTTGGAAATAAAGTAGGTACCCCAATTGAATTAACACAGGAAATGTATGGTATCATGAAATGTGTGGAGAAATGTGTGAAAAATTGAGTTTGAATGTCTTTAGCCTAGGTCGATGTAAACTTTTGGTCTCAACTGTAAATTACATGGGAGACACCTATTTTATCTATTTATTTTTTTATTTTTCAATGAACCATGCCTCAATACTTGACATTTATCAGTTTTGTTTTAGGCCAGATAAGTTTCAGAAGTAATCAAAGTCCTTAGTAAAGCACTGTAGAAATGTATCTTCAGGACTCCGACTCAGTATGAAACTCAATACTAAATACAAAAATTCCAGTGTACAATGATATTGTCAATGGAATTTTTGTATTTAGGCCCTGCATTTTAATATCATTATTTGAGCTTATTTTTATTGCAAGAGTTTCAGTTGCCATGATGAATAAATGCAGGCATTTTTCTGGCTCAAAATAGGGCTTAGTTAGTCGCTTTGTGTGACAGTGACTGTGGTCGGCCTGGCTTTACTGTCACCATCGACTCCACGCATCATTTCTCGGTAATTAGGTACATTTTTGTATTTTTGTCTACATTTTCAGAATGTAAAGTTCTGGTCTTCAAGAGACTAGCACAGTGCATTGAGATGTAGGCTATAAATTAAATAATTCTGAACAATTATAAATAATATCCCAACTTACCTAAAAAACCAAAAAAGTTTCTTTACTTTATCATACTGTTCCATAATTTCACATATTTGACTTATATTATTCAGAGTATTATTTCCTTGCATAAAACCAGACTGGTCATGGTGTATACTATCAGACAAGACTATTTTAATTATCACTTAAAATTGGTAAACCAAAATCACTAAATATCTCAAAGGTTAATTGTGTAAATTTCATAATTACTAGTCCCAGAAATTTCTTTTTTTTCCACCAAGGTCATACATTACATTACATTATAGGCATTTAGCAGACGCTCTTATCCAGAGCGACGTACAACAAGTGCATAGGTTTCATGATGTAGAGGCGCAAAAGAAACACTAGAGTGAAGTAAGGATCGTAGTGCCAGAAGTGACCACATCGATCAGGACTCCAACCCTGTAGAGTAAGCTTGTTCAGCAAGCAAGAATCCTACCAAGTGTAGTAGGATTACATACAGTGTAGTAAATGACATATGTTTTGTTATCCTGTTCTGAACAGTTGGTGAAGATGAGGTCCAACCTGGAGAAGTTCCAGCTGACGAAACTCCGGCCTTTCCAGGATAAGGTCCAGCGCCAATACTTGAGTATAAATGTAAGCAATACTACCACCACCATACTTCTCTAACCTGGCAAGAGAATTGTAATTTCTGTGTTTTCTTGTATTTTTTAGCACAATATACCATGCAATATCCATCATGCACCATGAAGCTAAAACTTTTTGATGAATAGTATCACATAGTTTTGGTTGGTGCGGTACTCCTGCATTAGTCAGGAAAATGGCAAGCATTGTTGGGCTGAATGGCCTGTTCTCATCATTATGTTATTATTATTAATATTATTATAATACATTTTATTTATATAGCGTTTTTCATCATACATAGATGATCTCAGAGTGCTTTACAGAAGGCAACAATAAAACAAAGTAAAAAAATAAAATAAGAAATAATGTAAAATCACAGGATGATAGTAAAACAGTGCATTACTATAAAATCACATATATTTTATCTGTATCACGCAATGGATAAACTGGGATAGGCACACTGATAAAAATGGGTTTTAAGCCCGGCTTTGAATGCTGAGACTGACTGTGCCAGACGTAGGTGATCAGGCAGACTGTTCCAAAGGCATGGTGCCATGGAGCAAAAAGCTTGATCACCCACAGTACGGAGCCGAGTTCTGGGCACTGCTAAAAGGCTACGACTGTTAGACTTCAGTTAAGCGGTGGGATTCCAAGGGAGACAGGAATATAAATGTAAGCAATATATTATGTTGTGTTATCTCAGAAAAAATATGTTTTTAATGTACAAGAATGGCAAGTTACTTACACAAAGAAATCACTGTCTCTAAGTCATTAATTAAAACTTGTTTAATTAAAAAAAAAAAAAAAAAAAAATTTATTATAACTAAGCCTGCAGTTGTAAGTATTTATCAAAATGAGTTATCAAGTTACAATGAAGAATATTGGCTATGTTAGCTCACAGTTTAAACCAGCTATATTCCAGTGCAATGCTACCCAATGTTTCCTAAATTATTTAATGTAACTTCTTTTTTAATCTTACCATGGTTTAGGGTATCATTTGGCACTGCCGCCTTGAGAGGTCTTCCTGGCTGAGGCAAATTTATATATCATTTTGGTTCAGACTTAATCACGCTGTATCTTTAGCATGCGTAACTTTGCGGATGTTGTGACTGCCATCCCAATACTGTGTAATAAGCTTTTGGTGCTCAAGCACCATATTTGAGGTGATCACAAATGGTCTGTGTACAGTATAAATAAATGTAAAACGACCGTTGTTACAATTTTGAAGTATGTACGGGACAATGTACAATTTTAACAATGAAAAATAACTTCATAAATCGTTAATACCTGCATTGCAAAACACAAAACACTCTTGGTTCAAAAGAGCATATCTGTATAGATGTTTAAACCAGCAACCAATTAGGAAGGTCATTTATTTATTTTATTGCGAAATTGGATCAGTTTCGCATTTTTGTCACTTGTTCGCATTTTGTCACTTAAATCTAATAAATAATTCTGCTTGAGAATAAATAGGCCTAAATGCAGGTACACAATATGGCTGGCACACGATTATCAAATGGTAGGCTACAGACTCTAAAGTAGTGCTGGGTGATATGGCCAAAATATAATGTGATATTTTTCATATTATTGACAGTATTACGGGATTTGATTTTCCAGTGCAAATTACTGAAGTAAACTGAGATCCTACTGTGGCTGTAAAAAATAAAGACCAAAATGATAATCATTTTCACTATTGCCATTGAGAGCATGAACACCAAACGGTATGAAATGTTGTATAATGTTAAAAAAATTAGATTGTACACAAAAAACCAGCCTGCTGATTTTAAACTAAAATCTACAAATATTGGAGCAAATTTTTTTTTTATCCAAGCTTCTGGAATTAAATGAACAAATACTTCTTTAATCTTACCTTGGCGTCATCTCCATTATGTGTTAACACCAACTTCTCCCTGCCTGTTGTTTGCAAAGCCATGTCATGTTTTTTTGATGAAATAGTGCAAGTTTTGTTCAATCCACACAATTCACCTTAAGCTACATTACATATACCAGACGCTCTTATCCAGAGCGACTTACACAACTTTTTAACTTTTTAAGTTTACATTACAAAAGCATAGCCTAGTGTTGCAACGTGCAATTTTTCATTCATTCATTCATTCAATTCATTGAATGAAAAACAAAATACTATTACTGTTGGTACTGCAAAACCACATGCTGCCGTGTGAAATTATACTGGAAGCTATAGCCTACCTAAAAATAAGGTAGGCTATAGTGCCCGGCCTTACTTTGAAGTTGTGTATAAGCGTTATCATCAAGCTTGACAAGTTCAATAGAAGATTAAAGTAACAGCTGTGAAAATTTGGCATACTCCTTTCAGTGGTATTTCTTTAGGTGCTTTATCAAATTTTGTTGTATTGTAAGTAAGTGTGCTAATGCCATGCCTTAAAGCACTGGCATTGTTGGCAAGTGGCCGTAGGGCAGCTTTTGAACATGTATACATTCGACACAGCTGACATCATAGCAGATACCAACTCGTTTCATAAACTCATTCGTAGTGGCGAATGGATAGTGCTTGTTATCAGACGTAAAGGCTCATTCAGGCAACTGGCGTAAACAGAGTTGGAAAGTATGGAGACAAAGCTTTGCTACAGGCGAGATTTAATATGCATATTAAATGTTTTAGTATCAGACAGGATCAGATTCATATCGGCCATGTCCTAGCCGATACCCAATCCAGAAAATATGGAGGATTGGATTCGGACATCCCTAGTGAGCAATAACATATCTGATTCACTATATGTGTTATAGTTGCTTAGGCTAATGCGTGTCAGGGTTTTTCCTGGCTCAAAATAGGGCTTAAGTAGTCCCTTTGTGTCCCAACAACTGCAGTCCGTCTGGCTTTACTGCCACCATCAACTTTTAGTTTGAAATGAAATACTGAGAGATCCCATATATACCGCAGGTTAAACTATACACGTCCTGGATGATAAAATCCTTGACCACAAGTTATTAAAATCTAAGGGTGGACATGTAGAACCTACTAAAAATCTATGAAGCAAAAACCAAGCAGTGTACCCAGCGTTTTCAAATCTATCCAAAATGTCTAAATTATGCATTGCTGTAAATCACGACATATTCACGTATTTCAATACAACTCAACTGTTTTGACTCAAGAAAGGCACTGTTGCATCATTTTCAAGTGGGAATTACAAGCTTTCTGTCAGTACAGTGGTCTAAAATATCTAGGGCTCCAGAAACATATCCAAAATCTCTCCAAAAATGAATAAAATGCTTTTTGTACATTATAAAGCATATAAATGAACCCCTTATGAAGGTTTAAGATGAAACATTGATATCTGATAAAGAATAATGCAAAAACATTGTCACACAATGTGGTACAGTACATAAATTTGTAATAATTAACTCTCGTACGTATTTCTGTACTCTACAGTATGTAATGTTTTCTTGTATGGCGATGTGACAACATAAAAACAATATTCAACCGTCCACTAGGTTTTGGTGATGTACCTACTCTCACGTAATATCTGGTGCATGAAACACAAAAACTACTAAGCTGCCAATGAACGCTTACATTACAGTGTGAAATATGCTCATTATAGAATACCACTAACCTATTTAAGGCTACTCCGTTTCAAAAATAACGTATATAACCGAAATATTTTGAGCCATAATACTTATGTAACGATGATGAAATGTTATCTGTGTTCAGTAGATAGAGACAGAGACAGTAAATCAATGTTGTATTTCTCTCCCCTTCTGTCTTCCTCCAGAAAAAGATGTCAACTAGGTCTATTGGCAAAAAAATGGCTTGGCTATGCTCAAAAGTCCTCAATAATAATTTCCAAGAAATTATGAAAATCATTGATCACGTTTCATTGGGTGTAGTTTTTTCTTTTACTGCTACCACAGAGTGAATTGTTACCACAAAAGCAAAATTAGACATTATACATCGTTAGAAAGCTCATACTCTCACCTACTGAATAAATGAATTGTCAATCAAGCCAGACTGTACTAAAAAGGGCAACAACACCGTAAACAACACGTGTGGTATACAAACGGATTGTCGAAGACAATACAGTGTGAATGACCACTCGGTCTCAAAAGGGACATCTCTACACGTAAAACCAATGGCAAGGTTGTATATTTATTCAATATTTAGACCCAGATATTGACTGTAGAATGATGTGGTGTAATATTTGAAAATTTTGTCTTGTTTGTTTCGTTATTCAGTGAACAGCGATTTCACTGCTGTATTGGCAAATCTTAGGGCTATTGTTGGGTTTATCTTGTTGCTATGACGGAATACAATTTTTGAGTGGTGAAAGAATAGTTTTATGTATTCCCAGATAGACAATATTGTCAATTATGTCATGGGTGGGGGGTGTAGTTTCAGATGAGACTGCAGGGAGGGGGTGCTTGTTAAATGAACGAACAGAGTGACAATGGTGGCGCTGTGAATTCGGAATAGTTTTTGTGTATCGTTTACTAATGAAACTAATGCTGTAGGCCATGTCTCTGTCTGATAATTTCTGGTGAAATGTTATTTAGAAGGCATAGTAAATTCATCTGGTTAGCTACCTTTACAAGTAGCCGGGCAGACTTGTGTTTGCCACAATGTTTGCCTTGTCAGCAAGGGGAGGATTAATTGCAATATGTTTAATTTTCCAAACCCAGCAGTTTTAACTGTTATAACACCCTAGTTTGGCATCCGGCACTCTGAATACCAAATGCAAGTACATCAACCATTAAAACACCTCACTTACCCAACATGTAAAAAATATTTATAAATTAAATCTGTAAATTTGTTGATAGGCAGAGCAAACTATTGGATCAAACTTTTAAACTCGCAACCAGATGAAAATTTAAGAATTTTATTAAGTTACAACAAATATTCATGTCTAATGTAAAGATGAGGTTGAACTACCTTAAAACAATAAACAAAGGCTACAGACATGGACAGTCGCACTAGAAACGAATGAAAGCAGATTCCAAACCACAGCTTTTTTGTCTCCAGAATTTAAAAACCAGAAGACAGCAGAATATTCCAACAGAACAGAGATGAAATGTATAATGCCAGACCTAGATGCCGGTCTCAGATGCCCACTTCCAACTAACTGTAACAAACTTCTTCTCAGTTTGCCCAAACCTAACTAACTAAAAGAAGGTTGCATATTTTATGTAGACACACTGACACACCTCTTCTGACACACACGAAAACCCACACTCACACACAGACACACACATTCACACCTCCAATGGTCACCCCCCATTGGTCCTGCTCTGTTGTATCTCCAGGTTATGCTGGCTGAGTGCTTTTAATAGCTTCTTATGGCTGAGAGTGGCCAAATGGTGAATTACATGTCTGACAGCCTAGTAATGTAAGCTAGCTACATCTTTGATTTTAATTTGTCATTCCTACTTACCTCAAGCTCAGGAATTGTACAGGTTCAACGTTATGCCATGTAAAGAGTCTGTTGCCAGACGTGCCTCTCGGCATGAACGCATCAAACTAAATGATCAAATATTACTGTTATTGCCAAACAAAACTGGTGTCCTGAAAACTCTGGCAATGAATGAGTTAAAATACCAAAAATAGTACAGGTTATATTATCATATATTAAATATTATCATGAGGTCTGAAAATAAGTAAGATGCATTTTTATGACACTGTTCCAAATTTAGTTTGCTAGGACTTGAAGGGCAGATATATCATCTATAGTGTTTTCAGAATAGCTCACTCAGAGTATCTAATTGCTCAGAGTAACTAATCAGTATTTCACAGTGCTGTGACATGGCAGGTTTACTGGTATGATGTGGTCTGTCTCCCCCCCCCCCCCCCCCTCCCCCAGCTTACAGGACATATGGAGGAGATGCTGCAGACAGCCTACAATAAGTTCCATGCCTGGCAGACCCACCACCACATGCTGAGGAAGACCTGAGAAGAGGATGATTGAGAGGGAGTGGTGGATACTGAGAATAGGAGAACAGTCTGTTCTCTCCCATGAGTTCCATGGGACATGATCTCCCGACCTGAAATGAGTATGCGGAAAACCCACTAAACAGTGTGTCATTTAAGAGATGTACTGGAACATTGCCATGTATCTTTTTTATTTTTGGCACTGTCCCCCCTTACCCCCATTGAATGGCACTTACCTGGGTCTTCTACCAGACAACTGGATTTGAGTGGGATCATTGAAAATGGTTTCCATGACAGTCACTGTTTGGTCTCTCAGAAGGACAAGTTGTCTTTCCATGGAGGCAAAAGCAAAAAGAGCATACAGCCATCCTTTGTATAGCAAATGGCAAAAATTCCTTAAAGATGCCTCTTGACTGCTTAGTTTGGCTAGGGAATTGAATCTCTGGGAAGAGGAGAGGGGAGTGAATAAAGCAATACTGTAATTATCTGCCCAAGTCCGTGCATGCGCTAATTTGCTCATCTGACTCTTATTTGACATCAACTCTTTTCTTCTTTTTACCACATAAACTTTTTACACTGAAGATCCAGTATGATGAAGTTCCTGGTGACCTTCTGAATTTAGTTACTCAGATGATGATGCTGCTGCTGCTACTGTAGCCACTGCCACCACTGTTGATATTTACATATTGTTCCCTGGTTGGGGAATGTGTTCAGTAATGATTTATGAATTATGATTGTGGCATTGTTGTGTGAAAATTCTAAACTTATGGATGTATATGAATCTGTGTGTCAAAGACAACGAGAATGTGAGCTGGATTTCTGGGGTCAACTCTATAAGACCTCCCCTCAGGGGAATTTCAAACAGTGATTGCAGAAGGATATTAGTTAATATTGTTGTAATTGACATCTATCATCTGCCAGCTTGGGAGAGCACAGACAAACCCACAATCTTCTCCAAAGCACATGCTACCATCTAACTCTAGCTTTCGTGTGACGGTGCACCAAGTCCTCAGCAGAGTATACTTTTATGTAGCTGGTGCAGGCAGATTGCAGACATGTAATCTAATTTACCAGGGGTGTTGCCTTGAGGCACAATGAGACGCGGCAGTCCAGTTGACTGGAATCATCGTTCCCTGGGTGACACTATGGCCAGTTATCCACCTTCAAGTTGTAGTCAGCATTTCACCAGGATTCGAGATTAGACTGTGGGGCACATAACTTGTTTATTTCACAAGCCATGTCATAGCACAAACATAACTTTTTCTAACTTTTTCTGAATTGTATAATTTTTTTCTTCATCTGGATGGCCAGCTAAATAATTTAGCAGTACTGCAGGGTGCACGTGGTACATTTAAACAATGGCCTTATTGTCCATATTTTAAGTATTCAGAAACATGCTATATACTGTATATACTCAAGCCGTTGTATTTTTATGTCACTGAGCTTTGACTCACATGAGTGGTTTTTCTTATTTTCACTTAATTGCAAATTGCATGTTGGAATAATTATTCAACCCTCTCTTCACCTGCCGCTAGTGTATGTATCCTAACTATGACAGCCATTTTGCACCTCAGTCCTTACTGTACATCAGAGGATTTATTTGGTCAGGTACCTTGGGAGATGCATAGACATCTGGATTAAGAGTGCCAGAGTGTTAAATTGACCAGCACACAGGTTGCCCTCTTAGTCTTTGCAAAAAGTGCCACGAATCTTTAATTCTTACAGGTTGTCAAGGTTTTGGTTCATTACATCCAAAAGATATCTACTCAAGCAGTGTTTTCATGACTGTTTTGGAGGAGCTTGGCAGTTTATCCAGTGGGAGGAGGCCCCACAGACATCTTGCAACAACTCCAGGAGGTATCCCATAAAGCCCCTTTGTTTTTTTCACTCCTTTTGTTGATGCAAGTCTTTCTACAGCTGATAAGCTACAAGGTGTCATAGACATACACAATCCCACAGTCAAATACTGTGACATGAAATATGCAAAAAAAAATAAAAAAATAGTCTTATGTGATGTATTTTCAAAGCTGAGAAAAACATCTGGTTGCTCAATCTTCCTTATTTGCGCAATAATATTTTACAGTTTTTGCTTATCTTGTCAGATGTTTCATTAATAAATTAGGTTATGTCATGAGGTGATCTTAATATAATCGTTTCTGTATTAGAATTTTTTTAACGAAACACCCTTCAAAGATTAGAGAATCCACCTCACAACTACATAATTTACTCTTCAATCATTTGGACAAATTTGTTGTGTTAACATAATTTTTGTTTTGAGTAATTAAAAAATACTTAAAGCTGCTTGATTTAATATCTGCTCTTCAAATGTCTTCTTTCAATTAGAGAACCACAGTAGGAAGAGAAGTGATAAATAATTTGTTTTTTCTTTGTAAGACTGCATAAATCCTGGAAGGTCAGATCTATTGGAATTTTCTCATAAGGAAATTTGTGAAAATTACAAGGAAACAAATGTAAATGTGTAACAGAGTTATATAGTTCATTGAAATTAAATTGTCTAGTTTTAAATATTTCAAATAAAAATACCAATTAACTTTATCCAGGGGGAAAAGCATCAGTCTCTGTTCTTTCCCAATCCCGCAACATTTCACAAGCAGAGCTAAATCAATTTCCAAATTAGGTTTACTGGATTCTGCAGTAAAATAAAACCACTTTCTGTATGGGCTCTTAGAGGTTTGTGTCCATGATTGTGTTAAATACTACTCAGTTTCTTTCATTGTCTTGGTAACATGCCGTTACCTTCTATCTGTTAAGTTTAAAAAGCAACCATCTTTTAACACCAACATTATACCCTTCAAGGGAAATTATTTTCCAGATGTTTACCTGTGACATGAAGTGCATGTAAAATGAAGCCTGTGTAATATTTATTACCTTTCAGTGTTGTGGGATATTGCAGAAATGTTTAATTTGTCACATTTGCCTCTGCAGTAGGGGATCTGCCGGGCCTGAGGGAAATGCTTGCGGGGTCCTGACAGTAAGGGGCAACAGTGTAATTTTTATGGACAGCTTCCATCATTCTGCATTGTACCTGACATCACGCCATATTGCATTTTGGGATGATTTGCTATCTTTAGATGAAGGCTTAACTCAGTGAATTGGGGGAGGTGGCACATTGTGCCTGCAATGTAATCTCAGGCGTCCCACGCACAAACATAAGACGAAATTGGCATCTGGCCTTACTTTAACAGGTCATTTGACAAGGAAATATATAAAATTAGAGTAGATATAGCTATTATAGGCTATCCTTTCAAAAGTGCACTGACAGGTTTCTATTATGTGAAAAAGAAAAAAATCAGTAGTAATTATCTGTTTCAATTACAATCATTGCTTAATCGAGTCAGATAAATTATGCTGGAGTAATTAATAATAAATGTGTGTGATCAGATGGCTGTTTATTTTCCATTAATCATTTGGTATAGTAATAATGCCTTCAATGCAAGTACATTTTTATAAACCCTTTGATTTCGGTGCAGCGTTAAGTACAGGTACAGGAATTTAATAACCTCATCTACTCTAATTTTGCTTATTTCCTTGTTAAATTACCTATTAAAGCTATCTCAAATGTCAATTTTGTTTTATGTTTACGTGTGGAATGCCTATTGTGATTACATTGCGATTGATAAGGAACTACTGTAGTTGTTTAAGAAACATAACGTAAAGGTGGCCATAAAAGTAATTAGCTGCTACTTGTTTGTGATAGTTTGCTGCTAGCTAGCTAAGTAATAAATGTGTTTTCATGTCATTTTTTAGGAGTTGGGTGAACTTATGGATGCTCTTATTCAAACAAACATTTAGGACAGTTTACTTAGTTATACTCAGTAAATAAATACAGGCTGTTTGTGCCATTGTCTTCACAGCCTGACAATAGTCAGGTGTTGATACCGAATACGGATGTGTGAATGTGTCTGTCTCTCCTCTGGCACGCAATAAAGCAACTGAACAGTCAAACATCAGCGGAATAAACAATATTCACAATGTAGCCTACTGTAGGCTATTGTGCTACCATGGAAAAATTGACGATACATTTGCACAAACAAATATATTGGAGGAAAACTGTTTTAATGATAAAACAGCAATGAAATGACAAAGACCTATATTCCAGAACTCTGTGCAACACTTTGTTCAGATGGTCAGTGTATTTTTTGCAGAGCTCTGTGGTCAGCTTGTAAATCTATAATGTTTGGACAGCTGATATGAGTTCCGCTTTGCTCTTGGGTTTGGCTTCACAGCGACATACTCCTCCATTGGATGCCAAACCAGCTAAATGGAATTCATATCAGGAGACCTTGGTAATGAAAATAGCAAATTTGGAATACATTCACTGCAGGCTTACATTTATACATCTGATTTAATGACTGTTCAAGGTACTCACGATACTGTAGTTTTGATCCAGTTGATTCCTTTCCTTATCTTTTAGTACACACACCGCGCACACTAAAGTATCTTCATCCAAGTAGTGGAAAACCAGCATACCTTGAAAGAAGTGGTGTGTAGAGCTCACAAAACATTCTCTGATGTATTGCCTTTTATCATGTGTTCCTCATAGAACTAGTGGTCCATAATCCCTGGGGCAATAGGTGTAAATGCATTTGCCATGATCAGTAGGCAGCTGAATGGAGAGCATTTATAACAGTAAGACTACACACAACCTACCCTCAAAAATTAATAATGATCCTGGACCCTGGTGTGATATCCCGCCCCACACGTGAACTTTGAGTGGATGCTTGACCACTGACTTCACTTTGCTGGTATCACCTGCTTTTTTGTAGCAGCATCTAGATTCATCAGTGAATAGAACATAGTCAAACTTGTCAGCGGAAGCTATCTATGCTTCGCCCTGCTGCAAGCAAAGCACTTCATTTTTTTCACAGGTCAATGGGGCAGTCCTGAAACAAATCAAATTTTAAAAATTGCAAATGTTGGGCAATAAAAATATAATTATGGCTGTAAAACATTGAGGGGCGGCACGGTGGTGCAGTCGGTAGCACTCGCCTCAGCCAGAAGGTCCTGGGTTGGACTCCAGCCTGAGCCTTTCTGTGTGGAGTGTGCATGTTCTCCCAGTGTACGCATGGTTGTCCTCCAGGTACTCCCACAGTCCAGACCACATCATACCAGTAAACCTGCCATGTCACAGCACTATGAAATACTGATTAGTTACTCTGAGCAATTAGATACTCTGAGTGAGCTATTCTGAAACCACTATAGATGATATATCTGCCCTTCAAGTCCTAGCAAACTAAATTTGGATTTGAGACTCTAAATTGCCCATAGGTATGAGTGTGTGAGTGAATGGTGTGTGTGCCCTGCGGTAGATTGGCAGCCTGTCATTACATTACATTACAGGCATTTGGCAGACGCTCTTACCCAGAGCGACGTACAACAAAGTGTATAACCATAACCAGGAACAAGTATGACGAAAACCCTAGAGAGAAGTACCGGTCCAAGTGCAGGGAACAACCGCATAGTTCAACTTGAACCCTGAAGGTTAAACTGTTTAACACTGACACAAACGAGAACAGCAACAATGCAGTCTATGCAAAAATACAAGCAGTAGTTAAGACAGGTGCATTAACTAAGTCACCTACAAAACAGCTACCTAGTTACAACCCTAAGCTTACAGTCATTTACAGGGAGGTAGGGTGGGATGGGGAGAGGTGCAGCCTGAAGAGGCGAGTCTTCAGTCGTTGCTTGAAGTGGGTCAGTGTCTCAGCTGTTCTGACCTCCACGGGGAGGTCATTCCACCATCGTGGGGCCAGAACAGACAGGAGACCTGTCCACGGTGTATTCCTGCCTCTCACCCAGTGCAACCTGGGATAGGCTCCAGCACCCTCCACAACCCTGCCCAGGATAAGCTGGTATAGATAATGGATGGATGGTTGGATGGTTATTCACTACCAATTAATCCCTTTGCGCACATTCCAAATCTGGCCAATCCTTGCCCATTTAGGGTGTACCATATTTAAAGCTGTGTAACTCCAGATGTGAGCATCACAGAGACTTGAAAAATGGCTTAAATGACGCAAGACCACTTACAATACTAATTTATACAAGTTTATATTCATAATTTAGGAAGAAAGTGCCACAAATGCAATTTTGCAAAAAAGCAAGAATGAATTTGCTCTTTTTTAGTTTGCAATGAAATACCGAGAGATTGCATATATACAGCAGATTAAATTATACCAAAGGTTTTCTCATCATTGCATTCACTTACGCATTCACGCTGTGGTAGCAGTAAAATGCACTGCACCTGAAAAAATGTTGTGAATGATTTTTTGTCATTTCTTGGGAAATATTATTATTATTGAGGGCTTCTGAGCATAGCTAAGCCATATGTTTGCTGATAGACTTAGCTGACATCATTTTCTGGAGTAAAACAGAAGCGGATAGAACTGTATCATTGATTTACTGTCTCTGCGTCTATCTACTGAACACAGATAAGATCACATCATTGTCGTCCTATCCCCATACAAGAAAACATACGAGAGTACAGAGTATAGAAATACAAGAGTTAATTATTACACATTTAGGTACTGTACCGCATTGTGTGACAATATGTTTGCATTATTCTTTAATCTGATATCAATGTTTCATCTTAAACATTCATAAAGGGCTCATTTATATGCTTTATAATGGACAAAAAGCATGTTATTAATTTTTGGATATGTTGCTGGACCCCTAGATATTTTAGACCACTGTACTCACAGACATCTTATAATTCTCACTTGAAAATGATGCAACAGTGAGTTTTTTGAGTCAAAACAGTTGATTTGTAGTGAAATACGTAAATATGTCGTGATTTACAGCAATGCATAATTTAGACATTTTGGATAGACACTGGGTACACTGCTTAGTTTTTGCTTCGTAAAACTTTAGTAGTTGTACATATCCACCCTTAGATTTTATGAACTTGTGGTCAAGAAGTTTTTGATCCAGGACATGTATACTTTAACCTGCTGTATATATACAATCTCTCAGTATTTTATTGTGAACTAAAAAAGAGCAAATTCATTTTACATTTTTTGCCTACACAATTTTGTTTGTGGCACTTTAGTTAATATTCATAATTTTGGAAGAAATAATCTAAGTTAGTATTGTAAATGGTACAAATGTCTTGCTTCTTTTAAGCCATTTTTCAAGTGGTGGCACTATGTGGTGTTCACATCTGGAGTTATAAAGCTTTAAAAAGGGTACCCCCTAAATGGGCAAGGATTGGCCATATTTGGCATGTGCACTAAGGAGTTAAATGAACGACCAGAGCAACAATGGTGGTGCTGCAAAACTCCATATTCGGCATAGTTGTCGTGTATCATCTACTAATGAAACTAAAACAAAGCGTTTCTGTTTTCAACTCATACTTTGGTTGCAGGAGCACGAGCAATGAATGTCTGAGTTGAACAATCTAGGCACGCTGGTGTGCCGACCAGTAGATGATGCGCGCTAAGTGGTTAAATGTTTTTGGCTGGACCGCAACAGCGGGGCCAGCCCTACAAACGCGAATGTCTGTGACTGACTGAGTGAGTGATGAAGTTACACCATTGGTCGGCCGAGTTATGAAGTCACACCATTGGTTGGCCGGATCACGTGTGTTAGGTCCAGCCATATACTAGGTTTCCTAGTTTTGTTTTAAGACATATTTGAAAATAATTGCAAATACATCCAAATGCTCCATAAATGTATTTTCAGATACATTTTGTAATTTAAATAGTATTTGTAAATGCTGAATTTCAAATAAGTATTTAAAAGTAATTAAATACTTTAAATATGTATTTGACCCAGGTCTAGTTCTTTTGCATACTTATTATTTATTCTTATCCACCTAATATGTTGCACACTACTCCTCCGACAGCTTTTAGAGTAAGCTAGACATTCCAACTTCGTAATATGCACGTTCAGAGCGGTGTGCTTGGACAAAGCTTTTTGAAATTCCCATAGAGAATGAATATGGAAGTAAATTTCTAATATTGAGCCATAATACGCATGATGCTATTCCAGAATGACTGTACCTGCCTGGTGCAGTCAGCCGAGAGGAATGAGACAGGAGCTTAGGTTCACACTCCACAATGTTTCATTTTAACCAATCACAAGACAATCACAAGATGATGTTGTCGGGTAACCAGCACGATCATGTTGTTGACCATTGAAAACACTTAGCCAGATAGCTAGGCGGTTGTCGTTCTGGTTTGATTAAATAAATGCATTTCATGTTGTGATTGCACAAACACTATAATGTTAATTATTAGACAACTTTTCCTGTGCAGCCTACATTTCTTCTAAAATATGAACCATTTTACAAGGTTAAAATAACTGAAAATGATAAGAATTGTAAAATTAACTGAACATATGACATCACATGGAAACATCTTGTTCGGCTTTTTCATGAAGCTGCCTCTAGCTCCTATCAACACCAACTAAAAGATCTGGCTGGAAAACCCGACAGCGACTGGAGCCAGCACTTAAGTCTGGCAGCATCCACAAAAACCTGCCTTTCCACCAGCTGCCATTAAAATCTCCACTGACTAGCTGCCACTCCGTCAGCTGCCAGTAAAACTGTCATAAGCCGCGTTTCCACCGCAGGAACTTTACCCCGGAACTAGGAACCTTTTGAGGAACTCGGTGCGTTTCCACCGCAGGAACTAAGGTCTAAATTTAGTTCCGGGGGCTTTATTTTACCCCCCAAAAAGTTCCTGCTCGGGGGGTAGTACTTTCCGAAAGTACAGGAACCTTTTTGGTGGAGCTTGCAGCGCTGAACATTTCTGATTGGTCGAGTACTCGTAGCTTTTGTGTTGTATTTATTTTCCGCCATTACCCGCCATGTTTGAAAATATGCAGCGGCAAACCAATTTATTTTCATAATAACTTCAAATCAAACTTGTATGTTATGCGGCGCAGTAGCCTACTTTTGGTTATAACCTGTCAACGTCTTGGAATTATAACGTGTGCTCTTCTGTTCTTTTCTTGCTTTAGTATTCGTTTTATAAAATGCTAAGCATTCGTGCTGGGACAGCATATTACGTAGGCTACCAAAACATTCAAACGGATTAATTCGGTTGCTGAATATTTTCTTCCGGATTTTCTTTGTTAGCCCGTTGTAATTGACTCAAAACGTTTGATACAGTTATGTGAGGTATGCGGTAGTTCTGCATAATTAACATTGGTGATACAGTACAAGCAAACTGGAAATCACCTTCCGCACTTTTTATCCGGGTAAAATAACAGGTTAATTCTAGTAATCTTCGCTTTAGCTTTTCAGACTGCCGTAATTTTACTCAATTTTACTGCCATTTTTCAATTCCACGAAAAGACCAGGAAGACTGTGGACTCATTTATGGTGCATGGTTCGCATCTGGAGGGCACACTTCGCTGCTCGGCTAGCACTAACTTTGAAGGAAAGCAAACGGTGGCTGTACCACTACTAATTTACATTTTCACGCAAGTCCGAGTTTTCGTTCTATTCTTGTCATTTTGCGATTAGCCTATATGGAATTGACAACGAGAAAGTAATAAAACAGCAAATTGTTTACAACGTGTGCATGTTTTCTGCTGTTAATGAATGTGTTTGAGAGGATATATGAAAATCAATAAATACAAAAGTAACCATATATAGTCATTGTTGGTAACCCGTTGTATATAAGTGGAATAAACCCCTCCGGGCTGTCCCGGTTATTAGAAAATAATGTAGGCTACTTCGGTGGTAGTATGGGGTTACAGAAGAAATCATATGACAGATGGACCGACGACAACGTCAGTGGGCTAATTTGCCTAATCTTCGCGGTACTTTAGACCCCGGTGGAAACGCAGACAACCATTGGCTGAAGGAACCTTTTAGTTCCTGGTAAAGTAGTTCCTGGGACTGAAAGTTCCGGGTAATTTTGGTGGAAACGCGGCTTATGAAAATAAATTGGTTTGCCGCTGCATATTTTCAAACAAGGCGGGTAATGGCGGAAAATAAATACAACACAAATGCTACGAATACTCGACCAATCAGAAATGTTCAGCGCTGCAAGCTCCACCCAAAAGGTTCCTGTACTTTCGGAAAGTACTACCCCCCGAGCAGGAACGTTTTGGGGGGTAAAACAAAGCCCCCAGAACTAAATTTAGACCCTAGTTCCTGCGGTGGAAACGCACCGAGTTCCTCAAAAGGTTCCTAGTTCCGGGGTATAGTTCCTGCGGTGGAAACGCGGCTTAAGTGGAATAAACCGCTCCGTGCTGTCTCGGTTATTAGAAAATAATGTAGGCTACTTCGGTGGTAGTATGGGGTTACAGAAGAAATCATAGGACAGATGGACCGACGACAACGTCGCTTTTTCATACGTCAGTGGGCTAATTTGCCTAATCTTCGCGGGACTTTAGACCGCGGTGGAAACGCAGACAACCACGGGCTGAAGGAACCTTTTAGTTCCTTGAAAAGTAGTTCCTGGGACTAAAAGTTCCGGGTACTTTTGGTGGAAACGCGGCTATGGACACCCACCAGACTAGCAGCCAATACTCCATGGACATCCGCCAGGTTCGCTGCCACGTGTAGCCAACTGGCGGGAAAACCCACCAGCCGGTACAGCGGCCACTGGCGGCCGCCAGCTGACACAAAATGATTACGCCCCAACTGATAATTATTGAGGTTCAAACTCCAGATATTTTTTCTTGCCTAATTTGGTGATGATAGGCCAAATGGCCCCAGACTATTTGGCAAAAGTCGATTGGTTTTGCCAAAAATTGAAAATGGCAAAAATGTAGGAATACTTATATTGGATGGGGAATATATGTTTTGTTTGTCATGAGTCACAGAATCTTGGGATAAAGAATGTAGATTCTAGACCACACGATTCGAGAGTTATGGGCCAAAACGTACATTGCTGCATTACAGCGTCACCATCTGGCCACAAGGTATCATAGGAACACCCCTGCTATGTTTCATACCTCTACGATTTACATTTTCTCCGCTCCTTCTATTTTATGGAATAATGATAATAATAATAATAATAATAATAATAATGAATAATAATAAAAGAACAAAAACAATAGGGATGGACCCCTAAAAAACAACAAAAACAATAGGCCTCCAGGAGCTTTGCTGCTTGGACCCACAAAAATAATTTTAAAAAACAACATGGTTCCAGCAGCTTTGCTGCTTGGACCACGGAAAACAGAAGAAACACAAAGGGTTCTAGCTGCTGCGCTGCTTGGACCTTAAAAATAAAAAAGGAAACTAAAATAATAGCAGCGTCGACCACGTTAGGGCCAGATTTGGATCACAGGCGTTCGCGGTCTGGGCAGTGTCTTCTTTAATAAAACTCAATTAAAAGACCGCAAACATACTGCATATGTTGCAGTATGTCTTCACTGGAATTATTTGAAATAGAAGAGCGAAATCGACTGGACGAATGTTGGGATGTATCATTTCCTGTTGGCATGTATGATTTCCCTTTCTGCAATTTCCTGTTGGGATATAGGATTTCCCTTTAAACGGTATTGAGGACGAATTCTAAGGTGTGCGCTATCAAAGTTGCGCTGTTGTCAACGTCGTTACGGAAGGAGACGCATGTGCAAGGTAAACTGTTTCCGACTGCATGCTGCTCAATACAAGCGTTTTTGTATCTTATTTCATCTTAGTTTAGTTTAGTAGTATTATTTTTGCACTATTTAAAAAATACACAAAAATGACGAGGATAACAAATAATATACAGTGCTGGGTGAGGCAGAGAACCCAGTGGGCTTATTTGAAGCCTCCACCTAAATAATGTTAAAATTTCACAATGTTATAAAAACATAAACTCTTTTATGCCCTTGTCTATACTAAGATATACGTGCCTACTCAAATTTAATGCAAGCGATTAATCTGAACAATGAGAAATTGCGCGATTTGGTGATGTACGCAGGAGGCAAGGAAAAAGCGGCAATGGCTTCGCGTGATCTGTGTGTTGGCAACAGCGGGCGACAAATAGGCTACAGAAGACGACAGCCTACTGTACAGATTGAAAAGCAGTCTGTATATAGTCTTGTACCTTACCAAAAAACTGCAGAAAACATTCGCATGTGTAAACTTCTCGGGCAGTCATGTGGCACATGTAGCTATATTAACATTCGGTCCTTGCCCTTCAGCATTTGATGAAAAACAAACGAGTGAAGACATTTGCACGTGATGGCTGAAGGAAGAGTCAAAATCAAAGGAAATCGTCGGCAAAGTAATAGATTACGCTTTAGGGTCATGTATAGCTAATGATTAGAACAATGTGCATTAATTTTTGTATTCTTAAAATGTTGGACTATTACAGATTATACTCAGGTAAATTCCATATCTAATTTTGTTATCTTGATGCTTGGCTTTATCATTCTTATGGGAGAGTGACAAATATCTGATGATTATTATAATTCTGCAACAGCTTCTTGAAGTGGATGGAAGGCTATCGTAAAACAAGCAAACAAAAACTGTGCAAATGTATGTCAGCAGTCTGATGTATCATCATCACGACTAAGCAGTTTCTCCTTTTACATTGCCAAGTAATGCAGGTGCATAATAGGCACTGTGGGAAAGAGGCGCATTTAAGATCACAAGCCATCACCACCATGATGGATTATATTATTAACAGAAGAAGTACACGTAGAACTAACAACGGCCAGATCTTGGTCAAAGCATTAATAATATGCAGAGGTTTGCACTAAACATAAACACAAGCTGTAAAAGTCCATATACAATGTAAGCACAGCTTCTGGCATGGAAACTAGGCCTTTCATACAAACATGTGAATGATAAAATTCAGCAGGAGTTAAATAAGGTGAATACATGTCTTGCGCCACAAAGGGGAGGAGAACTCAGATAGAAGGGAATGCTTTTTTTTATTAAGGAAAGGAAGGGGGCTTGGAAATAATGGTGTCAAGGAAAGAACCTAAGAAACCAAAGCTAACAGGTGGGAAGTACCAAATTTAAGCTCCACAACAGGAGGAGCTATCAAAAGTGGATAAAAGGAAGCGGGAAGCCCCAGGGGATTTCAGAGTGGTTGGGGAATGATTGAATGTCTTCTCTCTGTGTTATGAATGATTGCTGTTTGTATTGGTCTGTGCAGATCAGCCTGGGTTCTTGTATGTAATCTTTGATTCACTTACAATAAATCCAGTTGCATCAGACTCAGTGGATTGTACTTAGTTTTGAAGAAGTATTCAACAGTGTGAGGAGATCGACCCCGGCGCTTCTGGCCCAGGCTGGGGCCTGTTTTTCCCCCACAGCACCCTATTGTTATTGTCCTGTGGTAACATTACATTTCAGTTCTGCTTCTTCTGGAAAATACGTATAAAACCCACAATTTATGTACTTACACACCTTTGTAGCCTTGTTGAAGGCTATGGCAGAGGTTTAGTTGTTCTCATGGCGGATGTTGAGGTAGCTTGGTTTTCACTAGCTTCTTAGTTGTTGCTTATGCGTTAGATGGATTAAGAGTCTGGACATTTTCATGTGGCGTAGTTGATATGATGAGACAATACTGAAAAGACCCTACTGAAAAGACTTTACATGCATTGGATTAACCCCTTTTCAAATCAAAGCAAAACAAAAACAAAAAAAAAACCCAAAATATTTTATTAACCAAAAATTGGTTTCATAATTAAGTATAAAGTAACACAGTGAATATTAATGGGTTTTATGATGGATGAGAGATGCATCCAGATTTAATTTTTTTTTGGATCAGCACATTGTGGATTTTACTTATATTAAGAATCAATTGATTACAGGCTGTTGCTGAGTAAAACCTATTTATTTCTCAGCAGGTATTGCGTTTTGTATCCACCTAAGTCTTTTGGCAGAAATGAATGCCTGACCATGTTTTTCAATATTGTGTAATTATATCTGATTTGTGCAGTTGTCAGTGGAACCATAGACATATTGTCATGGGGGACGTGGGGGATATGGGGGATATAGGGGATATGGGGGATTCCCCCCCCCCCCCCCATATCTGAGAAAGCCATATCTGACCATAGCAATGTTACTTATCTGACCCTTGTAGATAAGTACATTCAAACACAGTGATGCAGTGGGTAGCACTATCACCTCGCAGCGAGAAGGCCCTGTGTTAAAATCCCGGCCTGTGTTGAGTTTGCATGTTCTCCGTGTGTCCGCGTCAGTTTCCTCTGAGTACTCCAGTTTCCTCCCACAGGAGTGCAAATTGGAGACTCTAAATTGCCTATAGGTATGAGAGTGTGAGTGAATGGTATGTGAGCCCTATGATATATTGTTGACCTGTCCAGGGTGTATTCCTGTCTGGCTCAGTGCATGCTGGGATAGGCTCCAGCACCACCCGCAACCCTGACCACATATAAGCAGGTGTAGATAATAGATTAATGGCTTTTAAAAACACCTTATCTTGTCCCTTACTTTTTGTTTTCTGTTGCAGTATTGAAAGAACCTTTTAGGACTTCTCGTTAAATCTTGGAGAATTTGCTTTTCAAAAGACCTTTTAACTACCCTTGATATCTTTTTTAACTTAGGCATGTGTAATACCATATTCTATTCTATTCTATTATGTTTCTCCTTCTGAGCTGTCCATCTTCTAAATAATTTCTTTTTAAGTTTTAAGCCATCTTGTACTGAATTAGTCATCCATTAGATTATTTCATTGGGTTATTTTTTCTAGCCTTTGGAATGAATTTGCACTGTGCTTCAATTATGGATTCAATTGTGGGGGGAAAAATCTATATTTCTTTCAGTTTTATTATTAAACATATCCAGTCTATGGAACTTGTATAATTTCACATTTTACATAAGTTAACACATCTGAAGTTGAAGATTTTTAAGTCTGAGAATGTTAGGCTTAACTTTCCAACATACCTCAAATGCAACTGCATTGTGGTCACTTGTCGTGAGTGGTTCTGCAACCTCCAATTCTGTCTTATTACACAAAACCAGATCACCCTGTTGCTGGTTGTGGGCATCTGAGAAAGAAATTGGGTATCGATCAAAAAGCAATTAATTCATATCGTTCAAAAAGCAATGAATTCATAACACAGATGACTCAAACTGAACATTAAAGACAATGAGCCCTATTTTAACAATCTTAGCACATGGTCTAAAACGTATGGCACAAGTGCATTTAGGGCGTATCCAAATCCAATTTGCTAGTTTGCAATTTTCATATTTTGAGTGCAAACTAAGGTGTAAGGTTCAAAAGGGCTCCACTTAGTGTCTTAATTAATTAGTAGGTGTGTCTTGGGCATAACCTGGGTGGGAAATGCACTTTTTTTATGGACCAGCCACTGTGTCTGGTAGATTCCTAATTTCTGCCAGCCACTCACTTTGTTACCAGCCACTTTATAAAAATCTATATTAAAGGCTAAATATGATAAAATGATAAAAAAACATAAGCTACAGTTCATATCTAAGTTCATATGTATTTATTCATTTCAAATATTTACTTCATGTTTATTCCTTTGCGCAAATGCAAAATAGATTCAAGAGAACACATTTCTTTTTATATTTTCATATCTTGGATCCTATGCACTTCTGAATCCCAATCTCACCTTACTCTTATGTTACACTGTAGTGCTTATGTTGTATTCATCTTGTGTGATAATTGAAAGTGAACATTCCATTGCTGTGTACTACTACAATGTCCATATACAGTTGAGGCCAAATGTTTACATACACCTATGCTAAAGATATTCAAACTGAGTTTTTCACAACAACGTACATTTCATGTTAGCATACACCAAGTTGACTGTCTCTTTAAACAGTCTGGAAGATTCCAGAAATTGATGTAATGACTTTTTAGAAGCTTCTGATTGGCTAATTGTCATAAATTTTCGGAACTTTTTGAAGGGAAGTTAAGCTCAGGAATTTTGGGAATTTTGCACAATTTCAATATAAAAATCTTACCTTTTAATAGTGAACTTATTTGGGGGGGAATACACATAAAAAAGCAATACTAGGTCTTATGGCATGTTTTGGTTAACAGGATTCCCATTTAATTGAATTGTAACCAGCGTCCCTTTAAAAGTGCAGTGTGTAGAATTTAGTGACATGTAGCAGAACAGACTTGGCAGAAATGGAATATAATATTCATAAGTATGTTTTAATTAGTGTATAATCCCATGAAAATAAGAATTGTTGTGTTTTCGTTACCTTAGAATGAGCCCTTTATAGCTACATAGGGAGCGGGTCCTCTTCCACGGAGGCCGCCATGTTGCACCGCCATGTTTCTACAGTAGCCCAGAACTGACAAACAGCTCTAGAGGGGGCGCATTTGCCTGGGTACCTTCCAAAATAGCTGTGTGTAATAACACGTGTTGTTTACGGCGTCGTTGCCCTTTTTAGTACAGTCTGGCTTGATTGACAATCCATTTATTCAGTAGGTAAGAGCATAAGCTTTCTAATCATGTATAACATGTCTAATTTTGCTTTTGGAATAGCGTTTCATTGGTCAGCCTAATTGAAGGTTTGTTATCATCGCATTCACTTTGTGGTAGCAGTAAAATACGCTGCACTTAACTTTGTTTTCGTAATTTCTTGGAAAATACTATTATTATTGAGGACTTCTGGGCATAGCTAAGCCATATGTTTGCTGATAGACCTAGCTGACATTGTTTTCTGGTGTAAGACAGAAGCGGATAGAAATATATCATTGATAGTGTTGGGGAAGCTACTTTGAAAGCATAGCTTTGCAAGCTACTAATTACTTCACACTGGAAGAAGTTGAACTACAGCAAAGCTACCCTAGGGAGAAATCTAGTTTGGTTAACTAAAGCTACTTAGAAAAAGTAGTTCAAAAACTACTTTGTAAAAAAAATTATCAAATTGGCAATGTACATGTGATAGAAAATTATAACAAAATATAATACAAAAAAGTCACATGCCAGCAAAAAATGCCACTCAATTGAGTTTATTGCAAAAAGTGCCCACTTGTTCACAGGTCATACATAAACCAAAAAAATAAAATACCCCACCATTCATGGGAAAGTGCAAGGAATGTCAGCTTTGGTTTTGTATACAATGTCCATCAGTCAGACACTTGCCTTCCAGAAACTACAGTCCAGGTGGGGGTATTGCACCAAGCAAGATTACTTAGTTAGCCAGGTAACTGGTCAAAGGGGGTTCAATTACAGTAGAGAAGCAATGGTAAAATAAAGAAAAAAATCATTCCTTTCCTTTTTGGCCCAAAATTGTTTGTAGTTTCAGTAGTTAACTACACAAAAAATGTCAAAAAAGTAATTTAACTACTTGAATCACTATGCAAATATGAATGTAGTTGAACTACCAGCAAGCTACTGCAAAATGTAGTTAAACTACTAGTTTAATTACATGTAGTTCACTACTTGCCAACTCTGATCATTGATTTACTCTGTCTATTGAAAACAGATAAGATTTCATCATTGCTATGTAAGTATTAAGCCTACTGCTCAAAATATTTCGGTTATATACATTATTTTCGAAATTGAGTGTCTTTAAATAGGTGAGTGGTACTTTATAATGAGGATATTTCACACTGTAATGTAAGCATTAGTTAGTAGTGTAATAGTTTTTGTGACGCATCATGTCTTTCTTTTTATTTACCATACAACGCTGCTAACATTAGCAATAAAACGCTACCACGATGCGGAACAATTAACAATCATAATTGCTATCTTACTTGTAAGCTATGACCTATAGTTTTACAGACTAAATAACTAAATACAATTTATAAATCTATCAAGGAACCTCATCACATGACACTTAGCAACTCGATGCTGTCATAGACGATGACATCATTTTTGGAACTTATAGGCCACCGTAGCTTCTACGTTGTTGGAAATGGAGGGGTGAGGGGAGGTATTCAGTTGGTTGCAATCTGCAACCTCACCACTAGATGCCACAAAATTCTACACACTGCACCTTTAAATAGGAATTCAGTAAAATTACAACCCTCTGCATGCACAGTGCATTCTCCCATCACGTGTGCAACCCACATTACTGCCAACACTACAGCACTGCCTTGCACCGCCTCCCTCACGGAGCTTCTCCATCCTAGCTCCCCGGTAGTGGAATGAACTCCCTGTCCCTCTTCGAACCTCTCCCTCACTACCATCTTCCACCGTGGTCTGAACGCATCTCTTCAGAATATACCTGGACTAACTGCCACCACTCTGTGAATCATTTCACTTTAAATCCCTCCATACATGACACTCATGTTACATCATGTACCCCCATTCCAGCACATTTTGTAATTTGTATTTGTCCTAATATTTTAGCTTGTTCTTCTCCCTAGTTTGGCTTGGCATAAGTTAGGTCAGAATAATGTTCACTACATTAATTGAACTGTGTTCTTGGCTATAAATAGCTGTACGAAATTAGTATTGTAAAACTTTGGTCTGAAAGGTTCAACTGAACCCCAAGACAACAACAAAGGAACTGGTGAAGGAGTTGGAGGCATCAGATACCAAAGAATCCTACATCGCCATGGCCAGAAAGGAAGAAGTCCCTATTCCAAGACCGGCATAAAAAAGCCAGAATGAAGTTTGCAAGTGATCACCAGGATGAAGATCTAGCCTTTTGGAGGAGTGTTCTGTGGTCAGACGAAACAAAAATTGCACATAATGGCCATAATGATCAATGCTATGTATGGAGGAAAAAGGGTGAGGCTTTTATTCCGAAGAACACCATCCCAACTGTGAAGCATGGGGGTGGCAGCATCATGTTGATTATTTATATATATATGTATATATATATGTGTAGCAAGCTGAGTGCCACCGCTCGGTTAATAGACGAGAGAGACGAGAGTTATTTCAGGACGCGAATGCGTCTTTTTATTTCACGGCCGCCACGCGGCTTTTGGTTTCGTAAAAACACAATGGTAGCTGCTGATTATCGGTCAGCACTTCCTCCGTGTCCAGTCAGTTCCCCTTCTGCCTCCGTAGACCGCCTTTTAAGCGTCCAGGCTCACTGTCGAGGTAATCAGCACATTGTCAATCAATCAAACAATTAAACATCGGTGCTGATTAGTAATCCCCAACAGCTGTGGTGCAGAGTTCCGAGAGCCGCCCCGCCCACTCTCTCTCTGCAGCCAATGCAAAACCACGCCCACCCTACCACATACCCCCACCGCCCGACTTAGGCCGGGGAGCCATCCGGCCGATGACCATGACCGACGGCCTATGAACCACCTTGAAATTAAAGGGCTGTAGAGCCAGATACCAACGGATGATTCGCGGGTTGGTATCCTTCATGCGGTGGAGCCATTGGAGGGGAGCGTGGTCTGAACAGAGGGTGAATGGGCGACCCAGCAGGTAGTAGCGCAGGGACCCGACCGCCCACCGGATGGCGAGGCACTCCTTTTCTACCGTGCTGTACCTCGCCTCCCGCTGGGATAGTTTGCGGCTGAGGTACAGCACCGGGCGATCGACTCCCTCCACCTGCTGGGTCAAAACAGCCCCCAGCCCTCTGTCCGACGCATCGGTCTGCAGGATAAAAGAAAGAGAGAAATTAGGGGTGAATAAGAGCGGCTCCCCGCAGAGGGCTTCCTTTACCCTCTCAAACGCTCACTGGCACGGCTCCGTCCACTGGACCGGATCTGAGGCACCTTTGCGAGTTAAATCAGTCAAGGGGCTGGTCAGCTGTGAAAACGCTGGAATAAACCACCTATAGTAGCCGGCCAACCCCAAGAACCTCCTCACCTCTTTTTTCGTTTTGGGTCGTGGACAGGTCATAATCGCCGTGGTTTTATCCACTAGTGGTTGCACCTGTCCACTTCCCAAGTGGTACCCCAAATACCGTACCTCCGCTCGGCTAATCGCACACTTCTTTGGGTTAGCCGTGAGCCCCGCCTGCCTCAAGGACTCGAGCACCGTCCCCACATGCCGCATATGCTGTGCCCAGCTGCTACTGTGGATGATAACATCATCCAGATAGGCAGCAGCATACGCAGCATGCGGACGCAGCAGCCGATCCATCAGGCGCTGGGAGGTGGCTGGGGCCCCGAACAACCCAAACGGAAGTGTTCGGAATTGGTACAAACCGTCTGGAGCGGAGAAAGCTAATTTCTCTTTGGACTTTGCAGACAAGGGAATCTGCCAATAGCCCTTAGTCAGATCCAGTGTCGAGAAAAAGCCGTACCCAGCCGATCCAGGAGTTCGACGACCCTAGGCATAGGATAGGCATCAAAATGTGACAGAGCATTCACTTTCCTATAGTCCACACAGAACCGAATAGAGCCATCCAGCTTACTTACCAGCACGATGGGGCTATTCCAGGCACTGTGGGACTCCTCTATTACACCCAACTCCAGCATGGCCTTTATTTCTGCCTGCACTAATTTCTTTTTGTGCTCCGGCAGTCTATAGGGACGGGAACGTACCGTCACTCCCGGGGGGGGTGTCGATATGGTGGTGTATGAGGTTAGTGCGCCCTGGTAGGGGAGAAAACACATCCGCAAACCGTTTTTGCAACAGGGCAAGGTCTGCTCTCTGACTTGGCGAGAGGTGGCTATCTGAAAGGGGTGGGGTCTGATTGATTGAATTTGATACCTCTGGCCCCAGCTCGTCCCTCTCCTGATCCACCATTACCAGAGGAACAGCCACCACCTCTTTCCACGCTTTTAATAAATTGAGGTGATAAATCTGTTTCGCTCCCTCTCTATCAGCACGCTTCACCTCATAGTCAACCTCCGCAACTCGTCGTGTGACCACGAAGGGCCCTTGCCACTTGGCGAGTAATTTTGTACTGGAGGTTGGAAGTAATACCAGGACTTTATCTCCCGGCGGGAATTGTCGTAGTTTCGTCCCTCTATTGTAGTGCCTCTGCTGACGTTCCTGAGCCTCGAGAAAATTCTCCCGTGACAACCGACCCAGTGTGAGGTTTGCTCGCAGGTCCATGACGTATTGCACCTCATTTTTGCTGGGGCTTGGACCGTCCTCCCAGCTTTCTTTAACACCAGGAGCGCCGGACCATTTCCTGGCATTCAAATAACTTTTCGCGCGGCCAGGGTCAAATGGCACATTAGCCTTCAAACTGGAAATATTCGCATTGTTCGCTAGATGGCGCTTATTAGACACGAGCTGACAAAGGTTGCCAGCCCATTGTCCTAATGAAATATTTGCGAGATTTTAGACTGTCAGAGTATCAGAGTAAGTTATGTTTTAGTTACGGCTCGGCATTCTAGTCAACACATTGTTGCAATATAAATGTATTTAGAATAAACAGTATGTCTGTATGAAGAGAATGAGTCATGAAAAGCTAACAATAAACAGATTGTAGGGAGGTCAAACCTGTTTTTCAAAAAACAAATTTGACAGTTTATTCTTCATGCATAATATCATAAATGCTAATTATCAAATAGGCTAACAACATATAAATCGCCAATTTGCCAGAATATAACTGTAATACGATTTTTAAAATTAGCCGCTTCCCTCCGCATGTGATCACTGATCACTGTCGTTGGAGGGAAACGCATCATCACCCGTGCGAATTTTAGGGTCGGCTTTTCTGTTTTATAAAAATACATGTAAAAAATATTGTCGTTCAAACGAGTTTTTTTCCGGTGACCAGAAAACATGTAGGCTAGGCTACACTGGCAAGCAGGTCATAGCTGGCTGCGACTATTCGACTGGGGATTCGAAATCCAAAGTCTCTTATTCATCGTAGGCTAATTACAAAAAACACCCATTCGTAACACTGAATAATACCGCAATGTACATAAGACCATGGCAAATATATACATGCAAGAATCCTGTTGTTCAAACGAGTTTTTTCCGGTGACCAGAAAACATGTAGGCTATACAGGCAAGCAGGTCATAGCCTAGCTAGCTGTGACTATTCGACTGGGGATCCAGAAGAAGTCTCTGGAAATCCAAAGAAGTCTCTTATTCATCGTAATTACAAAAAACACCCATTCGTAACACTGAATAATACCGCACTGTACATAAGACCTTAGCAACCAAGTGGGATTTCAAAACTGATTATCGCTTCAGCGCACACACGCAATATTTAAAATATTTTAAAAGAATATAAATAATGATACATTTATTCCTGGTTATTTGACGTGATTCTTGCTTGGGCTGTCAATCCTATGATAGTGTAAGAAAATTGTTCATTACATGTGCCGATCATTAGTAACATTAGTGGTAGCGACCTGTTTCTCCCGATTGGTAACTGTAAATGTATTGCTGAAAGTGGAATAGTAATTATGTGGGCAATTAGTTTCATAAACTCCATAAACCCTATCAATGGTTGCGTGGACATGGTAAAGCACAGAGACGCCTATATTCCCACGCAACGCATCCCGATAGTTTATGCATGTGCTGTTGCATCTACGCAGACAGCGTGAGCAGTCTTCTAACACAGTTCCTAACGTGCAAGGCTCTAATTTTTGAATATGAAACAAGGTCCGAACCTGACTATAAATAAGTAAAACTTAAAAAACAAGTAAAAATGTGACACTTGTATCTTTGTTTTGGGCATGTATCTTTTTACTACTCAGTAGGCCTAAAAGGCCTACTCATGATAATAGCTTCAAAAAAACTACCAGCTATTCACGCACGATCGTTCACGCTCATCTATTGAATCGCCCCCTCACCCCTCCCCCAGCACCAGAATACTGAATTCTTTAGCTGCCTTTAGCGAAACCAGAGCTGATAGTTTTTTCTCTATGGCCCCGAGTCAAACTCAGTAGGTGTGAATGTTCAGCTTCGCAGAGGGGTGTGATTTTCTTCCTCTTCACGACACCAGTGATGGCGATTGGAGACTTCACCTCAGTAGACCTAACTTATATTTTCAAAACCTACATTTTCAACTGTGAAAACAATATTTAAAAATTTCCATTCAATCTATGGATAAGCAAATGTATTTATTCATATCAAATCAATAAACAAGAAAATCAATATAAAACATTAGTAGGCTAAATGTTAATAGTAAACATAAAACATCAGTAATAACAAGCCCAAATCCGCAATAGCTGCGACCGCGCATGCATCCACAGGAGGACACTTTTGTGGACCAACTGACCAACAAACTAAAGAGCTGCTGGTCGCCTATATGCCGCGGAGTTTGTAAGCTTAGCTGCCTTTGCCATCATGTGATTTGACATTGCAAGTTTGGTCGATAGCACATTGCTCAAGATGCCGTCTCATCTTTATACGTGCATGCATGAATATGTGCTTTCGTTTCTAAGTAAGTGAAAAATTACGGTCAGTATAACCATGCTGTGCCATGCTTCGCTAAAGCATCTGAAGTTTTCTGTGTTCTCGGGTGGGGGAGGGGTGAGCGTTGAATGTCCCATACAGATCAGTGGTCTTACCCTTACCCTTAGATTGACATGTGAATGTCCCACTTGAGAATGGTTCACTTGTGCCACGTGTGAATGTTTGAAAGTTGATATCTCTCCAGGGAGAGATAAAATGTTCTATTTGTTATGTTAGCCGACTCAAAAATAATACAAGTATTTTGCTTAACCGTAATTCGTTACGCTACAAAGTATGCCTTGTATTACTTTTAGTTACGCAGCAATCTCTCGCTCTTGCTTATACTTTTTTCTACATTTTTATTCTTTTTTTTCCTATTTAGTTTACTGTTTTTAAAAAAAGATTTTTATTACTAATTATTACTAAATTACTAATATATTACGGAATAACAGCATACACCACACGAACACATCACAAGACACTTCACATTTGAGAAATCATTTTTGATTGTAGGCTATGTAATAGTTACATTTATTGTTCTCTCAAGTAGCCTAAAGGTTAATACTACGTTTTTAAAAAATTGTGGAGTTATACATAATAGCAACTGCAAAGCCTAGCCTAACCGGACATAGTGTCACCACTCGCGTGCTTCCACAATGATTTTTTCCCCCCAAAACCTTTACTCCCTGAAACGAATGTCCCCTATTTCCTGGTCCCTCAAAAGCCAAATGTGTCACGTCACATTTTTACCTCACAGAAAATAGGATATGATACAGCTATAATTTTTTTAGCATATTTTGAAAAGTAGCCTACGTTCACCATCATCTGTAATTTGGCATATATATATATATATATATATGTGTGTGTGTGTGTATACATCAACGAGCAAGGTATGCTTGATCAGAACTCACAGAAAGTCCACTGATAACAAGTGCACTAAATAAACGTAATCCGTCTGGGATAAATGCATAGGAAATTTGCCGAGGGAACCGATGGCAGAAGAAACGTCCGAGTTGGTGTACAAAAAGACGTCTTCACTGAAACACTCTATAAATAAACTAATTAACAGCCGAAACAAACCATGACTAAATATAAACTAACAAACTACGCTATGATTCAAATATATTTTTATCATGCTGTATTGTAGTGGTTTCTTTATTTTAGATTGTTTTTGCAATAGTGTTACAGTTTGTAGTCCTAAAACCCGGAAGTAAGTTGGCATTGGGTTCTCATCAGATTTCCAATGCATTTTTCCCGTGGGGATTTAGTTTTCTGCCGAAAGTAAGGTTTGTGGTGAACGTAAGCCTAAATGAGCTTCACGATTGTTTGTCAACCGTGGATGTCTAAGCTGTCATGTGCTTTTGAAAAGTAGGCTAAGTTTCTATATTGAAACTACAAGAGCGGTCACATTTTTGCAATAACCACTCTTGTCTTACTAGCTCGCATGCACGCTGAGCGTCGAACGCTAAGCGTGAGTGAGCGGCGAACCCATAGAACTCGTAAAACAAAACGTGAAACTGTTTTAGGCATAGATTAACCATAGGTCTTATTTTCGGAAGAAAACTAAATCCCTATTGGAAAAATGCATTGGCAATCTGCCGAGGGAACCCATGGCGGAAGAAACGTCCGGGTTGGCCTACAAAAAGACGTATTCACTGTAACATTCTATGAATAAACAAATTAACAGCCGAAACAAATAGCGCTTCAAATATATTTTTATCTTGTTATATTGTAGTCGTTTCTTTAGCTTAGATTTAGTTTTTGCGATATCATACGCAGCATTGTTGTTGTACGTGAACGTGTCGCATGCAGCCATTGTGCACGAGAATGATAATGCATAAAATTGAAAAAAAAAAAATTTGTTTATGCATTTGAAGACGGATCAATTTTATTTTAACCCTTATTTAGAAATTTCCACTTGTATAATAACTGTAAAAATAAAATGTAGGGCTATGATTTCAGAACACAAGGGAAAGGCATAGGCATAAACAAATGATCACAAAACGAACGCAATAGCCTATAAAAATATTTTTTAAGATCACATATTTAAAACATTATATAATGTATTATTCAAAATAAACATAAACAAATATTTCTAATAACAAAATAAATAAAACATTCGTACAAATATAAATGCGTGTCCACCGCGATGAAAAGTATATCCTTGCGCCTCCTGGTGTGGTGAAGGAAAACTGACTCCTTAGTCTGAAGACGGCCGTAATTTAACAACACTGTTATAACACACACGGAAGTGAAATAAGGTGCTTTTAACATTTTCCAAACGGGACTTTGACATTCCTACTACGCTGGTACGTAAAGAACAAATATTTAGGAAAAGTCAGTGAATGCGGATGATGTAGCTTGCTAGTAACTAAATGAAAAAAATCCTAAACTCTGAAATATCTCAGTGACAGGTCAAATGACCTGTCACAGCGCTCCTAGTGTTAACTAGGTCCAATATTCCCCGAGGTTTTCTACCGAATAATAGCTCAAAGGGAGAAAATACCGTGGAGGCCTGGGGAACCTCCCGCACTGCAAATAATAGAGGGACTAACAATTTATCCAAATTTCGGCTATCGTCGTGAATGAACTTTCGAATCATGGACTTCAGAGTTCTATTAAACCGCTTCACAAGCCCATCTGTTTGGAGATGGTATACACTGGTTCTAATAGAGTGAACGCCCAATAATCCGTATAACTCATTTAGTGTACGTGACATAAATGAAGTGCCCTGGTCAGTCAGAATCTCTTTCGGGATTCCGACGCGGGAGATAATTTGAAACAGAGCTTGTGCAACACTCTTAGCTGAAATATTGCGCAACGGCACTGCTTCGGGATACCGGGTCGCATAATCCACTAAGACCAACACGAAACGGTATCCCTAGGTGCTCCGTTCAAATGGCCCGATGAGGTCCATAGCGATTCTATCAAAGGGAACCTCTATTAAGGGTAGTGGGCACAAAGGCGCTTTTGGGGTGGCCGGGGCGTTCACTAATTGACATTCGGGACAGGACGCACACCACCGACGTACGTCCGTCCAAATGCCCGGCCAGTAAAACCGAGCCATTATTCGGTGTAGTGACTTATCATACCCTAAGTGTCCCGCCATGGGGTTGTAATGAGCCGCCTGGAAAACCATTTCCCGCCGGTTTTTTGGTACCAACTGGGTCGTTTCTTCACCGGTCTGAGCGTCATGACATACTCGATACAACCTGTCCCAAAATAAGGGTGCGAGAGTACTGCATCGAGGCGCACCTGCTGACCATAAATACGCATCACTTAGTCATAGGCAAAGCGCAAGGTGTCGTCCCAAGACGAGTGGGAAATCCTCCGCGGGTTTGAACACAGGACCCCGGGGAGTCTCAACTGGAGGCTCGCCTGGGTCCCTGCCCACCCCGGCCGCGTCGGACGGCCCTGCGTCACCACCGTCAACAGCACACACATCACACTTCCCTATCGGTTGTGATCGCACCCCCAGCATGTGTCTAGAAATCTCCCTAAACCCCGCCCAATCAGTACCCAAGATTAGGGGATGCGAAAGCCGGGAGCTAACCGCAGCCTTCACGATATGCGTTTTTCCCTGGTAACAAATTTCCACGGGTACTACCGGATACTTGTGCACATCTCCATGCACACACCGAATGGAAACCCAGGGTACCTTTACCAATGCCTCGGTTCGAACCAGGTTTTGCTGGATCAGGGACTGCATAGCCCCCGAATCCAACAGCGCCCGGTGTTCACTCCCTTGCACCCTTACCGGGATGCAGTACGCTCCCTCCTGATCGGGAGCGGAAGTGGGCGGCCCGACCACCCGGACCACCTGCCCCACTTCCATAAGTGGACAGTCGCGGCACAGGTGACCCGGCTGTCCGCACCGCCAACACCCCGGTCCGAGCGTCTGAGGAGCCCTCTGTGAGCCGAAGCCCCCCGCCACTGAGCCTGGACCTGGAGAGGGAATCGGAAAAAAGGGGGGATTAGTTTGAGGGAAGGGAGGGGGCAGAGCACTGGGGACAGGAGAGGGGCCAGTACGAGGAGGGGGTCTCCTCCTGGGCGCCGGTTCCAGCCGTGCTTGCTGCTGGGAGCTGGGGTATAGCGCTAGGTGGTCCTCAGCCAGGGTGACCGCCCCCTCTAGGTTAGCCGTTCCCTCCGGCAATCCTTCCAGGAACTGCTCCAGGATGACCTGCTCCACCACACCCCCGGCAGACCGGATCTCCGGTTGCAGCCAACGCCGGCCCATATGAGTTAGCCTTTGAGCGTACACGAAGGGACGGTCGTCCGCCACCAGGTTTGCCGTCCGGAACCGGCGCCTGTAATCCTCCGGGCTGCAGCCCAGTCGGTCCAGAATCGCCCTCTTCACAGTCTTGTAGTCCGCCTGGGCTCCGGGCGGCAGCCCATGTGCCGCCTGTTGGGCTTCCCCAGTTAAGAGGGGCAGGAGGGGTACTACCCACTCCTCATGAGGCCACTGGCATGCCTCCGCTGCCACCTAAAACTCTCCATGAATGCCTGGATGTCGTCTTCTGCGGTCATTTTGGGGAGGTGGATCCGGAGAGGGGATTGGGACGGCGGGTCCCGGGAGCTTGTTTCCCCGGCGGCAGCCAGCTGTCGCAGCGCCTGTGTCTGGAGGGAGGCTTGTGCACGCAGAGGCCTCTGCTCTGGCCATGGCCATGGTGGCGAAGAATCGTCCTTATCTTCTGCCGTCACCATCATTACCGCCGCCAAGTTCAAATTGAACTGTTCAATCACTGGTGCAACAAGCAAGCATTTTGAACTTGACCGACAGCGTAGTAGGAGTAGGCTACTGTGATTGGTTTTTCTCCTGTGAGGAACACAGCGTGTGGCCAATCGCATTTTAGAAAACAAAAAAAAAAAAGATTCAACTGCTGATTTCAAAGCTATGCTTCAAAGTAACGAGTAACGACAACATTCATAGAAATGTAGTGGAGTCAAAAGTACAATATTTATCTTTCAAATGTAGTGGAATAAAAGTCATAAGTTTCCCAAAAAATAAATACTCAAGTAAAGTACAGATACTCTAAAAATGTACTTAAGTACAGTACTCAAGTAAATGTACTTTGTTACTGTCCACCCCTGTATATTTTTATGTGACATATTTTGTCTTATGATGAAAATGTCAATACATTATAATCATTAATGAAGCTAGAATGTTATCTGACGATGCATTTAATGTATTGCTCAAAATAAGTTATATTTTGAAGATTTGCAAATATGCCATACTTTGCATAGCTAGCTAACGTTAGCTGCTAGTATATGAAATGGTGAATACAATGCTATAGGCTAATCTATGCCAGTTCACGTTATGTATGATTACGTTTTGTACTTTAAAAGTAAAATCACTTTTTATTTCATATAATTCAGAGGGAGGATACACAGATCGCCTGTCACATGAACACTCTGTGTTTACATATTATTTCGTCTGTCCAGAATAAACTATTGGGAAAGCACATCCTGTGTCCTGACTGTCACTTCACTCATCCTGATTGCACCGAAGCGAGACATAGTTCGACCCGTTTACACTGGTGCCGTGATCCCGTGGTCAACTGTACAGCTTGATGCTGTCGCCGAGGGAGCAACTCAAAGAGCTAGCAGCGAGTGGATTGAGTGAACGTCAGATATTTGTGATGCCATGTCAGGTATCATTGAAAAGAAAAAGGAAATCATTTACTTTTGTTTTGTGTGTTTTAGAAGAGAGAGACTTTGAAAAACAAAAGGGTGAAATATTTTTTTTGTAATTGAAATCAAAAGACAATAGCATTTGAGTACTTTTTTTTCCTGAGTGAGATTTATTTTTCCCACCCTAGTGTAAACTGTTTATTTGAGTGACAACATTTCAAATTGAGTGGTTTTCTCAATATGTGTTTCTGTGTATTTCTGTCAATAATGTCATGCAAGTATATTTCAATGGGAAATTTCCAATAGTTACTTTTTATGTGAATTTCAACAAGTATATTTGTGACAGGAGCCACTGAACCCAGGCTCAAGTCGCACAAGGTGATTCTCCAGAAATCGCGTTTTAGTTGAAAACACTTTTTTCACCAAAATTCAGTTTTTTGCAGAAATGACTTCTTAAACATGTATACTTTCTAATACCTTAATATCAAACTCGTATTTGATCAGTAAACATGCAAAAAAGTTAAATAATTAAACTCTCTTTCTCTCTCGTCTCTCTCTCGGTCTGCTTGTTGTGAGGGGGCAGGACAATGGGCGGGACATGCATATTAATGACCATTCTGCAGGACATTCTTGCATAAGTAATCAGGAAATACCTTGTGTTGTTTACAATCTAGTCTACTCTTTTACGAGTGATTACGAGTCTCCCAGGAGATTCTATCATGTGTGACAATGCTGGTAATGTGGCTAAAGCTCGCCAAATTACCGAGCTGAATTTAGAATGTGCCAGTGACAAGAACGAATGGATTGACATGGTTACGGATTACTCTGTGGATAGAGGTGATGTATCGGAAGATGGTTTATCAGACGCATCAGATACAGACATTGAGGAAAGCGTACAGTTTTCTGATGATGACCGAGATGAATCCAATGTTGTCGCCGCGGAGGAAGCTAAAGTTTTGAGTTCATAGTTCGACCCGGTTACACCAGCAGCGTGGAGTGACTTTAAATGGTGCGGTGTTCTCAGTGTTCTCACTGAGTATACCAACAACACTGTTCGTGGACATGTTCGCCGGTTGTTCTCAATCCTGAAGTTCTTTCTTCTTACTGAGTATACTGCCAGCGTAATGGCTAAGGAGTTGGTCTTGTAACCTAAAGGTCGCAGGTTCGATTCCCTGGTAGGACACTGTCGTCGTACCCTTGAGCAAGGTACTTAACCTGCATTGCTCCAGTATATATCCAGCTGTATAACTGGATACAATGTAAGTCACTCTGGATAACTAAACTGAAGTGTGCACTACTCTATCTAACAGGGAGCACATATACATACATTAATGCCTGAAACCCTGCAGTATCTATAAGCTGATCCAAACAACAGGTGGTGCTGGGGTGGTGGAGGATGAGTGCTATTCTGTGCAGTAGCAAAAGCAGCCCAGGCAAGCAGCAGCACTGAGAGGTCTGATTGTCAGTTTAAAAAGGTGCGCCATTGTGATTTAATGGGTAAGTGTGTGTATGTGATTGGTTGATTATTGAAACGTGTGAGTCACTGGGTGCATACTCACAGTTGCAGTTTCCTGACAGAACTTGCTTTGCGCATTCCATGCATGCCGCTCATGTATGTGTGTAATATTTAAATGATGTATCTTATAGGTCACATGACAGAATTGATCACCTAATGGTACTTGCACAACTGCTACTTTAGCCTCAATATGGAAATGCCATAGGACAAATGTGTAAACTGAACCTTTGCTCTTTTGCAGTGATAATCTTGGAGTGAATTGAAGCATCAGGATGTTGGCCCGGAAAGGCCTGTTACCAGATGGATTTTTGCTGACCCGGCTAGCAGAGGACTCCACCCAGCCCAACCGGTTCCGATCTAAGTCCCAGCGGGCCCGCTTCATTACTAAGGGGGGGTCCTGCAATGTGGCACACAAGAACATCAGGGAACAGGTTGGTATGTCATCAGGCACAGTCAGGTTTAAAAAAAATTGCATTTGTCTCCCAACTCGCAGCTGAAAATATCAAATTCCCACCCAAATTTGGAATTGGCAATCGCCAATGTGCAAACCCCACTGTGATTCAGGAGGCTGCAGACATCCATGGTTCTTCTCTAAAACAAATCGTGTAACCAACTAAGCTCACATAGACAGAGTCAGAGGAAGACCTTTCATATGTGGCTCTCACTGCAATCTATGGATGTCCCCTGAAAGTCACTTTTTCAAGGTTTTTTTGTGAATAAATAAGCACACACACCAGAACACACATACAATCAGAAATTAATAATATTAAAACTTTGAACATATGAAGATCAAGTGAAAAACAACAAAACAACAAAATGTAGTCTTAAAAAAAAACATGAAGTTGGTTGTCGGTACGTGGAAACATCTAACAGTATATGAATATCAAGTAACTTATAAGGTATAGGGCCACAATTTGACTTCAGAACAGCTTCACTCTTCACTCCTGAAATGCTGATATACAATTTCTGAACTTTGTGCATTGGGATTATTCTCAGGAAGGAAAGCCTCTAGCTCTTCGAGGGATGAAAGAGGTGGAAATCTACTTCACTCTTCATTCTCTCCGTTGGTGCTTTATTCCTATGCTAATATAGGCCATTGTGAAGATGTACCTTGTTGACCATTACAAAAATTATCCTGATTTGTAAACCTATGTTGGCTTGAACAAGTTCTTACGATCTTCACCGTAAAGCACCGATTGTACATGTACATGGCCCATTTTCGTGCCACTCCCTACAGGAAGTAGCCAGAAAACCTTTCAGTGGTGCAGATCTGGGTTCCAGGTGATTTACTGTTATGTAGTGGCTTTTAATATGCAGTTTTTCCATTAAGCAAACTTCTGCTTCTGCTTTTTTATACATAGAAATGGTCCAGGATGTGCCAAACAAATTTAGTGATACATATGCGGGTTCATGGTGAATTGCATTATTATGTAGAAGCTCTGATTTAACCAATATTTAATTGAGCAAGTTTTTACTGCTTTTGCAGTTGTGTGTTGTTTCTCTTAGCAGAGGTTCTTGGCATGCAATTTAATCTTTATGCAATTGGACAAGTTTTTACTGCTTTTGCAGCAGAGCCCCATAGGTATGTGGAAATCTTTATTTTGGTGCCCCTCACCACAAGAAATGGTCAGACAAACTTTCCTGTGACACTGGGTACTGGGTACAAGGTGAATTGTCATTTCTTTGAGAAAGGACACTTTAAATTAGACAAATAATCAATGACAAAATATTTTTAGTTTGTGATTATTTTCCAAATTTTTACTTAAATATTTGTTTCCTTGCATCAATATTCACATAGGTGGCACAGTGGTGGAGTGGGGGTAGCACTGTCGCCTCACAGAAAGAAGGTCCTGAGTTTGCACATTCTCCATGTGCACGCGTGTGTTTCCTCCGGGTACTCCGTTCCTCCCACAGTTGAAAGACATGCAGGCGAGGTTAATTTGAAACTCTAATTTGCTCATAGTGAGGGAATGGTGTGTGCGCCCTGCGATAGATTGGCGAGCTGTCCAGGGTGTATTCCTGCCTCTTGCCCAATGCATGCTGGGAAAGTCTCCCGTGACCCTGACCTGGGCAAGCAGGTATAGATAATGGATGGATAGATGATCAACCCCCTTATCTAGAACATATCTGGATAGGCTCAAGCAGGCTCCCAGCGACCCTGCCCAGGAATAATTTGGTATAGAAAATGGATGGATGGGTGGAATATTCACATACTTTGAACCATTTTCATTGGTCTAAAATGTAGAGCAATGGTACATGGTTTTATTTTGAAATTGTCATATTTTCATCAAATTATACCCAAAGAATTATCTAGCTTGACATTGCCGGAAAAAAAAGGCAATTGTAAAACTTTGTGAAGACTGGCAGCAGTATCCTTGTTAGGGGGCCAAGCACTGCAGGTGTGAGGCACCCTATTGTATTTGTAGTTATTATTCAGGGGCCAAGCAGCGATGCAGCTGGAACCCTATTGTGTTTTGTCTTGGCAGATACCCCCTGGCTCTCTGACATTACTGGGTAGTGTGGGCTGGAGAGAGATGGGGCGGGGTTAAGTCCTTAGGGGAATGAATGGGTGTCATGTTTCAATGGTATATTTTTATTTTATTTTCATGTTTGTTTATGAATGGATTAGTGTATGAGTTTAGAATAAGTGTTAGCTGTATTGGAGGAGGTATTAAAGGTACCCTTATATTCATTCATTCATTAATTCATTCATCACCCTAATGCAATAAATAGCTATTGGTCATGTCAGCGCATCAGTGATTGGCACCTCATCTTATCATGTTAAACCCATCCTCCATTGTCAGGTGTTTGTGTTAAGTGTGTGTAGGTGTCCTTGTGTGATTGGTCCTGGTTAGTTTAAATGTGTTTGTTTAAAGCCACGGCCAACTTAGTGTGTGTAAACTTCTGACCCACTGGAATTGTGATATAGTGAATTAAAAGTGAAATAATCTGCCTAACTTTAACCATTAGTAGGACAAGAAAATAACTGACTCTGGACCAGCAGCTAGGGCCAACTGCACCCAACACCGGTGGCTAGCTAGCTATACCCACGACAAATGCGGTGTCACTGGTTAGCTTAATGCATTTTTTCAATGGTCAGGACAATAATGTTAAGAAGGGAGAAAATCATTCCAAATCCAACCATGTAGAGCAGGTCATATAAGGCCAGAGTAGATTAGCGGGTCTGTCAACGCCAGCATGAAAGATATAGTTTATAAAGTTTCGGTTAGCTAACGTTAACGTTAGAAAGGGCTGGATCATCAGGTAGCTAGCTAGCTGTCAAAGTCAGGTTTATTTGTCATTACAAACCATATGCTGTACAGTACACAATGTAACGAAACTTTGTTTCGCAAGGCTTCGGTGTAACCATAGCCCGTATAGGGGTGTAACATAGACTTCCAGTCTGCTCACAGCACTTACAAAGGAATACACACATTGTGAAAATCAGAATCACAGTGCACTTAGACAAGACAGGTGCAGTAGGCAAGAGATAGACAATTAGTAATAAATAGTTTTATTAAAACATAGTAAGTAGTAAACATATTGTCGGTAATTTATCGAAAACCATGCTGGCTAGCTATATTGTTGTTGTGTTGTGATAAAAATATATATGACGTTATATTCCATTTGAAATTACGTCTTAAGTTAGTTAGGTTAGGTTGTACTCTTTTATACGGTCTATGTTTGTACTTTATAGATCCCTGAAAGGAAATCCTGTTGTCATCACGACTGTTATGTTTCTGTTTTTTGTCTTTGTTTTGCTGATTTCCTGTTCTGACCTCCGCCTGTTTACCGACTTTGATTTTGCCCTCCGATTTTGTACTTTTGCCCCGGTGGACTTTTCTGGTTTTGATCTTTGCACGAACTGACTACGAGACTGCCTGCTGTATTGTGTACTTCCGAATTAAATATTTCCTACGGGAGTTTCGCCACTCTGTTGTCCGAGTCTGCATTTGGGTCCACCTCACCTCGACCCATGACAATGACCGTACAATTATGATGTGAAATAAACAATATAACTTAATAGTAACAAATCTGTTATTTCCAGTAATTTGAAATTGAAATACGATATCAAAGTGACACTAGAAGTAGAAAGGCGCAAGCATGTTCCATCTGAGTCGTGACGATATAAGCGTGCGTCGGGAGCGCAGTACCAGGATGTGTAGTTCCTAAATGTACTAAACGTACACAACGTTGTACCTTGTACTTGTCATGGGTCAATCATGCTGCTGATATTATATTTCATCAGTCATATGTGTCATGAGTACCACATACTAATAGCTAACTGGTTCCCGACTTGTAACTAAAAATATCGCTTATTGAAAATTTCTCCGTTCATTTTTCCATTGACAAATTTGCGGGAAAACGAGGGGAGTGGCTTGGTGACATTTTCACTTACAAGCTCTATTTGCACTAGAAAACCAAACACCGCCATATACCGCCACATACCGCCACACCGCCAAAAACAAGAAAATCATTGTAACACAGCATATCAACCATTAGTCCCTAAAGCTGCCCTTCTTGCCATAAAATCTATATGCGGTTGCCATATTTTCAAAAGATCCTGATTCTTACATTTTATGTTGTAATAAATTTTGTCTAATGGAATGTAGCGAGAGATTTCATTTAACCAATGCGATACAGTAGGAGGGTAATCAGATTTCCAATGGATTGTAATGCACTTCCTTGCAGCGATCAAAGCAAGGTCAACATATTTTTTGTGAAACTTATTCCAAGGGTCTATGTTGCTTGTGCCAAGAAGACACAAGTGAGGCGATTTTGGGATATGAATGTCTAGTAAACATATAATGTCAATTACAAAATTCCAAAATGTTGACAGCAGATTACAGGACCAAAGCATATGATAAAAGTTGCCTTTTTGTTTTTTGCAACGCTAGCAAAGAAAGGACATTTCAGTGTTCATTTTATTAAGTTTTTCAGGTGTGTAATGAATTCTATGCAAAATTTTGAAAAGGGAAAGTTTGTGTCTCATATTGTAAGAACACTTGTGAGTTTTGAAACAAAAAAAGACCAGTCCTCTTTGCTTATATCCATCTCTAAATCTCTTTCCCATTTACATCTAGTAACATCTGTGCTTGTAAATAAGCATCCTAACAGGGATTAAGTACTTTAGAAATACATTTAGAAATCTTTACATCCTTATTGATGAGACATTCTATTTTGGATGGTTTGGGTTCCTTAAGAGTACCATGACTTGTCTGTATCATATGACGAATTTGGGAAAACCTGAACAAGTGAGTGGAAGGTAGATTGTATTTTAATTGCAAATGATTAAAGGAGATAAATATACTATTATCAAAAAGATTTGTTATTTCCCTTATCCCCTTGTCGTACCACGGCCTGAGTGTGTCATCATTAAAACAGGTTGAGAAATTGGGGTTTCTCCTTATGGGAGTATAGGGGGAGAGGCGTTCACTGTAACCCATAAGTTTATGTTGATGTAGTTCCATATTTGTAAACTATTAATAATAGTAGGGTTCTTGGTTATTTTTTTAACCTCCAGTAAACCAATATAGGGCAGGTATTTCAACTCATATGGAAGAATGTCATGGGACTCCACTTTTGCCCATGCACTTAATGAGCTGGAAAACTATTGCTTGACCTGGGTAAGTTGAGAGACAGTAGAATTTGAGGTTTGGTAAGTTTAGACCACCAGCATTATATGGGAGCTGTAATACCTGTGAGCTAATCCTTGGTGATTTATTATCCCAAATAAATTAAGAGAAGAGGCTCTGCATTTTTTTAAAGAAAAGTGTTGGGGGAGGGGGGTGTGGGAGGGACATTTTAATAATGTTAGTTCTACCCATAAATGAGATGGGAAGTAAGTTCATTCTTTTCAGATCGCTTGTATCAATTATTGGGGGATAGTTAAGTTGATAAGCGTCTTCTATATTACTGGGAATGTATATGCCCAAGTACTTCATATAGTCTGGAGACCATTTCAAATTGAACTTGCCTTTTAAAGAATCAGAACTGAATTTGGAAATTGGCATGATCTCGGTATTGGACCAGTTGATTTTGTAACCAGATAGATCGCCGAACTGGTCAAGTATTGTAAAAAGTGTTGGAATTGGTCTGCGTACAGAGAAATAACATGACTTTCACCTCCAATCTTAATACCTTGTGTATGGTCATGTGATCTTATTATTGCGGCCAGGGGCTCAATAGCAAGAGCAAATAATAATGGAGACAATGGACAGCCTTGTCTTGTCCCTTGTGACAGCTTGAAGGGAGATGAGTGCTGAGTGTTTGTCTTAATGATTGCCATAGGGGAACTATAAAGAATGCGGATCCAGGAAATGAAGACAGGGCCAAAATTAAATCTTGATAAGATGGATATTAAATATTCCCATTCTAATCTATCAAATGTTTTTTCAGCATCGATAGAAATAACCACCATAGGGGTAGCACACAAACTTTGGTATGAAAAAGGATATTGAAGTACCTACGTATATTGTCCGACGATAGACAACCCTGGACAAAGCCTGTTTAGTCTGAATGGATAAGACTAGAAGCCACTGATTCAAGACGTAAAGTTAGAATTTTAGTAATGATCTTGTAATCGACATTTAAAAGTGAGACTGGTCTATGTGAGGCACACAACAAAGGATCCTTGTCTTTCTTTTTAAGTAAAGTAATAGCTGCTACGTAGAGGGACTGGGGAAGTAGCTTCTTCTCAAGACAGGTTGAAATCATAGAAAGAAAAAAGGGCATCAGCTGCTGAGAAAACTGTCTGTAAAATTCAACTGGAAGACCATCCAATCCTGGTGCCTTGCTATTTTGAAGGGAATACATAGCCTTCAAAATCTCCTCTGGGGTTATATATTTATCTAGATAAGACCTCCTTTCAATTGTCAAAAAGGGTAGAGGGATATCTTTCAAAAAGGAATTAAGGGTTTCCCCACTACAATGACAGTTGCATTTATACAATTCACTGTAAAATTCTTTGAATGTCTCATTGATTTGAACTGGGTCCATTGTTGCACAACCATCAGCCCCTTTAATCCGCAAAATAGCCCGATCCTCTGATTCTTTCTTTATTTGCCATTCCAGTAATTTACCTGCCATTTCACCTTGTTCTACAAACCTTTGCTTTGTTTTTAAAATATTCAATTCAATAGAATGTGTGTTTATGTTATTGTATTTCATTTTCAAGTTATCAAGCTGGCAGAGTATAATGGGGTTTTTAGATAAACAGTGAAGTTTCTCTAGCTTTTTGTTATAATTATTAGGGGTCCAAGCAGCGAAGCTGGTGGAACCCTATTGTATCTGTTAGGATTATTATTATTATTATTATTAGGGGTCCAAGCAGCGAAGCTTGAGTTTCTGTGCAAACGTGCAAAAACACGCTGGTATAATAAAACAATGACTGTAGTACATATATAGTCCGCTTCGTTCCGTTGCTACCATAACATAACAAACTATCTTGTGTCTACAGCTGCAGTTTCTCGCTGCAATTACTAATATTGAATATAAACAAAAGAAGCAATTTATGCTGTAGTCTGCCAATGTCTAAATAAATAATACGATACTCGCAGGTAGCAGGGGTGGCGAGTTGATGTTTCGTTTTTTGCTACTAAAAGTTTGTTAGTAAAAGCTTTTTGAAAGGATGAATCATTACTTTTCTTTGGCATGGATCCATTTGAAGACAATATCGGGTGAGTTTGTTTAGTCTTTGAATCCGTCATTATGCTGAGAGAAATCGTGTTCTCAATTTAATCTCTAAATTGACTGTAAGCTTAGGGTTGTAACTAGGTAAATCATTTGTGCGGCATATTGCACAGGTTGCGCAGGCCACGTAGGCCTAATTAGATTTTGTTACTGACGGTTATAGTTCAAAAGACAACACCTTCATTCATATTTCCAAACCTACTAAATACTGCACCAATGACCACAAAAATGCTCAGCTAGATGTAACTTGTTGCAACGAAGACATTCACCTGACAAAAGCGCTTTTAGTTGCATATTTAAAGTAATAATCTCGAAGATCATCATTAAAATAAATGTCTGTTAATTCACTGTCTATCACCGAATTAGGCAACACAATGGTGATTGAGCCTATTATTATATTAATTTCTATTATTATTAATATTATAATTTATGATTAAAGAACTGGGTGTCTGTGGTGACATTCCCGGGAAAAAATCACAAGCGGCGCATAGTTAGTGACGCGTTTTCCATCACCCATCAGTGGTTGGTCCGCCAGAGAGGGTAGGCGGAGCTAACGCAACAGGCTCGCTCTTCAACTCACTTGCGTGTCTGCTAGCATTACAATAACAGAGAAAGGGGGGGGGGGAGTTATGGAACCCTAAAAAGTTTTTGTGTAACATGAGAGGTCATCATTTGTTGATGTAGATTTCGTATTACATTTGATGACAATGTAACGTTACTAAATTACATAGCCTAGCTATTTGCACAGCTAACGCTAGCTACCGGACCATGTCAAGAAAGGCAACATTAGTTTAGACAACGTTGCGCACAGTATCCATCTCTCATATCAGGTAACGTTGCGTTAGCTAGCTCGCTAATGTAATTAACACAATTTAATGTCAGCTAACAATTTGAAAAAATGCTAGCTAATGCTACCGACTGGTACCGACCTCGCAAAACGTCTCTCGAATGCAATGCTACCTTGTTGCAACGTTGCAATGTAGCTAACTAAAGGTCAGTTCAGATCAATGATTCGCTATGAGTCTGGATGCAACTTGCAAAATTCCAAGACGTCTGATTGTAAACGTTCTAACTGCACTTGGCGATTTGACAAGGTGGGTCTTTTGAGACCCCAGGCAACGGCTTCAGACGTTCTGCAACTAACCAGTTCACACCGCTGCAATTTTCTCTGCAACATTCTAAAACCATTTTGTCTCGTTGTGAATCATTGATCTGAATTGGCCTTAACGTTACCGTTATTTACATTGCCATCAAGTTCATCAATATATTATAATGATCGGAATAAAGCCATCTTTACACAGAGCATTAACCAGGGGTATAGGTGGAGCAGAGCCAGGTCTGATTTCAGTGTAAAGATGTCAAACCGGAGAGAACTAAATAAAAGAATACAGCAGTATGGATTAGCGTCATTATTTTATTACGCTTCCTCATATGGTCCTTCAGCCTTGCCCTTTTTTGATGAAATCTCCTTTGTTTTTGTTTTATTATTCTTGTTCTGATTGCTAATTTAACACCCAGCTCCGCTTTATTCTCGAACAGTTTGCTGGCAAAACCAGAAACACCAGCGGTCACATTTTGCAAGGCAGTTGTTTCAAAAATATCACACAACAAGCATTCACGAGAAAGACTGTTTAGTGTGCACGAGATACATAATTGTACGAGCCGCAGCGAATCCCGCAAATTCTTCTCTGCAGTGTGAAGATGTTCATACCGGGCAAAAGGTGGATAAAGAACATCTGTGGAAATTGATCATCACTAATTCTACCCCAGGTCTGCTACAGCATTTTAACCCAGCCCGGCAGTGTAAAGGCAGCTTAAGTTAGCCTAATGTTAGACAATGAATGAGTGTGTACATAACGTTACTTTTATAACAACCATTTTTTATTTAGTAAATAGTAAGTGTTATAGTTGGCGTGGCCCAGGTGCCAACTGACTGACGTCACACAGGCGACACTGGTTGGATTCGGTTGGATCTCTGGGAAGTGAGGTCCAAAAACACACCTGCAATTACTGCTTTTCGCCAATGGTACCGCCAAAGAGAACGAAACAGAAATCTTCGAGATTGTAACTTTAACGTTGCCTATCGGTTTTATGAATCAATTGTTACAACCTATTAGTCAAAGCCTTATGCCAGCGACCTCATGTCAGCAGTCAACCAATCATCTTCTTTACGGAGTATGTGGGCACTGGTTACTAACTACCCGCTTTTAATTTCTTGAGGAGGTCTGCGTCTTCAACGCGGCCGTGGTCTGCAACCGTCGCACATGCCGCACATTGCGCACAACCCCTACACAGACCCATTTTTACGTGTACTATGCAGAAGTATAAAACAGCCTTTAGTGTTACGGCATAGTAAAGGCCGTTACGCCTAGTGGCTAGGAGACATCATTGGCAATGCAGTAGATATGTTGGGTGAAGGTATATGATCATGAGAACAAAACCATTTAAAAACCGCTCCATAGGAATTGTGCCAATGCTTGGACCCCTCCCAACGCCGTTTGCGGCTTTAATTTATCTTTGGATTTGGTTTTAAGGGAGGAAGAAAATGCTGATGATCCCTCCAATGTAGGCTTTCAACGTGTCCCAAACTATTAACGAATGTACTGTTCAGTCCTGATGCACGGCAGAAGAAGTGTCCAAGTGGGCATTTACAAAGTCAATAAACTGTTGGTTGGCTAGCAATGATGCATTAAACCTCCAGCTTTTAGATGATGCAGGAGGTCCATCAAAATCAATTGAAAAAAATAGCGCAGAATGATCTGATAATATTCTTGCCAAGTAAACACATTTTGATATCTTGAAAGCAAAAGATAAGGAAACAAAAAAAAGATATATTCTTGAATAAATATTGTGTACAGGAGAGTAGAATGAGAAGTCCCTGTGAATAGTTCTCCAGATCTCATGAAGGCCCAATTCCTGAGTATTATGGGCCAATGCAATAGACATGTTGGCCAGGGAGTGATTAGTAATGGAAGAGCTGTCCAAATTAGCATCCAAAATACAATTGAAATCACCCCCCCCCCCCCCCCCAAAAGATGGGAATCTTGAATTGTGTCAGCATTAATGTGACATTGTTAATTAATTTGGGGTCATCATGATTAGGACAGTAACAGTTTAAGAAAATTACTTTAACTTGGTCAAGAAGACCCCTAACAAAAATAAATTGACCATTTTTATCAGACGGGACTTCTTCAGGGAGAATGATACATTCTGTCTGATGAGAATTGCAACACCTCTTGAGTTGGAAGTAAAAGAGGAGTGAAATACTTTGCCAACCCATCCAGCTTTGAGCTGTTCATGAGTTGAGAATAGAAGATGAGTTTCTTGTAGGAAGGCTACATCTACTTTTTGTTTATTCAGGTATGACAGTTTTTTTCCTTTTCCCTTTTTACCAGACACCATTCCTTTAACATTATAAGTAATGAAATTGTATCTAGCCATTTAATATAATTCAAAGGAGCAATTGAATACAGGACTGAAAAAAACAGGAGAAGACACTACACCAAACATAAAACAAACAACACATGAGCACCCCCCACCCCCACCCATTTGATACTTCCTGAGCACATCCTACCCTGTACACTACAGGGACGTGCAGCAAATCAAAAGGAACAGCATCATCTCCTACAGTTTATAAATTAGTTTACGGAGATTGAGTATTATTAATGTCAGTTTATTAGGGGTCCAAGCAGCGAAGCTGGTGGAACCCTATTGTATCTGTTAGGATTATTATTATTAGGGGTCCAAGCAGCGAAGCTGGTGGAACCCTATTGTCTGTTAGGATTATTATCATTATTCTTATTATTATTTTTCTCTGCTAAAAGTGTCTGAGGCTCAGCAATCATAAGTTCTAGACCAACCAAATTTGGTAGGTGGGTTTCTATGGCCCCCCACTACTCAGGCACTACAAATCACCTATGTCAGCCAGATGGTGGCACTATAACAAAGGGTCATGCTGAAAAGGCTATAACTCCCACACCATAAGTCAAATCAACACAAAACTTTATCGACCTATGCATCTGAATGCGCTCTACAACTTTGCTATTGGGACCACCTGTGTCTGCCATATTGTTTGCCCGCCATTTTGACTTTTTAGTTGCGGCGTGGAAGCTTTCTCCGCTAAAAGTGTCTGAGGCTCAGCAACCATAAGTCCTAGACCAACCAAATTTGGTAGGGGGGTTCCTATGGCCCCCCACTATTCAGGCAGTACAAATCACCTATGTCGGCCAGATGGTGGCGCTATAACAAAGGGTCAAGCTTAAAAGGCCATAACTCCTACACCGTAAATCAGATCAACACAAAACTTAATTGACCGATGCATCTGAATGTGCTCTACAACTGCAATGCATGTTTGATATTTATGATTCGAGATCGGGGAGACTCCGATCCAGTCGGTAACATTAAGATTATGTCTATAAACCCCTCACACTACAGGATCATTTGGGAAGATTATCTGTTCAGATCAGCCTCGAATCGGGAACGCCCCTGCGATTGTTGGGAAGGGCGAATCGGACTCAAAATTAGCCCAATTATCCTCTTGTGTGGGGCCAGCATAAGGTAGCCAAGTCAGGTGACGTGTGCTTGTACATTCATCCTCGTTGATACAGCGCAAGCTTCGACTCAGTTCACTTCAGTAGCAATAGGTGTTCTAATTTGGAAATATTTTATTATAGGAAGATGCTGTATTGTTATTGAAATATGCTGTGTTTAGATCTATTTTAAAGTGAAAGACCTGCTTAAAGATAATTTACTTTACAATTGTTTAATTTTTGAAATATATTTAATATAGTTTTCTATGGTTTAGTGTTGTAACACTATAGGCCTATGCTTATTGATATGTTGAACAGGCTTCAACTTAAAGGTTGTTAATAAACCAGGTTGTTAATAAACCGTGAATTCGAAAATGAGGTCAACCCTTGTGGACATTACGTTTCTGATCTATTAAGGTAATTTCAGTATCGTTAGGTACCGAGTATCGAATCAGTATCGTTTAAGTTTCACGTATCGTTTCAGTATTGAGTATCGTGATACTAAACATTGGTATCGGTATCAAAGTCAAAATTTTGGTATCGTGACAACACTAGTCTGACGCCTTTTTTAGTTGCGGCTCGAAAGCGCTGCAGCTCTACGTACACGCTGGGCCATCTAAGTGTTACGACATGCCATCTAAGTGTTACGACATAGTAAAGGCCTTTACGGCAAGCGGCCAGGACACATCCATGGCGACGCAACTAAGTAATCTGACAGCGTCTCTTAGGATACAATTTGCCATAAGTCATCAATATTTTATACAATCATCATGATATTCAGTAGATATGTTGGGTGGAGGTATATGATCATGAGGACAAAACCATTTTAAAATCACTCCATAGAGGGTGCAATAGTGCCAATGCTTGGACTGACACATGTTGCACAGCCTTTGCTTTGTCCATTTTCATCTCATACTATTTTATGTAGGGGGGCGACATAGCCCAGGAGGTAAGACCGATTGTCTGCCGGTTCAAACCCCACCCTGGGTGTGTCGAAGTGTCCTTGAGCAAGACACCTAACCCCTAATCTGCTCTGGCGAATGAGAGGCATCAATTGTAAAGCACTTTGGATAAAAGCGCTATATAAATGCAGTCCATTTACCATTTATATGAATTTTTCAAAGTTTGGAATTTCAATAGCTTTTAGGTCACATGACCTAGACACCTCAAACTACTTTCATTTACCTCTTTTCCACCAACTCGAACCTAGTTCTGGTTCTGGGCTGGTGCTAGTGCCGGTTCGCAGTTGGTTCAAGTTGCGAACCTTCTAAGAACCGGTTTGCTTTTCCACGGGCTAGAGAGCCATGTCATTACATCACTGTATAAGTCTCCGCTTTCCCAGCAGCATCATTACCTATTAAAATGTATGTCCTGTAAACATACAGATAATAAACTGTCTAAATGTAAAAAACCAACTTCATACATATACATTTAGTTATATTATTACAGCCTTATGTACTATATCAACTTTAAGACAAGGAACACGCTCATAATTATCTCATCGCGACCCATTAAATCCAATGGCGCAGACGTTGCTTCATAAGCCGCGTTTCCACCGCAGGAACTTTCCCCAGGAACTAGGAACCTTTTGAGGAACTCAGTGCGTTTCCACCGCAGGGACCAGGGTCTAAATAAGTTCCGGGGACTTTATTTTACCCCAAAAAAAGTCCCTGCTCGGGGGGTAGTACTTTCCAAAAGTACCAGAACTTTTGGGGTGGGGCGCAAGCGCTGAATATTTCTGATTGGTCGACTACTCGCAGTATTTTATTTCAACTGCCATTTTTAAAAGTCTGCAGCCACAAACCGATTTATTTTCATAATAATAACTTGAATTCAAACTTGTATGTTATGCGGCGCAGTAGCCTACTTTTGGTTATAGCCAGCCAATGTCTTGGAACAGATGAGAAATTAAAAGATTGAGGATTATAATGTATGTAATATATTATAATGTGTGCGCTCTTCTGTTCTTTTCTTGCTTTAGTATTCGTTTTATAAAATGTTAAGCATTCATGCTGGGACAGCATATTACGTACCAAAACATTAAAACGGTTTAATTCAGTTGCTGAATATTTTCTTCCGGATTTTCTTTGTTAGCCCGTTATAATTGACTCAAAACGTTTGATACAGTTATGTGAGGTATGCGGTAGTTCTGCGTAATTTACATTGGTGATACAGTAAAAGCAAACTGGAAATCACCTTCCGCTCTTTTTGTCAGGGTGAAATAACAGGTTAATTCTAGTAATCGTCCCTTTTGCTTTTTCAGACTACCATAATTTTACTCTGCGATTCTTCAATTCCACAAAAAGACCAAGACTATGGACTAATTTATGGTGCATGGTTTGCATCTGGAGGGCACACCTCGCTGGTCCGTTAGCAGTAACTTTGAAGGAAAGCAAACGGTGGCTATACCACTGCAATATTAATTAAAATTTTCACGCAAGTCCGAGTTTTCATTCTATTTATTCTTGTCATTTTGCGATTAGCCTATATGGAATTAACGGTGGGAGTCGAAGTAATCAATTCAACAGCAAATTGATTACAACGTGTGCATGTTTTCTGCTGTTGTTACCAGTTATTTGTGGAATGTGAATGCATTCTGTCGCCTCGGATGTCAAGACATGAAAGTGAATGTTCGCATAAAACATAATGAATGTGTTTGAGAGGATATATAAAACAGTTACAATCTGACTATTGGCCTGTTATATCCTATTTGTTGCATAACAACGGTCCAAGTCGAACTTTCAATGAGAGTTTTGCTTGACAACGGTAAAATATGCCCAAACGGCCGCGGAAGAATATTTCAATTTCAGGTGATTAAGTCGATAAAAATCAATAAATACTAAAGTAACCATATATAATCATTGTTGGTAACCCGTTGTATAAGTAGAATAAACCCCTCCGGGCTGTCCCGGTTATTAGAAAATAATGTAGGCTACTTCGGTGGTAGTATGGGGTTACAGAAGAAATCATACGACAGATAGACCGATGACGACGTCGCTTTTTCATACGTCAGTGGGCTAATTCGCCTAATCTTCGCAGGTCTTTAGACCGCGGTGGAAACGCAGACAACAATGGGCTGAAGGAACCTTTTAGTTCCTTGAAAAGTAGTTCCTGGGACTAAAAGTTCCTGGTACTTTGGGTGGAAACGTGGCTATAATTTCAAACTGCTTTCCTCTCGGCTATTTTGCGTCCTGCGACTTGGGTTACAACAGTGAATATGTACGGATTCCTAGACGTGCTTTCTCATATTAACCTCAAATACGCAAGACAGGATACTTAAACAGTATGCTAGCAAATTTATGTCTAGTTCCATTCATTTATATGGGGTGGTCGATACAGGTCCCCTTAGCAACCAAAAACTAGCGCTGGGCCACCTCTGACTTGTTTGCTGGCACTGAAAAAAATCACGAAAGTACTGAAAAAATAACTACTGGAGGATATCAAAGACATTTTTTCCTACATAACTAGGTACAGGTTGTTTGCGATATTTTGCCTATTTCATATATAGTTGCAAATCTGTTTACGTTACCTAGCTAACGTTAGCTGGAACATTATTTCACAATATATTATTAATATTAATATGAATTAGTTGGCCATGAACATCAATAGAGAATACATTGCGAATGTTTATTTAAACTGTAAAATCTATCTAACTTAACGTTAGCTAGTTAAATCTACATTTTCTCTTGTTTGCCGGTAATGTAATCCTATCCTCTGCCCTGTTTGTCACTCTGCCTGAGGAGAAAATGCTGTACTCGCGCTGTTGTTTATTTGGTTGTCATGACACACGTCATCCGGCCGACCAATGGTGTAACTTCATCACTCAGTCACTCAGTCAGAGACATTCACGTTTGTAGGGCTGGCCTCGCTGTTGCAGTCCTGCCAAAAATAACTTTGTATCAGTGTGTGCAGTGACTAAAAATATGTGTCAAGAAGTAATATACTTCGGCCAGTTTCCACTTCGTAGGAGTGACGAGGTCTACAGTAGGCTATCATTGCTAAATCGCTGGCTATTGGAGTGGTGCTAATTTAATGCTTTAGGGTTTGTTAATAATTGGCCTGATTTTTGGGGAATGCCTGGCCTACTGAAAAGATACGGACTCTGGCATCTGAGTTGGAGAGGTTCTCTAGTCCTATCCACTAACCTAGCTACTAGTTGTAGTGAGGCCAGATCTAGACACTTCATCAGGGTAAACAAAACTACCAAACAGCTTTTCAGGTTCTTCTTGCTAGTCAGTTGAGCTCGGCATGGGGATTCCCCAGTCACATACGCCAACAGTAGAAAGAAGCACACGTTTAAATCCTGTACTGATTTGTAACACAATCCAGGTGGGTGTGCCTACTTAACTGGTAGGCGTGAGCCCTGTCACACTCTTCCACAATTAAAATGCAGCCAAGGTGCAACTCCTGGGAGAGGATGTCAGCGCAAGCACTTGCAGACCTCTGCTGATAGATTAGTTGATGGATTAGCCTAAACAAAATGGCTGGAGGGCCAGGCTAATCCTGGAGTTGGTGTCCTTCATTCTGTGGAGCCATTGGAGGGGGCATCATCTGAATAAAGGACAAAGGTTCTTCCCAAAAGGTAGTATTGGAGAGTCAGCATTTTATGACGACATTGCTTTTTAATGGTACTGTACAAACTCTCCCTGGGGCTTGGCTTGCAGCTGATGTAGAGTTCTGGTTGAAGTTTCCCAGCTTCTGCTCACCCACCGCCCTACCACCTGCGCCCTCGACCCTATCCCCTCATCTCTCCTCCAGGCAATCACACCTGACATCCTCCCTTTTGTCACCTCCCTTGTGAACTCCTCCCTATCTTCTGGATGTTTCCCCTCATCCTTCAAGAGGGCCCACATCACCCCGCTGCTGAAGAAACCCACACTAGATCCTTCAGTCATTCAGAACTACCGCCCGGTATCTCTCCTCCCTTTCCTATCCAAAACACTTGAACGTGCCGCATCTAACCAACTCTCTGCTTTCTTCTCTCACAACAACCTGCTTGATCCCCACCAGTCTGGCTTCAGGCCTGGCCACTCGACCGCCTGGCAGCCTCCCTCTCCTCTGTCCTGATTCTTCTAGACCTCTCCGCTGCATTTGACACTGTGGAGCACTCTATCCTACTGTCCTCCCTGGCAGCAACAGGGATCTGCGGCACAGTCCTTGACTGGATTGAGTCTTACCTCTCTGACCGTTCCTTCCAGGTTGCCTGGGCGGGTAAGGTATCACCACCCCGTCCCCTCGCCACCGGAGTTCCCCAGGGCTCAGTCCTCGGTCCCCTTCTCTTCTCCTTGTACACCAGATCCCTTGGCCCTGTAATATCTGCCCATGGCTTTTCCTATCACTCTTATGCTGACGACACGCAACTCTTTCTCTCCTTCTCCCCATCGGACACACAGGTCCCTGCCCGCATCTCCGCTTGCCTGAGGGACATACAGAGCTGGATGGACAATCACCACCTGAAGCTCAACCCGGGAAAGACGGAGCTAATCTTTATTCCTGCTCTATCCTCTCCCCTCCTCGACTTTTCCACTTCCCTAGGGGACACCTTGGTGACATCATCACCCTGTGATCATCACCACCTACTCAACCCAGCTCCTGGTCCGAGCAATGGTTCTATCCCGCCTGGACTACTGCAACTCTCTTCTGGCTGGACTACCAGCATCTGCCACCAGACCCCTGCAACTCATTCAGAATGCTGCGGCTCGTCTGGTCTTCAACCTCCCCAGACACTCCCACGTCACTCCCCTGCTCACTACCCTCCACTGGCTGCCTGTTACAGCTCGCATCAAATTTAAAACATTGGTCCTGCCATACCAGGCAGTCAAGGGATCAGCCCCAGCATACCTCCACAAGATATTCAAACCCTACATGCCAGCCAGATCCCTCCGTTCTGCTACCTCAGGACGCCTAGCACCTCCCCCTCTTCGCACCTGCACTTCCAGAACACGTCTCCTGTCTGTTCTGGCCCCACGATGGTGGAATGACCTCCCTGTGGAGGTCAGAACAGCTGAGACACTGACCCATTTCAAACGACGACTGAAGACTCACCTCTTCGGGCTGCACCTCTCCCCATCCCACCCTACCTCCCTGTAAATGACTGTAAGCTTAGGGTTGTAACTAAGCAGCTGTTTCGTAGGTGACTTAGGTGCATTAACTGTCTTAACTACTGCTTGTATTTTTTCCATAGATTGCGTTGTTGCCGTTCTCGTTGTGTTAGTGTTAATCAGTTTAACCTTCAGGGTCCAAGTTGAACTATGCGGTTGTTCCCTGCACTTGGACCGGTACTTCTCTCTAGGGGTTTCGTCATACTTGTTCCTGGTTATGGTTATACACTTTGTTGTACATCACTCTGGATAAGAGCGTCTGCCAAATGCCTGTAATGTAATGTAATGTAATGTAATGGTTGCTCCTTACCATCCACCTCCTGGGACAACACGGGCCCAGTCCTCTATCCAAGGTGCACAAAAGAAAAGGCATAGAAAAGTGAGGGCTAATTAAAAGAGGATCACCACATAAGCACATCACCTGGCACTGCTCCATTTACTGGACTGGATCAGGGCTCCCTTTTGAGTGAGGTCAGTCAATGGACCAGCCAGACTATAAAAGTTCGGAATAAACCAAAGATAATAGTTATGTTATAATAGTCTACTAAAGGACTGACTCATCCCAACCTCAAGAAGAACCCCAGGTACTGTACCGCCGTCAATTGCGCACTTTCTGATCCAAGCTCATCGGACGCAAAATTGAAATTGAGATGGTGGATCTGAGGTCCCTCCCTATCAGAATAAATTACCTAATTGTCTACATCCCCAATACACCATATAACCTCAAAAGGTCCTTGCCACTTGGTGAGTAATTTGGATTATGATGACAGGAGTAACACTAGGACTTTATCTCCCAGTTTAAATGTTTGCAATTGAGCTCCCCTGTTGTATTGCCGTTTCTGATGTTCTTGAGCCTGGAGTAAATACTTGTGCAATTTAATCTTTACTTGGACTCTGCTCTCGAGTTTCTTTTAACAGGTCCAAAATGCCAAAGGGCCTTCACCCGTATAATAGTTCAAAGGGGGAATCCCTATGGTAGCTTAGGGAACAGCAAACAATAGTTTGTCCCAATTTTGTATATCAGTAGAAATGAACTTACAAATCCTTGTCTTTAGAGTCTTATTGAACTGCTCTACTAGCTCGTCGGTTTGAGGGTGGTAAATGCTAGTTCGAATAGACCTGACATCCAGCAATTTGTACAGTTCCTTTAGTGTCACATAAGCAAGGTGCCTTGATCTATGCTCTTTCAGGATTCCCACATGGGAGAAAAAATGAAATCGCAACAGTCACCCAGGTGTGTGTGCTCTCTCCACCAGCAATATGTCTTAGCTGATATATTGCAGAGGGGCACTGCTTCTAGTTATAATCCACTAGGACTAACACAAATGATCGCCTCTGGCACTTTGTTCTAATGGCCCAATGAGGTCCATGCCAAGCCATTCAAAGGGGAAATGGAAGTGGATGCAACTGCACTTTTGGAATGGTCGCCAGAATAACTTTTTGACATTCTGGGCACACCACATGAAGCCAGGATTTCTCTCCTAGCACGTGCCAGCGGATGCAATGATTCGTGCACAGATAATGATGTCATAGACCAGCAAAGAATAAGCTCCCTAAAAATCCTGAAACTTCAATGGAGGTTTACCATATGGATAGTGGGAGACTATCATCCACATGACATATCATAGCAAGTTATTTGAGAATATGAGGAATAATTTCATATATAAAAATGTCTAGAATGATTTGTGAATCGTGATGATATTGTGTTCTAACCTTGATGCTATAATATAGCTTCAAGCTATAGTATAATCTACTTTTGTGTCACAAACCAGAGACTTAGCGCCTGCGCAATCGAGTGCATTCCCAGTATCCACTGCATGAGTGGCCAATCAGGTAGTGATACGATCAGCCTCCAATCTCGCCCACTGAAGACAGCGGTGCCCTGTCGTCCATTTATATATGGTCAATGGCACACCATCGGCAGAAGTCTCCGCGTATGCCTGGCTAATTAAAACGGGCCATTATACAATTAAGTGTCTTGTCATGCCCCAAATGACCTGCCATCGGATTGTTGCGAGCCGCCTGAGAAACAGACAGCTTTCTCAGATGGCTTTTTGGCATTAAAAGTTGTGTACTATCCTCGTTTGTACATGGATCCCAACTCAGCCGATATAACTTATCTTTATTTATGTAAAATAAAGGTATGTCACTACCCTCTGCTGGTCAAGCAACCTCCCATCAATTTTAATCACCTAGCTGGCGACTTGACTCAGCATTTCATCCCTCAGCATTCATCACTGTTTGAGGGTGAAGTCAGTCACTCAGGAAAGCAGGGAAGGGCTACTAGTGCCCATGCCTGAACCTGAGTCAGACATTTCTGACCAGGGGGTTGTCCACCAGACAGCCCCTCCCCTGGATCACCAACATCCATGACCACCTGTGGGCACTAACCCTGGCCACAATGGTATACTTTTGTCTCCCAATTGAAAATTCAAACAGTGCAGTCGGATAAACAATGTAAATCCCTGTGCACACACCGAATACCCATGTCTGTGAGTGTATCCTCTTTTGTGCTTACTGATATGTCTCTGCTGGAGTGGGGGAAGTGGTGCGTGAAGTGTGGCTTGCTATGTTTACTTCCATCAAGAGAAAATCCTTTCAGTTGTGCCCCTCACATTCGCAACGCCAACAACCTTGCCCTGACAACAAGTGTCTTTACCCTCAGAGAAAAGTTGTTGACATTGCCGGACTTCACTATGCATCCTAACTCGCACCTTGCTCGATCACTGAGACCTGTAAGTATCTTCACAGTTTTCCTCCGACCCCTACTTCAAAGAAGAAGTTTCCCAAGAGTCCATGCACTTGTAGCAGCCTTGGGACCATCTGACGAGCTGACGCGTCAACTAACGGAATAGGCGTTACATGAATTAACCTTCATTAAAAGGTAGCACTGTTAACCTCTTTCTTTGTTTAGCCATTGCAGAATTATCATTTCCTCTTAGGAAGAATCATATAATATTATTCCTCATATTCTGCTAATTATTATTTCACACTTTTTTCTATTCACATATTCATTATCATAGCCAATAAGTATATATCCTTTATTTCTATTGTCGTGCCTAGTTTATTTCACTAAGTTTGGCTCTACAGACGTACAGAAGGCTGATTGGTTGTTGAAAATAATTTTTTTGTGATTAAACCTGACCAAAACACACTACAATAGTAATTCCCTCTTGAAAATGATGCAAAAGTGAGTTTCATGAGTTGTAGTGAAATATATGATTATGTTATGATTTACAGCAATGCTCAATTTAGACATTTTAGATACATTTGGAGACACAAAGGGACACCGGGGTAAACTGCTTACTTTTTGCTTCATAGATCTTTGTAGTTCCACATATCACCCCCAGATTTTGCACACTTGTGGTAAGGGAGTTTATAATCCAGGTCATATATAGTTTTATTTATTTATATATGCGTGACCTCTCAGTATTTCATCTCCAACTGAAGGAGAACAATAACAACTTTTTTGCATTTTCACCAAGATAATTGCATTATGAATGTAATCTAATCTAGTATTGTAAATGGTACAAGTGTCTTGCTTCATTTAAGCCATTTTCTAGGTCTCTGTAATAGTCAGATTTGGAGTTATAAAGCCTTAATTAGAACACCCCTAAATGGGTGAGGATTGCCCAGATTTGTAATCTGCGCAAAGGGGTTAATAAGGTTCCTGGTTACCTGGGAGAGATGAACTGCTACCCCTTCTGTGCAGCACTTTTCTATTAGCATTTGCTTAGGTTCATTTAGTTTCCTTTTCCTTTGGGGAAGGAAATCTGGTGGTCTATTTTTCATGGGATAATTTGTTAGTGTATTTTTTTAATGTGCTATTTAAATGAACATATTCAGTCTAGAAGCTTTCCCTTCTTTTGTTCTTTTTGTGCAGGTCCCTGGGCTCTTATTCTCCTTATTCTTTCTTAAGTTCTTTTTGCAGTTGCAAAATTAAAATAAATATTTAACTGCACCTTTCAATTTGTTTTTGCAATATTGTTTGTGCCTCATCATCAAACGAGTGGCGAGAAGCTTGAGGACATAACACTAGTTATTTCTCATTTGTTTTTAATTAATCAAATGTACCTCCTTGATACCACAAAATTGTTCCTATGAAGTTACAAAATGTAAAAGAAATGTAAAGAAACATAATGGTGGTAAAATAGAGAGCTAGTGTAATATAAAAGAACAGGATTTCAAAGCAAGTTTTAACCTTTCTGAAAAAAGGTTTTAACAATCTTTAATGGAGATTTTGTTTTTGCAGCATGTTTTGTACACTTCTGTCTAATTAGACATTTCTGTTACCCCAGGGCAGGTTCCTGCAGGATGTATTCACCACTATGGTGGATCTCAAGTGGCAGCACTCCCTCCTTATCTTCACCTCTGCATTCCTCTGCTCCTGGATGCTTTTTGCCATGGCGTGGTGGCTCCTGGCTTTTGCCCATGGAGACCTGGAGCCCCGTGGGACAGAGGATGGGCCTGGTCCTGTTCCCTGTGTCACAGCTATCCACTCCTTCACCTCTGCCTTCCTTTTCTCTATTGAAGTCCAGGTATGAACTCTCATCTGGTCTACTCCTATCCAGTCTCCAATAAACTCCCCAGCAGTTCTTTTTGTTTTAATTTTTTATTGCATGCTTTATTTAGCTGATTGTTTGGCTAAAACAAATATCACAAGATAGCAACTCATAAAGCCCATTTCAATTCATTTGAGTTAGCCTTAGAAGCAACATTGTAATTAATTGTTAAACATGGGCTATGTATACGCTCTTAAGTATATTCGTGAAACAGTATAATATTTCATCATAAATCCTCTTTGGACAGGATTAGTTTTACCAGAGTGAGTTAATTTTGTTTATTACAGTGCTACTCAGTGATTAAAAAATATATATTTATTTGCACTTAATATTAGGTTTTCAATTAATTGTACATTAGACATTTTGTTGACCTGCATGTTCAAACAATGAAGTACAGGGGTACAGGGATGCAGCCTAGGACTAGGACAAGTACAGAAGTAACTGAAGCAAATAGAAAATAGAAAAATAAGTACAGTACATAAACATTAGAACTGGCAGACATATAAAACGTAAAATAAAAATTAAGCAAATTATTCTATTCTAAGAGAGATGCTTCTTTTAAGTCTCAAGGGTTCCCCAGATCTGTCAAAACTTGTCTGATTTTTTGTGGAGATCAAGTTAATTTTTCTAGAGGAAGCAGTATAGCTGCTTGAGAGAGTCAAGATTAAGAGATGGCACCTTCGGGATTGACTAGAGGAGGAGGATAATGTTTTGCCAAATAAACTAGAACAGAAAACAGACATTTTGAATCATGGGCAAGAGTAACATCAGTCTTACTGCTATAATTTTATCTTTTTGCCAGAAAGAGAATTTACCTTTTTCTTCTTGACACTTAAACCACAGACCAGAGCTATTAGGATATATCATTTGCAAATGTACTGGCAGTAAATAAATCCTATTAATACATTTAAAGGTAAATTCATGTATATTTATAGAAGTACATTTAAGATGCTAATGTTCCTTCATTGAACACCATTCCTCTTCGCTGAAAGTTTGGTCTAGATCCATTTCCCAGATTCCCTTTAGGCTTAACGTGTATGACATACATTCAATAGATAATGCATAATAGATCCTTATTATCATCCCCCTAGAACCAGATGGACTTGTCATAAGTTTCTCAACATCTGTCAGCCCAAGCCGCAATTTCCCACTCTCAGAGAAATGAGGTAAAATCATGCTATTGAAGAAATCTATAAAATTCACATGTTCGCCATTTATATTGTTGTTGGATCTGCATAAAAGATTTTAATACACCATATGAAAATAAACAAGAAAGATCTGATATTCCATTCTTAGTCCACCCAAGCAACCCAATGCTTCTCAGCTGAAGAGGAAAGGCAGAGTTGAGGAAATGAGGCAAGTAGGTAATTCAAGATGTGCTTTCACATCCTTACATGATAGGAGAGTGTTATACATCCCAAATCTTCCCAATATACCCAGTAGTTTTTGTTTTTCAAAATTACTGATAATTGGTAAGAGATGTATTGGTAAAGAATGGCATGCTATGGACATGTTGATTCAGAGAGAGTGAGATCTGCCGATGCACCAACTGACCATGCGTCTTAACTGAGTGGACCAGCGATATAACTGCAAGTTTGGTACACTGGCACCACCGATTGTTGGTTTGAACAGTTTAGTGAATTTAAGCATCAGCTTTTTATTTTTACAAATGAATTTAGATAAACAATTGTTCAATTATTTGAAAAAAGAGATGGGCAGATAGCAAGGGATAGAATGGAATAGGCGAATTAAATGAGGGAAAATGTTTGTTCTGATCACAGTAATTCTACCAAAAAAGGCAATGGGAAGAGAGCACCAATTACTAAGATCAGCCTTAATTTTCTTAATAAGGGAGATAGTTCTTGGAAAAAAGATTGTTGAGATCTGGTGTAACAAAAATACTGATATATTTAAAACCATCCTCAGCTAGTTGGAAGAGGGAAATGAGCTTTATGGAAGAAAGAGGGATAATGTTTAATGGTAGTGCCACCAATTTTAACAGATTAATTTTGTAACCGGAAAGGTTACTATATTGTGATATACTTCCCACTTGAAAGTGATGCAACAGTGAGTTCCTTGAGTCAAAACAGTTGATTTGTAGTGAAATACGTGAATACGCTGTGATTTCCAGCAATGAATAATTTACACATTTTGGATAGATTTGGAGATGCTGGGTACACTGCTTAGTTTTTGCTTTATACATCTATTGTAGTTCTACATATGCACCCTTAGATTTTATGAACTTGTGGTCAAGACGTTTTTGATCCAGGACATGTATAGTTTAACCTGCTGTATATATGCAATCTCTCAATATTTCATTGCAAACTAAAAAAGTGCAAATTCATTTTTGATTTTTTGTCTAGACAGTTGCATTTGTGGCACTTTATTTCCAAAATTATGAATATGAACTAAGCTGCGTTAGCATTGTAAATTGTACAAATGTCTTGCTTCATTTAAGCCATTTTTCAAGTCTCTGTGGTGTTCACATCTGGAGTTATAAAGCTTTAAATAGGGTACCCCCTAAATGGGCAAGGATTGGCAAGATTTGGCATGTGTGCTAAGGGGTTAAACAACCTTTTAAAGGATTAAAAATGTCAGTAATATTATAAATACTTTCTTTTATTAGACTCTAATGAATGTGCTTACAACCAATGTTTTCTTTCCTACATGGTGTTGAAAAAACATTCAAACTTAGTTTAGGATTGTATCTGTATTCTAAAAAAGCAATGTGTATGTGTATAATATATGAATAATATTATGAAAACCTTTTTTAAACTCTAATGGATGTGCTTACAACCAATGTTTTCTTACCTACATGGTTGTTGAAAAATTTAGTTTAGATTTGTATCTGTATTTAGTTAAAAACATTTCAATGCATTCTCCCAGTGGTAAATTTGAATGGATGTTTACCCGTGACCCCACTTCACAGGGTGTTAACCTACCTTTAACCTCAGCACCCCCATCACCACCGTGTGTCAAAAGCACAAGCTTTGCTGGCCAAAACTATTGCTTTTCAATTCATCATTTTACTAAGATCTGTGTAATTGTTCCATACAATTTTAAAACCATTCAAAAACTTTGCTGTCTATAGATACCAAACATGCCTTTATGGCATCTGACATGTGCAATTTTGACTTAAAACCATTTAAAGGTTTGATGTAAGTAATATTATAAAAATCGTCTTTTTTTATACTCTAATGAATGTACTTACAACCAATGTTTTCTTTCTCATTATACATGTTTTGCCATGACCTGAATGATTAGGTTACATACTGTTGATACATGTGACAAAAGTGCCATGTATCAAATACTCATTGAGAATAACCGTAGGTTTTGCATCACATATAAGTAGTTTGTATTTTATTACATGGGCAAAAAAAAAACAAAAAACAAAAAAAAAAACACACTCCTACTTTCAGAAATAAGAGATGGAGATTACAGGCTGTGTTTTCATTACTTCACACTTAACCCTTTTGTTTCCTGAATGAACTATGTGTAAAATAACATTTTCATTGTCACCAACTATTTCTGTGGCCCCCTGTTATTGTGTAAAAAAATTATTACGTATTTGAAAACGTGTTATTCACAGAGGCTAACCTACCATAAAACATAAGTCCCTACACATGGTCAATTAATGCGAGCTAAAAATTGTTTGAAATACACAATTTTACAGATTACAATAATCCGTGTAATTTGCAATACAATTTTAAAACAATTCAAAAATACCATTAACCATAGCTGTTCCAATAAATCTCTAGAAATACGAAATGTCACGTGCGTGCCTGTGTCCTCCCCCAACCTCGCCTTCTGCACGCATCTCCTGGCGTAAATGCATTTTCCTACCCGTCTGCACTTTGTGCCTCTTCGGCTATCCCCAAATCCTAAAGGCCATCGACTATTGATGGGCCTCTTCGAAACTTTGGGAGCGATAGTCTAACATAACGGTGTCTCCTCCCTAACTCCGTCCTGCTTACAGGGTCACTGTGACCATTTTGATTCTTGCAACCCAGCTGTGAACATGTAGCTACGGACGCACCGCTTTTGTTTGTCGCAGGAAATCGGCTGAGTAACTAACGTGTGTACTTATTCTACTTTACCTTTCTTAAAAACCTCTCTTATACCACTTTAACACTCCCAATTCGTTCCACAATAACGCCACTTTATGCACGCTTGCCTACTTTTTCACAAAACTTATAACTTTTCCTTGTTTTCAACTCTTTTGTGAATCCTTGCTTTTAAAACTCATTGCTATTATAACAGTTCACGTAGTTTCATTGCACACTGCCTTTCTTGCTTGCTTTTTTCATACATTTTTCTTCACTAATTTAACAACTTTTACTTGTTTTCAACTCTTTTGCGAGTCCTTGCTTTTAAAACTCATTGCTTTTATAACAGTTTACGTAGTTCCCTAGCAAGTTTCCTCGGTTGCTTGCTTTTTATAAATTTTTCTTCACTAATTTAACAACTTTTACTTGTTTTCAACTCTTTTTCGTGTCCTTGCTTTTAAAACTCATTGCTTTTATAACAGTTCATGTAGTTTCCTAGCAAGCTTCCTTGCTTTTTATACATTTTTCTTCACTAATTTAACAACTTTTCCTTGTTTTCCACACTTTTGCTATTCCTTTAAACTACATTGCTATTATAACTGTCTATGTTGTTTAATTGCTTGCTTTTTTCATACATTTAAATCGTCACCCTATTGGCTTGTTAAGACTTTGCATGCTTGCATGGGCTTCTTTTCTTTAAACTAACATACAAGCCACTGCTTTTAAACTTAGTTACTTACATATTCTCACATATTGCTTAATTTACTGGTAAATAAATAAATGTTTCAAGTTGCACAAGCACTTTGCCCCACAAGGAGTTTAGTTACACCAAGCATTCTGAAAATTTTAATTATTTTTTAAATTTATATATATATATACTCACAGGTCACTTTATTAGGTATACCTTGCTAGTATCGGGTTGGTCTTCTGCTGCTGTAGCTCATCTGCTTCAAGGTTCAACATGTTGTGCGTTCAGAGATGCTCTTCTGCATACCTCGGTTGTCACGAGTAGTTATTTGAGTTACTGTTGCCTTTCTATCAGCTCGAACCAGTCTGGCCATTCTCCTCTGACCTCTGCCATCAACGAGGCATTTTTGGCCAGAGAACTGCCGCTCACTGAATATTTTCTCTTTTTCTAACCATTCTCTGTAAACCCTAGAGACGGTTGTGCGTGAAAATCCCAGTAGATCAGCAGTTTCTGAAATACTCAAACCAGCCCATCTGGCACTAACAACCATGTCACGTTCAAAGTCACTTAAATCACCTTTCTTCCCCATTCTGTTGCTTGGTTTGAACTGCAGCAGATCGTCTTGACCATGTCTACATGCCTAAATGCACTGAGTTGCTGCCACGTGATTGGCTGATTAGATATTTGCGTTAACGGGTGCAGTTTGCAGTTGAACAGGTGTACCTAATAAAGTGGCCGGTGAGTGTGTATGTATGTATATATATATTTTATTTTTATTTTTTATTATTATTTATTTTTTTACCCTCACCATCTGGCAAGCACAACCCCCTTGCCCCTCCCCTTATCCCTCACCAACCAAACCATATCAAAGATCAAAAAGGTCAAACTCTATCGATCAATAAAATTGACAGTTTATGCATCATAGAAAACCGATCAATCACATTTTGACAATAGGTGCATCATATTTCTCTGTGGAGAGTATTCCAAAATGTTTGAAAGTTTCACTTACGTAATTTCACAAGTAATTATGGACATCAGTTGAAATTGTTGGAATGCTGAAACAATTTGATTTTAGACAAAAAATGCAAGTTCTCCTAAAGTTCGTTCACCTATAGCTAGCTGTATTGTCTGACATTGAATTTTTGGAGTTGCATTATATGAAAAGACTCCAGTAAAACTTCACTCAGCTCATTTCAGAGCTACTTAAGGAACAGGGGCTACATTTATAAATGGTGCATGAGCCCAGAAAATCTTCCCCATGGATTTTGGAATTTTTTTATTTTTAAAAACTTGACTTGCAAAACGTGCACATTTTTGCAAACTGTGACCCATGTGTATGCACATTTTGGAGACTGTGGGAATTGGTGACTCCAATGGCAAAGTAGTGGAATACAGATAAATGTCGTACAGACCTCTTTCACTCTTTTTCACACTTTTTCCTTCACTTCACATCAAAGTACAGAGCCTTGTAAAAATCATATCCCTTGTCAGAGGAAGATTCAGGCCTAAGTCATTTCTAATCATATTGCCAGTGATACCTCAAATGTGTTACAAGTTTCAGCTTAAGTCATCAGAGTCAAGAGTCCTAACAGTATGGACACATAAGATTCAAGTGGTTTTTCATCCCAAAATCCTTGTTGAATGTGAGGCCCAACCATATGATATCAATTTGATGGAACCAGCCCAAAGTTGTATAAATGAGGCCTCAGATTTGTCAGAAAAGTGTCAGAATATCGAGACAATTTGATTAACCTCTTAGCAAATTGCCCCTAGTGGTGGGCACGCCCGCGTGCCTAGATTACTAAAGTCAAACATTCGGTGCTACTGCAACCAACGTGTGAGATGAAAACAGAAACGCGTTGTTTCAGTTTCATTAGTAGACGATACATGACAACTATGCCGAAAACGGAGTTTCGCAGCCCCACCATTGTCGCTCCGGTCGTTCATTTAACACGCACCCCCTCCCTGCAGTCTCATCTAAAAAACACCCCCCACCCTTGACATAATGGACAATATTGTCTATCCTGGCATTAATAAAAATATTCTTTCACCACTAAAAAATCGTATTCCGTCATAGCAGCAAGATAAACCCGACAATAGCACTAAGATATGCCTATACAGCAGTGAAAACGCTGCTCACTGAATAACGAAATAAACGAGAAAAAGTTTTTAAAAATGATACCATGTCATTCTACAGTCAATATCTGGGACTAAATATTGAATAAATATAAAACCTTACTGTTGGTTTTACGTGTAGAGATGTCCCTTTTGAGACTGCGTGGTCATATATTGTCTTGGACAATCCGTTTGGGAAACATAGGCGCATCTGTGACGCCTGGGTATCTTCCAAAATAGCTGTGCGTAACACCACACCTGTTGTTTACGGCGTCGTCGTCCTTTTTAGTACAGTCTGACTTGATTTACAATTCATTTATTCGGTAGGCGAGAGTATAAGCTTTCTAACGATGTATAACATGTCTAATTCTGCTTTTGGAATAGCGTTTTATAGGTCAGCGTAACAGAAAATATTATTAGCATAGCATTCACTTACGCAATCACTCTGTTAGCAGACAAATACGATGCACCTAACGAAACGTGTTCAAGGATATTTCGTAATTTCTTGGAAAATACTATTATTATTGAGGACTTCTGAACATAGCTAAACCATATGTTTGCTGATAGACCTAGCTGACATCGTTTTCTGGAGTAAAACAGAAGCGAATAGAACAATATTATTGATACCGTCTCTGTCTCTATCTACTGAACATAGAGGAGATTTCATCATTGCTATGTAAGTATTACCGTTCAAAATATTTCGGTTATATACGTTATTTTTGAAATTGAGTATCTTTAAATAGGTTAGTGGTGTTATATAATGTAAATATTTTACACTGTAATGTAAGCGTTAGACGGAAGTGTAATAGTTTTTGTGAAGCATGCAACAGTGATGACGTCATAGCTGGAACATTGCCAAAACGTGGTGGACGGGTGAAAATTGTTTTCATGTTGTCTCATCCCCATACAAGAAAACATACGAGAGTACAGAGTATAGAAATACACACGAGTTAATTATTACACATTTAGGTACTGTACCGCATTGTGTGACAATGTTTTTGCATTATTTTTTTAATCTGATAGCAATGTTTCATCTTAAACCCTCATAAGGGGCTCATTTATATGCTTTATAATGGACAAAAGCATTTTATTCAATTTTGGAGAGATTTTGGATATGTTTCTGGACACCTAGCTATTTTAGACCACTGTACTGACTGAAAGCTTGTAATTCCCATTTGAAAATTATGCAACAGTGATTTTCTTGAGTCAAACAGTTGATTTGTAGTGAAATACATGGATATGTTATGATTTACAGCAATGCATAATTTAGACATTTTGGATAGATTTGGAGATGCTGGGTACACTGCTTAGTTTTTGCTTCATACATCTATAGTAGTTCTACATATCCACCCTTAGATTTTATGAACTTGTGGTCAAGGACGTTTTTGACCTAGCACATGTATAGTTTAACCTCCTGCATATATTCAATCTCGCAGTATTTCATTGCAAACTTAAAAAGTGCAAATTTATTTTGGATTTTTTGTCAAAACAATTGCATTTGTGGCACTTTATTTCTTCCAAAATTATGAATATAAACTAATCTGTGTTAGTATTGTAAATTGTACAAATGTCTTGCTTCATTTAAGCCATTTTTCAAGTCTCTGTGGTGTTCACGTCTGGAGTTATAAAGCTTTAAATAGGGTACCCCCTAAATGGGCAAGGATTGGCAAAATTTGGCTTGTGCCTTAAGAGGTTAAGGAAATAAAATTAATTCAGTATTCACTTTGTCCAATAGGCCTACTGTATAATGATGCATTGGCTGATTGAGAAGGTTTGGAGTTTGATAAACCCCATGATCTTCCATTTAATAATGCAAAAGTGACTGATGTTTTTACATACAGATTATATTCAACCATTTTTGATCCTCAGCAATGTTGTCACAGATGTACATTTTATTTGCATATTTTTGATCAAGAAATAATGAAAACATTTTGCACTTATTAAAGATGTTTTGATATTAATTAAAATGTATACAATTGCTCATCTTTAGTAAGTCATTAACCAGTATTCCTCGCAAGATGTCTGTCCTCATCGATAGCTCAAACCCTTAGGAGTCATAATGTCCATCATTTTGAGTTTTTGAAAAAACTTGAAAAACATCTCCTCCTAGACTGTTCGACATATAAATAGGAAACATTCACTATTTTGTTCATTGAAACGAATACGAGAGCAAATAGTCAGAAATATAAAATAATGGGGCAAACAAACTAGAAGGGCTAAGGAAAGAATCAGAGTCAAAGGGAACGAGTCAATGGTCATACAAATGATCTGATCAGCAAACAAACCAGAAGGTCTAGACGGGATTCTGTGTCAAACAAAGAACACGTCAAACGAAGCAATCACTATACACAACACACCAACCACAAGTTTGAAGAGCTAGTCTCCACTGGTAGGTGGCGAACGGCGGCTTTTTCAAGCCAAGCAACTGTATAGGGAAATGACCAATCAGATGACAACAGAACACACACACAAAAGTAACACGTAAACACAAACTTATGACGGGTCGTAACACCCCTATCCTTAAGAGAAAATCTAGGACATAGGTTTTCATTCAAGGATGGCAGTGTGAGAGTGCGTCAGCAACAACATTTGTACATATCTTTCTTATGTCTTATCTCCAAATGAAAACCTACTATTAAAGAACAAACGCATGAGCCGATGGTTTGAATTGGAAATGCGTTGATGAAAAACAGGGGGGTTGTGGTCTATGTAGACCACAATGGGGGTTGCACTGGAACCAAGATATACTTAAAAATGTTGCAGTGATAATAAAAGTGTAAGGACTGACTTCTTGTTCTATTGTGCTATAATGAATTTGATTACGACTGCATTTTTTTTTAGAAAAGTAGCAAACAGGGTGATCAACACCATGATTGCCATCTTGCACTGAACCTGAGCCACTGGCATCTACCTCCAATTTAAATGGTCTGGAGAAATCAGGAACACTACATAATTGGCTTTTTACAGTATCAAAGGCACCTTGAGGAGCAGGAGAACAAACAAAATTTTGCGACTGGCATTAGTGAGGGGAGACACCACATCAGAAACATTTCTGCAAAAACCTTAATAATATCCAGCCATGCCAAGAAAACGCTGACTCTTAGTCTTAGGGGATGGAAAAGTATTAATTGCCTGAACATTTGCCATGCAACAGTCGAATGGCACCTTGCCCAACCCACTTACCTAGATAGGTAATGGTACCATGGCTAAATTCACACTTTGCCAGATTAAGCATGAGAGAAGCACTCTGAAAGCATGAGAAGACTTTTTCCTGCGTACATAGGTGACTATCCCATGTGGTTGAGTATACGACCACATCATCGAGGTAGGCGTCATAATTATCAATATTAGCCAAAACCTGATTCATTAACCATTGAAAAGTGGCAGGGGCATTTCTTATACCAAAAGCCATCACAGTGTATTGCAGAAAGCTGTCTGGCGTGGCAAAAGCTGAAATGTATGAGGCACACTCAGTTAAAGGAAATTGCCAGTAACCTTGTATGAGATCCAACTTTGTTACATATTTTGCATTTCCTATCCTGTCTGCACAATCTTCCATTCATGGGAGAGGAAATGAATTGGCTTTTGTCACAGCATAAATATTTCTGTAATCTGTACAAAAACAGGACATTCCATCTGGTTTAGGTACTAGTAGGCAGAGAGAACATCAAGGCCTTGAACTGGGGATAATGAGCCTATTATCAACGAGATAATCAGTTTCTTCTTTCATAATGTAGCGTTTAGATGGGCTTGCTCAATATGCATTCTGTCTAACTGGAACATGGTCACAGACATCTATACCATGTTTCAAAACCGTAGTTCGGGATGGAGTATCTGAAAAGAGTTGGGGGTATTTCTGAATTAAATGGAAAATGTCTGATTGTTCAGAATCTGACAAATCGAATGATTTAGATGGTGGAGCCAAAAATGTGTCAGAATTGGCAAATGGGCTACTGAAAGAGAAGTACTACCTTGACTAAGACTATCTTTCTCAGGATAGTATTCCGACAGAGACACATTAGCAGAAACGAGAGCAACTGGAACAATAGGTGAGGGAGATTAAGAGATTTCACTGTCAGAATGTAAGACATAGGACTTTAAAGTCTGATGAAACCTTTCCAGTGCTCCCTGTGACTCTTGATGATATGCGCTAGGAAATTGATGTTTAATGTTTAACTGCTTTATCACTGGTAAACAGTCAGATATGAACCTTGACCTAATTGAATGAGTTTTGGTTGCCCAAAAGTGGAATTGAACTTAATCAGAGCTTTTATAATAGCATGAGTGTAGCAAAGTCCGGTTGTTCCTCTCCCCACAAGCCATACAGTTGTCGGTTTAGATGCACACAGGCTTTATTGTGCGTTCAACAGGTACGTACAACCCCAATTCCAAAAAATTTGGGCTGGTAGGTAAATGAAATGCAAATAAAAACAGAAAGAAGTAATTTGTAAATTTACTTTGACTTATATTCACACAAAAACAGTATAAAGACAAGGTATTTCATGTTTTACCAAATTAACTTCATTTTTTTTTGAAGATATACGTTTGAAGAAAATGATGTCAGATAGACCTATCAGCACACATATGGCTTAGCTATGCCCAGAAGTCCTCAATAATAATAATATTTTCCAAGAAATTATGAAAAATCATTGACAACGTTTCATTAGGTGCAGTGTCTTTTACTGCTACCACAGAGTGAACGCGTAAGTGAATGTGATAATAAGAATATTTTCGGTTACGCTGACCTATAAAACACTATTCCAAAAGCAAAATTAGACATGTTATACATCGTTAGAAAGCTTATATTCCCATCTACTGAATAAATGAATTGTCAATCAAGCCAGACTGTACTAAAATGGCGACAACGCCGTAAACATCACGTGTGGTATTACGCACAGCTGTTTTGGAAGGTACCCAGGCATCACAAATGCATGTATATTTCACAAATGGATTGTCCAAGACAATATATGACCACTCAGTCTCAAAAGGGACATCACTACGTATAAAACCAATGGTAAGGTTGTATATTTATTCAATATTTAGTCCCAGATATTGACTGTAGAATGACATGGTATAATTTTTTAAAACCTTGTCTCGTTGATTTCGTTATTCAGCGAGCAGCGTTTTCACTGCTGTATAGGCATATCTTAGGGCTAATGTCGGGTTTATCTTGTTGCTATGATGGAATACGATTTTTGAGTGGTGAAAGAATATTTTTAAGAATGTCCAGATAGACAATATTGTCCATTATGTCTTGGGTGGGGGATGTAGTTACAGATTAGACTGCAGGGAGGGGTGCGTGTTAAATGAACGACCAGGTGGCGCTGCGAAACTCCGTATTCGGCATAGTTGTCTCGTGTATCGTCTACTAATGAAACTAAAACAAAGCTTTTCTGTTTTTTTTACTTTGGTTGCAGTAGCACTGCATGTCTTAGTTCAGCAATCTCGGCATGCCGGCGTGCCGACCACTAGGGGCTTTGCGCTATTTCAGCTAGAAACACTAGATGGGGTACTAGGAGCGCCCATGTGTCAGTGTTAAAAAAACTAAACAATTATCAGTCCTACATATCGGCCACATGTCATCCTTGACTACCCATACAGATCCAAAAATGCAAATATCGGCCCGGTATATCGGCGGTCCGATAAAGTTTGGCCATTTAGGACTAATAACGATGTGACAAGTTGAAATATCATGGTGATGTGATACAGGTGATGTTAAACAGGTGAGGCAATCGTGTTATAGTATGTAAGGAGCCTCCAAGAAAGGCCTAGTCCTTCATGAGCAAAAATGGGTCGAGGCTCACCAATTTGCCAACAGATGTGTCAGCGAATAATCCAACACTTTGAGAACAACGTTCCCCAAAGACAAATTGGTAGGATTTTGGGCATTTCACCCTCTACAGTGCACAATATAATTAAAAGATTCAAGGTATCCGGTCAAATCTCAGTATGTAAAGGGCAAGGCCGAAAACCACTTCTAAATACGCGTGATCTCTGATCCCTCAGACGTCACTGTCTTAAAAGTTGTCATGCGTCTGTAATGGATATCATGGCATGGGCTCGGAATACCTTTGTCAGTCAACACACCGCTACATCTACATATGCAAGTTAAGGCTTTATTATGCAAAGCAGAAGCCATACATCAACACTGTCCAGAAGCGCCGCCGACTTCTCTGGGCTCGGCCTCATCTGAGATGAACAGTAGCACAGTGGCAGCGTGTTTTTTGTGTTCCGACAAGTCAACATTTCAAGTTTTTTGACAAAACAGCTGTTGTGTCCTCCGGACCAAAGAGGAAAAGGACCATCTAAACTGTTATCAGCGTCAGTCATGGTATGGAGGTGTGTCAGTGCCCATGGCTTGGGTAACTTGCACATCTGTGAGGGCACCATTAATGCAGAAAGATATGTACAAATTTTGGAGCAACACATGCTGCCATCCAGACGCCGTTTTCTCCCGGGACGTCCCTGCATTTTCCAGCAGGACAACGCCGAAACACATTCTGCCCGGATTACAAGTGCATGGCTGCATAAGCAGAGTGCGGGTGCTAGATTGGCCTGCCTGCAGTCCTGACCTGTCTCCGATTGAGAATGTGTGGCGCATTATGAAGCGTAAAATACGACAGCGAAGGCCCTGTACAATTGCGCAGCTGAAGACCTGCATAATGGAAGAATGGGGGAAAATTCTGCTTGCTAATCTTAACCAATTGGTGTTATTAAAATAAATGGTGGTGTTACACAGTAGTAAGCACTCAACTGTCCCAACTTTTTTGGAGCATGTTGCAGTCATTAAATTTGAAATGAGTGTTTATTTAAAAAAAACAATTAAATTCACAAGGTACATCAAGTAATGTAATGTAATTTTGTGGTGTTTTCATTATAGTACAGGGTGAATAGAATTTACATTATCACTCCTTTTTGTTTTATTAGCAATTTCCATACTGTCCCAACTTTTTTAGAATTGGGGATGTACATACAAACAAACAAACAACACATGATAGGAGAAGGGAATACGCGATATAGCTCCCGCATGCGTCTCATTCCAGCCCCCGGTCAAGCTGCTGACAGAAGCAGATAGAGTTAGCAATCAAGAACATTGTCAAAAGCTGTGATTGCAAACCAGCTAAACCGCTTCACCTCCGCCTGCAGGTGGCGCCCTAACCACACCACCCCTTTACATACCCCCACCACCGACTTAGGCCAGGAAGCCATTCGGCCGCCAGCCAACCCCCCCCACTCCCCCAAGCGGGAAAGGAAGTCAGCCACCACCATCTGAACCCCTAGCCTATGGATCACCTTGAACTTATATGGTTGTAATGCCAGATACCAACAAGTGATCCGCACATTGGTATCTTTCATGCGGTGGAGCCACTGAAGGGGTGCGTGGTCTGAACAGAGGGTGAAAGGGTGTCCCAGGAGATATTATCAGAGAGTGCTGACCGCCCACTTTATGGTCAGACACTCCTTCTCCACTGTACTGTACTTTGCCTCCTGCTGTGACAGCTTCCGCCTAATGTACAGCACCGGGCGGTCGACCCCTTCAACCTCCTGGGACAAAATTGCCCCCAGCCCACTGTTCGATGCATCCATCTGCAGACAAAAAGGGAGAGCAAAGTTAGGTGTATAAAGGAGTGGTTCACCACAGAGAGCCTGTTTTACCCTCTCAAACGCCTGCTGGCACTGCTCTCTACCCTGGACCAGATCTGAGGCACCCTTTCGGGTCAGATCAGTCAGGGAACTGGTCAGCTCAAAGAAAGCTGGAATAAATTTCCTATAGACGCTTTCATCGGACGCACGCGCGTTGCCAAGGTTATGCGCTTGGCCCTAAGTTAACTTCCGCTCTGTGTTTGTTTATTATTGGGGTTTGTGTTTAATATGACACCGATTACAAATGGAGTGAAAGTTAAACCGATGAGCAGACTGATGTTGGGCTCAGGTTGTTGTGCTGTGGGGTGCAACATGATCTCAGGAACAAACTACATTTCGAAAATCTGTAAAAATATATAATTTAACTTTGTAACCCCACTAGGGAATTGTGAAACTAATTGCTTAAATCCCTGCGATTATTATAGCTGGTGCTTGCCCGTTGTTACTTCGTATTTTTGAGAAATAACTGGACATCATTACCTATTAAAATGTAAGTCCAGTACAAATACACATAATAAACTGTATTTAAAAAATCGCCTTCACACATTTAGTAATACTAATACAGCCTTATTTACTCAACATAAGACAAGCAACATGCTCGTAATTATCTCCTCGCGACCCATTAAAACCGGCAGGCGTTGCTTTATAATTTCAAACTGCTTTCCTAAGGGCTATCTTGCGTCCTGCGACTTGGATTACAACAGTGAATATGTACGAATTCCTAGACGTGCTGATAGAGACCACCCTTTCTCATATTAACCTCAAATACACACAACATTTATGTTTATGGCAAGTTCCATTCATTTATATGGGGTGGTCGCTGTCCCCTTAGCAACCAAAAGCTAGCGCTGGACCACCTCTGACTTATTTGCCGGCACCGAAAAAAAAATTGTGAAAGTACTGAAAAAATAACCACAGGAGGATAACGAGGACATTTTTTCTACATAACTAGGTATAGGTTGTTACCTATATTTCGCCTATTTCATATATAGTTGTAAATCAGTTTACGCTTTCCTGTCTGTTGAACGAAGGTGGTCGAATAGGTGCTCTCACTCTAGTTTACCTACCTGTTTCCAATGACTTCAGTGTGTTACATTGCCTGATCATTTTTTTTTGTGGTAACCTAGCAAGATGACCCAAACTATTAAGAGCCACGATTGTTTTCCAGCAGTGCATGCTATACAAAAAAATAACCTACAGTAATTTCATTGGCTACACATGCTGCCCACTACTAGCCCCAGTTTGTGTCTCTAATCATCGTTTTTAAGCAATATCATAGAAAGAGTGCACTTTTTACACAGGAATGTGCATGTAACCCAGAACAGTTATGGATTATGATGCTCAGCAAGGTGCAATACTGTCAACAGTTATTTGTTTCTGTCACTTGTTTTTCTGGTAGTGTAACGTTATCGCATTTGAGTTTGGCCAAGTAACGGTTCTTTTCTTCGACTGGTAACCTCAAATAATACTGGCTAGACATAGATTTAACTAGCTAGCTATCGTAATTTACTTGTTATTTATTTTGCTTATCAGAAATAGTCTAGAGGGACTCTGTTGTTATTGATTGTTTGCGGAACTCTGCCGGAAGTTAAGTTAGGGCCAGAACAACGCACATGCGCAGTAACGTTTGTTTATGTTGTTACCGTTTAAAGCGTCTATAGTAGCCTGCCAGTCACAAGAACCGGTCGCAGGCAGACCGCAATAGCTGCTGTATTATCAACCTGGGGATGCATCTGCCTGCCGCCCAAGTAGTACCCCAGATACCGTACCCCCCTCTGTCCAACTGCACACTTCTTCAGGTTGTCAGTTAGCCCCGCACACCTCAGAGTCCCAAGCACCGCCCCCACATGCTCCACATGCCGCTCCCAGATGTCACTATAGATTATTACATCATCCAAGTAGGCTGCAGCATATGAAGAGTGGGGCCGCAGCACCCGGTCCATGAGGCTTTGGAAAGTAGCAGGTGTCCCAAACAGCCCAAATGGAAGTGTGACAAATTGGTATAATCCATTTGTGCATGAAGATTGTTGTAATTGGGCTGAACCCTTTATTGTTTACAGTGCATGAGGTTCCCCAGGCCTCCACAGGATTTTCTCCCTTTGAATTACTTTTTGGGAGGCAGCCACGCGGGGTTTTGGATCTAATTAAGGAAAGCTGGGAGGAAGGTCCAAGCACCAGTAAAAAATGAAATTCAGTACGTTCTGGACCTGAGAGCAAAGCTCCACACACTAACAAAATTGTCATGGAAGCATTTGCTGCAGGCACAAGAACGACAACAGTGTGCAATGTGCAATAAAGGTGTTCAGCTAAGACAATTTGCACCGGGAGATAAAGTGCTCGTATTACTCCCATGTTCTACCTCCAAATTACTTGTCAGGTGACAAGAGCCCTTTGTGGTCACACGGCAAGTGGGGGATGTCGATTATGAAGTTGTGCGGTCTGACAGGGGTGGTGCGACACAGGTGTATCACCTCAACCTCCTAAACGCATGGAGAGAGGTGGCTCCGAATATACCCATGCACACACCTTATTGACACCCACGATGCTTCCACCAATGCCTCAGGCTGAACCAAGCTTTGATGAATCATGGTTTGTTTACACCCTGAATGCAACAAAGCCTGGTGTGTACCCAGGGGTTAAATTGGGATTTGGGAGGTGGGTGGACCCTGAGATCCGTTGGGAGGGGAGTGAAAAAAGGTACAAACCAATGAATGTCTCAGCTCAAAATAGTTGTATCTTTAATGTATTGTACACATAATTGTAATTAAGGAAAACAATGTTTTAAAAAGAATGTGTACTATTGATGAAAGCTTTTACATAAAATATTTCACATTTATTGAGTCATTAATGCTGAGAATTTTTTTTACCTACGAAAATAATCGGTCATCCTCCTCTTTTGTCCTCCCTTTCTTCCTCCTTTATCCATCTTTCTTTAAACTGTCAAATTGAAACAAAATAAAACCAGCGGCGACTGATGAGCTGAAAATTGGTGATGCGCAAAACTTTCCTTTAGGAAAACCCAGGGGTGGGCAATTCCGGTCCTGGAGGGCCGGTGTGTATGCCGGTTTTTGTTTCCACCAATTACTCTGACTAAATGAGCTAATTGGCTGCATACAACATCAATGGTTCACTTGTAGATTAGATCACAGTAATACATTTCATTTAGGGACACAAGAACAGTCTTTGGCTCTCATTCATTCACTTCGCAAGAAATGTAGGTGACATGTCAGATGACGTAAATATTAGGGCTAATTAAATAATTAAGGGCAGAAGTTGGCATGAAGACCAGAAACAGATACGACCCTCATTGCCCACCTCTGCTTTAAACTAATCATTGATCTCAAACTGTTTTAATTAATTTTCAGTGATTAACAAGCATGCAAACAATCTGACTAATCAATTGGAAAGGGACACACAGCTTCTTTGCATTGTGTTAGGGAGATTAAATGATAAATGTGATTTAGAAAAATCAGTTTTAATCACTAAGCAGTGGCGGAATCTTCCCCTGATTTTCCTTGAGTATCAATACAATTAATCCACAAAATAGGCTACTCACTACTATAATATATAGCCAGCTCTCCCCAAATAGGCAGTTTTAGCGAGTAGCCTAGGCCTTATAGCCTACATTTATTTTCATTTGCAGTACAAAATTGTGCACATTTTTAATCAACATTATTTGCGGATACATGCACTTCTTTCTCCGCACTCGTATTCATGGCAAATATCTGCAATGCGTAGATTGTAAACAAAATTGAAGTGCAGGTTTTGTTTTTGCTGGTTATTCTGAAAGCTAACACGGTAGATAACAGACTGGTGTATCTTGTTTGTTAAGTGTAGACTACTTGGTGATTAAAACTGATTTTTAACGGATAAATTGAATTTATGATTTAATCCCCTTAACACGGTATGAAGATGCTGTGTGTTAGGCTACTTGCCATTTGATTAGTCCGATCGTTGGCACGCTTGATAATAAAGGAAAATTACTAATGAAAACAGGTTGAGATCAATGATTAGTTTAAAGGAAAGTTTTGCGCCCGACCAATTTTCAGCTCATCAGTCACCGCTGAATAAAACGTTATGTATGTGGGAAATATTCAATCCTAGCTTAGCTGCTGACCAGCATCCTGCTGATTTTGCTCAAGCAATCAAAGTTTCCATTAATAATAGCCGGCGTTCATGGGGGCTGTTTATTCATCTCTCTTTAAAATGTTACATAGATGAAATTACATGTTAATGAAATTACCTACCGCTTCCGCTTCCAAACAATCCAGACAATCAACGATAGTTTTCTTTCTGTGCCTGTCTATATAAATGACTGTTCCTCCTGAGTTTTTTTTCTTCGGATTTTTGATTGGTTGAGCGAGTATTACATTACATTACAGGCATTTAGCAGACGCTCTTATCCAGAGCGACTTACACAACTTTTGCATAGCATTTTACATTGTATCCATTTATACAGCTGGATATATACTGAAGCAATTTCGGTTAAGTACCTTGCTCAAGGGTACAACAGAGGTGCCCTACCCGGGAATCGAACCTGCGACCTTTCGGTTACAAGCCCAGTTCCTTACCCACTGTGCTACACTCCGTCCTCACTCCGAGTAACTGGCTAGAGGGAACACATGGACTGGAGCATACGAAAAATGGACTGAATTGTCATAGTTATTTGTAAAACTGCCAGTCAAAATGATTTATTTATTTACCAAAGGTGAGTGGACGCTGTCCACCCGCGTCCACCCCCAATTTAACCCCTGCGTGTACCCCCTTGGATCCTTACTGGTATCCAGTACATCCCCTCCAGACCAGGGGAGGGGGCTGGCAAACCAGCGACCCGCACCACTTGCCCTACCTCCATCAGGGGACAGTCCCTGAAGATGTGACCAGGCCACCTACAATGCCAGCACTCCTGCCCAGGCGCATGAGAAGGTCTCTGGGTGGCTGGCGCTGCAACCACTGAGACTGGGGACTGTGGAGGAACTAGGTTGTGGGGAGCTAGGGTATTAAGGAGAGGAGCAGAGGACAGTTCCCCTGCTACCGACGAAGGCCCCCCTGGTGGCCTTCTCCTGGATGCTGGAACTGGACGAAAAGACCGGGGTTCCCATGGGGCGGGGCCAGGTGGTGAGCGAGGTTGGAGGGTGCTGAAATGATCCTCCGTCAGGGCAACGGCGGCATCCAGTGAAGTTAGTCTATGGCAGCCCACCCAGTCAACAGTAGCTGTCGGCAGGTTTAGCACAAACCTGCTCAACAACTTCCAGTGCCGAGTGCACTGCGGGCTGGAGCCACCGGTTAGCAGCACCTTGGAGCTGCTGAGCCAGAGCAAAGGGGCGGCCAGCGTCCTCATATTGAAGAGACCTGAAGTGGCGACAGTGGTCCTCGGTCGTTCGACCTACTCGGTCTAAAATCGCCCACTTCAGGTCTTTGTAGATTGTTCTTAAGGACGCCGGCAGGCTGTGTGCTGCTTGTTGAGCCTCCCCGGTAAGAAGGGGAAGAAACGCACAGCCCACTCCTCTGTGGACCACCCACAGGCAGCCACTGTACCCTCGAACGTGGCCAGGTACGCCTCCACGTCTTCCGTGTTGGCCATTCTGCAGTCCGGCATACCTACCAGTTGGGGTTGTCCAAGGCAGCTGTGCTGTTGGGGTCTGCTGCATACTCTGCAGGAGAGATTGATCCTCCGCCTGCTCCTGAGCCAGCTCAGCGGTCTGTCTCTCCTGCAATGCCTCCAGATGTTTCAGGGGTTGCCCCAGCGACGATTGCATCACCCTCGCTTCTGCTTGTCCTTCCATGGCTTGTACTGTCTCCTCTCCCCCCATACAGGCAACCACTGTAGCAACGTCCGGTTGTTCCTGTCCCCACAAATCACACAGTTGTCGGTTTAGATGCACACAGGCTTTATTGTGCGTTCAACAGGTACATACATACAAACAAACAACACACGATAGAAGGGAATATGCGATATAGCTCCCGCATGCGTCTCATTCCAGCCCCCGGTCTAGCTGCTGACAGAAGCAGATGGAGTTAGCAATCAAGAACATTGTCAACAGCAGTGATTGCAAACCAGCTAAACCGCTCCATCTCTGCCTGCAGGTGGCTCCCTAACCACACCACCCCTCCACAATGAGCTTTAAGAGTACGCAGAGGTACACAATTTTTTTTAAATTGAGAAATTTAAAAAAAATCACTGTTGTCTTTTAGCAATTAAAAATGTGCTGTAGTATCAACTTCCTCATCTGGAACCTGTATCTTTACCTCATTTGTTGCCACAATTTTGGAAATGCTATTAGCCATTTTCCTATGTCCCAAGTTCTGGCCTAACCACATGGGTGAGACCTATGAAACTTGATGCATTGGCATCGGGTATCTCCTTTGGCCACTGCGTGATTTTGGCACAGATTGGCCACTAGTTCAGTGGCGTATAATTGGCTGTGTGTGCTTGGACCCCATGTATCATTGCTTGTAGCTCTATTTAGGGTTCTAAGCACAAAGTACTGTAACCTTATTGTTTTTGTTCAAATTATTATTATTATTATTATTATTATTATTATTAGTAGTAGTAATAATTGTTTGCACAGCAAAAACTGTACATTGTAAAGCAACCAAACTAAGGATGCAAATACAATAAAGTCAATAAGTGGCATTATTGCAAGGGAAAATGTGAAAATTACCAAAACTCATGAACCAAATTACCTAATAACTTGAAAATGTGTATGCAGTGCCCCAGGTCCAGGCAGACACTCTATGACCCTTCAAAAAACATGGCCGCCTTCAGCCAATCAAAATGCAACATTCATTAGATAGACTTAAAGTGGTTCAGTCAACTTGAAGTTTGGTACCTCTGTCTGTACTACTGATAACACTGTCTGAGCATGCAAAAGTTGGTTATAATTGACCGATAGGGACTGCTACATTAATTCATAAGGTAATTGAATCCAAATGTGTTTGCCGTTTTCTATGCCTTGTGTTCCCTATCATATCTGGCAATGTGTGAAAATGGTACATGTCAGACTGAACTTTTCTGGCACTACCTCTGTAATGTTTCATGGTAATTGCATCATTGTGTCTGTGAAATTATTGTAGATAAAGGCACTTCTATGCATTTTATGAACTGACCATTTTATTTTGATTGTGTATGGGTCTACAATTGGTTTTCACTATTTATATTACTACAAGGTATTTAATAACAAGCTGACAACATTGTTACATGGATTTATAGAGAACGGGTACTTTTGAGCAAACTTTTGATAATACTGTTACTTGGTAAACAACAGTAACATTAAAGATCAATGAAAATGGCTTTAAGACAATATCCGTGAAAAATAATTTGATCAAGAAAAGTATATTTCTAATGTCACTTAGCTCTAGCAAAACTCTAGAGCAAGGCTATAATGACTCTAACGTTACATTGCCTCATATCATTAGCTAACATTAACATTGCGATTGATCTGTTAAGAAACGTCCTTCAGCTCCTAAACTGACATTGTAAATCCAATAAATGTCTAAAATAATGTCCATATCTAAAATAACTGCATCGATGTTACATGCTGTGAGCGCAATTTAACATCTTATGTCGGTTCTCCAGATGGTTTTATATTAATATCATTTATTCCAGTTTGTGCCACTAGGAGGATAAATGGTCATAGTTTTCAGGCATGCGTTTACTTGCCTAAGAAAGAAGAAAGTGAGGCCAACAAAGAATGGTGTGATTTTTGCCGGTTTGTACTCTCCACAACCATTTAATGTTTATGCCAATATTGAGGTAGCCTACATATTTTCTGCATTAACTTTATGTAGGAAAAGTAGTGTATGCAAATACATTTCTTTGTAAACTGAATGCCCAATATCTCCTGTTTATTTCACACCACACAGTGGACTTGACTGTGGAAGAAAATGGCAAATGGAAATATTAGTTTTTACTGTTATGTAAAACCACTTTTTCCTATATTCATAACTTTCATGTTATTATTTAATATCAGATAAATGTAATGCTATTTGTTTATTAAAAAGAAGGCATGCCTAAATGTTTGCAAACAATGGATAACCTAGTCAAGGTGGCTAAGTTGCCAGAGGAAATTTGGTTTACCATGCTGAAAAGGGTTTACTCTGCTGGTGAAGCTGGTTTAAGCTTTATTCCTGACCAGTTCACCACCGTATTTTCGAATTTCTGAATTTTAGAAGGGTTTTTGTGTGACTATACAAAAATTATAATGCAAACTAAAGCAAGGCCATTAGACTTTATCTGTGTAACCCTTGTGCCACAAAAACATGAAAATGAAATTATAAATGGGCAATTGAATTATTTCATTTTTGTCATGGATAGGCTAACGCGGTTACAATAAGAAACTGCTATTTCAAATGTTTTTCATTTCCATTTAAATTATTACAGGGTTGCGTCATAGAGGGGGAGAAAAATCGAACTTGAGATGGACTTTACATTTAAATTTTAAAATTGCAGTCTAGTTGACAATTCTGTCAATAAACAGTATATTGCTGGTCAAACTACATTGTAGGGTTGATTAATGCCTTCACAAAAACACGTTGTTTCCTCTGGGATCACACTTTTCCAGAAACTTGGACAGCAAATGAACGTCAAAGCCAAGGCTGCAAAATACATGTGCATGTGTAAGAGTTTAAAATGGCACTTCTTTTGGTCTTTGTATAGGAACCAGGGGACCAGGGATTGCCATTCTCTGTGAAGCTCATAAACTCCAGTGGTTACTCGAGGTATTGCAGTTTAGTAAGCCTCTGGTGCCAAAAAGCAAATCTCCCCATTGTAGTCCATTCAAAACTACTAATTTATTCTGGACAAATTAAATTATTTTGGACAGATTTTTTATCTCTAAAATGTATTCACATTGAACTAATTACACCCACAGAAGAATAAGATATAAGATTTATTTCATTTCAATTTGGTCCGCATAGTTTTACATCACGGTCTCGTAACTGCTTAGATGAGCACGCCCGCTCGTCTCATACATTAACGAGTATACATTAAGTTATTACATTATTGGCTGGTTATTACATTATTAGCTGGGTTTTTTAAAAATCATAAAAAAAATGTAATAACAGGTAACATAATGTAATAATATACTTATATCGCTTTAAGTTTTATTTATTGGCTATAAAGTGTCACACTTCTATGACACTTACCCTTGTTTCCTCTTTCAAATAGCTGCTCAAAAACCTGACCACACGTGCGCGCGCACACGCACACACACACATACACACACCTACTCTCTCTCTAGGAATTATGACTATTTATTTGTTTGTGGTGCTTGGTTAGACTTATCTCCAGCCCTGCCTTCTACTCCTTAACCATTTGAGTACCAAATGAAGTGCGAGCACATATGTTTGCAAACACAGACAATTAATATGAAATCAAAGAATACAAAGACTACCATTTATTTTCATGAAAAATGTCATCTTTAATTAAATGTATTTAAATAACTTTTTCAAGCAAACTGTTTCAACCACACTATTATAGCTATTCAGCACTCTCTCTCTCTATGTATGTATACCAAACCTGACTCCTGAAAGGTTATATGAAAATGTATTACCAAATCAGAATCCTTGCCCTATTGACATCCCTGGCTATTTGAATACAGTCATGACAAGCTCAACAAAGAGTCTAAAACCGAAGCAAATGATATCTATAGTTCATTCTTTTTTATTTTTGCCATTTTCTCCAATTTTAGTCGTTATACCAATTCTCTGTGTGTATCACGGTCCTGGTCGATGCGCTATCCTCTGTTGGTCTGGGGAGGGTGTAGACTACCACATGCCTCTGATACATGTAGAGTCGCCAACTGCTTCTTTTCACCTGACAGTGAGGCTGAGGTGGGATTAAGTCACACTTGTGCAAGTCACAAGCAAGTCTCATGTCTTAACCTTCAAGTCTCAAGCAAGTCCCATGTCACTGTGTTTAGACTCAAGCAAGTCAAGTCGAGTCACTAGTAAACGTCAAGCAAGACAAGTCAAGTCATTGCTCAGGTCAAGCAAGTCACAAGTCAAGTCACCATGAAAGAAGTGCTTAAAACAAGAGAGAAAGGGGCACAATGGCAAGCCATGTCATGAGAAAACTGCACCTGTTAGTGAGTTAGTTAGTTTCTACAACTAGGGATGGGCATGGTTAGGATTTTATCAATACCAATACCACTATTGATACGGCTTATCAGTACCAAAACTTATCAATACTCTTATTGATACTTCCTAATTTGGAGTGCAAAATACATGTTGTTAAAAGAATTCTCAGTACTGCTTTTATATTAGTTTGGGCAAAAAACATTTAACAAAATAGTTCTGTTGAAAAAATGAAACATATTGTTTTCTGAGACAAAACTGGGATGCTGGGACCAATTGGTATAGATACTGTAAATGTAATGTGTATCAAGAGAATGTTTAGTTCTTTAAAAAAGGGACGGTAAACCATCCTTTATTATTATGATAAAACTGAAAGATGTGTTACCAAAGTTATCTTTGTAGGTCATGTTATATACTATATTTTACAGTTTAGAATTTTGCATTAAGAGGTTGAAAGTTGAGCACAAGGGATAATAGTGCCAGTTTGGTTGAAGAAGTTATTTAAATACACTTGATTAAAGATTATATTTTTCATGGTTATATATAGGTTTATTTGAGAACAAAGCATCTTCAAAGAGGTATAGATTTCATATTATACAACATAAGAGTAATTGTCTGTGTTTGCAAACATTTGCCAGTGCTTAAGTGCTCCCACTTAATTTGGTACTCAAATGGCAAAGGAGTATAAGGCAGGGCTGGAGATAAGTCTAACCATCAAGTTACACAAACAATTAATTCCTAGAGAGAGAGAGAGAGTATGTGTGTGTGTGTGTGTGTTTTCTCAGAGTTAGGACTAAGATTCAGGGGTCAGGATTGGGCTGGTTTTTGAGCAGCTATTTGAAAGAAGCAACAGTAAGGGTAGGCCTAAGTGTTATGGAAGTCTGACACTTGATAAATAAAACTTAAAACATAGTGATACAAGTATATTATTACATTATCGGCTCCTATTATTACATTTTTAATGATTTTTTTAAACCCAGCTAATAATGTAATAACCAGTCAATAATCTAATAACTTATTACATTATGTGCAAAAAGTTATTACGTTATTGGTTCAGAAATTTTATTACATTATTGGTCAGTTATTACGTTATCGACTTTTATTACATTAAGAACAGAAAAATTATTACGTTATTGGCAGTTATTACATAAACGGTAGTTATTACATTATTGGCTTCTACAAACCATGACCTAAGATAACATGAATGCACTGCCATTGTTGTTTTGATTATATTGTTATTTTGATGTATGTTACTAGTAGTAATGTCACACGCCATAATTTTCATGTCCATTGTTCATGGTGATGCCTGGTAACAAATAAATAAATAATTAGTAGCTAATAAATCCAGGTATATGTGGCTCTTAAATAAAGATTCTCTTATACTGATTCCGCAATATAGCCTACTTTTGACTACATTTTCATTTTGATATTGCTACTAATAGCCTAATATCATTAAAATGTTATTAGTTGTAGTATTTCTGTCTTTGCATGATGATGGTGCTGATAATGACAATGTAATAAATAGGCCAACATAAATTAAAAAATGAGAATAGCTATATTTAATTTCCTCTTAAATTATGTTTCAAATGATGCTGATTAAGTGGTGATGAAGATGATGAACATGTCATTTACAAAGATGACGATTGTATAAATATAATACACAAGCCTAATTTATCAAGGCTTTACGGAAATTCTTTGCATTTTTCCCATTTATTTAATATTTCTTGGCTAACTCATAGTTCAATGCGCTCAGTAAGCGTGAAAATCTGCCTGTGTGCTAAACCCAGTAGGCTACTACTCACCACTTTTCAAAGGATACGAACGTTCACTTTTTAGTGGATTTGCCATATTTTAGCGTGTATTTCATGATTTTTAAAAAAACACGGACATAAAGCACAAATGACCAGGACGGTTTTTAAGTGATGGGGTACATTTTTCAGCACAATGGCGTCTTGAATAATTTCCACCGTGTTCTGCTTAGATTATGTCAGTGCCAGAGTTCAGGGTAGTATAGGACTAACAATATTACAGTACAGCAAATCGTATCAGGTTGTCTTTGCCCACATTGCACTTTTTCCTGTAAACAATGAAAACTAGCCAATATTGCAGTAGATGACAATTCGTATTTTATTACAACACATTGTTTATATGCATAGCCAAAAACATAAAGCATATTGAATGTTTCCATTTGAATTAAAAAGGAAACATAATATTGATTAAATATTTTGCTTTCTATGCACCGCACAGACATTCATGACAAAGCAAGGAGATAAATCAAGCTGTTCCTATCACTTTTCACAATGATGCATTTTGCTTGAGATCAGTCACGCTGGCTAAGAATAGCTAGGAACTGTAGGGAGGTCATTTACGGCTTTAGAAGGCACCTGTTATACAACAATCAGTCGTTACCGATCACATTTATATTTATTTTGGAAGACACTTGTCTGTCTTAAACAACAGTAGCTAGTAGTCACTAGTTCCCATAACACAGAATGGCTTAGAGTACACACTTCTTGACTGCAGGATTTGGACCAGCCAAAAGTTGTGGCTAGCCTGCTAGTTAGATATAATTACTTATGTCACAGTCGACTGCAACAGAATGTTTGTATCATTCGGAAAAGTTAGCCAGCTGTTCTACTACTGTCTAACTAGCTGGCTGGGGCTAGTAAATAAGACAACTCAATAGCTAGCTTGTGAAACCTAATAGTTATTTAGTTAGCTAGCTAACCACAATGTCTCACTGCATTTCAGTCTTGCTAGCTCTTGTAGCTTTTTCATGAGTGTTTATCTGGCTAGCTAGCTAATGTAATGTACAGTCTTGCAGAGTGCTTCTATAAAAATATTGACTGCCTTATTTATTACTTTAAATTTAAATTTAAACCACGTTATAAATGGCCTTGTCACAATGAGTCACTTGTTTTCTTCCACAAAATCCTGTAGCTAGCCAGCAAAGCCACATTTCGTCAGACGATTTGGAAGCTTTTTCAGAGCGCACCCCCACGGGTTAACGTCATTGCTCTGCATTTACCGTGATCCTTCACGTTTAGGTACCCAGTGCGCACGCTATAGTGCCAATGGCCCATAGTCAATATGGCTGCTATTTCACTCTGAACTAGCTGATGTGGGCCTGGCATCATGCTTGCTAGGTTTGGCCAACTTGTATGCACCTGGATGAATGAGATGCTCTAATAGGACTTTATATATGTGTTGCTCGGTGAGATGGGAATGGTTAACAAGTTGATTGTCCAAGGCCATTTTTAAGAGTGAAAACTCACTTTCACATCCAGTCTTGAACTTTGATAGTGAGGGTTTTGGTATCCGATGAGCAGAAGCTATGAACAAATCTAGGACATTAGGAGCAGTAGGTTGTTGTGAAGATGAAAAGGCTGGATCAGCAGTCTGAAACTGCTGAGTTGGTATAGGTTGTATTGTGGGTAACGTGGGGGGGGGCAGGGGCTGTCTTGGCAGTAGCACGCATAGGGAACTGAGCAGAAGCTTGAGTTGAAGCTATTGTGCAAAAAGTCACCACATCTTGTGTAGGCAAAGCAGGAGCTGTAACTTTGGAAGAAACCAGTGTAGGTTGAGTGGGAGCTAGAGCTGCATGGCTGCGTCCATGAATTGATTTCATGTGCTATTGAGCAGCTCCCATGGGAATCCATGAAACTGGTAAATGGAAGCTATCTCCAGTTCTTGTATATCTCAGTGGTAGGAACGGGTAATTGATATGCATTTTATGTTATTAACGGCATTTGCTACTTTTAGGTTCAGGCTGGCAGCATTAAATAACCACTTAGTTATCTCACATGTGTATTCATAGCTTGTGATTTATAGTACATATATTGGTTTGCCCTAACTTTCTTAAAACTTATTGATTGTTTTAATTTGTAAAACTGATACGGTGGCAGACATTTAATTTACTATTGTGTGTTGACTCATTGATTTGTAAATGACTGAACACTTATAGCTCTATTAAACGTATAACACAGCTTGAATTATTTATGTTGAATATTGACATTTTATTTAGCAATTAGTTGTTTGTTCACTTTGAAATTGAATGAATGAATACGTTATTGTTTGTTAGAATATGCACATAGCACATAACAGTATGCTGGTTAATACTATTGATTTATAAATGCTAAAATTTATTCCTTTTCATTCTGTCATTAATCTGTATAATTTTCTTTATTCTGTAAAATATTGAATACGGACCTTGGTTTAACGTCTCATCCGAAAAACGGCATCTCCTACAGCAGTGTCCCCATTGCTGCAGTGGTGTTTATTTGACCAGAGGGGAGAGTGCCTCCTGCTGGCCCACAACACCACTTCCAGCAGCAACTTAGTTAACCCTGGTGATCTCCCATCCAAGTAGTAACCAAGCCCACACTTGCTTCTGTAAAATACTGAATACGGACCTTGGTTTAACGTCTCATCCGAATGACGGCATCTCCTACAGCAGTGTCCCCATCGCTGCAGTAGTGTTTATTTGACCAGAGGGGAGAGTGCCCCCTGCTGGCCCACCGACACCATTTCCAGCAGCAACTTAGTTAACCTTGGTGATCTCCCATCCAAGTAGTAACCAAGCCCACACTTGCTTAGTCTCAGCCATTCAGCAGGAGATGGGTACACGGTGGTATGGCTGCTCGAATGATGATACAACTCCTGCAGCATTGTCTCAACGTCAGTCCCCTTATAGTACAATGGACATTACTGCTCAGGATGACCCCCCTATTGTCAGCTCTAACCAGGATGATAATTTAACCACTACCATGTTTCAACCTGAAATTAACCAAACTCAGCAACCAGTAGTACGGCCTAAAAGGGTTAGGCGACCCCCAGACTATTATGGAGATTGTCAACTGGGATACAGGGTGCCTTCCCGATCACGCGATGCAAAGAGCACATACAGTAAAAGGTCTCAGCCCACTACTACTGCTACATCCCGTAGCAAACTTATCTCCCAGTACAGTAGATGTTCCTCTGGCAGCCATGCTTCTGCTTTCAGTGATCTGCAATTTAGCCTACTTGAAGAAAAACATAAGAGGGATGAATTGGAGGAGTTGAAAAGACAAAGAGAAGAGGAAAAGGAGTTACATGAACAGTGTAAAGAAATTGATGAATGAGCCAGCGCTGCTCAATTCTTGCAAGAGAAGGCATCAAGGGAGAGAGAGACTAGCCCAGCAGCTTACCACGGACAGACGTATCCGCAAAGCAGAACGACAGCTGGCTTCAGCTCAACTTTTCTGTGGCTTCAATCACCAGAATATTCTTGAAACCCACCCTGAAGGAGCTGCAGCTCCTGTCTCCCCATCCATTCATGTAGCTGATGAGTCTTCCTATTCATTTCATGAGCTACCTGATGCCAGGCAAAACATGTTCACTCCAGCTGCCACCAGCCTTGCTCTTATCCAGCATGCAGCTCTAGATCCCACTCAGCCTACACTGGTTTCTTCCAAAGTTACAGCTCCTGCTTTGCCTACACAAGATGTGGTGACTTTTTGCACAATAGCTTCAACTCAAGCTTCTGCTCAGTTCCCTATGCGTGCTACTGCCAAGACAGCCCCTGCCCCCCCCTACGTTACCCACAATACAACCTATACCAACTCAGCAGTTTCAGACTGCTGATCCAGCCTTTTCATCTTCACAACAACCTACTGCTCCTAATGTCCTAGATTTGTTCATAGCTTCTGCTCATCGGATACCAAAACCCTCACTATCAAAGTTCAAGACTGGATGTGAAAGTGAGTTTTCACTCTTAAAAATGGCCTTGGACAATCAACTTGTTAACCATTCCCATCTCACCGAGCAACACATATATAAAGTCCTATTAGAGCATCTCATTCATCCAGGTGCATACAAGTTGGCCAAACCTATCATGCATGATGCCAGGCCCACATCAGCTAGTTCAGAGTGAAATAGGAGCCATATTGAATTCCCCTACTATCAAGATAGGTGATATAGGGGCATTTGATGATTTCTCCCTGTCTATTTATGCTTTAGTAGCCATTTTGCTTTCCCTTGAAGGTGTTAATGGTTATGAGGTAACCCAAGATGGCCGCAGAGTGAGTAAGCTGACTTGAGCTAAGGTCTGCTTTGTCTTTTCTTTTGAAATTTGTAGCGTTTCATTCCTTAATTATATATAGTCACATCTGACAATCTTGTGGCTCTAAATTACTTGAAAGCTGCTTAACTTTGTTTGGCAAAAGGACAGATTATTTCTTCCAAACCAAGTCGCCAAACAATGGATCAAGACCAGATGAAAACCCTATCTGATGCCATCCAACAGATTAAAACTGATATGATGGCTTACTTTGATACTGAAGTGGATCCCATTCTTTGCACTTTGAATGGTATTGAGGACTCCTTATTTACGCTGGGAGAACATGTTTCACAACTGGAACAGCCTGTAGTTTAGTTTTTTAGTTTAGTTAGTTTATTTTATTTTTATGGTCTTAACAACAATTTTACCATACATTTATGAAAAAAGGTTAAATAATACCAAGTCATTGTATCAAAATAAACCAAAATCAAAACATAATATTCTCTGCACCGAAAAAAAAGGTATAGGCTGAGCTCTGAGCTTATTGTGCCTACCCTTAATATAAACATTACCCATACTCTGCCCAAAATAACAATTTAACAGAACAAACCAAAAAAAAAAAAAACTGAAATAAAGCAACACATCAGCACAAAACAGAAACAGATAGACAAACATGTACAGATCATAAGTGCCATTCATTTTTCATTGATGGTCAAACCATATTTCTGTATTTCTCTAATGTAATTCTTTTAAACATTTTCTTAAATTTGAACATATTACTACATTGTTTTAGTTCATTATTACAGCTATTCCATAATTTAACCCCTTTAACTATCTCACATCTATTTTTCACATTTGTCCGTACCCTCTTTTTTTCAAAGATATTATTTCCCCTTAATGAATACCTGTTCTCCCTAATTAAAAAAACAACCCTTGGATACAGTCAGGAAGTGTTTTGTCTTTTGCTCTAAACATTATTTGTAGAGTTTTAAAGTCTACTAAGTCCATACATTTTAAGGCATATGATTTAATAAATAATGGGTTGGTTGAGTCATTATAATCAGCCTTATTGACAATTCGTATGGCTCTTTTTTGCAGTATAAAGATGGAATTTGTACTAGTCTTGTAAGTGTTTCCCCATATTTCCACACAGTATGTAATGTATGAAACTATGAGTGAACAGTATAGAATAAATAGTGAGTTTTGATTCAAGATGTCCTTAGTTTTGTGCAGTATTGCAATGGATTTAGACAGTTTTGATTTGATATGATTTATGTGAGGTTTCCAACAGAGTTTATGGTCTATTATCACTACCAATAATTTATTTTTGTACACTCTTTCAAGTTCTACATCATTAATCATAATTTTTACTTCTGAATTGATTTTACGATTTCCAAACACAATGAATTTAGTTTTACTTAGATTTAACGACAATTTATTAGTATCAAACCACTTCTTTAGGGTTTTCAATTCCCCTTCAACTGTATCCAAAATTTGCTTCAAGTTTTTTCCTGAGCAAAATAAATTTGTGTCATCAGCAAATATGACAAAATGTAGCAGTTTCGACACCTTACAAATATCATTTATATAAAATACAAAGAGCTTTGGACCCAGCACTGAGCCTTGCGGAACCCCACAGATGACCTTCATAATATCTGAATCAAAATTATTTACTTATTATTATTATTCTAGAACATACTGATATCTGTTCTCAAGGTAACTTTTCAACCAGGAGTATATTACCCCTCTAATACCATACCTTTCTAGCTTCTTCATTAGTAAACCATGGTCAGTGGTATCAAACGCTTTTTGAGATCTATAAATACTCCCATTGTATATTCCTTATTGTCTATTGCCGTTGATATGTTCTCTACTAGTTCCATTACCGCTAGTGAGGTAGACTGTTTAGCTTGAAATCCATACTGGTGGTCACTTAACAAGTTATATTTATCAATAAAGTTATCAAGTCTTTGTGCAAATAATTTTTCTGATATTTCTGAGAACTGGGGAAGCAAAGATACAGGTCTGTAGTTGGATAATAAATGTCTGTTTCCATTCTTGTAACAACCTTTGCTGTTTTCATTTTGTTTGGAAATATGCCTGTGAGGAAGGATTGATTACATATATGTGTCAACGGTTTTGCAATGCATTCGATAATATTTTTAACTAGTGACATATCAATGGAATTACAGTCAGTAGACTTTTTATTCCTGAATTTATTAACAATATCAATAACTTCATTTTTGTTAACTCCACTGAGAAACATAGAGTGAACATTTTTATCAGAGCTTCGTCTTCTATACCTTCCTTGTTGCTCGGCTCAGCAATCTCATAGGCTAAAGTAGGTCCAACTTTTACAAAGTAATCATTAAATTCATCAGCAACCTCTTGTATGTTATTAATGTTTACGTTTTGATTTTTAACAAAATAACTAGGGTAATCTGCTTTCCCAGTACCCTTTTTGATTATGCTGTTCAGTACTTTCCATGTTCCCTGAATATTGCTTCTATTTTCCTCTAACAATTTTCTATAATACTCCTTCTTGTTACATCTCATAATGCTTATCAATTTGTTTTTATGTCTCTTATATTTATTTTCATTTTATTTTGTTCTACTTTTGAGGAATTCCCCATAGAGTGTATTTTTCTTCTTGCATGCATTCTGTAGCCCCTTAGTAATCCATGGCTTTTCCACATATTTAGGAGCCAATATTGGATTCTGCCTATGTTGTATATCAGGCTGCATCCAAAACTAATTTTCTTCCTCTCAATATAGTTTATAATAGACTATGCAGATTTGTTCTTGGCTGTCCTCTCATAACTCATCATTGTACAATGTATGAAACACTTAATGAGCCCTCTCCCATCATAAGAAGACAGCGACATTGGCTGCAGTTCATTTTTAACCCTCTGGGGTCTAAGGGTAAAATGAGGCACACTGGTGATTGTGCCATGCTCTGACATTTGTGTAAATTTCATCAACTTTATATGCAGTGATTCCAAAGTGTTTCATATCTCTGTTTTCAGCACAAACTCAGCTACAATTATATAGCAGCCGTAAGTAGGTCATAATCATATCTGGATTGCAAATTGCTCTAAAAACACACAAACTGTAAACAGTAGTTTTGAACATGCACAGGAATGTTGTAATAAAACACCCTAAACAATTGTAACGAAGATTTTTGGTCACTGAAATGTGTTCATCAAGGTCTTGGGTATCAAAAGATGACAAAATATTTTAGCAAATCCAATGAGAAATATAAAATAAATTGCTAAAGGTTAGTGTTGTGACTACTATTTTTCAACACCAGGTGAGAATGGGAGGGCAAATGACCTTTCTGTAATGAATATGCATTGGGTAGGAGGACCTGCCAGCTAAGTAGGCTATTCACACCTGGCCACATGCCTCCCCACCACTAAGACAAAGACTCAGTGAGCCATTTAGAAGGCAGAGACAAAGACATCTTTTGATTTTCAGAACATTTATTGAAGCAAACTATACGCATGGAAGATGAGATGAGACTGGTGTACTCTTGCAACGCTTGCGTGGCCTCTTAGCTAGTGGTGAACTAGGCCATGTTTCCTGATCAGCATCTCTGTAAATATGATAAAAACAAAATTGTTAGGAAATGTGACATCAAATCAAACTTTATTTATAGAGCACATTTCCTTCAACAGGTGAAAATTAAATGTGCTTTACAAAAAAGGGGCAAACCACTAACTAATGAAAACAAAACTTAGGAAATGTGACATGGTTACATCATATACAAACAAAGAACCAAACAAACACAACCAGACGCAGAGAGGTAGCCTATAATTTTGAGAAGCAATGGTTAGAATCGTTCGTAGTGTGGGAATTTACAAGCGCGCATATTAGTGAATATTCCTACAAACACACAGAGAATGTAATATAGTACACATTTACAAATAATGCAAGCTATCAACGAGACAACATTAGCTAAACTAAATAAACATTGATATTCCAGCTCAACTACACGCAACTCATCAATAACAATGCCTCAATCTGAAGTAGGCTAGGTCTGTTTAGCTAAGTGGTTATTATATTGCTATTTCCCGAATTTACTTACAGTATGCTAATATCGATTGTGCGAGGACATCAGTTTTAAAATCCTAGCCACGCCACTACACGCCAGGCATGGGCTATTTATTACCAATATGATCGAAAAAAATACAGTCTATCTGCTACTTCTAACACACAACCAGACGCAGAGAGCCTAGCCTATAATTCTGAGATGCAATACTTTGAATCGTTTGTAGTGTGGGAATTTACAAACGCGCATATTGCTGGATATTCCTACAAACACAGAGATACGTTGCAATACAGTACACATATTTACCAATATGATCATAAGAAATATACTTACTCATGAAGTTGATCCTCAGCTGGATCAGTTCGCTGTTCGAAATGACAGCGCTCTTCATCAATGTCGGCTTCCGGACGGACCATTTTCCAAAATTAAACAAAATGTTTACCTCAAAAGAAGTGAATTAGGCTACACTTTGACATTCTATCCTGCTTTCGCAGGCTTGGCATTTCTCACATGGATCTCGCATCGCCCCTCCCCTACTCTCCTACTATGGAGAGTAGTTATAATGTCGTTAACATGTGAATGCGATTTGGGCGGACTTCCTGATGAGCGAAATTCACATAGTATTGAGTAAGGATCAACGAAGCATACATGGTTTAATTAATCAAATTTAGAACTTTTAAAACAATTCATATAATTTGTCAATGGGCGCACTGGAAAGTCACGATTCTAAGGTTTCTGTCAATGTTTTTGTTGCGTCTGTATGATAACAACTCGTGAAGTTGATCATCCAAATAGAAACAAAAGTTCATTTAATCATTTAATTTAATCTTTCTCTCGACCCGCCACCAGGCCCCACCCATCATCTGAGCCACATGACATATCATATCTTGTGCATAAACTGGCTGACATGCAGGTCACCAGTCGGCACCCTGAGCCGACCAGAGGAGGATGGGTTTCCCCCTTGAGCCTGGTTCCTTCCAAGGTTTCTCCCCATCTGCCACAGGGAGTTTTTCCTTGCCACTGTTGCCTTAGGCTTGCTCCTGTGGGGGTTTAGGCTAGGGTTGTCTGTAAAGCGTATTGTGACAACTGTTGTAAAATACACTATATAAATAAAATTTGATTGATTGATTGATTGACCCCAGAGGGTTAAAGGTATACATTTCAATTACCCTCACTATTTAAAACAGTTTATGGTACCTTTCTCCTCTAATTATCAATTGAGACACTCTATACAGCTCTTTTTTTCTGTTCCTGCAGTCTCTAAGTCAATAGCTAAGAAAGCCTTTATGTTTAAAGCTCCCTCTGATTGGAATATTCTACCTGTAAATATTTGATCCATATCAACTTTTCACTTGTTCAAAAATGCCCTGTCTTCTTATTATAGGATCAGTTGCACATGTCCACAATAACACCTCTATAATTATAATTATGTTTTACAACTTTATTACCTAATGATATCACTGACATTAATAATTACTACTTTTCAATAATCTATGAATGAATGATCCATTTTCATACTCTGCTTGGAGTATGATCTCCTGATTTTGCATGTCTTATTTGATATTTACTGTTTTTTTGTTTTTGTTTTTTGCTTGTTTGTCTGTTGTCACATTTGGTATTGTTTAATTGTCTTGTTATTTTGTTTTTTGTTAAATGTTTTGTTTAATTGTGTTTATATTGTATTATTGTCGTTTAGGACCCCCTTGAAAACGAGATGGTACATCTCAAGGGGTTATTCCTAATAAAGAATTTCCTATAAGGTAAAATGTGGCTCCCATGTGGAAAGACTTCTGAGTAAGCTTCATGTCCAGTACAGAGATAGTTTTATTGAGCATTGCATTAATCGCAGTATCCTCACCGGACAGGCTAATCAGACATACTCTCTTCTTGACCTTTCAGCCTGGCTACAGATAAAGTCTAGCACTAAACATATATCAGAGGTGGCTGTTGTACTGCATAGGCATGAATACCCTAAGCCTGGCAAGGAACGCCAAACTTCAAAAAAGGCCAGCACTTCCATCTACTTTTCTGGCTCACCCCAAGAAAAACCTGACAGACAGATGACCTCATCCAAGCCCAGTGGTAATAGGAATAGGTTCAAGCCATATTGTCCATATTGTACCGATTAGCCACAATATAAAAACTACCTACCTAATATTGTGTAGGTCCCCCTCGCCAAAACAGCTCTGACCCATTGAGACATGGACTCCACCTCTGAAAGTGTCCTCTGGTATATTTGGATTTCTGTATATATTTGTATCTACTGTATGTTTGTATCTGATATTTTGTATCTACACTCCTGGCCAAAAAATGGGCCAAGCCCAAAATGACAAAATATTAAGTTTTTAATGGTCTTAACAACAAATAATTGGTCAGAAAATGAGCAAGAATGAAACAAATGCACTCCTGAGACCTCTACTTATACAGTAGACAAATTAACATAATGTCAAATAAAAGAGTCATGTTTTGCATTTGGTTGCATATCATTTGCATGCCATGACTTCCTGATGTCTGTGACCTATCAACATCATCAGAGTCTGGATATCTTATTTTCAGGTTGTCCTACAAGTGATACAAAAACTCTTTGCATTTGAATGGATCTCTGTGGGAATTGGGGGGTGGGACTAGATTCAGCTGTAAATTATGCTGATACAGTATGGAAAACAATTGTTGGCTAAATGGCTTTAAGTCATCAAGGGTCCAAGGTATCAAATGAGCCTCAGACCACCGTGCTGCTTCCAGATATGCAGTAGATACTACAAGCATTGTTTCTCCTGAATATTTTTCCATTGGGTTCAACAGGAAAATTAATCAGGAGAAACAATGCTTGTAGTATCTACTGCATATCTGGCAGCAGCACAGTTTGTTTACACTGTCTTGCCCTCCCACAGACAGCTCAGCTGCTGCCAGTATCCTTAGCTAGCTAGCTAGCTGGCTCACTCACTTTTTTAGCCACACATGTATCGATTGTTTTTATATTTAGCCTTTACCTATGGCTTTCAACATGTGTACATTCTAAAAAGTAAGGTATATTTTATATAGTTATTGCAGTTCAGATAAAATGTTAACCTTGACGGACAGTCCACTGCACTGGCTGAGGCAGGAGGAAGCATGTTCTGGCTTGCTTGAGGGGGTGGGGGTGGGGGTGGGGGTGGGGGGAAAGGGGGCGAACTTCACAGAAGATGAACTTGATTACAGAAATACTTTGAGTAGTGTGGGCTTACAAAATCACTGTGTGTGAGTGTGTCTAAGTGTATTGTTCTTCATTTTAAGATGTATTTACATGATTTTTTAATGAATCATGGAGAAAGTATTTTGAAAATACAAAATTACTCCACTCTAAAGTAATTTGTTACAAATTACATTTGAAATCAGCTCTGTCAAATACAAATGACAAAATACTCAAAAGTAATTGAAATGCATATTTCAAATACAAGTAACAGAAATACTGCCCATCTCTGCTCAAGGTCGTCAATGTTCGTCTTCATAATGAAGTGAAATCTCTTACAACATATGCAGTGCTTGATGATGGATCAGAGAGTTCCACTCTCCTTCCCCAAGCTGTCCAGAGATCACATTATGCACAGTACAACAAGATGTAGTACAACTGAATGGGTCATCCATATCATTTCAGATTTCTACAATCAACCATCCAGCTACAAAGTACACAATCTCTGATGTCTTCACAGCAGAGAATCTTGGGCTATCAGAACACTCCTATCCAGTACAACAGCTACAGGAGTGCTATCCCCACCTGAGAAGTAAATCACTGCAGCCAATTGATCATGCACGTCCATTGTCCTAATAGGTTCAGATTATGCCCATCTTATCAAACCCACACAACCAGTGCGTATAGGACCACTTTGAGGACCAGTAGCAGTCTACACTAAGCTAGGATGGGCCATTCAAGAGCCAGCTAACTTGCAGCAGTACCAGTCCCAGCAGTGTCTCTTCACTATGTTCTAAAGTCCTAGAACTGAATTATTGAGGAATGTAGAGAAACTCTGGCAAATTGACACTTTACCCTACATAAATAAGAAGGCAGCTACACTATCTGAACAAGACCAATTAGCTCTGGACTTGCTCAGTTCAAAGAGTATTAGGATAGAGGTGGATAGTATCAAGCACTATGCTACCGCACTGCTATGAGTCCATAATAGTCCTCTCTTTCATGCCCCAAAGGAAGCTGTTCTGTCCCGTCTATATGGTGCTGAGTGGCGGTTCAACAAAGACCCCAAACTGGCTGAGATTTATAAACAAGATAAACTTGGATAAACTTGTGCAATCCGATTATGTTCAAAGGCTAACCAGTGAGCAGATTAACCAACCAGAGGAGACATGGTATTTCCCACATCACATTGTTGAACACAACAGGAACACTAAATTGTATTTGACTGCTCCTTTGAGTATAGGGGTCAGGTGCTAAACAAATGTCTTCTTCCTGGTTTAGTCCTCAGCCCCTCACTCCTGAGAGTACTACTCCATTTCAGGCAACACGCTATCGCCATCTGTGGGGACATTAAAGGTATGTTCCAGCAGGTGTGACTTTTGCCAGAGGATAAACCTTTGCTGCGCTTCATATGGAGAGATATGAAACAAGACCAGGACCCCAGTGTCTATGAGTGGCAAGTTCTACAATTCGGGACCACTTGCAGTCCATGCTGTGCTACTGATGCATTATGCAAGCATGTTCAGGACCACAATGAAGGTAATGAAAAGGTCCTTGAATCTGTCTAGCAGTCCTTCTATCTCAATAATTCTCTCCAGAGCTTCACATCTGCCCAGGAGGTGAAGGCCCTTATTGACAAGATGAGACCTCTGTTTGCCGACGGTGGATTTGACCTAAGACAATAGTCAAGTAATGAACTAACTGTTATCTAGCATCTCCCACCAGAGGCTAAATAAAAAAAACAGTGCAATGTAGCTCTCGGAAAACAGTGATGGCCCTAAGGAACTAACACAAGGCCTCCAATGGAACTGCCTTACAGACATGCCGGGGTACAAAACCAGGCTCATCCCATACCTAGAGCCCACAATGAGAAACATATGCAAGGTACTTGCCAGCTAATATGATTCCGTGGGCTATTTGATCCCTTTCATAACTTGTGCAAAAGTACTTGTGCAGGACTTATGGAAGCAGGAGAAGGGATGGGATGATATCATAGACTTACTCAAGGAATGGCAAGCATGGGAAAGGGAACTCCTGGCTCTACCGAATATATGTCTTCCTCGCTGCTTTTTACCTTTATGCAGACATTTCAACCTCAGTCTAAAAATTCATGTATTCTGTTACTTCTCTGAGTGGGCGTATAGTGCTGTTGCCTACCTCCAGACCCACGATGAACATTGCCACCCTCACATTAGGTTAATCCTTGCCAGGTCTCGAGTAGCCCAAAAATGCCAGCTTTCAGTCCCTCATCTAGAGCTATGTGCAGCTCTCTCTGGTGGTCAGCTGGCAAATGTACTCCTCACTGAACTCACAATCCTAATAAAGGAAGTGATCCTCTGGACTGACTCTACAACTGTCCTCACATGGTTGAAGTCTGAATCTTGCCACTACAAAGTGTTTGTTAGCACAAAGTGAGATTCAATCACTGATTGGTACAGAGAACTGGATATATGTTGTCACAAACAATAATCTAGCAGATGTCATCACACTAGGCAAGACATTGATGGAACTCTCTCAACCACATTGTTGGGGTCAACAGGGCCGGCCCGTGGCATAAACGGTCTATGCGGTTGTTTAGGGCCACAACCGCTAGGGGGGACCACACGACCACGAGGGGGGGAGGGCACATGATCCAATGTTTATCTAAGGTAAATAACGTTATTTTCGTATTTACGTTATTCGCGGAACTACTGGTATGAATTTTAAATGGAATAGCAACAGAACATTTCATATCAATGTAATGTATGAAGGATTTTACCAAGTGAACCCCCCCCTCACCCCGCTCGACAAAATGCAACAGCACCCCCCCACCCCCACCGCCACCCCCCTCCCCCCGCTCGGACAGATTTGCTTAGGGCCACCAAAATCCTAGGGCCGGCCCTGGGGGTCAAGGCCCGCCTTTCATCCTCCTGGATGCTGCAATGTAGCCAGTCAACATTTGTAACAAACCTGAAACAGAGCCTGTGGAAGCGCTCAGGAAATTGGCATTCTGTGGCATAGTATCTGTGGACAACAACATTAAGCTCTCTGATCCAACTGTGTTCACTAGCTGGAATTACCTTAATGCAAGCACAGGTAAAGTGTTAAATGCGGCGCCAACTCCAACTTCAAATTTAGCCCAGGCTTATGCTAAGACGGAAACATAACTCCTGCAGAGAGCCTAGTCAGATTGCTTTGCTGAAGAACTTCATGCTGTCACGTCTGGCAAGCCCATTCAGAGTAATAGCAAGGCACTGCCTTTGTCTCCCTATTATGACACTGATCTTGGCCTCATTAGAGGTGGTGGCCAACTCAGTCGCGCTAAGGCTCTAGATTATGACACTATCCATCCCATTGTTATGGATCCAAAACACCCAATCACAAATATCCTAATTCGGGATTATGAAGAAAAACTGCTTCATCCTGGTCCAGAGTGTAAACACCTCACAGCTAGACCAATGAGGGTTTGTAGCTGGAGGGGAAGGCACCGCGTGTTTTCCTTTGGCTGGTGTGAGTCAAAACGGAGATGTTGGTTATTTTTCCTCTGTTCGTAAGAACAGGGCACAATTACACTTAAGAATGCACTGGTTCCGTCGCCGCGGGTCAGATATGAAGGCGCTGCTTCATATCCCGTTTAAGACTGGCCTGAAACGGACCAGTAGCATTCTGGTTACTCTCCGTTCGTAAACGGGGCTATGCTGTCATCAGAGATATATTTGATCTGTCGCCGGACTGTCAATATTTCAATGGGAGCATCAGAATATTCACAAATGCGCGGAACAACACATCAAATATATCCATGACCACAGCAAGTAAGCGTAATAGGTACTAGGTTTTACCCTCGTGATAATCTGACTCCATATGAAATTAGAATTTAAAATTTGGGTTTAACTATACGTGGAACTTGGGAGTGGTTACACTCGACTCTATCTTGTGCCATCATTCCTCAATATATGCTCCCGGGTTTAGCACTATTGTTAAATCTCAGTTCGGTGAAGCCCCCAGAGGGTAGGAGGCGGACCACCATAATACATGCCTTCCTTTGTGCATAGATAGTTATGAGCCCAGGACGGTGCGTATCTATCGGGCTCCTTAAGGTGAATTTGACAAGAACCGGCGTACAACGCCCATGGGTCCTCTTAAGTCAAAACACCAGAACCAATACCACCAATCCCTTAGTGGGCAGATCGTGGTCGCCTATCTAACTTGAAAACCCCACTAAAGACGTTTGCTGTACTAGACCCCTGATCAGTAGGTCCTAGTCATAATTGTCCCCCTGAGTATTTAAGCGGAATTTCGGCTGAAAAGAAGATAAAATGGATTAGAGTCATGAAGACCACCAAGTTAAAAATAAGAAGAATTTATTTAACAGGCAGGTAGGTCATTAGCTTCAAGTTCACAATCAATTATAAGGTTTAAAAACATAAATACAGAGTAAAGAGTTCTTACCCAGCCTGTTTAGCTACATACGAAATCACAGAGTCTGCTCAGTGTGGGAAGTCGATTGCGATCTTCCCTGTTCAGCTACGTACAGAACACGGTGCAGTGTGGGAAGTCGGTTACGATCTTCCTTGTCTAGCTACACACAGAGCACAGAGTATGTGCAATGTGGGAAGTCGATTACGATCTTCCTTGTCTATCTACACACAGAGCATAGAGTATGTGCAATGTGGGAAGTCGATTACGATCTTCCTCGATTGCTTTGTCTCCCTTCCTTTTAAGGCAAATCCCGCGTTTGATCCAGGCGGCATTGCCATAAATTAACCTGGACGAATGATAAAATCTGGAATTTCGGCCCCCACCATTTGGAGGCTACTGTTAAAACAATTAGTGGGGAAATTGGGAAAAGGAGATGATTACCAGAGAGGACATTCCATTGTGATAGTTTTTCCCTGAGTTTCTGAAACTATGTTTAATTAAATGTTATTTGGTATGAAACATATTTCATTCAATTTCTTTAATTTCCCTGAATACGCCCATACCAAACATGTCCAGGGGATGTAATATTATGGTGCAGTTGTCATGAAAATACCCTTTTGTTGAACCATTTTACATGCAATCCATGTTATTACTACATAAGGCATAATACAGTAATATAATGAAAACATGTGCATGGTTTGTAAGGTTTTACGGGGTTTCTGAATATGATAAACAGATGATTTAGAGTCCAGATCCAGAAAAGAAATAAAAAGTGTAATGGCAGAGGGGCCCACATAAGGGCACTGTGGTACTGTCCCGCGCAGTTGCCCCACCATTTGGCCAGAGGCCTGATGATCTTTTCACCCTTGATGGTCCCAACACACACACACCCACACCCACAACCCTAGACAAAGAGACTAGTTCCCCTTATCTTAGTTGTGTCCAGATGGCAACATTCCAGAGAGCCAACGGCTTGCTCACACAACCATAAACAACCAGTCCAGTTCCCCTTATCTCAGTCTTGTCCAGAGAGTAACAGTCCAGAGAGCCAATGGCCTGCTCATCCAGAGGAAGTCCGAGTAACTTATTGTTTTACCACAAGGCTCTCGGGTCCTTTGAAGTACAGGATGAGTCCCAGCGTGCCGGCTCGTTCAAATGCCAGCCTTTTCTGGGTCCCAGTTTGACTTCCCTCTTACAAGAGCATGTCCTAGCAGAAATGAGATGCCGTTTCTGGGTCGTACGTGGATGTCAAGCCTTATGAAATCACCAGCGGTTATGTTTTCAGTGTCAAAGATGGTGTGCAAATCCCACTGTTCTCAAAATGGCTGACCTTCCTCCACCCTGCCTAAGGCTCTTCAAACCCCCCTTCTGATCCGCTGGTATTGACTGTTTTGGGTCTTTTATAGTCAAAATTGGCCGTTGTACAGAGAAAAGATGGGGCATCCTGTTCAAATGTCTCACTACAAGATGCATACATCTTGATCTCTTAGATAGCATGGATGTTGATGCATTTCTCATGGCTCTCAGGAGATTTATCTCCTGCCGAGGAAAACTATTTGAGTTACTTTCTGATCAGGGCACTCATTTTCGAGCTGGAGAAACAGAGTTACAGAATGCCTTCCAGGCTATGGCACCAGCTTTACGAGAGCAACTCGCCAACTCACAGGTAAACTTCCAGTTCAACCCTCCATCTGCTCCTCATTTTTGCGGAAGTTGGGAATGTGAAAAGAAATCTGTGAAAATGGTCTTACGTGTTGTACTTGAAAATTCATCCCCTATGGAAGCAGTCCTACACACTGTCCTGTTAGAAGTAAAGGGCATTCATAATTTTAAACCTTTAGGTTATGTGTCCTCTGACCTAGCTGATCCTGATCCAGTCACGCCAAACATGTTGTGGATGGGACCGTGTGATTCCTCTCTCCCACAAACAATCTATTGTTCCAGCAACCTCCTGGGCAGGAGAAGATGGCGTCATAGCCAGATTCTAGCTGACAATTTCTGGACTGCTTTAATCCAATATTATTTACCCAACCTCCAAACACATCAGAAATGGGAGACTGACCAGTCAAATCTGGATCTAGGTCAGAATGTGATGGCAGTGGATCCCCACTATCCTCAGGCATCATTGGCAATTGGAAAGATAATTGAAACCTACCCTGGATCAGATGACTAGGTTCGGAATGCAAAGGTGACTATTCGAGGACGGGAATACATTTGCCTAGTCTTCAGTCAAATCAGTCGACCCCATATGAACGATTAAACATAAGCGCATTTGCTACACAAATCTGAGGGCGGCTGTGAGAAAGTACTTAAACATACAAATTCACCGTCCCTTTACCTCTGGGATCACACTTTTCCAGAATCTTGGACAGCGACTGAACGTCAAAGCCAAGGCCGCAAAATAAGTGCACGTGTAAGAATTAAAAATGATGGTACTTTTGGTCTTTGTGTAGGAACGGGTTGTTACTTACATGCTCCTGTTTGTTTGCCTTGCGTCTTTAAAAGTAAGTAAGAGTTCATTTGTTTCTTGAATCAGATACTTTTTATTATTTACCATTGAGGTAATTGATATGCATTTTATGTTATTAATGGCATTCGCTACTTTTGTGTTCAGGCTGGCAGCTTCTAATTTATTTTGCCGCATGTAATTTACTTTACGTCATTGCGTTAAAATTTATAAATGCAACTTATCACAATGTAGTTATTTCAAGTGTATTCATATATTGGTTTGCCCTAACTTCGTTAAAACATATTTGATTGTTTTAAGTTGTAGAACTGATACGGTGGAAGACGCCATTTCATTTACTATTGCGTGTTGGCTGACTCTGATTTGTAAATGACTGAACATTTATAGCTCTGTTAAACGTATAACACAGCATGAATTATTTACATTTAATATTGACATTTTGTTCAGTAACTTTATACATTTTGGGTTAAACAGGACGGTGGATTCAGCACACGTGGGACACTTTTTGGTGCATTCAGTAGGAGACTGTCGAACACTTTTTTACTTGCACCAGTGAATTTTATGAATTGTTAAAAGTCTTCTTAACATCTATGTGTGGAAATTTTATTGAAATGTGTTTTTGTATAGAAAATAAACACCCTTAAACATAGCATGGCACCCTCTTTCATTCAGTCGGAGTATTCAGGTGAAGTGGGACAGTCATTCAGACCCCTTGTGGTGAAAACTAGAATAGCATTCATTTGAAAGTATTGGCAGATTAAAATCAAACACAACAATATTCAAGGAAATAAAAGTAAATTAATTCACTATATCACAAAAATGTGACCATACATTTAGTGGGCGTCACATTTATACAGTATGTCTCTAGGTAATATAAGTTTTTAGAGTTTTGTTCATTCCTTCAGAGATCCAGTGCAGATATCTATGGCCAGCAGCTCAGTATTTTATTTAATTTTTTTTCTTATTTTATCTTGGTTTGGTTCTTGACTCTTACTCTTACCTGTACCTCTCCTGTGTTTCATTCTCACTGCTGTTGCTGCTCTGACACCTGAATTTCCCTCTGGGGATCAATAAAGGTTTATCTTATCTTATTTTGAAAAAAATTATGCTCTGAGTAGGGCTTGAACCCACAAGCTAGTCATTACACACTAGGCACCTCTACTCATTACGCTATCTGCATCATGATGATATTCATTCATTCTATTTATATAGAGTCTGTCGACAAACAGTAAGATGTGAAGTACTGACAGACACCAAATAATCATCAGTATGGTTTAAACTAGCACGTAAGTGTATAAAACTGGTAAAGTGCGGGTTTATTACACCAGGACTGATTAAAACGTTGTTCCACATTACCTGAAAAACACTGTCCCACTTTATCTAACAGATTCAGCAGAAGTGGGACAGTGCAAAACCATAAAATCGTAAAAACTAAAGACAATACGTCAAAAAAACTGTTGTATTTTGACCAGTGTCTTAGCCACTATATTGGAGATCAAACGATAACGTTTTTGACTCGTTTCCCGCATTTGCTGAATCCACCCCATCTTAAGTGAGCTGACTACAACCTAAGCAGTTAATCTTGTCTATCTTACTTTATACTAGCTTGATTGCTGGATTGTTAACATGGTTTTTAGTGCCTATTGGATTAATTGTTTGATGAGGGGAGGGCAGCTGGGCCAAGGTATATGCAAAAATAAGAAAAAAGACTGGAGCAGCATTAAAAGGAGAGCAATAAGGTAAATGTCATAACTAAAAGTGCTATTCAAGCTATATGCTTTTTGTAAATGTGTGCTGCATCTTTTGGTCAGTAACGTCTTTGCATCCAGATTGCATTCAGTGTGACGGGAGATAGCACTGAATTTCTCTGGCATAGTTGGAATTGCCTTGCGTTGTTTTATTCCATCAATTCATTGTTGCATTGTGTTCTGAACTCCAGAGCACCTGTGCTGCTAACACAGCATGCGGGTTTGGTGTTTGGACAATGGTGTTGTTGGCTAGCTTCGGGGCTAACGTAGCTTGCTCATGATCGCATATGCTGCTTGGATAACTAAGGCTGTTAACCTGGTTTAAAACCTTTTTCATGTCTAGCAGAGTTTACAAGCTATACCCTGTCAGGCTTGGTTATGTATACAATTAGGTTATTTGTGACAGAGTGCTATATTGTAAGCAGAAAATTCTCCCTATTAATTCTGACTGTGCTGTAGTAGTCTGTGCTCTGTCCGTCCCCGCTATGGCTGAGCATCATCATCATCTATACCCTCTTATCCTGAGCAGGGTCGTGGGGGGTGCTGGAGCCTATCCCAGCGTGTGTTGGGAAAGAGGCAGTGCAGGCCGCCAATCTATCGCAGGGCACACACACCATTCACTCACACACTCATACCTGTGGGCAATTTAGAGTCTCCACTTAGCCTACTTTCAGACTGTGGGAAGAAACCGGAGTACCCGGAGGAAACTCATGTGGACACGATCAAATCATCTGCATCAGACATGATTAAGACAGGCCATGGAATGCCTTATGGAGACAGGAGTAGGTATTTATTTTTTATTCAGTGATGATTTTTATTTATATAATTATATTAAGCTGCGGTTAGTGACTGTTCTCTATGTTGACCAAATAATTTTAATTAGGGGTCCTATGAAGTAGGAACCCTATTGTTTGCGTTGGTATTATTATTAGGGGTCCTACGAAGTAGGAACCCTATTGTTTTTGTTAGTATTATTATTAGGGGTCCAAGCAGCGAAGCTGGTGGAACCCTATTGTATTTGTTAGGATTATTATTATTAGGGGTCCAAGCAGCGAAGCTGGTGGAACCCTATTTTATCTGTTAGGATTATTATTATTATTAGGGGTCCAAGCAGCAAAGCTGGTGGAACCCTATTGTATCTGTTAGGATTATTATTAGGGGTCCAAGCAGCGAAGCTGGTGGAACCCTGTTGTATTTGTTCGGATTATTATTCTTATTTTTCTCCGCTAAAAGTGTCTGAGGCTCAGCAACCATAAGTCCTAGAGCAACCAAATTTGGCAGGTGGGTTCCTATGGCCCCCCACTACTCAGGCACTAAAAATCACCTATGTCGGCCAGATGGTGGCGCTATAACAAAGGGTCATGCGTAAAAGGTCATAACTCCCACACCATAAGTTAGATCAACACAAAACTTCATCGACCTATGCATCTGAATGTGCTCTACAACTTTGCCATTGGCACCACCTATGTCCGCCATATTGTTTGCCTGCCATTTGGACTTTTTTATTAGTTGGGGTGCGGAACAGCTGGAGCTCCAAATCTAAGTGTTACAACATCTAGTAAACTTCTTTACGGCAAGCGACATCCATGGCGACGCAAGTAATCCGACACCGTAGGGTCTAGTTTTTATCAGTGAGAGGAGGGTCTGAATGTCGAGGAAGCAATGGAAGACAGTGCCAGCCAGAGTGCATGCTAGGCTATTAAAAGTTTGTTAGTAAAAGCTTTTTGAGAGGATGAATACTTTTCTTTGGCATGGATCCATTTGAAGACAGTATCGGGTGAGTTCGTTTAGTCTTTAAATCTGTCATTATGCTGAGAAATAGCTAAACCATTTTATTGGTAGGTTTTGAGTTTCTGTGCACACGCGCGAAAACACGCTGGTATAATAAAACAATGATGGCAATACATGTATAGTCCGCTTCGTATGCTACCATAACATAACAAACTATCTTGTGTCTACAGCTGCAGTTTCTCGCTGCAATTTCTAATATTGAATATAAACAAAAGACGCAATTTATGCTGTAGTCTGCCAATGTCTAAATAAATAAAATGGTACTCCGAGCGCAGGTAGCAAGGGTGGCGAGTTGATATTTCGTTTTTTGCTACTAAAAGTTTGTTAGTAAAAGCTTTTTGAGAGGGTGAATGATTACTTTTCTTTGGCATGGATCCATTTGAAGACGATATCGGGTGAGTTGGTTTAGTCTTTAAATCCGTCATTATGCTCGTATTTTCAATTTAATCTCTAAATTGACTGTAAGCTTAGGGTTGTAACTAGTTAGCTGTTTCGTAGGTGACTTAGTTAATGCACTCGTCTTAACTATTGCTTGTATTTTTGCATAGACTGCATTGTTACTGTTCTTGTTTGTGTTAGTGTTAATCAGTTTAACCTACAGGGTCCAAGTTGAACTATGCGGTTGTTCCCTGCACTTGGAACGGTACTTCTCTACAGGGTTTTCGACACACTTGTTCCTGATTATGATTATACACTTTGTTGCACATCGCTCTGGATAAGAGCGAATGCCAAATGCCGATGTTTTTGAAACTCGACACACATATATTGGGGCCCTCTATATGGACAGGGAGGATATATGAAGCCGATTGGCCAAGAGGTGGCGCTGTCATGAGCAAAAAGGTGTTTTTCTTAGATAATTTTGAACAAGCATATCTCCGGCCCCATTTGAGCTACAGTCATGAAATTTGCACATATGTGCAACTCGTCAAGGGTAACAAGTTTCCAATAAGGACCCATAAGCCGCGCCCATTGGATCTTCCGCAAATTAGACATTTTTGAAAAATGCTTCAAATGCTCTCTGCCGTGGAAGTCTAGACTTTTTAATGTCATTATACATTAACAACAGCAGATGGCGCCATTGATCTATAAAATGGTTGCTTTTCACATGGAGATGGTTCGAAATCCCAGTAGACATAGATCCCCTTGGTGGTTTTTTATGAAAATTGGCATGTTGATAAAGGACAGTCCATTGTATCCAGGCTTCGCATTTGGGGTCAATCCATCCATCTCTGTAGCGCCACCAACAGGCCAAACGTCAAGGTACATTTTTGCTTATAATTTCTGATCCGTTTGTCCTAGAGTTGTGATCTTCCGCAAATTTTACATTTTTGATATATGCGTCAAATGCTTTCTGCCGTGGAAGTCAATGGCGGCCCCTATAACCGACTGGTCGGAATTTACAAAACTTTGCAGAATGGTAGAGGGTTATGCCGTTCACCCTGCGATGGACTGGTGTCTTGTTCAGGGGTTGTTCTGGTTGCTTGTGTGCCTGGTGCTCCTGTGGTGCTTGGCCCCTTCATTGCTGCTCGCAGCTATATTTAGGGGCCAAGCACCGAAGGTGCAGGGCACCTATTGTAATCGTTAGTATTATTATTTCTGCAATGCGAGTCTATGGCAGCCCATAGAACCCATTGGTAACTTTTTATGAAATTTGGCACATTGATCAAGGATAGGCCAATGTATCCAGGCATCGAATTTGGGGTCAATCCATCGAACTCTGTAGCGCCACCAACAGGCCAAACTTCAAGGTACATTTTTGCTTATAACTTTTGAACCGTTTGTCCTAGAGTTGTGCGGATTGTTTCCCCTGAATCCTTGGGTCATGCCGATTCCAATGCACCCATTGCCGTTAAAACGCGTCATAATAGATTTTCCGACATTTTGAATAATTTAAAAAACCTACTTTTGTGAACTAGTCCTAGGGCGTTGATCCGATCACCACCAAAATCGGACCACATGACCTACAGATAGTCCTGACCAAAAGTTATTCACAGAATTTTGATAAAGCAATGTAAATGGCCACAATGAGCCAATGAAAATTGAGAAGGGCGTGGCTTGTAACATGAAAGTCTGTAAATTCTGAATGGTTTCTCCGATCACCACGGAAATTGGTAGGCACATCAGCAGCCATAAGAGGAGGCTAACCCTCCATTTTCGGCTCGATCAATCAAAGTGGTGGCGCTAGAGAGCTCATTTTCTGTTTAGGCATAACCGCTAAGCCGATGTTTTCAAAACTCGGCACACATATATTGGGGAACTCTATATGGACAGTGAGTAAAAATGACGCCGATTTGCTAAGAGGTGGCGCTGTCATGAGCAAAAAAGTGTTTTTCTTAGGTAATTTTGAACAAGCATATCTCCGTCCCCATTTGAGCCACAGTCATGAAATTTTGCACATATGTGCAACTCATCAAGGGTAACAAGTTTAATTAGAACCCATAAGCCCCGCCCATTAGATTTCCCGCAAATTAGACATCTTTTGTCCTCCAGCTGTGATCTTCCACAAATTAAACTGTTTTGACAAATGCTTTCTGCCATGGTAGTCTATTGCGGCCCCTATAACCTACTGGTTGGTTTTTACAAAACTTTGCAGAACGGTGGAGGGTTGTGCCGTTCTCCCTGCGACGGACTGGTGTCGTCTTCAGGGGATCCTCCGGTTGCTTGTCGGCCAGGCGCCCCATTCGTGCTTGGCCCCGCCATTGCTGCTCGCAGCTATATTTATTATTATTATTCTTTTCCTGGAAATGGTCAAATAACTCAAAAAGTCCTTGACCAAAAATGATATAAATTACCAGGTCGAAACTAGAGACCATGAGCAACTATGCCAGAAAGAATGACCATGATTCGTCCATAGGTGGCGCTATAGTAACCGATTCAAAACGCAGATTTCAAAAGGCTGGCATTTCCACCCCGTTTGATGAAAATTCATGAAACCAGGTGTACTTGTGTCATTCCTCATGAGGAACAAATATGCCTCAAGAACCCATTAAGTCCGCCATGATGGATTTTTCTGCAGATTGAAAATTTGGCAAAACCTATAAAAAGTTTCTTCTAATAAACCGTAAGTCCGATTGGTCTGAAATTGCCCAGGCACGTGTATGGTGCGTGTCTCCCTATAGGATGTTAACAGCTAAGAGATCCATTCCAAAATGGCGGAGAAACTGGTATTTTAAAAAAACCAAAATTTGGCCACGAATTTCACGTGCTTATAACTTCTTACAACAATAATCTAACGGACAGGGCATGAAGAGGGTACTACCATGTTGTACCATGTCGAAGCAGTTGCAGATATCTCAAAAAACAAGGAAATTACAGGCATTTGAATTGTTGGTGGGAAGCTAATGCTAATGCTAATATTATGCAAATTTCAAGTGCTTATAACTTTTTACAACAATAATCTAGGGACTTGAAACGGACTGGGCATGAAGAGGATATTACCATGTCATACAATGTCGGCACAGTTGCAGATATCTCACAAAACAAGGAAATTACAGGCATTTGAAATTTTGCGGGAAGCTAATGCTAATATAACGCTTTAAAACTAATCTTCTCATGAACGCTTTACCTGATTCCGTCACCATCGCACATGTGTACTCTTGGGTATTCTCTCGATCAAGGGTGAGAAGGACAAGTCGTTTCGTACAAAATTGTGTGATTTGTGGCGTGACGAAGTTTGCACTCCATGCTAATGCACATTCATATTTCAAAGTAATGTTTCTCATGAACCGGAAGTTGGATTGTCTCACGCATGGGTATGTAGATTGTCCAAAATCCTGAAATCTATGCCGCTTGGACTCTTTTCTCCTTTGCCTAGTATTTACCCGGCTTGGACGTGTTCGTAGGGCCCCGCATTGCTGCTTGCAGCTATATTTATTATTATTCTTTTCCTGGAAATGGTCAAAGAACTCAAAAAGTCCTTGACAAAAAATGATATAAATTACCAGGTTGAAACTAGAGACCATGAGTAATTATGCAAGAAAGAATGACCATGATTTGTCCATAGGTGGCGCTATAGTAACCGATTCAAAATGCAAATTTCAAAATACTGACATTTCCACCCCATTTGATGAAAATTCATAAAACCAGGTGTACTTGTGTCATTCCTCATGAGGAACAAATATGCCTCAAGAACCCATAAAGTCCGCCATGATGGATTTTTCTGCAGATTGACAATTTGGCAAAACCTATAAAAAGTTTCTTCTAATTAACCGTAAGTCCGATTGGTCCGAAATTGCCCATGCACGTGTAGGGTGCATGTCTCCCTACAGGGTGTTAACAGCTAAGAGATCCATTCCAAGATGGCGGAGAAACTGGTATTTAAAAAAAAAATGTGGCCACAAATTTCAAATGCTTGTAACTTTTTACAATAATAATATAGGGACTTGAAACAGACTGAGCCTGAAGAGGGCACTACCATGTTGTACCATGTCGAAACAGTTGCAGATATCTCAAAAAACAAGAAAGTTACAGGCATTTGAATTGTTGGTGGGAAGCTAATGCTAATGCTAATATAATGCAATGTTCAAGTGCTTATAACTTTTTCCAACAATAATCTAGGGACTTGAAACGGACTGGGCATGACGAGGGCACGACCATGTTGTACCATGTCGAAGCAGTTGCAGATATCTCAAAAAACAAGGAAATTCCAGGCATTTGAAATTTTGGTTGGAAGCTAATGCTAATATAATGCTTTAAAACTCATCTTCTCTGATCTTACCTGATTCCATCACCATCGCACATGTGCACTCTTGGGTATTCTCCCCATCAAGGGTGATATGGACAAGTCGTTTCATAAAAAATTGCGTGATTTGTGGCGTGACAAAGTTAGCACTTTATTCTAATGCACATTCATGTTTAGAAGTAATGTTTCTCATGAACCGGAAGTTGGATTGTCTCACACACGGGTATGTAGATTGTCCAAAATCCTGAAATGTATGCCGCTTGGACTCTTTTCTCCTTCGCCTAGTGTTTACCCGGCTTGGACACGTTCGTAGGGCCCCGCATTGCTGCTTGCAGCTATATTTTAATTTAAATTTATTTCTATTTCAAATACATTTCAAAAAGGTTTTATAATTACTGACCAATCTTTGTTAATTTGAAAAATATTTTTACTGTATCTGATATGTATTAATATAGAATATAAGACAGTAAAAGAGGTGTGGTGAACTGGATGCCATGTTGGTTTCTGCAACTTCAGCAACTGCAAGCGGTTATGTCCGTTCCATACCATAGAGTTCAGTCATTGCCGTTATAGCTCTCTTGACAATTTGTAGGTATTGTCTTGGTTAAAGGTCCAGACAGACAGTATGTGAGTCTTCAAAAAACTTGGCCGCTATCATCCAATTAGATTTTAGCATGCATTCGCCTTTCTGTTGTCTAGTCATCTTGAAATTTGGTATGCTTGTAGTACTGGGAAGCCTATACTAGTAGGAAAATATGATTGGATCGGGCAGTAGGGGGCCCTACAGTAATTCATCAAACCTTTGAGTATTTTTATGAGGACATTTCTCAGTGTGTTTGAAATAATAATAATAGTATTCTCATATATGTCACTGCCTGGACAATACTTTTGCCTGAATAATCCATAATGTCTACCATACTGGTTTCCTGCAATTTTTCATTAAAATAAAAACACTGCTTGTCCCACATAAATTTACCAATTTCTACAAAATTTGGTATATGCCCTCTTTAGACTAAGTTACATCAATATTTGATACAGAAATTTGATGCGTTAAAATGTGAATGATTGAACTGCCAACAAATCTTGCTGTGGGCATGGCTTATTGCAAAAATGCAAATAAGTTTTGAACACAAAGTCAAATCATCATGAAATGGGATGCATGTCTTTGGCTGTCAAACCAAGGAAGCCAGTACGATTTGGCTCCACTCAGTAAGTAGGTAGCGCTATTGCTGAAGAAAATGTGAAAATTGTCATAAATTGTGAACCAAATGACCAAATAAATTTGAATTTTGTATGCAGTTTATTGGCTACATGTCCAGACAGACCCTATACAAACCTTCAAAAAACATTGCCGCCATCAGCCAATAAAAATTAATCCCTCATTAGATGGTCTTAATGAGATCCAATCTTCTTGAAATTTGGTACCTATATAGTACTGAGAAGCATATACTAGCACAAAACTTAAAGAATAGGCCAATAGGTGGTGCTACAGTACTTTATCAAACTTTTGCATATTTCAGCTTGCTACTCACTCTGTGTGCACTGCTGTCATGAGCTTTCCATCCGCATGCATGTCTCTGACTGGAGAACCAATGTGCCTCAGTAAACCATCATGTCCACCATATTGCATTTTCATAGTTTTGCATTATTTGAAAAACGAAATGCTTCACCTACAAAAATTTTCCAATTTGCGTTAAGCTTTATGCACAGCCTCTAGACCAAGCTCCTCAAAAAATATATACAGAATTTTGATACATTAAAATATGAACAAATAAGGAGCCAATGAATGTGGGTGTGGCTCATCACCAAAATGCAAATAACTACCACAGTTCAAGAGAAATTTGGTATCTATTTTGGGGGTCACATCGAGAACCAAACTCCAAAGCACTGACCCACCTGAATCACATGGTGGTACTATAGAGCACAATATATTTTTTAATTCATGAAAAATCACTGTTGTGTTTTAGAGATAGAAAACTTGCTGTAGTGATTGATTTCCCCATCTAGGACATAGATTTGTACCTTTTTTGGTGCTGATCTCTTGGATTGGTTGCTATTTTCAAAATGGCTTGGCCAGTTCGCAAGAGATTTACAGTGAGGTGCGGTAAAGTGAAGGCTTCATAGCAAATTGCTGTGACAGCACTCTCTGGCAACCAAACCCTCAAATGTAGAAACTACAGCTAATTTGTGTCCATACAGGAAAGCTAATTGAATAATATTGTTTTGACTGGCCTTAATTGCTGTTATACTGTGTCATAATGTTTTCCTAATTTTTAGGATTTCGGGCAGTTGAAATGCGATGATACTTGACACAGTGGAAGAGGGTTATTTGTAGTAGTGCAGGAGTTTTTTTTGTCACCGATTCATCACTTGGTGGCATGATAATAGTCAGTTCAAATTGCAGTTATTAATCAATCATAACTCCTGCAGTGCTTGGCCTAAAGACTGGAAAACAATGTCAGTAGTTGTCCTTGCTCACAAAGAACAAATATGCCTCAAGGAACCAGATGACCACCATATTGTATTTTCCACCATTTTAAATTTTATGGAAACACTTAAAATGGTACTCCTCCTACAAACATTAACATATTTTGACAAAATTTGGTATTTTGCCTCATCTCACAAAGATTTTGGCAGCTTTTCCAGTAGTTATGGCAAAATGTGGGGGAATGACAAGTTAATTCATTTGCAATCTCAGAAAAATGCTAATAATTTGAAAAGCTGTTTGGGATAAAATTACAAAATTGGTACTTACGTTTATATCAACACTGCAGCTCTAAAGTTATAGCCCAATCAAACCACATGATGGTTCTATAAAGATCAAAATATAAACAACATTGAAGAATTCACTAAAAATCACTGTTGCATCAGACAGGTCCCTAAGTAGATGGCATGGTTCATGTCTGCCTTCATTGATTCTCTGTGCTTGTCAACTGCTGTTATGCTTCTTGGACCCCAGTAATCACTCCTTGTAGATATATTTGTTGTTGATTGTTGTTGTTGTTGTCGATTAAGTCTATCACCATTTACAGCAATTATAGCAAAACTGCTGGGTAACTTTTTATGAAATTTTGCACAAAATTCTTAGGGACATTAGCCGTGCAGTGAATTTCACCCCAATTGGCCTCATACTACTTCTGCCTCATTCGCCATAGAGACATGAGACCAATGTCAATAGATGCAGCTTCTTTTGAACTAAAAATAATTCCATATTTTGTCTGCCATGTTGGGATTTTCTACCATTTTGACTTTTTTGTAAAACATTAAAAAAACGTCTTCTCTTAGACCGTTTGACATATCAACATGGAACTTGCATCAATTTGTTCATTGGAAGGCTCTCCAAGTTATGCAAGGGAAGTTGATAATCCAAAAATCATTGCCACAGTAAGACAATAAATATCATTATGGGTGTGGCTTATCACAAAAATTCTAATAACTCCCAAGTGGTGTTACTAGATTGATGAAACATGGTAGCTATATTGGCACTGCATGCCCGAACTGAGCCCTACAATATTGGCAAAATGGAGTCACATGGTGGCACTATAGATTTTTTAAAAGTTCATGAAAAATGAATGTTGTGTTTCAGACATTTACTATAAAACTTGCTGTAGTGATAATCTAAAAAGTAAATCTGTACCTTTTTTGTTGCTGCTATCTTGGATTGCCACAAAAAGGCTATGTGCCATTTCCCTCTGTACTCAGTTTTAACTTAAAGGGACTTGTAGGCCTTAATATGATGTAAATGAAGGCTTTGACTTCAATTATATGAATATGTCACATGGAAGTTATTTTAGTTATTTAAAAAAGATTTTAAATCCTTCAACTCATAAGTCGCCATTGTTATTACCTTCACAATGCACTCTGGGTAGTGGGTAGTTGGTTGTACGGTTCTCGGTCCATTTCTCTTGTCAATTCAGCGGAATTTAAAATGTCTTCTGTTCAGCATTTTTGATTCAAGCCATTACTCAGAAGGAAAGCACCATCAAATAAATCAAAACAATGAAGATTGGAGACCAGTGGAGACGAGAGTAGAGCATGAGAGATGCTGTCTGTGCAGCAACTACTTGCCTATGCCAACAGAGACAGAAACGTTGTCTGTTGTAAAGAGCTCCGCTTTCTAGCAGCAGCCGTTCAAGGTCACTTGACCATATGGATCAAACTGTTGTTTTTGGTGAAACTGAAACATGTACCATATCCCCATTAATTTAAATGACTGATTTATTGATTGAAGTTATTATTGATCCGCATCGTATATATAAGAGCTTAGCCGGTGATAATACCTCCTTTAAATGCATAATCTCTCATGGTAATACGTGCTGATACACAGGAGTGGACAGTAATGAAGTACATTTACTTGAGTACTGTACTTAAGTACATTTTTCGAGTATCTGTACTTTACTTGAGTATTTATTTTTTTGGAAACTTATGACTTTTACTGCACTACATTTGAAAGATAAATATTGTACTTTTGACTCCACTACATTTCTATGAAGGTTGTCGTTACTCGTTACTTTGAAGCATAGCTTTGAAGTCAGCAGTTGAATATTTTTTTTATTTTCTAAAATGCGATTGGCCACACGCTGCGTTCCTCACAGGAGAAAAACCAATCACAGTAGCCTACTCCTACTACGCTGTCGGTCAAGTTCAAAGTGCTTGCTTGTTGCACCAGTGATTGAACAGTTCAATTTGAACTTGGCGGCGGTAATGATGGCGACGGCAGAAGATACGGATGATTCTTCACCACCTTGGCCATATCTCAAGTCAATGTTTGAGATTCGTGAAATTCAAAAAGATTCATATTGTTTTAGATGCCTGCTCTGCTTACCGCGCACGAACTACATCGCTGCATTCAAAAACTCGCTGTCCAACCTGAAAAAGCATGTCGAGCAGGGGTTAAATTGGGGGTGGACACGGGTGAACGGCGTCCACCCACCTTTGGTAAATAAATAAATAATTTTGACTAGCAGTTTTACAAATAACTATGACAATCCATTTTTCGTATGCTCCAGTCCATGTGTTCCCTCTAGCCAGTTACTCGCTCAACTCAGGAGGAACAGTCATTTATATATAGACAGGCACAGAAAGCAAAATATCGTTGATTGTCTTGATTGTTTGGAAGCGGACGTGGTAATTTCATTAACATGTAATTTCATCGATGCAACATTTTAAAGAGAGATGAATAAACAGCCCCCATGAACGCCGGCTATTATTAAGGGCAACTTAGACTGCTTGAGCAAAATCAGCAGGTTGCTGGTCAGCAGCTAAGCTAGGATTGAATTGGGATGGCAGGTATGCCATCCCGCCAAGTTACGCCTTGGCGGGGGCATGCCCCATACCTATACAGCACCGAGAGTTTGGCACTTTTCAGGGTTCCCCACAGAAATAACCACAACAGCCACAGACACTCAGCCCTTAAAAACATTAAATTCTGTACATTCTGACCCCATTTCAACAGACAGAATTCATAAACAACTTCACATGTCCACACAATAAAGCCCCAAACTAAGGGGATTTTGCGTTTTCTCCTTCTTCTTCTTCTTCTCTTTCTTCTTCTTCTCATTCTTATTTTTCCTGCCGCCTATCCCACTAACAACATGTCTCCCCATTGGACATTTCACTGACACCAGCCAAATCTTCACCTACACGACCCAATCAAAAACGCGCATACACACGCAAAATACCCATACGTTTTTACTCTGAAACATTCCCAGTTTAAACAGCTAGTCCGCCTGTGGCCTAGTGGGTAAGGTTACAGTCTTGGGAACGCGGGGTCGCAGGTTCAAGCCCAGCTAGGAACACATTTCTTTAACCTGCTTCAACCCTCACTAATAATTGTCTACTAGCCTTCTTATCAATTATTGCTTTTGCACCATATCTACCCGCCGTTCACCGTTCAGTTATTAACCGGCTGCAATATTGCTAAGCAATATGCATTATGACACCGTCTGTACGTTCAGTTATTAACCGGCTACAATATTGCTAAGCCATATGGATTCAACGGGAGCTCTTCTGTGCTTACTGGCCTGTGTTCTTTAAAACCACCGGCATGTTTGCTAATGATATTTCACGCATTGCATAGCTATGGCATTAGCTAACGAAGTCACAGACTGGTAAACCTCACTCACTCACGGCCACCCATATGCATTTCATGACGCAAATGTATTCCTTTTATTTAAAAGTTACACCAGTTCACCACTGTGCCATTTCTACGAACTATATTTCTTCACTTGGCTACCGTACAAAACTTTCATATCAGCAAACGCCACGTTTCTATTTCTACATTCATGTTACCTCGCTCTGTTTTCTATCTAGCCACATACGCTACAAACAAGTACTACTTACGTACATTCTGCAACTCCGCAGTTTGAACAGCTAATCCGTCCGTGGCCTAGTGGGTAAGGTTACAGGCTTGGGAACACTGGGTCGTATGTTCAAGCCCAGCTTGGAACACGTTTCTTTAACTTGCTTCGACCCTCACTAATAATTGTCTACTACTTCTTAATTATTGCTTTTGCACCATATCTACCCGCCGTTCACCGTTCAGTTATTAACCGGCTCCAATATTGCTAAGATATATGCATTATGACTTACCGTCTGTACGTTCAGTTATTGACCGGCTACAATATTGCTAAGCCATATGGATTCAACGGAAGCTCTTCTGTGCTTACTGGCTTGTGTTCTTCTTTAAAACCACCGGCAGGTTCGCAATTACTACGTATGTACGTTCTGCAACTCCGCATTAAAACATTACATTTAACATCATGATTCACTCATAAGTATAACTACTAGCACTGAACATGAGAAAAACACATTCGTGCAATAGATTACATTACATTACAGGCAAATAATATGTGCAATGTTATTTAACCCTCCACTTCAACAACTAACATTCAATACCAACTGTTATATATACCATTTGATAAGGAATATAAGCTCGCTCATGGTCACTCCATTTACTTCGCACTATATACTCCGTGATCATGTCAACCTTCACCTACATGCCCATTCTGCTAAAAACATATTGTTTCAACTACAGAATTTCGTAATTTCATTTTAATTTCTCTCACACTGTTGTTATTCTCTCATATGCAAAGCCTGCTGGGACATATGCGTCTGCTCCTATTCTCCACTATCATGTTTTCCGGTTCTAGTTTAGCAAAACAGCGAAGAGGACTCCTACCTGCAGATAAGCCTATCAAAATGCCTTATAAACCTTACAAACACTAAAAGTGCATCTCCACGAAATAACAGACAATGGAGCAGGACAGAAGGATAAACCTTACAAACACTAAAAGTGCATCTCATAAAAAACACGTTTTCAACGTACAAAAATGCCAAGTTACTAAAAAGTATTGATATCAAAATGACGCCAAGTTACGATACTACAAACAATATAGGCTATCTTGCCTCACCGAAATGACATAAGATGTATCTCAAAGCAATGCTACCCAATATTTCCTCAGTTCTTTCAAGTCACTTGGCCCTGTGTATAAGCATGCACTACATGAACAGGCCAAACATATGTGTGGATGGCTCTCTCACAGTCAAGATTGATTGAATAGGTGTGTGTATGTCCAATTTGTATTGGTATGCAGGCCTATGTATTTTGCTGCCCAGGCTTTCTGTTGCGTGAATGATAGTATGTTTATTGGTACAAGTGTGTTCGTGAATGTGAATGTAAGATGCTGCCAGGGAAATGTCCCCATGCGGATAAAGAAGTTCTCTATGTATGTATGTACAATATGTGTTTTACATGCAGTATTTATTGTACGTAGCAAATATACAATAACTTGCACATGTACTCAAATTCAGTTCAAAAGCAAGTATAAACATGTTTTCTGGAGAAATGTGCTTCCTGTCGTTGCTCAGCAGCAGTTCTGTACATTAATGAATTTATACATTAATTTCAATGTACAATGTTCAATGTGTTCCATGAGGCAATTCAAAATATTTGTCTCTTTGATCTGACAGAAAGTTTGCATGACATTGTGAAATGGTAAGATAAGAAAACACAGGGCCAAGTGACTTGAAAGAACTGAGGAAATATTGGGTAGCATTGCTTTGAGATACATCTTATGTCATTTCGGTGAGGCAAGATAGCCTATATTGTTTGTAGTACCGTAACTTGGCGTCATTTTGATATCAATACTTTTTAGTAACTTGGCATTTTTGTACGTTGAAAACGTGTTTTTTATGAGATAACGTTTACAGCGGCGACAGGTGAGCTGAAAATTGGTGGGGCGCAAAACTTTCCTTTAAACTAATCATTAGTAATTTTTACTTTATTATCAAACGTTCGGACTAATCAAATGGCAAGTAGCCTAACACACAGCGTCTTCATACCGTGTTAGGGTGATTAAATCATAAATTCAATTTATCCGTTTAAAATCCGTTTTAATCACCAAGTAGCTAGTCTACACTGGATTGCAGCCACTGGAAATGCTATTATCCAGATTCATCTGTCCCAATTCCACTGATGGACCATTTTCTAAGTGACGTAATATTGTCTGTGTGTACTTGGACCCTGTATTGCTACTTACAGCTATATTTTACCTTACATTTACTGTTACTGTTATCCTATTGCTGCGTATTTATTTGTATGTTCGACTATAACAATAATCACCAATTTTGTGCTTTTGGAAAGTGCTTTGAACACACTGTATGAAAAGGATTGTATTATTATTATTATTATTATTATTATTATTATTAGGTAGAGTGGTGCAGCGGATAGCACTGTTGCCTCATAGCAAGAATGTCCAGTGAAGACATTTCTGTGTGCAGCTTACTTGTTCTCCTCATGTCAGCATGGGTTTCCTCTGGGTATTCTGGTTTCCTCCCACTTACAGCATAGGCTAAAAGGAGATCTAAATTACTCGTAGGTATGAGTGTCTGTGTGCTTTGCGATGGATTGGCGGCCTGTCCAGGGTGTATTCGTGCCTCTTGCCCAATGCATGCTGGGATAGGCTCCGCCCCCCCCATGTCTCTGACAGGAATAAGCGGTTAGATAATGGATGGATTTATTAAATGTATTTAGACAGGGACAGTGCACAACAAAACATAAGTCTCAAATATAGTGGCAAGCAGTTATGTTGAGACAGGGGGAGGATGTGTAGAAGTAATAATGTGAAATGTCTGTTTAAATGCTAGAAGTACAAAAAATCAATTTTTGGAACTTGAGGCTGCTATGAATAGTGGGGGCTATGACATAGTTGGGATTACAGTGACATGGCTTGGGGAGGAGGATGAGGATGAATATAATATAGACGGGTAGAAACTCATTAGGAGGGATATGACCAGTAAGAGAGGTGGGGTGTAGCTCTGTATGTAAAAGAAAATTTAAATGTGCAGAAAATTCCAGAAATTGACCAGCTCATGCCTCGTGAGAATATCAAATAGGGTAACATGAAAAGGGCATTACGGTAGACTTGTGTTGCATGCTGCCAGCTTCAGACAGTAGTGTGAATTCAATGCCCTTTGGAAACATGAAACAAGCTTGTCAGGAATATGAGACTATTATTATGGGTGACTTCAATTACCCTGCCATTAATTGGGAATTGATGACAGGACAAGGAAAAAATGAGGATTGATTATGGAAAACTATCTACAGTTCAGGTCAGAAAATATGTTGTACATGGGAACACACAAACAATGATGAAATGTTTTTTTTTTTAGTCAATAGAGGAAATGAAAGTGCCATGCATTCAAAAATGGCTTCTTCAGTTGTAGACTGGTTAGAATGTGTCTGTTACCCTATTTAAACATAATGAACTGAAAATTAATTTTGAATGTCATAATTGATGCATTTATACCAAGTATAAATGTTTTTATATGGCCATTTTTTGTTGTTGTAAATGTTAGGGATCATTTCTGAATTTCACGTTATTTCATGGGTGTTACTACCTTGTACCTATTCTGTAGAAAAATATATGTTATGGGATGGAATTAAAATTTTGTTACGGGAAAAAAAAAGAAAAATTGAGGAAGAATTTTTAAATATTATACATGACTTTTTTGACACAGTATGTCAGTCAGCCTACAAGAGGGAAATCACTTCTGGATCTGGTGCTATGTAATGATTCTGACAGAATTTGTAGCATAGAGGTAATCGATCCACTTGGGACTAGCAATCATTCTGCAGTTATATTTGATGTTTTTTGGCAAATTAATGAGACCTCCTCTACCGCCAGAATAAAAAATTTTAGACAAGCCGGTTTCAATAAGATACAAGCAAATTTAAGTAATATTGACTGGGTGCAACTTCTTGACTGCAAGATTGTGATTGAGAAGTCGGGCAGGTTCAAAGAAGTTATTCTTGAGGCACGATGTAAATTTATTCCGAAGGTAAGGAAAAGTAAGTTGAAGAAGTGGCCTCCCCAGTGGATGAACAAAGCCATATGGGAGAGTTTGAGAAAAAAAAAACAATGAGATTGTGAGTGGGTGGCGTGGTTGTGGTGCCGGCTGCAGGCGGATGGGGGTGGTGGTTTAGCCGAAAGGTAGTCACAGTTGTGGGCAGTTATGTTTTGATTGATTATAACATTTATCTATGCTGCTTACAGTGAAACTAGGAAGCTTTCACAATGGATGCACACGGTGACAGACAGAAACAGCCACATCAACAGCAACAGCAATAGTATCACCATCAGCAACAGCTACAGCTATGGCTACAGTAGCGATATCTACAGCAAATGTGCCAGTGTTCTGTTGTGAACAAATAAACCATGTGCATCTTCCAGCTCCATACCCATGTGGTTCTGTGGGACTTAGTACAAAGATATATAATAATGACAGCCCTGAGAGTAATAAGAGTATTGTAATATGTGTGCTAAAGTTACAAAAGAATTACAGCAAGCCAAAAGGTTCTTTGAAAGGCAAATTGCCCAAAATGCTAAAAGTAATTCTAAATTGTTTTTTAAAATACTGAAGTAGGAAAAGGAAAGTGAAGGAGGATATCAGGTGCAGCAGGAATGAAGGAGCATTGCTTTATAAGAATAAAGATATTGCTAATGCCTTAAATTGTTATTTTGTTGAGGGTTTAACTAAAGAAGAGGTTACTAATACACTGGGAGGCATATTCAGTACTCAGAATGCCTTGCAGATATTGACATCCACAGATAGTGCCACCACCATCATCAAAACACCAAATGAGGGAATATCTTTTGGAATAATGTTGTTCCATCCCTCTGGTAGAGTTCCAGAGACTTGCAGAATCTAAGCCAACACACATTGAAGGTGTGGGTAGTCGTTGCCCAACACCTTACTAAGACACTTTATGTTGTTTTTTTACACTTTGTGTAAAAACATTTATACATTACATGATAAAAAGTATGCGGACACCTGACATCCAACATCTCATCCACAATTATGTCCATTAATATGGAGTTAGTCCACCCTTTGCTGCTACGTCAACCTCCACTCTTCTGGGAAGACTTTAAACTAGATGTTGCATCATTGCTGCAGGGATTTGCTTCCATTCAGCCAAAAGAGTATTAATGAGGTTGGGCACTGATTGGGCAGTTAGGCTTGGCTTGCAGTCGGCCTTCCAATTGATCCCAAAGGTGTTGGATGGGGTTGAGGTCAGAGCTTTGTGCAGGCCAGTCAAGCCCTTCCACACCGTTCTCGACTAAAACCTTTATATATAGACATTGCTGTGTGCCTGCAGGCATTGTCGTACAGAAACAGGCTGCCTTTCCCAAACTGTAGGGGAAGAACAGAATCATCTAGAATGTGTTTGTATGCTGTAGAATTAAGATTTGTCTTCACTGGAGCTAAGGCGCCTTTAACTTTTCAAAAACCCTTTATTTAACATAACTTTAAACAAAGGGCATTAGAAATACAAAATAAAGAAACAACCCATGCTGATAACCTTATATCCCACCCAATTGAGCTACCCCCAAACAACACCAACCCCCATACCACCGACAACATAACCAGAACATTAAAAAAGCAAGGAAAGAAACAAAACAAAAACAAAAAACAAAGACCCAAATAAACAAACCAAAGAATATAGAAAAAGTATCAATCCTTGCTTAACACATAGTTACTAATTCTCCTTCCCACACTTTGCAGAGCACTCCATTTATAGCCTATTTGTCTTTAAATTCCATCAGATTGTCATTCATTTTGTAAAAGGCAAACTCCAGTTTCAGCTGAGCAATAATCAGTAGAACACAATCCTGAGTCACTTGCTGTTGCATCATCCCTTTGTGGCTCTTATAAATGGCCAGTTTTGTCTGACCATAAATAAAATTATTGTCGGTATTTCCTGGTATTTTAGTGTTTGTGAGGTAGGAGTCCTCTTCGCTGTTTTGCTAAGCTTAGATCAGTCAGCTTACGTGAGAATTGTAAGTAGTAGAACCAAAAAACTTGATAGTGGAGAATAGGAGCAGACGCATATGTCCCAGCAAGCTTTGCATATGATAAAATAACAATAGTACGAGAGAAATTTGGAGAGATGATGAAATTGAGTAGTTGAAACAATATGTTTTTAGCAGAATTGGCATGTAGGTGAAGGTTGACATGATCACAGACTATAGTGCAAAGTAAATGAAGTGACCATGAGAGAGCAGATTTTCCTTATCGAACGGTATCAGATGATATAAAGCATCAACCCTTAAAGTAACATAAAAGTGGTAGATAAAGTAACGTGGGATAATATATAGGAAATGTAATGCACTGCTTTTCTCATGTTCAGTACTAGTAGTTATAATTATGATGGAGTCATGATTTTAAATGTAATGTTTTAATGGGGAGTTGCAGACCGTACATATGTAGTAATTGTTTCTATGAGGCTAGATAGAGAACAGGGCGAGGTAACATGAATGTAGAAACGTGGCGTTTGCTGATAAGAACGGTTTCTACAGTAGCCAAATGTAGAAATGGCACAGTGGTGAACTGGTGTAAGTTTTTAAGAAAATCAATACATTTGCCATCATGACATGCATATGGGTGGCCGTGAGTGACTTTTGGTAAAGCAAATATAAGCGTAAGAAAATGTTAGTGTAAAATGTGAAAATATCTACCTGAGGGCGAGGCGGGATTCAATCTTTCACCTCTGGCTTTCCAGTGTGTAAGTTTGGCAGTACGCCACCACGACATAACTAAATTTCATGAAATTACATGGTCAAACCTGTCCGTGGTTTTTAAGAAGAACACAGGACAGGAAGCACAGCTGAGCTCCGGTTGAATCCATATGGCCTGGCGATATTGTTGGTGGTTAAGTGAACGTGCAGATGGTATGTCAAAATGCAGTGTATACGTTCGGTGAACGGTGGATATGTGTGGTGAAAAAGCAATAATTGAGAAGTAATCAACAATTATTAGTGAGGGAAAAAGCAGGTTAAAGAAACTTGTTCCTGGCTGGGCTTGAACCGAGTACGCCATATTCCATAGCTTGTAACCTTGACCACTAGCTGTTAAGACTGGAAATGTTCCAGACTAAAAAGTTTTGGGTGTTTTGCGTGTGTATGCAAGATTTTGATTGGCTTGTGTAGGTGAAGGATTGGCTGGTGTCGGTAAAATGTCCAATGGGGAGACATTTTGTTTGTGGGATAGGCAGCAGGAGAAATAAGAAAACGCAAAATCCCCTTATTTTGGGGCTTTATTGTGTGGACATGTGAAGTCATTTATGAATTCTGTCTGTTGAAATGGGGTCAGAATGTACAGAATTTAATGTTTTTAAGGGCTGAGTGTCTGTGGCTATTCTGGTTATTTCTGTGGGGAACCCTGAAAAGTTCCAAACTCTGGGTGCTGTATAGGCATGGGGCATGCCGCCCCGCCAAGGCGTAACTTGGCGTAATGGCATACCTGCCATCCCAATAAAAGAATATTCCACCATCAGAAAAATGTCGGCAATGTTCTAGCTTTACAGTAAAACAAATGAAGCATAACACATGACTGAGCCATCTATGAATGCTTACACTACAGTATGTGAAATGCCCACATTAGAGAATAGCGCAAACCTCTTGAAAGGCATTCATTGTGAGTGGTATGAATTCTAAAAAAGCAAACCGCTACTACCCACTATGCTAACAATGCCCCCATGCTAACAGCTAGGCCTACTAGTTAGCCCCCAATACAGATATGCTGAACATTACTAGCAAAGGTTCACAGTTGTTGTGTCTTACGACCAATGCGAATATAAAAATATAAAAAATATGACACAATGTAAATAATTGAAATGTTACAAGCAGTAATATGTTCATCTTTGTATGTATGTTTGTATGTATCCTCCCTAAACCTCATGCTTCTGCACCCTCATCTGACCCACTCCACAGTGTACAAACCAAGTGTGTAGCTGATGTAAATGCCTACCCCTGCTTTCTAATTGCATATTTATTTCTCAAACAATAAGTTATTCATAATATATGATTAGATAATAAATGACCACTGAATCTTGAAAGCCATCTTTACATGTAAAACCAATGGAAAGATTATATATTCCATATTTAGTCACAGATATTCATAGTGGAATGACATGGTATAATTACACAAAAATTCCTCATTTATTTTATTATTCAGTGAGCAGCATTTTTTGCCACTGTATTGGCATACCTCTGGGTTATTGTTGGCTTTATCTTGTTGCTATGATGGAATACAAATTGTCGGTGGTGAAAGAATTTTTTTTGAACTTCCAGATAGATGCTATTGTCCAATATGCCACACTAGTTGTAGTTAAATGGGCAAACTACATGACAATGGCAACTCTGTATTTGGCATCTTCTACCAATAAAGCTAGGACACAGCTTTATTGTTTCTACTCATAGTTTCTTGGTGGTTACTGGGGTTTGTAAAGCAATAATAATTGTCAAAGTGAAATGTTCACACCAATTTGCAGGAAATCTCATAACTAGGGGCACCAGTTTGTTTCTTTCCCTTGACCTGTAGGAATTACATTACATTACATTACAGGCATTTAGCAGACGCTCTTATCCAGAGCGACTTACACAACTTTTACATAGCATTTATACATTGCATCCATTTATACAGCTGGATATATACTGAAGCAATTCCAGTTAAGTACCTTGCTCAAGGGTACAACGGCAGTGTCCTTACCCGGGAATCGAACCTGCGACCTTTCGGTTACAAGCTCAGTTCCTTACTCACTGTGCTACACTCCGTCCTAAAGTTGTATTTCAATAGTTAGGCAGTCCAATCCACAGTGAAGTGCCTAATCATACAGTTGAGTTTCTAATTGAGGCATTTATTAAAGCAATTAGCAGTATCCACCTGGTACACTGCATAACGACAGGTAGAATTCATTTTGCTCATTATGCAATTTAATGATTCATTGTGCAGAGAAGATAATAATAGTCTGACATTTAAACACTAGAGCGGCAACTGGACATCATTCGGAAATTTTACAGATGCATTCTTAAGTGTAAATATTCCACTAGAAAAAAGTGAACAATCCCAAATAGTGTTTTTATAAACAAACATGTAATTAATGGGGGAGAGGGCAGTGATTCAGTCACTTCAGACAGCTTCAATAGAAGTATGTGCTGCATAAAATAAAAATTTAGGAACTGTTTGAAACTACTGACAGCTGTGGTCATGGACGAATCAACAGGTGGTACAGATAATTGTGCTTCAAGGAAAATCGATCACAACCAATCTGAAAGTTTTCCTTGTTGATACAGTTTATCTAGCAAGAAATGCTTATTGGATTATTACATTAAGTTTCAAAATGTGACTGAATTTGTGTTTGACAATGCAGGTCATATGTTAAAAGCATATAAAGACAACCTTAAAAGCTTGTGGTCAAATCCAGTGCATTTAACTTGCAATGCCCAGATTGTATAACTCTAGTGAGTAGCATTTGGTGAACTAATTTCCCTAAAGTTGACCAACTTGCGGCCAGAATGTGGTTAAGAATGTTTTAGAACATTTTTCAAGACAGAAAATGTGTTACGTGGAGCATATTTGGAGCAAATTACAGAGCCATGTTCCTCTCTGTCAATAAAACTCCCCCCTGAACTGTGTAGCCACTTTTCTTGTTTTAGAATTTGCTTGACAAAGAGGCAATCGTGACCTTTAGCTGGGAGACCTTTAGCTTTGTTTTTTCAGAAGTACCACATGAAAAAACAAAGGAAAAAAACTGTTTATCAGGTTTACTCACATGCGTACCAGGTTTACTCACAACACACATTTCCAATTTTCAATCATGTGTACTATTTTCCATTTTTTGTGCACAATTAACTGCAAATATCTGTCATTAAGAAACATGGCATCTTAATTGGCTCAAAAAGTACGGTGTTTAATACTGAAGTACTGCTGTACTGTGTCTTCAAGGTAACAATTGGGTTTGGGGGACGGATGGTAACAGAAGAATGCCCCCTGGCAATCATGGTACTCATCATTCAGAACATCCTGGGCCTGATCATTAATGCTGTGATGCTGGGCTGTGTCTTCATGAAGACAGCACAAGCCAATCGTCGTGCCGAGACCCTAATTTTTTCCCGCAGCGCTGTCATTGCTCCCCGAAATGGCCGGCCTACCTTCATGTTCCGTGTGGGAGACCTGAGAAAGAGCATGATCATTTCTGCAACTGTGCAGCTCCAGGTAAGATGAAGGTGAGGGGTGATGGAGGCAGGTTTGGTGATGCAGGTGAGGGGGTGGTGTAGACAGATTGGGCAGGTGCAGGTGAGGGAGTAGTGGAGGCAGGTTGGAGGATGGAGGTGAGGGAGTTAGGGGTGCAGGTGAGGGAGTGTGGAGTCTGCATGGGTAGTACAACAAAATAATATAGTCATTGTCTGTGGGTTTATGGGCAATCATAACACCGAATGGGAACCACCAACCTTCACTCAAACAGAGATTCAGGTAGAATTCTCATGGTGGCCTTCTCCATGTCATGTCATTTTCCATATAGTGATGGTCAAGGGAGAGTGACTGTGGCCTTCCTCTGGCAGGTAATTCGCCGTACAGTGACGATAGAGGGTGAGGTGATCCCAGTCTCCCAGCTGGACATCCAGGTGGAGAACCCACTGCGCAGCAATGGAATCTTCCTTGTGTCACCCCTCATAATCAGCCACACTATTGAACGAGGCAGCCCCCTTTATGAGCTCTCTGCCCAGTCACTGGCCACCACTGACCTGGAGATCATTGTCATTCTGGAGGGTAAGGAGAAGCTTCAGCCGCAACTAGCCAACCATGTGTACTCTCAAACAAAGTCTCAGCTAGTACCTCAACTGTCCATACTATCAAAAATTACTAACACAATAATAAATAATAGCACAATAAACATATACCATTTCAAAAAGATGAATTCAGTTATCTAAACAAGCATTTGAATGTGATATGACATAGTACTCAACTGACTGAACATAAAGCAGGGGTAATTCCATGCCAACTTGCCATGGAAAGTTTATTGCCTCATCCTCTTTGAGGCATTTTCTCTGATTCATGTGATTATTCATCTGAATTATTATTATTATTATTATTAAGAATGTGGACAGCCTGTCTTTAGATTTTTTTTTGCATTATAAGGAGAAAGAAGAGATCTTAACAGATAGAGAGGGGATCATAGCTGAGAGGATGCCATAGCAAGGGATTGAACCCCCAACCATGTGATGCGACTCAAATATGGCTTCAGATTTGGCTGCCCTACAGACTGCACTACTCATTTAGCCACAACGCTATTCTTTTTTATTATGCCTCCAGGACGGCACAGCCATGGCCGGAGGCATTATGTTCTCGGGTTGTCCGTCCGTCCTTCCGTCTGTCCGTTCGTCCAGATTCTCGTGAACACAATATCTCAGGAACGCCTTGAGGGAATTTCTTCAAATTTGGCACAAACGTCCACTTGGACTCAAGGATGAACTGATTAGATTTTGGTAGACAAAGGTCAAAGGTCAAGGTCACTGTGACCTCACGTCAGTCCCATTCTCTCGTGAATGCGATATCTCAGGAACGCCTTGAGGGACTTTCTTCAAATTTGGCACAGATGTCCACTTGGACTCAATGATGAACTGATTAGATTTTGGAGGTCAAAGGTCAAGGTCACTGTGACCTCACAAAACATGTTTTTGGCCATAACTCAAGAATTCATCCACTAATTATGACAAAGTTTCACACAAATGTCTAATAGGATAAAATGATGAAGTAATGACATTTTATATCCAAACTGGCTACTGGTTGGCGGAGGCATACAACCGCAAGGTGGGATTTCTAGTTTAAACTTTTACCTGTGATCTGGCTAATGTTAAACACAGTGGAGAAAGGGACCTTGACCAGATAAAAATGAGTTCAGGTTAGATACTGTTAGAAGCTGTGATGATGTGTAGTGTACTACAAATTGCAATTGTAATTTTATTACATTCATTTAGTAGGCATTGTTAAACAAATGCTATTACATTGTTAAATGAATGTAATAGCAGACACTGTTATCTGGAACAACTTACAGTATAGGAGAAACAGAAGTGCATGCAGCTGATTTAAATGAGCAATAGTGCCAGGCTTAGTTAACATGCACACACCAGTGAGTAAGAGTGAACTAGTGTGTTTATTCAGATGATTACAGAATTAAGAATTAAGAGAATTCATGAATCACAGAATTATGTCCAATAAATAGTGGGAAAAATAATGTGCACCAGCCCTGAGAAAGAGTATTCCATCCTTGTTTTAGTATATACATTATTTATTGAAGCACCAACAGATATATTCTCCTTAAAGGGGCACTTCACCCAAAAATTAAATGAATGTATGTTTCCACTTAACTAGAGTAATATCTATCCATCCAGATAGTTTCGCAGACTTTTGTGGCACTCAGTGTGCTGAAAATTTAAATTTGAAAACCTCAACAGATAGTGCTTTGGGTTGGTGGAAACATACCTTAATTTAGGTTTTGGGTGAACTGCCCCTTTAATGTCGATTTACTGCCTCCAATTGAAGTCCTACCACCATGGGGGTTTCAAAGAGTTCAGTGATACTCTACAACAGAGGAGAGCGCAGATTCAGAATCTCCTGATAAAAAAACATGGCAGCGACAGTGACTGAAGCATTAAACACAGAAAACAACAATGGTTTGGTAGAGCAGCATGAACTTCAACTACAGACAGTTCTGTGACTTCTATGACAGATGGACGCCCATGATTTCAAAGTCGCTTTAGTTCATTTAACTCTGCAAAAAGAAAAAAAAGAAAAGAAAAAAGTAGGCTTGTGCAGTTTGGTTTAACCAGTGGCATAAGGTGTGTAAGCCAAGACAGGTGTAGTTATTGCCACACCACCAAGAATATGAAATATTGATATTGATAGTTGAATGCCGTAATATAAATCTACTATAATTCCTCTTGTTCATTTCAGTGAGCAGCGTTTTTCACAGCTGTACTGGCATACATTCGGCTATTGTTGGCTTTATCTTGTTGCTATGACAGAATACAAATTTTTAGTGGTGAAAGAATGTTTTTATCAATGCTCAGATAGACACTATTGTCCAGTGTGTCGTGGGTGGGGGGTGTAGTTGCAGATGAGCCTGCAGGGAGGGGGTGCTTGATAAATGGAGGACAGGCGTAACAACGGTGGTGCTTAGAAACTCAGTCTTCAGCATAGTTGTCCTGAATCGTTTTCTAATAAAGCTAGAACACAGAGTTTGTGTTTTGAACTCATATTTTGGTTGCAGGAGCACTGAAAGCATGAGTTGAACAATCTCATGATGTCGATGTCATGGCCACTGGGGGATTGCCCCAACAAGTTAAAATGCTTTGGTCACACAGTGCAGACAATGTCTTTCTAGTCCCTCTGAAACCAGGTTAGAATGCAAGCTAGCGTTATGCTAGATTCTGAGGGTACCTAGCTAATATTAAAATTCATCAGGGTTTAAGCTCAAAATGGTCTAAGGGCATGCTTATTATTCTGGCTAGCTAGGTAACTAATGATTAAATTATACTCAAAACAGCGGTTAAACTATAAACGCAATCGGAACAAAATGCATTCCATATGAGTTAAATATGAAGTGCCTCTTCTGCTGTCCAAATAAGGGACAATTCCATATTTTGTGGGATGGTTGACAACCCTAAATCAAGCTATAGGCTACAGTAAATTTAACTGTGATTCCATGAAAGAATGACATTGCTGTTTAACTGATTTAGAGTGTTGGATTTTGTAGCACATTGATTTTAGAACAGTTAAAAGTATAGTATATATTAGAGCTGCCGAGGTATCGATTTTTTCCTTACCGCAGAAATTAGCGAAGCCATTCAAACCGTTGCGGTAACCGCCATAAAAAAATAATAATTTAAACCTCAGATGTTATAAATTAATTGGTTCCTAAATATACTTTTCGAATGCATTTATTGCTGTAGTAGTCTATTCTTTATAGCCTCTATAGTATACATGTCTATTTTTATTCCAGTGTTGTCATTAAGAGGCCGACTTTGCAGTAGGAGTATTGGTTAGTATTCGGCAGGCACACCATTTGGCAAGCACGCATTCGTTATTGAAACACAGACAACAGAATAGGCTACTGAACATTGTTTATTGACAGTAACACGCTTGCAAGAACAAAGAACAAATTGTTCTTGAAACTAAATATGCAAATAACAACAGAAACAGTCGATAGGCCATTACACGTTTATTAAGGCTTTGCACTGCAAATAAATTAAAATCCTAAAGCGCACGTTCGTTGCGGCAATTTCTTGAATAAAGGCCATTCATTTTTTTTAAAAATGAAATAAAGTTAAATAAATTAAATTAAAAGCCATTTCCGCTTTTATTTTCTCACTTTTAGCCGCTATATAGGCTACATGGAAAAACCATTTGAATGCCTTGAACACAGCTTTTAAATGAACGTAAGGCCACTTCTTTGCATTGCAAAGTTAAGAAATAAATAAAAATTCTGAAGTGCATCCTGCGCACGTTCGTTGGGGCAATTGCTTGGATAAAAAAATAATAATGAAATAATAGAAGGCCTAATAAATGAAAGGCCAGGTTTCCGCTTTAGTTAGCGTATACTCTCTCCCCCGCTCTCTCGAAAGGCATTTGAAGTGACTCTTCCTATTGCGACTTGGTATTCCTAGCAAGAAAAACCAACATATTAACCCTGTCGGGTTTCAGAGATGCCCTCAATGGAGTGACGATATTTCAGATCACATAACTTTTACAAGCATAAATTGGAACATAAACAACAGGCCTAAAATAAACTGGAAAAAACAAAACCCAGCGGTGAAGCGGTGATCAGCTTGACTCTGCGGTGGATGTGACGTGATTGCATTACCGCAGAATGACGTTGTGGATATCTGAAATGACAATTGTGGATAGGAAGAATGTCATTGTGGATATCTGAAATGTTCTTTTTGACTAGGACGAATTGAATTACGGATATCTGCAATATATATCCAGTCTAGCAATTAAATGTTAAATCGGCCACTTATACTTTTTAAGGATTTTTAGATATCTTAAATTTAATTTTGACTAGTACAATCAAAGTCGTAGATATCTTGAAATACAATTTCTACTAGTAAGAGTGTTATTGTGTATATCTTTAATTACCATTCTGACTAGTGAAAATATGATTTTGACTAGGAGAAATGCTATTATGGATATCTAAAATGTAATTACAGATAGGAGTGTGGTTCGATTAAATGTTAAAACGGCTAGTCATACTCGCCACGCTTCTCCCATCTCCCTCTCGTGAGCAGCCAGCATGCTGGGAAGTCTTCCGTATACCCTTGGCTATTGGCTGTGGGAGGAAGAAGACGCTCTGGAGGCTACGTGATTAGTGGTGGTCTAAGAAGGCCGCATACTAGGAGACACACGCACAATGAACCGATCCTGCAGAATAAATCCCACGAGGCAAGCGGCCTGCCACAAGGGTTAAGCAGCTTGCCTTGGAACTGAAGAAAAGGGCGAACAACTTCCCCTTTTTGACATCATACTGTAGCAGCCAATAACGTAATAATTTTTCCGTTCTTAATGTAATAAAAGTTGCTAACGTAATAACTTACCAATAATGTAATGAAATTTCTGAACCAATAACATAATAACTTTTTGCACATAATGTAATAAGTTATTAGATTTTTGACTGGTTATTGCATTATTAGCTGGGTTTAAAAAAAAAATCATTAAAAATGTAATAATAGGAGCCGATAATGTAATAATATACTTGTATCACTATGTATAAGTTTTATTTATTATCAAGTGTCAGACTTCCATAAAACTTAGGCCTACCCTTACTGTTGCTTCTTTCAAATAGCTGCTCAAAAGCCAGGCCAATCCTGACCCCTGAATCTTAGTCCTAACTCTGAGAAAACACACACACACACACACATACTCTCTCTCTCTCTAGGGATTAATTGTTTGTGTAACTTGATGGTTAGACTTATCTCCAGCCCTGCCTTGTACTCCTTTGCCATTTGAGTACCAAATTAAGTGGGAGCACACATGTTCACATGTTGTATAATATGAAATCTATACCTCTTTGAAGATGCTGTGTTCTCAAATAAAAAAGACCAACACTTCTTTCCATGAAAAATATCATCTTTAATCAAGTGTATTTAAATAACTTCTTCAACCAAACTGGCACTATTATACCTTGTGCTCAACTTTCAACCTCTTAATGCAAAATTCTAAACTGTAAAATATAGTATATAACATGACCTACAAAGATAACTTTGGTAACACATCTTTCAGTTTTATCATAATAATAAAGGATGGTTTACCGTCCCTTTTTTTAAAGAAATAAACATTCTCTTGATACACATTACATTTACAGTATCTATACCAATTGGTCCCAGCATCATGTTTTGTCTCAGAAAACAATACGTTTCATTTTTTCAACAGAACTATTTTGTTAAATATTTTTTGCCCAAACTAATATAAAAGTAGTACTGATAATTATTTTAACAACATGTATTTTGCACTCCAAATTAGGAAGTATCGATAAGAGTATTGATAAGTATTGGTATTGATAGGCAGTATCAATAGTGGTATTGGTATTGATAAAATCCTAACCATGCCCATCCCTAGTTGTAGAAACTAACTAACTCACTAACAGGTGCAGTTTTCTCATGACATGGCTTGCCATTGTGCCCCTTTCTCTCTTGTTTTAAGCACTTCTTTCATGGTGACTTGACTTGTGACTTGCTTGACCTGAGCAATGACTTGACTTGTCTTGCTTGACGTTTACTAGTGACTCGACTTGACTTGCTTGAGTCTAAACACAGTGACATGGGACTTGCTTGAGACTTGAAGGTTAAGACTTGAGACTTGCTTGTGACTTGCACAAGTGTGACTTACTTCCACCTCTGCCTCACTGTCAGGTGAAAAGAAGCAGTTGGTGACTCTACATGTATCAGAGGCGTGTGGTAGTCTACACCCTCCCCAGACCAACAGAGGATAGCGCATCGACCAGGACCGTGATACACACAGAGAATTGGTATAACGACTAAAATTGGAGAAAATTGAAAAAATAAAAAATAATGAACTATAGATATCATTTGCTTCGGTTTTAGACTCTTTGTTGAGCTTGTCATGACTGTATTCAAATAGCCAGGGATGTCAATAGGGCAAGGATTCTGATTTGGTAATACATTTTTATGTAACCTTTCAGGAGTCAGGTTTGGTATATATACATAGAGAGAGAGAGTGCTGAATAGCTATAATAGTGTGGTTGAAACAGTTTGCTTGAAAAAGTTATTTAAATACATTTAATTAAAGATGACATTTTTCATGAAAAGAAATGGTAGTCTTTGTATTCTTTGATTTCATATTAATTGTCTGTGTTTGCAAACATATGTGCTCGCACTTCATTTGGTACTCAAATGGTTAAGGAGTAGAAGGCAGGGCTGGAGATAAGTCTAACCAAGCACCACAAACAAATAAATAGTCATAATTCCTAGAGAGAGAGCAGGTGTGTGTGTGTGTGCACGTGTGGTCAGGTTTTTGAGCAGCTATTTGAAAGTGGAAACAAGGGTAAGTGTCATGGAATTGTGACACTTTATAGCCAATAAATAAAACTTAAAGCGATATAAGTATATTATTACATTATCGGCTCCTTTTATTACATTTTTTATGATTTTTTAAAAACCCAGCTAATAATGTAATAACCAGCCAATAATGTAATAACTTATTACATTATATGCAAAAAGTTATTACGTTATTGGTTCAGAAAATGTATTACATTATTGGTCAGTTATTACATTATCGACTTTTATTACATTAAGAACGGAAAAATTATTACGTTATTGGCAGTTATTACATTAACGGTAGTTATTACATTATTGGCTGCTACACATACTCCTATGGATTTTGCACTGGAAACCAGACAGCATTCCAGCAACAAAGGCAATCCAAAGGACTCAAGTAAGGCTGTAACTCTGGGAATATAGCATAATTTAGCAACGGACTGAATGTAGAAACATTGAATTGTTGTGTTTTAATGGTTAAAAATGGGTCATTGCTCGTCTTCTGCCATGGTCTGAATGCACATTTCTTCAGACTATATCTGGACTTACTGTCACTACTCTGCAGGACACTCTCAATCTAGGATTGCTATTATCATTTGAATCCTTCTAATTTGTTTCTGTAGCACCTTCATGTTACACTTGTATCTTTATCCAGCACTTATCTTGATATCTCGTTATCTTGATATTGTAGCTCATTGTCATGCCTCCTAGTTTGACCTAGCCCAGTGGTCTCCAACCCTGGTCCTGAAGAGCTACAGGGTCTACTGGTTTTTGTTTTCACCTTAAAATCAGCACCCAATTGAGACCCAAGACACCAGGGGTCTCATTTATTAAAATGTTCTTAGATTTATACTTGAACTTAGTCTTAAGATCATTTCTGACGGTGTGCTTATGTTCGATTCATAAAAGACACTGAGAATAAAAAACCTTGCTTAGGCAGGTTCTAAGAAGCCCATTTGTAACTTACGCACCTGTGATCTATAAATCTCAAATTAACTTAAAATTGATGGCACCTGAACGTGCCTTACAATCAGCAGTTTCCCCTTATATAATGCTAGCACAAATGAGGGTTTAGTCAGGAATAACCATGGACCAAAACTGAAAAGCAAACTTTTTGGAAGAAGAGTCATGGTGATGGTAGAGGAGATTGAAGACAGGCAACAAGTATTATTTGGTGGACTAAATAATGGGTTGGCAAACTATTTAATTGATAATTCCTATCAAATTGTTCATAAAGCTAATGCAAAGTTCACCACAGGCTTGGTCGCATATGCGTCCCAAACTGCAATACCCCTACATAACCAGCAGGAAAATCACTTATCTCAAGTCTAGACTTTGCGTAGAGATAAGATCATTTCCATCTCAAAGTAAGGTTTTATAAGTAACTACTTATATGTGGTTTTCTGCGTGAGGCATACTTAAGATCAAAATTGATCGTAAGTCTGTTTTATAAGTAAGGACCCAGGTGAGTTGAGTTAACTGTGTAATCAACTGCTCTAATTGATTCATGAAGTGCAGAGTCACCATGGAAACCAGCAGACCCTGTAGCTCTCCAGGACTAGGGTTGGAGACCACTGACCTAGCCTATGCTTACTGTGTGAACTGGACCTAATAAATGGCAAGCCATTTAGGCTTTTATTCAACTTATTTTTGATATCAAGAATTCAATTTTAACTTGTTATTCAAATTGTTGATATTAAAAATTACATTTGAACTACTTATAATTCAAATTCTTGATATCAACAATTCAATTTTAACTAGTATTAATTTTAATTCTTTATCAACAATTCAATTTTAACTTATTAAAATAAGATTTTCTGATATCAAGAATTACATTTGAACTATTTAAAATTGGAATCAATCGAATTTAAACTAGTTCTAATGTTAATAAGCTTAATTTACATGTATCTATGAAGGAGGAGTAACATGTGCATGATTTTATTAAAGGACCAAGCCTCAAGAGGGAAAAACACAGAAAAATTATTCTATGATAACCTCAGGAGAATGGAACAACGTTCAAGAAATTGTGGAGTTGCATTATGGTTATACCTTTTGCCTATAATTATAACTTTTAAATGCAGGGCTGAACATGCAAATAGGCGACATGCTTGTCAATCAAGACTACACTCATTAATATCTCAACCGTTAATTTCGCAGCTGTTATGTACTAACAAGTTGCTATATTGAAACTACAGCATAAAAGTCGCTCTGGATAAGAGCGTCTGCTAAATGCCTGTAATGTAATGTAACAATGGTTGTTGCGTGCAGGCAAGCTAGTATGGAAACTAGAGTGGCGGTTGCCAGAATGCGACTATTGTCGCAGTATGAAAAAAGCTGCTTCTGTCCTCCTAGTGGGTTCTAGGTAAAAAAATAAAAAATGAAACCAACAAAGGTAAAATAAATTAACAAAACCCAACAGCTTTTCAACAAACTTCCCATTCAGACTTGCTCTCTCTGAAGGATATGCGCTCCCCAGTCTCAGATACCTACTGGGAAAAGAGTGCTCACTTTCAAACCTTGGACTGGTTTGTAATGTTATCCAGGTGTGTGTGCTTACTTAACCAGTAGGTATGGTCCTCTGATTGCCCCGATTGTTCCTCACAAACCGAGCCTTGCCACACTATTGAACTGCACAGGGAGTGGGAAGTTGGCATAGCAGAAATCCAGTACCCACACATTTGGGGCTCAATAACACATCAAGACAACACTTTTTTACATACGATCATACAAAATAAGACTCATTCATGAATTAAGTACCAGATATAATGAGAGTATTACTAGTTTACTGAATGAAATGAAAAATGCTGCCGAACCCAAGCTGCAAGGAGTTTGCATACAGTCCTATAAAACACAAAGTTTACCTCATAGGTGAATCACACTTCTCAATGATGGTTACAGGAAAACTAGCTAAGATGCTTGAACCAGGTGTGAACCAGATGTGAACTTGACAGCCACAGCAGTTGGTGGCTGCTGTCGAGCTGGGGGCGGGGGGTGGTCGCTTGGTAAAATCCTTCTTACATTACATTGTTACGAAATGTTCTGTTGCCATTTCAATTAAAATTTATACCGCGAGTTCCGTGATAGGGGATGAATACCGTTATTACGAAAATAACATTATTTACCTTATATAAACATTGGATCGTGTGCCCGCCCCCCCCCCCTTTTGTGGTCATGTGGCCCCCCCAGCGGGTGTGGCCCTAAACAACCGTATAGACAGTTTATGCCACGGGCCGGCCCTGGGTAACCCTCCTGACTTTGGGTATTTTCCAGTCAGCATGAATGCTTTCTTGTAACAGAACTATGATTGGGTTGTTTACAACAAACAACAAATTCAGGACTCTCTTGGCGTAACATGGAAAACATTGCATATTTTATTTACACCTCCACGCTAAAGGATATTCACATGGTAGAATAATGACTATGTATTGCGAAGATTTAAGAAAAAAATATGTTATGGTAACAAAATATGTTGATAAAATTCATTTAAATAAATGTGTGACTAATATTGTATCATGTATACAGACTGTAAACTTTTAAAACCTTTAAAGAATGTAATGCTTGTAAGTAAATAAACAAAAGCATTGAAGTCAAATCCATGTCATTTTTATTATAACACATTAAAATGACTTTTTGTCACAATGTATCATTTATGGTTGGAAATACACTTAAAATAGAACACTAATTAGTAAGCCGTCTTTGTAGACTTTGAAGAAGGGGGTCTAGCTGTCAGCACAGGAGATACTGTTTTGTCTGTTAAGCAGCTTGTAGCACCACCTTTTGTACGCAAGTCTATTGTACGGCGCACATTGCGGTTAGTTATGTATTAGGGCACGTTGAGATCGGCCATGACTTGCATAAATTCCAACTAATGTACGAGTCTGCAATCTTGCTCATCTTATGGGGTGCTGTAATGTTGTTAATCAAATCTAGAATGTGCGAACCCACAATAGTTCTTCCGCAAAATAAGTTCCCCAAGAGCATTCCAGTATTAAATATCAGGATATTTAGACATTTTGTCCACCATATATTCGGTGTTTCTCTTACTTCTGGGTGATACACTTTTAGCCACGTCAGCTTTAAGGTCAGTCTCTTTGTTCATGTCACTCACCACTTTCACAGGCATCTTTAAAGTTAAAGTGTTGGTTTAATTTTCACCCTGTTTCACAAGAGCCGATAACCTCTGAAGAGCCACCGTGTACAATTTAGCTTTCTCATATGTATCCACATCAGTCCTTGATAATATCCCATGTATAGCACTGTCCATTTCATTTTCACCGGTCCGTCTGATGGGTTCCGGGGCTGACAAAAGATTCCTCAGTTTATACAGCTGGCTTTGAGGCACTAAAAACATCTTTTGAGCATGCTCCATGGTAGTCTATTTGCTTTGTATAAGCTTACCTGGCTGTTAAGAAACAAACACAAACAGATTAATTAATCTATTTGGACGTTACAACTCACGTCAAGGCAAGTTACGAAATTGCTTGTGCGTCAATGTTAACACACAGTCTTTTTTCATTAATAAAACCCCATGCTTCATCTGAGGATTACCATTAGAAATATGTTTCCTTAATTAACATTAGTAAATTCAGAAAAAACGGGGCATTTTCATTTGCTGTTAGAAGTATTTCGCACCTCATGCTGACCTTGGTTTTAACTGTAGCCGACTCGATTAAGTTATGAATGTAATCGAATCGGTTAATGACTAGACGGTAGACATGTCAAAGCTGTTTGAAGTAAAATTTCAAAGTGCTAAGCTAAATATTTTCAAAATAAATGAGAAAAATCCAAAAACTGTTACATTTATGGTGACTCTCCCCTGACAATGTCTCCTCTCATGAATGGCCATTCTGATCTTGTTCTGGAAGGAAGTTAAGAAAAACTTAATAAAAAAAAAAAAACGCAATTACCTTTGCAGCAATGGTCACCAGCCATGATAAATCAGCTCTAGCAGGTCATAGGCCTATACATAAATTTCCATTCTCTCCTCCCACATTTTTTGCGTTCTAACTTCAGAACTCTCTAAAATACCGTATATATACATTAACCCAAACATGCAAATTTTAGAGATGCTGCATTTCTCATTTTACCAGTGCAAACCTCCGTTGCGGCACTTTAGCAAATATGGAGAAATGCTATTTATCCTATGGCCCTAAAGTGGTTAATTTGTTTACTACAAAGTTAACCATTAATAAGCAGCAATATCTTTTCTGACCATTGCAGTGGCAGTTAAGCCATGCCTGTAATTATAATGTCAGGAGTCCCTTCACTCCTGTGCAGATTTCTCAGTCTATGAATTCGTGTTTTTACTGTTTTGTTGTGGCCTTAATACACAATGCTGTTTTAATGATTGTTTGAGTATGTCTTAAAATCGGTTAATTATTATTACATGATTAATGGGCGCCGGCAATTGATTAAAATTATTTCATGAAATTTGCATCCCTAGTACAAACAGTATACACTCACCGGCCACTTCATTAGGTGACAGGAGTGGCACCCGGTGTGGTCTTCTGCTGCTGTAGCCCATCTGCTTCAGGGTTCGACGTGTTTTGCATTCAGAGATGCTCTTCTGCATACCTCGGTTGTAACGAGTGGTTATTTGAGTTACTGTTGCCTTTCTATCAGCTCAAACCAGTCTGGCCATTCTCCTCTGACCTCTGCCATCAACAAGGCATTTTCGCCCAGAGAACTGCCGCTCACTGGATATTTTCTCTTTTTCGGACCATTCTCTGTAAACCCTAGAGATGGTTGTGTGTGAAAATCCCAGTAGATCAGCAGTTTCTGAAATACTCAAACCAGCCCGTCTGGCACCAACAACCATGCCACGTTCAAAGTCACTTAAATCACCTTTCTTCCCCATTCTGATGCTCCGTTTGAACTTCAGCAGATCATCTTGACCATGTCTACATGCCTAAATGCATTGAGTTGCTGCCACGTGATTGGCTGATTAGATATTTGCGAGCAGATATTTGCGAGCAGTTGAACAGGTGTACCTATTGAAGTGGCCGGTGAGTGTATAATAAAGGGCTTAAAATACAACCCTGTAGCGATCCAGTTCTTAAGACTAACTTATCAGACAGCTTGTCACAATCCTGATTGTCTGTGGTCTAAATGTTAAAAAGCTAAATAATAATCTAATTTAATGTTATTACAACAGTGAACAGGAATTGTGAGTTGTATGACCCTAGCTATGTTGATTTGTTTCAATCAACAATTGTTCTTGATCACAATTTAATGTAAATGTGTCTTTTTCTGTAATGTTGATTCACTGATTGGCTAATTGGTGTATTGACAGGTGTGGTAGAAACGACAGGCATCACTATGCAGGCACGTACCTCTTACACATCAGAAGAGATCCTCTGGGGCCATCGTTTTGTGTCCATCATGGCAGAAGAAGATGGCTGCTATACCGTGGACTACTCCAAATTTGGGAATACCATTCCAGTGCACATGTCATGGCTCAGTGCCAAGGAGCTTGACCAAACCCAGGGCATTCAGGAGGAGATTGCTACAGATGGAGTGCATCAGGGCTGGGGATTAGTACGAGCTGGCAGGGGTGGATACAGGAGAGGAGGGAGGGCCTGCCACAGCTCCACCTCTCAACCTTGGTACACCCACTCAGAGAACAAGTTGGAGCTTGAGGGGAAGATGAAGGAAGGGAAGAAGAAAACTGTCCAACTAGAGGAGATTGGGAGAAAAACTCAGGATACGGAGTCAGTGGAGGCTATTAACTGAGGGGGGAGGAATTAGAGAGATTGTCACATTGGAGGGAATGAGAGTGATTCTTCATCTTTTGACTAATTTCTTTCTCTTGCTTTCCACTTTTTCGTTAGAATGTTTTTTCAGTGTCATTATTGTGTTTTGTATTCTCATTTTGTGTGTGAAATGCGATACTGCACATAATCTAGACAGTTTATACTCTTTCATCATGTATGTGATATTTTTACTGAACAAAAATATAAATGTAACACTTATTTTTGCAGCCATTTTAATGCGTTTAAATAACACCGCCAAGATTTGTTCTATGTGCACAAAGATCTTATTTCTCTCAAATTTTGTCCACAAATTTGTTTATATCACTGTTAGCTAGCATTTGTCCGGATAATCCATCTCCTGCACAGGTGTGGCATATCAAGATGCTGATTAAAAGCCATGAACACTTCACAGGTGTTCCCTAAAATGTTGAGTTTTTTGTTGTTCAACACCATGTCACAGATGCCTCAAGAGTTAAGAGATTGTGAAATTGGCATGTTAACTGCAGGAATGTCCTGTAGAGCCGTTGCCAGAGTAATGGGTGTTAGTTTCTCCACCATAAACTGCCTCCAGCGTAGTTTCAGAGATTTTGGAAGTTCATCCAACAGGCCTCATAACCGCAGACCACGTATAACCAAGCCAGCCGAGGACCACCACATCCGACTTCACCTGTGGGATGGTCTGAGGCCAGCCACAGGGACACCTGATGAAACAGTTGGTTTACACAACCGTAGAATTTCTGCACAAACTGTCAGAAATTGCCTCAGGGAAGATCATCTGTGTGCTCAACGTCCTCACTGGGGTCTTGATTTTTCTGCAGTTCGGCGTCACAATCGACGTGAGTGGGCAAGAGCTTACCTTCGATGGCCACTGGCACGCTGGAGAATGGTCCTCTTCACTGATGAATCATGGTTTCAGCTGTACAGGGCAGATGGCAGGCAGCGTGTATGGCGTTGGGTGGGTGAGCGGTTTTCTGATGTCAACATTGTGAACAGAGTGGCCCATAGTGGTGGTGGGGTGTTGATATGGGCAGGCATATCCTATGGGCAGAGAACTCAAGTGCATTTTATCCATGGCAATTTGAATGCGCAGAGGTATCGTGATGAGATCCTGAGGCCCATTGCTGTGCCATTCATACACCGCCATCACCTCATGTTTCAGCATGACAATGCACAGTCCCATGTTGCAAGGATCTGTACACAATTTTTCGAAGTTGAAAATGTCCCAGTACTTCCATGGCCTGCATACTCACCAGACATATCACCCATTGAGCATGTTTGGGATGCTTTGGACCAGCGCATACGACAGCGTGTTCCAGTTCCCACCAATATCAAACAACTTCGTACGGCTATTGAAGAGGAGTGGGACAATATTCCACAGGCTACAATCAACAATTTGATCAATTCAATGCAACGGAGATGTGTTGCGCTGCATGAGGCAAATGGTGGTCACACAAGATACTGATCGGTATTCTGTTCATTTCATGGTATCTTCTTTTTTGGGGAATCTGTGACTAACAAATGCATATCTGTATCCCCAATCACATGAAATCAATAGATAAGTGCTTAATGAATTTATTTCAGTTGACTGATTTATGTTTATTACCTTTGAACTCAATAAAATCTTCGAAATTGATAAGTGTTGCATTTATATTTTTGTTCAGTGTACATAAAGCCAACCTGTTGAAGTTTTAGTAAGAGCTTTCATTTTGCATAGTGCCCTGTGATCAACATTTGGGGTAAGTGTTACAGGGTGTCTTGTTGCAACTGCTTAGTCAACTGCTCCACCCTGTGGTTCAATTGTGTATGACAGTTAGTAACCGGAAGAGCCACAGCTGCATGTGTCTGTCTGGGTTTTTGTGCTGCATGAATGAATACAGGAGTCATGACACAATCTGGCTAGTGTCTTTATTCACCAACATGCAACATGGTGTCAGATAGACAAGGACCCGAAAGTGAGCTTAGTGTAGCTTGTCATTAACGCGATGCACGTTTTATTTGTATTGATCGGACAAGTCTTATTTACTGTTCACATATAGCTAGCTAGCTAGCTAGCTCGAGCATTGCGACAAGAAGATTCCGTCAACCATTCCGCCTCCAGAGCCTATGAAGATGACTGGTAACTTGAGCAGCAACTGGGCAAGTTTTCGAGCAGAGTTTGAGGATTACTTATTGGCAACCGGACTCTGTGAGAAAGAAGCAGATGTGCAAGCAGCGATGCTCAGGAGGCTGATGGGGAACAAATGTCGCCACATTTACAAGCACAACCTGGGTCTCACTCGAGCTCAACAGGAAGACGTAGCGGCCATAATGGCGGCGCTCGGATGATACTTCACGCCTGCTAAGAATGTCATATTCGAAAGGTATGTCTTTGGCAATCTTAAACAAGAAGAGGGGAGACTACTGATGCGTTTGTCACAAGACTGAGAGAAAAGCAGCACCGTGAATATGGGAACTTAAGAGACCAACACATAAGAGATAAGCTTGTCCTTGGTATGACTGATGAGGGTGCGAGACGCCACCTGCTTAGGGAAAAAGAGCTCACATTGACAGCTGCAGTTGAGATTTGCCGTGCCGCTGAGGTTATGGGCAATAAATTGAAAGCTATGGACAGCTCTAGGCCCAGGGAAAGCCTTAATGTGGCAGAGGGTCAGCTGCAAGGATGGTGGCCTACCAGCAGGCCATTTGAGTCAACTAGCAAACCTGCCTAGAGCATGCAAGTACTGTGGCACTCAACACACGTGGGCGAGACCAGTGCCCTGCTTTCGGAAAATCGTGCCGCACCGCTAACCACTTCACTAAAGTGTGCATGAAAAGAGGCCAAAATGCACGTCAGCTAAATGCCATGGACGCCCCAACTCTGGAGGACCAAGATGACGATGACTACAATCAGGGCCAGATCTACATGTCAATGAGCATAGGAACAGTGAACACACAGAAGAAAGTGGTTAGTCGATCTGCAGCTGCACAAGGGGCACCAGAGATGCCAGCTCGACTCTGGAGCAACCTGCAACGTAATGAGCATCAAAGACAAAATGAGGCTAGCACCCATGACAACTCTTCAGCCCAGTCTTACCAAACTGAAACTCTACTCCAGTGAGATGATGAACTCAATGGGCCTGTTCAGCACACACTGCGTTATCAGAGGCAAAACACACAACCTTGACTTTGAAATTGTAAAATCCGACCAGAGGCCCTTGCTTTCAGGTTCCATGTGCAAGAGACTTGGCATGATATGCTTCACCATTCCCGAGGAGCTGAATAGAGTAGAGCACAGCAATGTGAGCATGCTAACCAAAGAGGGCCTCATCAGCACTTACCATGATGTCTTCAGTGGTCCCATTGACTGTCTGTCAGGCAATGTTCACTTCAAGCTGGACAGCACTGTGGCCCCAGTGCAGTGCGCTCCCAAAAACGTCCCAGCAGCTCCCAAGGTAGCCGTTAAGGCGTAGTTGGATCAGTACGTGAAAGACAGACACTTATCCAGTCTGTGGGTTGTGTGACTGTGGTTAAGTAATCTGGTCATCTGGTAATCTATAGTATATTATATTATATATTATATTATATTACAGGCATTTAGCAGACGCTCTTATCCAGAGCGACTTACACAACTTTTTTTACACTGTATCCATTTATACAGCTGGATATATACTGAAGCAATTTCGGTTAAGTACCTTGCTCAAGGGTACAATGGCAGTGTCCTACCCGGGAATCGAACCTGCGACGTTTCGGTTACAAGCCCAGTTCCTTACCCACTGTGCTACACTCCGTCCGTAGTAAAAAAGCCAGATAAATTGAGGCTCTGCATTGACCCCAAACCCCCCAACCGGGCTCTCAAACAGTCCCATTACCTCATGCCCACCTTAGATGATGTGCTGTACAAGCTGCCGAAGGCACGTATCTTCACGCTGGTGGATGCACGGGACGCATTCCTACACTTCCGCCTGGATGACGAGAGCAGCCTGATAACAACATTTTGGACTCCTTGGGGCAGAAAGCACTGGCTGAAACTCCCTTTCGGTGTGTCGGTTGTGCCGGAGCTGTATCAGAGGAAGCAGCATGAGCTCCTGACTGGCTTGAAGGGGATTGAGCCCATAGCCGATGACATCCTAATAGTGGGCTGTGGGGACAAAAAAGCAGTGCACGCTGGCAATGATCCATGGAAGGCCATCTTCCACTGGAGAAACACGCCCACGGAGGGCTTACACTGCAGTCCAGCACAACGACTGATGTCACAGAGACTGAAGACACCCCTCCCTGTGGCAGACGAGCTGTTGGTGCCTTGGGCTGTCACAGGGGTTTGTGACAAGCTGCGTGTGAAGCACCAAATGGCAAAGCTCACCTATGATAGATCAGCTAAGGACCTCCCTGAGCTGAATGTCAGCCAGCCCGTCAGAATGAAACCACTCCCGGGAGACAGGATGAGCCGATGGAGGAAAGGTGTGTGCCTGCAGCAGGCGGGCCCCAGGTCGTACCTCATCGATGTGGAGGGGGCCATGTACCATCGCAACAGAGTTGTTCTTAGACCAGTGGAGACAGCCCCTCCTCAGCCGCCAGGCCATCCAGAACGGCCCCCGGAGCAGCCTGGGGATGCATGTGCAGCAGAGGGGGCCTTGCAAGCGAGGACAGCACTGAAGAGGCAACCACCAGTCTCAGGGGGGCACCCCATTCCACACTAACTGATAATACACCACGCCGAGAGGAGCAGGGCCATGCCTACTTGCGGATTGGGAGGCTGATCAAGCCTTGGGACAGACTAAACCTTTAGGTTAGGACTGCCTGGGGGTATATGTATATATATATATATATATATTTTTTTTTTTAATTTAAAATATCAGTGTGGCTTTAGAGCTAATAGGTCCACCTCAATGGCAGTGATGGAACTGGTAGAAGAGATATCTACTGCAACGGACAACAAGGAATATACTGTGGGGGTGTTTATAGACCTAAAAAAGCATTCAATATCATTGATCATGGCTTATTAATGAAGAAACTGGAGAGATACAGTATTAGAGGGATAGTACACTCATGGCTAAGAAGTTACCTCGATGATAGATGTCAATATGTACTAATAAATAACGTTGAATCTGATTTGTTGAAGGTTACTTGTGGGGTTCCACAAGGTTCAGCGCTAGGCCCTAAACTGTTTATATTGTATATAAATTATATTTGTAAAGTGTCTAAATTGTTAAAATTTGTTTTATTTGCTGATGACACTAATTTATATTGCTCCGGGAAAAGTTTGGAAGGGCTGCTGAATACAGTAAAAAGGGAATTGAAAGCCTTAAAGAAATGGTTTGATATTAACAAGTTATCACTGAATTTAAGTAAAACAAAGTTTATAATATTTGGTAATCGGCAAATCAGTAATCAAGTAAAAATTATGATAAATGATGTTGAATTAGAAAGAGTGTATGAAAATACATTTCTGGGCGTGATAATTGATCATAAATTATGTTGGAAATCATACAAATAATGTAAAAGCAAAAATGTCTAAAACTATTGCAATATTATATAAAACTAAAGATATATCTTAAATCAGAAATCACTATATATATTGTATTGTTCTCTCATAGCTCCATACATTACCTACTGTGTGGAGGTGTTGGGAAACACATAAAAAAACCAGTACTAATCCAATTTTCATCCTACAGAAGAGAGCTATACGAACCAACCAATGCACTATTTATTAACTTACATGCTTTAAAATTTTGTGATCTAGTTGATCTTAAAACTGGACAGACAATGTACAAAGCACAAAATAATTTTCTTCCTAACTGTATTCAGAGGTTGTTTTAAATTAGAGAGCCAGTATGAATTTAGGGGAATAAGTATGTTTAAAAAACAAAAGTAAAGACAAATATGAAGATTAGATGTATATCTGTCAAAGGGGTTAATTTGTGGAATAGTTGTGACAAGGAATTAAGAATGTGTAGTTCACTTTGCAAATTTAAAAAAATGTTTAAAAATAATGTGGTAAACAAATACAAAACAGTTATGATCATTATTGTGTATGAAACGTTTGGAACTTTCGTTTTTGTTTGTGTTCTGTTTTGTTTTTGTATAGCCTAAACCTAGTAGTGAAAGGGTTGCCTATTAGAATATGTTATGTAAAAAGGGTAGGTATAATAAGCTAAAGCTTCAGCCTACACCTTTTCGGTAAATATTTTTTGTTTTCCTTTTAATTTAATGCCTTATTGTTATTTATTTATTTCTATGTGCATTCTTTTTGGAAAATTGTTAATAAGGAACTAAATAAATTACTACTACTAGTACTACTAATAATAATAATGGATTCTATTTAGTCTATTAAGTCTTTTTGGATTATTTTAGTAGCTTCCAAACTACTTGCCGAAGCCCCATGTTTTATGATATCTGTAAAGTTATGTACTAACATGAAGATCTTATTAAATACGAAAGATCAGGAGGTAACCCTTAGAGTTAAAAGCTGCAGTAGGTAACTTTTTTAGGAAGATATTGGGGAACGATCACGCTTAATTGGTCGCAATCATAGAAAGAACTAGAAAACATCCGAGCACCGATCCAGGGCTACAATACACCCAAAGCTTTCAGGCACACTGCACAGTCAGACCTTATATTTTTGTATGTTTGAGTGGTTACTGAATGTATTTTTTAAAGTAACTTAATGTAATGCTATTTTAATTGTATAATAGACTGCTAAGTCTATCTGTTATCTGGCAGAGCATGTGGCAGCCTTTGCTCTAATTTTTTTTGAGCTTTAGAGTGAGCTCCAATTTTATTCTCTTCTGTTCTGCCACTGGATAAGGCCTGCGATGCAGGAACAGGTTGTTTGTCTGCATTGGTGAAACTCTTCCTTTCTTTCTTTCTCAATGCACATGTGAATGCACAAGGTCAGTTTCATTGTTGATCGATCCAACGTATACCGGCCTATCTCTTTGATTGGTTCCTGTTGTAAACCACTTTGTTTTGAAAACAAGTGGCCGAATCAACTCAGGGTGAATCCTTGAATTTAGAACACATCATTTGAGGGTATAATCACAGTGCATGGTGCTCACAATGATTGCTACCAATTAAGCACAACCATTTCACAATATTAAAAAAAAAAAGTTACCTATTGCATATTTAACTGGCTAAAAAGTATCCAGAATTGCATCAGGCCTGGACTTGAACACACCAACGGTCTCTGCATCCTTTATGTTACCTGGATACCAGTAGAAAATTTAACTGCAATAACCAAAAAATAAGTCAGTCTTAATTTTTTGTCCCATATTTACACTTACATAACTTTTTTTCTTTTTGCAAAATAAGACAGACAGATTGCCAATGATGAGGAAAGTCGGTTTTACTTATTTCAAGATTTGTCAGTATGGTAAGGCAATTTCACTTGTCAAGTAAAAAGTAACTTGAAACAAGGTAATATGTTCTATTTGAGAGAAAATTTGAAAGAAATTTGAATTCTTATTACAAGACAAAAACACAACTTTTTTTGCAGTCCTACTTTTAATTCATTTCTATCTATGCTGCCTTTTTCTGCTCACAAGTGTTTTGAAAAATGTTTTGTATTTCACTTTGTTGATCCATTTTATGAATTTAAAAGCTTCAGAAACATAATGACTAACTAACTTTTTGCCAAACCTGAAGGGATTAAGTAAAGCATTTGTATTTCTAATGTGGAACTACACTACAAGAAAGACACAGAAATTCTAAAAGCTTAAAGAAAGGCAATTAGGTTGTTCCAAATTAGAAATGCAATGTTTTACTTAATCTCTTCACAATACAATACTCTTCACAATTTCTCAACACAATACTGTAAATGTATTCTGACATTCATTGTATAACATCAATACACCCTATTTTGATTTATACTCAGTACTTCGTGCTCTATATCTCAGAATCCACAGTTTTTTTCTGCTGCAGTACATTTATATCCATTGTTTATATCATGATATACTGTGGTCATCTACTACATTAAGTCTTTCAAATTGAGAACATTTTAATCTATAAAATAACCCAATTTTGAATTAGCATCTCCTATTTTCCTTAAATCTAGCTACTTTAATTTGCAGAGATCCCAATAACAATCCTTGTGGAACATCCCATAGAACCTTTCTTAAAAATGATAATTCCTACAGTTGGTCTCGTATTCTGCCTTCAGTGGGAATGCAATACTGTCAATTTCTCATCCACTCTGAAATAACCAGAGGTGGACAATCCAGGTTCAGAAAGTAAAAGTTCATCCCAGGATTTTGTTCCAGTCACCTGGATTTGCTAATGAGCACCATCCTTCAGCCAGGAGGTAGAGCTAAATCAGCTGGCTGAGTTCAGGGTGGATGTAATACATGGCAGGACTTTTACTTTCTCACCCCTGGAATGTCCACCTCTGGAAATAACTCATATAGGGCTTCCTTTTTTGGCCATAAGTCTCTCCTGTGGTACTTTATCAAGTGATTCAATATATAGACTAAGTGAAGCTACTAAGCCCACTTCAGTCTTGTATTTGAACTAAGAACAACAGGTTATATTTTGTCTAATGTCTCAACCAAGTCATCAACTTGTTATATGCATGCATTAAGAAAAAAATAAGTTTCTGGAATAGCAAGAAAATCTGAGGTACAATTTGTGTTTAGAATGAAAATGAGCATATCCAGGGGTCCCCCAGGGCTGAGGTTGGGAACCAGTGTTCTAAATCATTGGGCGAGAGCACTATCCCATGGACCTTCAGTCCTGCTTCCTGTTCTCCTAGTCTGCATGCTACTTTTCTAACCTTTATTTAACCAGGTACGCAACTGAGAACCCCACTTTACAGTGGCTACTTGAGAAATCAAACTGGTAGAAATGTAAGGGTTTGTGTAAGTAACTATATACAGTGCCCTCCATAATATTTAGGACAAAGACATACTTTTCAGACCATTTTCCTCAAAATTTAGACTAATTTGAGGTATAGAGCCCTATCAAGTATTCTGTGCTTGAAAGATATAATTTGAGTCCGGTCAGAATGCAATAATTCGTTTTTTTTTTTTTGTTTTTTTTTTAAATGAAAGGATGTTAATGTTGTCTTTGTTTTGTCTTTGAGTAATGGATGTGATTATTTAAAATTCTTTCTTAGTACTTTTGATTAACCATAATTGTTTGGGTTTTTTCATAGTGAACCAACTACTTGCATGTATCAAAACTCAGTTATCAGCTTGTGTATTACTATGTCTTACCCTTGCTTCTAAAAGTGAGTCTAAATTGGGCATACAGTATTGTATATGCACACATAATAGAATCTCTGCTACCAAGATTGGCTGGCTGAGTTAATATTTCTCACAAATAGTTTTATGCAAGTTAGAAATCTATTTTATTTTATAACACATTCAGTGTATTTTCAAATTCAATTTGGCAATGCTATTCTGAGAAGCCTGTTCTGATCAATCTGTCTTGAGTTCTGTGAAATTTTGCCATGTATACATATTATAAGTGTAATTTATTTTCAAAGCAGTTACTTAACACTTTCATATTCCAACTTAACCTACTAAAATATCTCAATCATGTCTCAATGTCAACATAATTAGCTTCATTTCTTGCTTTCGTCCTCCATTTGTACTTGCTTGCAGCTATATTTATTGGAAAAAATTATTTTTTAAAACTTCGTACAATTCACAAAAATAGAAATGTCCAATTCACCATTATATTAATTATTCAAATTCAGCGAGACAAATGCAGTATTCAAGCTGAAGAAAAGTACATATTTTATTCATATTTTATAGTTATGTGATTTTAATTTGAACACAGACAATTAGAATGAATTAAAATCAATTTCTTTTCAATGCACAAACATTGGCCCTGAAAAGGTATGTAGTTCATTTTTGGGAACGAGCCATTCTATTGCAAGTTGAATAGTTATATCTTAAAATACTTATAATCAGCGCACAGTTGGAAGCTGTCGGACAAACAAGGATTAATTAAGAATAAGTTTATTTTCTGAATCCAGCGGTTCCAACAGTCAATGTCCTTGTTAAAATGTTCAGCACTCTGAATACTGAACCAAGTCATATTGCATGCTAGAACCCCTCACTTAACCTACATGTAAAATATATTTTATTTGATTTAATTTAATAATTGTGTTTAAAATTAGAATTATCAATTAAATTGCCGAATTCTTTGATAGGTCAGTCTACAGAAAACTGGTGGAATCAACCAACAAGTCACAACAAGCTGTATATCAGGTTTTCAGATTAAATAATTGAATTCAATAAGAAGCAGTCAATTATATTAATGAATTGAAAACATACATTCTTTATTGAATGCAGGCACACTACTTCTAAATTACACAACAGAAGACATACAGCAAAACATTAAACAACTAATCTAGAAATACCAGAAAATAGAGAGAGAGACGGATAAGAGAGAGAGAGAGAGAGAGAGAGAGAGAGCGAGAGAGAAAGAAACGGATCGGCCAGACCATGCCAAAATATCACCCACTTCTGGTATAAGCGCCTCAAGGAAACCAGCTAAAAACACACAACCTAGGAACCACAACCAAAATAAAAATTTTCTCCTGTGGCCATCTTAAATACCTTACCCAGCATGGCTTGAGGATGTTTGCCCTGATTGGGTGATGCCAGGTTAAAGTTTAGCAGAGAAGGGAAGGGGGGTCAGACTAATTTATGGCAAGGACTGGCCTACCTAAAGACTGCATTCAAACTAAAAGTAATGGGAAATGTTAGGCATGCAGGGTCTCCAACCCCCGATATGGTGTCCTCTATCATATGGTTTGTCTCTTCTGAGGAGGTGAGACCCATAGATTGTCAGCCTAGATTAGGGTATCAGTGGAATTTAAAATTTCCCCAATCACATTTGCTTTGATGCTTGTGATGGGGAGGCCAGGCCACATTCTTATTTACTGTTTCCCTCTCTAAGGCAAAAATCTAAACACTACATATCCTACATAGCAGTATACAGGAAACAAATCCATGTAGTGCATTCACATATATTACTGTAGATCTAGTTAAAGTAGCAATAACACGTTGCATAACCAAATACGGGCTCTTCCAAATGATTACACTATCATCTTTGGCATAAGTAAAAGATACAATTAAGAAATCACAAAGTAGGTGGCATGACTTCCAAGACCTATAACTTTGCAATTATTCACAATTACAGTATCTTTGTTGGTACAAATTTTTGGGATTGATATCTTGAATTAAAACAGTGATTTTTCCTATTTAAGACAAGTGATTTTTCCTATTTAATACAAGTGATTTCTTTACAATAACGTATTGCAGTTTTGTGTTTTCAGAATCTTAACATAAACAGTTGTAACAGTTGTGAATTGAAATGTGTTTGATTGTGTCAGAAACTGTTTGTGATTGCTAAACGCTGTAAATAACGAATACTACTAACATACACTACATAGCCAAAAGTATGTGGACACCTGACATCCAATATCTCATCCAAAATTATGGCCATTAATATAGAGTTGGTCCACCTTTTGCTGCTGTAAAACAATTTCTATATGGACACCACTGTGTGCCAGGATATTGTCATGCTGAAACAAGAAAGGACCTTCCCGAAACTGTTGGGGAAGCACAGAATCATCTCGAATGTGATTGTATGCTGTAGCATTAAGATTTGGCTTCACTGGAACTAAGGGGCCTAGCCCAAACCATGAAAAACAGTCCCAGACCAAGGGGTGTCCAGATATTTTTGGTCATATAGTGTACAATGATTCCTTTTAAGCAAAAATGTGTGTTTCATAAACAGTGCAGCAACACCAAACAATCACAAGATATATAGTCAGTATAACAACAAAAAACTACATGCCAGTGGTTGTGCATATCCATTCATCCATCCATCCATTATCTATACCCGTTTATCGTGGGCAGGGTTGCAAGGGGTGCTATCCCAGTGTGCATTGGGCGAGAGGCAGGATTACACCCTGGACAGGCCGCCAATCTATCACAGGGCACACACAACATTCACTCACACACATCTATGGGCCATTTAGAGTCTCCAGTTCGCTTACCTGCATTTCTTTGGACTGTGCGTGGAAACTCATGTGGACACGAGGAGAACATGCAAACTCCACACAAAAAGACCCAAGCCAAGATTCAAACTCACAACCTTCTTCCTGTGAGGCAACAACCGTGCCAGCTTGCATATTCATTCAACTGATATCAATTTATTCTAACTTTGTCTTTAGTTTGCAATTTCACAAATCTATATTGTATGATTACACAATGTCCTTACACATGTGGGTTTAATACCTTAAAGCAGAATAAAACAATTTGATTTTTAACCCTCACAACTTCTTCAAAGTAGTGTATTGCAGTGTTCCTCAACTCAGGTACTAGGGACCCACTGTGTATGCTGGTTTTTGTTCCAACTGTAGTAACAAGCTTGTTATTGTAATGAGCTGGTAATTGTTCTTAATTAGACACAAATTGTTCTTAATTTGTCTTTTTATATCTATTGAAGGATGAATATATCTATTATATCTATTGTGGATGAGCCACATTATGCCAGAAATAGCTATGCATGCCCTTAAAAATAAATGTCCCATATTCACATCCCAGGAATTTCAACTGTCAGACCGACTTTTACTTTCATTTACTGTGCCAAATGTACTATTAATCACAAAAAACTCATTTTTAACTAAAATGTTTGCATTTGCTGAAAGAGCTCCATAGGTCGCAACTTGCGTACTCTTCTGTCCTGCTCCATTTTCTGTTATTTCGTTGAGATGCACTTTCAGTGTTTCTAAAGTTTATAAGGCATTTTGATAGGCTTAGCTGTAGGTAGGACTCCACTTCGCTGTTTTGCTTAGCTGGACAGTGGAGAATACCAGCACATGTAAATGTTGAGAGTAGTGATAACCATGAGAGTAGTGACAACCATGTAAAAGTTTGCACTGTAAAGAATTAAGACTGATGTTAATAGTGTTAAAGATATCATTTTCAAGATGATCATTATGGCATTTGAAACTGCCTTGCACTGCACAGAGATTCGATAAATCTTTTATTTTATATGTGGTTTATATTTAGTTTGTGCAGAGCAAGACCTACTTCTCTTTTGTATCTAATTATTTGCATGATATTACGATGGCACGATGGGGATTTAGCGTTTTCTCCTTCTTCTTCCTGCCTCCTAGCCCACAAAGAATATTGATCATTTTACGTACACCAGCCAATCCTTCACCAAAACCAGCCAATCAAAATGGTAAAGGGTAAATGGACTGCATTTATATAGCGCTTTTATTCAAAGCGCTTTACAATTGATGCCTCTCATTCACCCATTCACACACACACTCACACACCAACGGTGAAAGGCTACCATGCAAGGTACCAATCAGCTCGTTGGGAGCAATTAGGAGTTAGGTGTCTTGCTCAGGGACATGTCGACACGCACAGGGCAGGGGATCGAACCGACAACCCTCCGACTGCCAGACAACCACTCTTAAGCCGTGTTTCCACCGCAGGAACTTTACCCCGGAACTAGGAACCTTTTGGGGAACTCAGTGCGTTTCCACCGCAGGAACTATGGTCTAAATTTAGTTCCGGGGGATTTATTTTACCCCCAAAAAGGTACCTGCTCGGGTACTTTCCAAAAGTACAGGAACCTTTGGGGTGGGGCGCAAGCACTGAAAATTTCTGATTGGTCGACTACTTGCAGTGTTATTTTTTTTACTTTCAGCCGCCATGTGTAAAAATCTCCACCGATTTATTTTCATAATGACTTAAAATCAAACTTGTATGTTATGCGGCGCAGTAGCCTAGTTTTGGTTATAGCCTGCCAACGTCTTGGAATTATAACGTGTGCTCTTCTGTTCTTTTCTTGCTTTAGTATTCGTTTTATAAAATGCTAAGCATTCGTGCTGGGACAGCATATTACGTACCAAAACATTCAAACGGATTAATTCGGTTGCTGAATATTTTCTTCTGGATTTTCTTTGTTAGCCCGTTGTAATTGACTCAAAACGTTTGATACAGTTATGTGAGGTATGCGGTAGTTCTGTGTAATTCACATTGGTGATACAGTAAAAGCAAACTGGAAATCACCTTCTGCACTTTTTGTCAGGGTAAAATAACAGGTTAATTCTAGTAATCGTCCCTTTAGCTTTTTCAGACTGCTGTAATTTTACTCTGCCATTCTTCAATTCCACAAAAAGACCAGGAAGACTATGGACTAATTTATGGTGCATGGTTCGCATCTGGAGGGCACACTTCGCTGCTCGGCTAGCAGTAACTTCGAAGGAAAGCAAACGGTGGCTGTACCACTACTAATTTAAATTTTCACGCAAGTCCGAGTTTTCATTCTATTCTTGTCATTTTGCGATTAGCCTATATGGAATTGATGATGAGAAATCAAACAGCAAATTGTTTACAACGTGTGCATGTTTTCTGCTGTTGTTGCCAGTTATACATATAAATGTGAATGTATTCTGTCGCTTCGGATGCCAGGACATGAAAGCGAATGTTCGCATAAAAACATAATGAATGTGTTTGAAAGGATATATAAAACAGTTACAATCTGACTATTGGCCTGTTATATCCTATTTGTTGCATAACAACGGTCCAAGTTCAACTACCAACGACAGTTTTGCTTGACAACGGTAAAATATGCCCAAACGGCTGCAGAAGAATATTTCAATTCCAGGTGATTAAATCGTTAAAAAAAAAAAATACAAAAGTAACCATATATAATCATTGTTGGTAACCCATTGTATATAAGTGGAATAAACCCCTCCGGGCTGTCCCGGTTATTAGAAAATAATGTAGGCTACTTCGGTGGTAGTATGGGGTTACAGAAGAAATCATAGTACAGATGGGCCGACGACAACGTCGCTTTTTCATACATCAGTGGGCTAATTTGCCTAATCTTCGCGGGACTTTAGACCGCGGTGGAAACGCAGACAACCATGGGCTGAAGGAACCTTTTAGTTCCTTGAAAAGTAGTTCCTGGGACTAAAAGTTCTGGGTAATTTGGTGGAAACGCGGCTTATATAAATAGCATGTGGTAACTGTCAAAAAGTTTGATGGATTGAAACCCCGCCCCTTGTTCCACCCCCTGTGGTAATTGTCAAAAAGCTTGATGGATTGAAACCCCTGCCCTTTGTCCCGCCCCCTGTGGTTTATAATTTTTTATAATCATTGTTTAATTTTTTTTTTATTCATTAAAAAATTTTTTTTTTAAAAATATAGTCATTGTTTAATATTGTTTTATTTAGGTTTGTTGGTTTTTAGCGCAGCACATGCGTCATTTGGCATATATTTTATTTTAATGGAAATGTTCGTTTTTAAAAGTAAAGTAATCCATGAGGGAAAGTGTTGATTATCTTTGTGCTTTTTAAACGTGTTTGAAAAGGGTAGTTTTGTGTAAAAATGCTTTAGCAACTTAAAACATTTTATTGTTTTGAAACACCAATCGCCACCAAATACCCGAAAAGGCAAATGAATGCGTTAATAGGGTTACATGTGTTAAAATGTTTTAAACAAGTAGAAATTATGTTAGAAAAGTTTGGTAGTTGTTTCGTAAAGTAGATTACTTTATTAGCTAGACGAGGAGACAGCGTTGTGTGTATGAGCGTAAGTTTTGTGTCAAATAGAATTTTAAGAAAAGCGAAAGCGTGTTAAAATTGTAAAACAAAGAAAATAGCAAATAGTTACATCTTAGAATTGTTTAAAAAGCAAAGGCAAAACGTGACATTTGTAAGTTATCAGGCTATGTGTGAAAATAATTTCTTTTTAAAAAACTATGACAGAAGAGACATTTAGAGAAAGAAAACATTTAGAGACAGAAACAAGCAAACTTAGGTTATTTTCTCTGCGGAAATCCTTCTTCGGATTGATGTCCGTAATTGTTGAGAGAGAGCGCAAAAAGAGCAGCAATGTCCGATGTCCAGGTCCGACTCGGCGAAAGTTTTGTGGGTGTGGCGTAGGTTGTGACGGGTTTTTGTCATGTGACAGCATAGTCTGTGGTTTGTCTTGTGAGGCGGAGGTTTGCTTTGAGGGGGGGCGGACTTTTCATAAATGTGCACCTATTTCAAAAGCAACGTTGTGAGACAACGGTCTCTTTGAAGTGTGCAAAGATCCTATATAAATTATATTTATATGAACTAGTAGCGCAACTTGGAACCCCTTTTATCTTTATGTCTCCAGACGTTAACAAAAAATAGTCTATTCAATGGTAAATGGGCAGTATTTATATAGCGATTTACAACTGATGCCTCTCATTCACCAGGGCTGCGTTTCCCAGAGTCTCCTTAATGCTACGTGCGTCGTAAGGTATCCCTTAAGCTCTTCCTTTAGCTCTCGAGCTGTTTCCCAGCGTCTCCTTAGCTAAGGTATACCTTAATTAAGGTATACCTTTAAAAGGGTGGTCTGAGGCACTCGTAAGCTGTCCCTTAGCGATGCGCTCCGCAGTTTCAGCCTTATTATGCCAACATTTTGCTTTTCAAATCGACAGTTGTACTACAGTGCGCATCTAGTAGCACATCTGCATGCGAAAATTACATAGATAGTTTAATATTAACTTTACGAAAATTAATTATCCAATCAACGTTTCTGTGCATAGCACGTCGTGAGAATGTTGTCGTTTTACCTGTCTATCCCCATCATGATGGTAATTAAGTATAGGGCCTATCCATGATACTAATCCAATTTGTGAAAAGAAAAAAAGTTTTTTTAATTTATACGTAGTGGCGCTAACTTAGGATATGGCTTTTCTGACTGCATACCCTGTCGAAATTAGTTCGTTTGTGTGTGAGTCAATGATCGCACTGACTTGGAACAAACCGCCTGTTTATTAAGAATATAAAACCTGTGTGTGCAAAAACAACTGTTACGTTCGCGTGTGGGATGCGGGCGTGCGTTTTTCTCCCCTCTTTCGTTCTGCTCTCTCTCGGTTGCTGTCATTTCCGCAGGAGTCCGTGTGCCGCCCTTCGTTATTCCCATTGGTCATCCCCGCTGTCCATCATCAGAGTTCTCCCGCTCATCCCCCCCATCCGCCAATCAACTCCCTCCTGCAATCATGTCTCCCCCAATCATGCCTCAGCTCTCAATTTAAAATATCCCCATTTCGTTCCTGCAGGAGCCTTCCGTTTCCTCATTTGTGCTGTGTGTTTGGGCAAATGCTAGGTTGTGTGTGTTATTTGAGAGAGTTGTGTGGTCTAAAATTTCGTCCTCCCTGTTTCGCTTCAGAGACCAGTGTTAGGTAAGTTCCGGGGGCCCCTATACACGTGTTGACACGTAGGGTAAGGGCTCTGTCTAAATACATTAGTTTAGTGGTGGTGTCGCCCCCTGTATTTATGACTGCGGGTCGCAGTTAGGTTAGTTAGACAAGTTTGTTTTCTGCATTGTCAATAGGTTAGTTATATTACAAAATCGTAGTTAGGGTATTTGTTTGTTATTTTCGGCACCACTCCCTTTTTTTTGTACTGGTCTCGGTCGTGTGTCTTGACGTGTTTTATGTTTGGAAATGTCTGTAAATACTTGTAAATAGCCCCCCCCCCCACACACAGTAAAATCCCTTTCACCGTAGTCCGCCTTGTGTGTCTCTCATTATTCTCACAAGAAAGCTTATATATATTTAGTTACATCTCCTGGTGCCAAATATCAAACATAATTTAAAATATTGCACCCTTAACCCCTAGAAGGGTCGTAACAATTGGGGGCTCGTCCGGGATATAAGCAGCTTGTGAGGGTAATTCCTTGTGACTATTAACTGGGAAGTGTATACATATATATATATATATATATATATATATATACATTTTTTTCTTTCTCCCTGGGAGTTTTGGCTCCGGTTGTGATATATTGGTTGGGTAGTGGCGTTTTACTGTCACCTGTTGGCGGAAACTGTATTGGTACTTTGTATTTCGTATTGGTATATTGGAAACGGTATTTGTTACTGTGTCATAGATTTAGTGTGGATGACTCGCTCTCTCTTAGTTTATGGATTATTGGTGTTGGCTTGTGCCCGATTTGTGAAAGTGAATGTATTCGAGCCGTAGCAAAGGCTTCACTGAGTTGCATAAGAATCCACGCGTTAATGAGTTTCTGCTTCGTCCGTCCTTTTCTACCTTGCGTTCTCTTTTGAGGGAGGAATTGGTCCTACTCGCTCGTCATTGGGGTGAGCCTAGAGAACTGTGTACTGGGCGATACAGTGTTTTTGAACTTCGGCAGCATCTGACTGAGCTCGCAGTGGAGCGAGGGATTTTGAAAGTGGAAACGATGGCCACAGAGATGACGGAGGCTGATTTTAAATTAAGACTCGCTGAATTGGAGTTTAAGAAAATACAGCTAGAAAATGACAAGCAGCTTGAACTTGCTAGAATTAATGCCAAGCTCAAAGAGCGAGAATTGGCTTTAGCTGAGGTGAAACAAAAGGATGCGGCACAGCTCAAAGACCGAGAATTGGCTTTAGCTGAGGAGAAACAAAAAGACGCGGCGGCCTATCGAAATCAGCGCTTGAGTTTGGTTACGGAAGGAAAACTTGATGCCTCTGTATTGTCTGTTGAAGGGGAGGATTCTCATTCACCTGTCCATAGTAGCGCTGTGCAAAATCTAAAATTGGTTCCTAAATTTAATGAACGTGATTTGGATACCTTCTTTATACTCTTTGAAAGGCTAGCAGCAAACCGAGAATGGTCGGAGGCTGATAAAATTCTTTTGCTCCAGTGTGTTGTAGTGGGAAAGGCTCAAGAGGTATTTTCCGCCCTTGATACGGAAACCCTGGCGTCCTATGAGCAAGTCAAGGATGCAATTCTGAAGGCTTATGAATTGGTCCCCGAAGCCTACCGGCAAAAATTCAGAACATTTAGACGAGGGGACCAGCAGACTCATGTGGAGTTCGTGCGAGATTTGGTAATCCAGTTCGATCGCTGGAGGAAATCCTCCAAAGCCACTTCATACGGGGAACTTTGTGATTTGTTAGTCCTAGAGCAATTTAAAAACACTGTGTCAGAGCAAATCGCTACTCACTTGAGCGAGCGTGGCGTACTTAAGCCCATGGATGCTGCGGTGATGGCTGACAATTACGCACTGACCCATAAGCATGGTTTTGGCGGTTTTCGGCCCCGTGCAAATAGTCCTCATACCCAGAGTGAGACGCTTACAGGCTCGGCACACTCTAGATCGCCAGTCATGAACCAGACTGGCAGCGGATTTGTAAATCCAAGAGAGGAGCGATTGTGCTTCTTTTGTAAAAAACCTGGTCACCGTATTGCTGATTGCAGGGCATGGCAGAGCAGAAACAAAACATCCCAAGCACTCAAGCCCACGGGTTTTGTTAGAACCGTCTCCCAGACATCTCCCCTGATTGCCCCTGAAAAGAAAACTGACTCTGGCTATGAGCCGTTCCTTTTCGAGGGTCTGATATCTCTTCCTGGTGCGCCGGCTGATCAAAAATCTGTGCGGTTTCTCCGAGATACCGGTGCGTCACAGTCGTTCATGTTGGCTGATGTGTTGCCCGTGTCCGAAGTAACTTCCAGTGGCGCGAATGTGATCGTTCAGGGAATTGAGATGGGGTATAAATCTCTTCCGTTACACAGAGTGCATGTTGACACGGAGTTGGCCTCAGGATGTTTTAATGTTGCTGTGTGTTCTGCTCTACCTGTCGTAGGCGTGACGTTTATTATGGGAAACGATATTGCTGGTGGTAAAGTGCGTCCTCTCCCGGAGGTTGTAGAACAGCCCAACACATGTCTTATGTCCCAAGCCATGTCTGAGGTGTTTCCGGCCTGCGTGCTCACTCGTGCTCAAGCACGGAAGCGGGGGGAAGATATTAATTTATCGGAATCGGTGTTAGCACCCCCTGGTGATGTTGATAAGTCAGAAACTGAGTCTCCAGTTTTACATAGCGAGATGCTTAAAACTGAGACCTTACCGAGTGAGCTGGAGGAGGCGAACGAAAGGCAATCGCTTAATTCACAGTCAGAATTGCCCTCTCTTGTACTGCCTGTCACTCGTGAAAATCTTGTTTCCGCTCAGCAGTTTGATCAGTCACTGCGTCAGTGTTTTGACGCGGCTGTCACACCCGAAGCGGCCAAAAAGATGACCGTAGCTTATTTTGTGGACAATGGAATGTTGATCCGGAAGTGGTCTTCTCCTGTTGCTGCTGGTATGGAGTGGGGCGTGACCTATCAGATTGTAGTGCCCGTTGCTTACCGACCGCAAGTGTTATCCTTGGCACATGAAAACCCATGGTCTGGTCATATGGGAGTTACAAAGACGTATAACCGTGTGCTAAAGCATTTTTTTTGGCCTGGACTTAAAAATGCTGTAGCGAAACACTGTAGATCATGTCATGTTTGTCAGATCACTGGAAAACCTAATCAGGTTATTCCTCCGGCCCCTCTCTGTCCAATTCCTGTAATGGGTGAGCCCTTCCAGCACGTAATTGTGGATTGTGTGGGACCCCTCCCCAAGGCAAAATCTGGTCAACAGTTCCTCCTTACCATTATGTGTATAGCGACCAGATTTCCTGAGGCTATTCCTCTGCGTACAATTACCGCTAAAACGGTGATTAAAGCACTGACCAAATTTTTCTCTATATTTGGTTTTCCAAAAATTATTCAGACAGATCAAGGCACTAATTTTCTTTCCAAGCACTTTAAACAGTTCTTACATTCTCTGTCCATTACGCATCGAGTTTCTAGTGCGTATCATCCCGAGTCGCAGGGTGCACTGGAACGGTGGCACCAAACACTCAAGTCTGCTCTCCGCAAATACTGTCTGGAGACGGGAACAGGTTGGGATGAGGCTGTGCCCTTTGCATTGTTTGCTTTGAGAGAAGCGGTACAAGAATCGTTAGGGTTCAGTCCAGCTGAACTGGTGTTTGGACATGCGGTACGAGGTCCTTTAAAGGTTTTAAAAGAACAGTTTATGTCTGATGACTCGTCCTCCCAGTCTAATGTGTTGGATTGTGTCAGTCAGTTTAAAGAGCGGTTACACGATGCCTGCTTGCTTGCCAAAGAGGCGCTTTATTCCTCACAAGGGACTATGAAGCGTCGGTATGACGAGAAGGCTGTAGTGCGCTCTTTCAAGCCGGGAGATCAGGTCCTGGTGTTACTGCCTGTTCTTGGATCTGCTCTGTCTGCTCGCTTTTCTGGTCCATACACTGTGGAAGAGAAACTTAGTGAAACGGATTATGTAATCCGAACACCCGACCGCAAGCGCCAGTCTCGTGTTTGCCACATTAATATGCTCAAAACATATCATGTTAGAGAGACACCCCCGTCGGAGGACGGGAAGGAGGTATTACCTGTTTCTATTGTTAGTCCTGCCCTTATAACCTCCCGTCTATGTTGTGCAGAAGATGAAGATGGTCTTGTGCTTCGGAACGCACCTCAACAGTGCGCTAGACTAACAAATTCTGAGTCCTTGTTAAACTTGTCTTCCCATCTGGCTCATTTATTAGATAATCAGTGCGGTGATATAGTTCAGTTAATCGGTGACTATCCGGCACTTTTTGGTGACATCCCCTCTCAGACAACTGTCTTGCAGCATGACATTGATGTGAATGGCTCGGTTCCCATTAGACAACATCCATACCGTATCAATGCTGTAAAACGGGATGCTATGAAACAGGAAGTGCAGTATCTCTTAGACAATGAATTGGCTAAGCCCAGCTCCAGTCCCTGGAGTTCACCCTGTCTTCTTGTCCCAAAGTCCGACGGTACAGCACGTTTCTGTACAGACTTTCGCAAGGTAAATACGATTACAGTGCCAGACTCCTACCCTCTGCCGAGGATGGAGGACTGCATCGACAACATTGGTTCCGCAAAATTCGTGACTAAACTCGACCTACTTAAGGGGTATTGGCAGGTTCCTTTGACACCCCGTGCCTCTGAAATTTCTGCCTTCGTCACCCCAGATGACTTTCTGCAATATAATGTTTTGGCATTTGGACTTCGCAACGCCCCCGCCACCTTTCAGCGGTTGGTGAATACAGTCCTAGCTGGTGTACCTGATTGCTATGCTTATTTGGATGATTTGGTTGTAAAGTCGGACAGTTGGTCCGATCACATTCAAGTATTGCGAATAGTGTTCGACAGGTTGGGCAAAGCAACGCTCACTCTGAACCTGGCCAAGTGCGAATTTGGTAAAGCGACCGTAACCTACCTGGGGAAACAGGTGGGTCGAGGTCAGGTCCGTCCAGTTGAAGCGAAGGTTGCTGCCATCGCTGAGTTTCCTGCGCCCACCACAAGGCGTGAACTACGCCGGTTTCTCGGAATGGCAGGTTATTATAGAAGTTTTTGTAGAAACTTCTCTGTGGTTGTCGCCCCTTTGACTAGTGCCCTCAGTGTGATTAGACATTTTGAATGGACCCCAGATTGTCAGCACGCCTTTGAAAGTGTTAAGGCGTTGTTATGTAGTGCCCCTGTGCTCGCTGCCCCAGACTTCGCACTACCGTTTCAGTTAGAGGTTGATGCGAGTGCCCTGGGAGCTGGTGCCGTGCTTCTGCAGGAAGATGCGGAAGGAGTTGATCACCCTGTCTGTTTTTTTTTCCCGGAAGTTTAATAAGCACCAGATACGATATTCCACCATTGAGAAGGAGGCGCTTGCGCTGCTATTATCATTGCAGTTCTTCGAAGTCTATCTTGGCTCTAGTTCTGTGCCCATTGACGTCTACACGGATCACAACCCATTGGTTTTTTTGTATAGGATGTACAACCAGAACCAGCGCCTCATGCGTTGGTCTCTGATTGTACAGAATTACAACATTGTGATTAAACATAAGAAGGGGAAGGACAATGTGGTAGCGGATGCGCTATCTCGTGTTTAGTGGGTGCATGATACTAGATTTGGGATTTGTATACTGTTGTATTGTATTCCCCTGTCATCGTGTATTGAACAAACTTTAGTTCGTTCTTGTGTGGGGGAGTGTTATGTTCGCGTGTGGGATGCGGCCGTGCGTTTTTCTCCCCTCTTTCGTTCTGCTCTCTCTCGGTTGCTGTCATTTCCGCAGGAGTCCGTGTGCCGCCCTTCGTTATTCCCATTGGTCATCCCCGCTGTCCATCATCAGAGTTCTCCCGCTCATCCCCCCCATCCGCCAATCAACTCCCTCCTGCAATCATGTCTCCCCCAATCATGCCTCAGCTCTCAATTTAAAATATCCCCATTTCGTTCCTGCAGGAGCCTTCCGTTTCCTCATTTGTGCTGTGTGTTTGGGCAAATGCTAGGTTGTGTGTGTTATTTGAGAGAGTTGTGTGGTCTAAAATTTCGTCCTCCCTGTTTCGCTTCAGAGACCAGTGTTAGGTAAGTTCCGGGGGCCCCTATACACGTGTTGACACGTAGGGTAAGGGCTCTGTCTAAATACATTAGTTTAGTGGTGGTGTCGCCCCCTGTATTTATGACTGCGGGTCGCAGTTAGGTTAGTTAGACAAGTTTGTTTTCTGCATTGTCAATAGGTTAGTTATATTACAAAATCGTAGTTAGGGTATTTGTTTGTTATTTTCGGCACCACTCCCTTTTTTTTGTACTGGTCTCGGTCGTGTGTCTTGACGTGTTTTATGTTTGGAAATGTCTGTAAATACTTGTAAATAGCCCCCCCCCCCCCCCACACACAGTAAAATCCCTTTCACCGTAGTCCGCCTTGTGTGTCTCTCATTATTCTCACAAGAAAGCTTATATATATTTAGTTACATCTCCTGGTGCCAAATATCAAACATAATTTAAAATATTGCACCCTTAACCCCTAGAAGGGTCGTAACAACAACGTTGAGTGAGTCTACTTGCATGACCGAACTAGAGCACGTTGATTGGCCTAGCCATAAAGACACATACAGGTACAGTGGCTCATAATGGACAAACATAGCCAAATGATCTACATCCCCTTCCTTTAGCTCACACCTCCTATATAAAACAAAATAGCACTGGGTAAATATCAACATTACGGAACATTTTTCTTACCATGTTGTTTTACGATTTTCGGTAAACAACCCAATAATGATATTCTTGGTTAAACTTAAGATTATCCAACAGCAAATTAAGGTGGATGAACAAATCACTTTAACGGGTAGACCTATTCATAAGGCAGAATTCATCATGGTCAATTTCCACAGATGCGCTTTTGCCTTTCATCTACGATCATTTTTGCATTGCAGAGAAAAGTTCGCGGGAATCAGTGCAGTGCAGTGATATGCTGCTACAGTTATATTGTGTGACAGAAACAAATTAACATTAGACCTTTGTTTCAATAAGAACAAAATAATTCACCCATATGTAGCCTATATCCTTTTCCCTGGGCTTCCACGAAGTCCCAGACTATGGCTTATATGTCCCGATTGATGCTTTTTTTTATTTTATCCTTTGTAGCCTATATGTATGTATTTATTGAAACTATCACAACGTCTCGTCTTAACGGACTCTTAAAGAGATTAGCAGATGATCTCTAGTAGGCATAGCTTCCTCTTCTGCAATATTAGATTGATGTAAAATGATTATGACAACACTTGTTATATTAAAACGTCATTCACAAGCCTTTACAAGTGAGACAATCGATTCGCTTGGCATCGATTGATAAACTTTTCAGCACCACAGTGAAGGCCAGCTCCAACTTACGATGTACCTTTGAGGTGTCCCTTAACAGTTGCCTTAAGGTATAGTCCAGGAAACACTCGTAAAAAAGCGGTTTCCCTTAAGAAAGTATACCTTAAGAACCTTCGTAAAACGTTAAGGTACATCGAAACTCGGAAACGCAGCCCAGAGCAGTTAGGGGTTAGGTGTCTTGCTCAGGGGACACTTCGACACGCCTGAACCGGCAACCCTCCGACTGACAGACAGCTGCTCTTACCTCATGAGCTAAGTCGCCCCTAGTAGAGCTTTTGTTATTAAATAACACAATGAGCTAACATAGCCTATATTTATATGAACTAGTAGCGCAAAGCGGAAACCATTTTATCATTATGTCTCCAGACGTTAACAAAACGATAGTCTATTATGGCCTGCAGAATAGAGCTGCAATATAATAGTAGCCTAGGTCTAATTCTTATTTTTACGTAGGCTATAGCCCACGACGGTTTTTGAAGTAGCAAAGTTTCAAAACAAATGTTTTGGGATGCTTTTTACGTTGGTAAGCTTTTGTCTAATATTTAGCTAGCCTACAGCCGTAATAAACACGCCTGAGCAGAACTAGCGATCTTATTAATCAGTAGATCTAATAAACATCACAAATTAGTTTGTTCTATAAAGGTTATGATTGCCTGCAGTGCTTGTGCAATGTGAAACATTTTATTCAATCTTTAGGCCTACCAGTAAATCAAGCAATATGCGAGAATATGTAAGTAAGTAATTTAAAGCTGTGGTTTGTATGTTAGTTTAAAGAAAAGAAGTCCATGCAAGTATGCAAAGTCTTAACAAGCCGTTTTATTTTTATTTTTTTACTCCTGCTATGGACCTCTTTTTAAGCTGATTCTTGAATAAAATAAAGTTGAGTTGATAGGGCGCCGATTTTAAATGTATAAAAATCAAGCAAGTAAGCTTGCTATGATACAACGTAAATGGTTAAAAACAATGAGGTTTAAAACCAAGGATTTGCAAGAGTTTAAAAAAAGGAAAAGCTATAAAGTTTTGTGAAGTTTTAAGTTTTAAAGTGTTAAGAGTTTTTTTAAGAAAGCTAAAGTAGAATAAGTACACGCGTTAGTCATTTTCCTGTGACAAGGTTATGATTGCCTAAACAGACATCAGACTATTTGTTAAACAAAGCTACTCTATGTTTATATATCAATCCCTATCTAAATAAATAATTCTTATTATCATGTCATCGAAATAATAGGTCAAGCCATTAACAAAGCAACGTTGCAGGTCAACGCAATCTTTGATGGTGCAAGTTTACAGACAAAAAATGAATAAATAAATAAAAGAAGGTTTCTATAATATTACTGACATTTTTAATCCTTTAAAAGATCTTTAAGTGAAAATTGCACGTCAGGTGCCATATAGGCATGTTTGATATTTATAGACAGCAAAATTTTTGAATGGTTTTAAAATTGTATTGAAAAATTACACAGATTACTGTAAATTGTGCATTGAAACATATTTTTTAGCTATCGCAACGCATTGACCACGTCATCATGTAGGAACAACTGGATGTTTATGGTTGGTTAGCCTTGGTGAATAACACATTTTCAAATACATGTAACCTGTAGAAACTATAGGCTGGTTATAACAATTACTAAGGTTGACTATGCCACTCTCATAACGGTGAGAGACACATAAAAAGGGGTTGCCAAGGTAAAGACTAGAGCCCAACAACCTAAATGCCCGCTACAGGGCATTCAAATGAATGAATGGAATCAGGCAGAGGCTGAGGTATCAAAAATAATCACAATTTATTTATATCCAATTCTTCTTGGTAAAAAAAAACCAAAAAAAAAACAATTGCGCAACCATATTAAAGCGGTAAAGGGTTAAGTAATTCACGGGTAAATGATGCCCACTGTTTATCCAAATGTGTTATAACAAAACAATAAGCCAAAGTTTTAAACATGTACATAAATATTACAGTCAGTCCATGATCTTGCTGCACATGTCACTACCAAAATGGGGGAAAGGGGTAATAAATCATACCAGAGATACGGCTATGCCAGCCACCCCATATCTATAAAACACCACAAGGTAATTCACTACACACTGTGAGTTTATCACACAATCCAATAGCCTACTTAGAGTGAGAGTTATAATGAACCCAGGCCACAGCAATAACACACAAAGGTAAGTCTACCTCTAGAATAGAGAAATGGGTGGAGGCAATTATCCACAGCACTCAGGTGTATAAGACAACAATAGGTGGTTCACTACACACTGAGTTCATACAACACTCCAATACTTAGGGTGGGGGGGTTATTATAAATGCTGGCAATAGCAATACACAGGTAAGTTAGCCATAGGGGAAGAACCCAGCATTAAGTATAGACTAACTGCTGTTTAATATGACTAGGATGATGCTATGAAGCCTCAGCGCAACAAACAACCAAGACAAATCAAACCACTGAAATCACACCAATGAAAACAGATAAACTTTAACTCATGAAATCAAAGAAAACTCAAACTAATGAAAGCAAAGAAACCTAGGAATAGGAAAAACAGTGTTTGTCATAACCACAATGGTATTACAGCTGTGGTGGCTGCAACCTAGCATAGAATCAGAAGCTTAGTTTCCCTTTTATAGGTCCATCATTAAAACATACATCCATTATTATGGGTCCAAGCAGCGAAGCTGGTGGAACCCTATTGTTTTTGTTAGGATTACTATTAGGGGTCCAAGCAGCGAAGCTGGTGGAACCCTATTGTATCTGTTAGGATTATTATTAGGGTTCCAAGCAGCGAAGCTGGTAGAACCCTATTGTATCTGTTCGGATTATTATTATTATTATTATTATTAGGGGTCCAAGCAGCGAAGCTGGTGGAACCTTATTGTATCTGTTCGGATTATTATTAGGGGTCCAAGCAGCAAAGCTGGTGGAACCCTATTGTATCTGTTCGTATTATTATTAGGGGTCCAAGCAGCGAAGCTGGTGGAACCCTATTGTATCTGTTAGGATTATTAGGGGTCCAAGCAGAGAAGCTGGTGGAACCCTATTGTTTTTGTTAGGATTATTATTATTAGGGGTCCAAGCAGCGAAGCTGGTGGAACCCTATTGTATCTGTTAGGATTATTATTATTAGGGGTCCAAGCAGCGAAGCTGGTGGAACCCTATTGGATCTGTTAGGATTATTAGGGGTCCAAGCAGCGAAGCTGGTGGAACCCTATTGTATCTGTTAGGATTATTATTATTAGGGGTCCAAGCAGCGAAGCTGGTAGAACCCTATTGTATCTCTTAGGATTATTAGGGGTCCAAGCAGCGAAGTTGGTGAAACCCTATTGTATTTGTTAGGATTATTAGGGGTCCAAGCAGCGAAGCTGGTGGAACCCTATTGTATCTGTTAAGATTATTAGGGGTCCAAGCAGCGAAGCTGGTGGAACCCTATTGTATCTGTTTGGATTATTATTATTAGGGGTCCAAGCAGCGAAGCTGGTTGAACCCTATTGTATCTGTTCCGATTATTATTATTAGGGGTCCAAGCAGCGAAGCTGGTGGAACCCTATTGTATTTGTTAGGATTATTAGGGGTCCAAGCAGCGAAGCTGGTGGAACCCTATTGTTTTTGTTAGGATTATTAGGGGTCCAAGCAGCGAAGCTGGTGGAACCCTATTGTATTTGTTAGGATTATTATTAGGGGTCCAAGCAGCGAAGCTGGTGGAACCCTATTGTATCTGTTAGGATTATTAGGGGTCCAAGCAGCGAAGCTGGTGGAACCCTATTGTTTTTGTTAGGATTATTATTAGGGGTCCAAGCAGCGAAACTGGTGGAACCCTATTGTATTTGTTAGGATTATTATTATTATTCTTATTTTTTTCCGCCAAAAGTGTCTGAGGCTCAGCAACCATAAGTCCTAGAGCAACCAAATTGGTTGGCAGGTGGGTTTCTATGGGTCCCCACTACTCAGGTACTAAAAATCACCTATGTTGGCCAGATGGTGGCGCTATAACAAAGGGTTTTGCGTAAAAGGCCATAAATCCCACACCATACATTAGATCAACTCAAAACTTCATCGACCTATGCATCTGAACGTGCTCTACAACTTTGCCATTGGCACCACCTATGACCGCCATATTGTTTGCCTGCCATTTTGACTTGTTCGTTGGGGTGTGGAAGCTTTCTCCGCTAAAATGTTTGAGGCTCAGCAACCGTAAGTTGTACACCAACCAAATTTGGTGGGTGGGTTCCTATGGGCCGCCACTACTCAGGCACTAAAAATCATCTATGTCGGCCAGATGGTGGCGCTATAACAAAAGGGTCATGTTTAAAAGGTCCTAACTCCCTCACCGTATGTCAGATCAACACAGAACTTCATCGACCGATGCATCTGAATGTGCTCTACAACTTTGCTTTTGGGACCACCTATGTCTGCCATATGGTTTGCCTGCCATTTAGACTTCTTTATTAGGTGGGGTGCGGAAGAGCTGTGGCTCCAATTCCAAACGGTTACGACATCTAGTAAACTTCTTTACGGCAAGCGACATCCATGGCGACGCAAGTAATCCGACACCGTAGGGTCTAGTTTTTATCAGTGAGGGGAGGGTCTGAACGTCGGGGAAGCATTGGAAGACAGTGCCACCCAGAGTGCATGCTAGGCTATTAAAGGTTTGTTAGTAAAAGCTTCTTTAGAGGATGTATAATTACTTTTCTTGAGCATGGATCCATTTGAAGACAGTATCGGGTGAATTCGTTTAGTCTTTGAATCTGTCATTATGCTGAGAAATAGCAAAACCATTTTATTGATAGGTTCTGAGTTTCTGTGCAAACGCGCAAAAACACGCTGGTATAATGAAACAATGACGGTAGCCTAATACATATATAGTCCGCTTCGTTCCGTTGCTACCATAACATAACGACCTACAGCTGCAGTTTCTCGCTGCAATTACTAATATTGAATATAAACAAAAGACGCAATTAATGCTGTAAATAGTATTCTCAATTTAATCTCTAAAACCGACTGTAAGCTTAGGGCTGTAACTAGGTAGTTGTTTCGTAGGTGACTTAACTCGTCTTAACTATTGCTTGTATTTTTGCATAGACTGCGTTGTTGCTGTTCTTGTTTTTGTTAGTGTTAATCAGTTTAACCTACAGGGTCCAAGTTGAACTATGCGGTTGTTCCCTGCACTTGGAACGGTAGGCTACTGCCCTCTAGGGTTTTCGACACACTTGTTCCTGGTTATGGTTAAACACTTTGTTGTACGTCGCTCTGGATAGGAGCGTCTGCCAAATGCCTGTAATGTAATGTAATGCAATATTCCGTAGCAACAAGATAAACCCGACATTAGCCCTAAAATATACCAATACAGCAGTGAAAACGCTGCTCACTGAATAACGAAATAAGCGAGACTAACATTTTTAAAAATTATACCATGTCATTCTACAGTCAATATCTGGGACTAAACATTGAATAAATATACAATCTTACCATTGGTTTTACGCGTACAGATGTCCCTTTTGCGAATGAGTGGTCATATATTGTCTTGGACAATCCGTTTGCGAAATATACGCGCATCTGTCACGCCTGGGTCGGCCATTTTCATAAATAGCTGTGCGTAATACCACACTTGTTGCTTACGGCGTTGTTGCCCTTTTTAGTACAATTTGGCTTGACTGACAATTCATTTATTCAGTAGGTGAGAGTATAAGCTTTCTAATGATGTATAACATGTCTGATTTTTCTTTTGGAATAGCGTTTTATAGGTCAGCGTAACCGAAAATTTTCTCATCTGCCAATGTCTACATAAATAAAACGGTAGGCTGCTCTGTGGCCAGCACGCAGGTCATGAGTTGATATTTCGTCTTTTGTTTTGTTTTTTCTCAATGTCGTATTTATTCTTTGAAATGTGTATTTATGTGTTATTATTCTATCTGTCTCTGAGGCGCTCTGAAATGTGCATTCTCTGCTAAGCTGAGCAATGGATTGGAATATGTGATGACGTAGTGTTGCACGGTATACCAAAACTTCAGCTCTTTCTCGGTACTTAAAAAAAAAAGAAAAAAAAAGAAACGGTTCGGTATTACATAATATTACAATAACGTATATAGGAGACAGACAGCAGCAATTATAATTCAGAAGATTTATTAAACATTATAAGAGATAATATTTGGCATGAATAAAATTGATCATTTCAATCAACTGATAAACTTTACTTTTGACAGCACATTTCTTAACGTGCTAGTAACAAGGGAATGATTCTAAAAGAGTCATTCAAAAGAATAATTTAAACCTGAAACATTTACATAAATAATTACATGATATCTTAAGTGCCATGTAACATGCTATGGAACTAGGCGTGTACATGTTTTGAGAAACTGACTCTAATGGTGCAATTGTTCAGCCCACTCAGCAGCTCCGAGATTATATTAGAGTGCCAGATTGGATAAATTTTAAAAGCAGTAGCAGTACTTCTGCACTCAACACCTGACCATTTTCTAGAAGGATGCAAAAAACCTGCATTCTATTTAGGTCAATTTAGGAGTGGCTGGAAAATTCTTCCATGACTTCTTTGCTAAAAAAAGATGATCAAGCATGCTCCTGGAAAATGGTGACTTTATAATTAATTAACCCTCCTGTTATGTTGCGGGTCAAATTGACCCTTTTTAAAGTTTGAAAATCTAGGAAAAATACTTAAAATTATTTTTTCAGTATGAAACTTCTTCTACTGGCCTTAATTAGTGTAATCAACATTTTAAATGAAAATGGTTCATTTCATGTATTTGCAAACCCCCCCTGTATGGGGATTGACCCGGGAACATTTTTGCTGTACCTAAAAAATGAACAGAACAGGAGGGTTAAATAAATTTTTTGGGGTACATTAGCAGACTTATTTCTGGTTTAAATATTACTGCACATTGTAAACAAGTAAAATCTGTGAATTTCAGTAAAAAAAGTAAAATAGAATGAACTATACTAAGCTATTATATCAAGGGTTAACACAGTTAATGCTATATTATTTGATGTGAATTTATAAATATAATACTAAATATAATTTCATATTGATAATTAATCACATTCTAATGAATTGCAAACTAGAAAGGAATTAATCTGTATGAATTGGAACCACAGAAACAATCCTCCTAACTTTTGACATTATACCTTGAGAGTAAGCCAAGGTAAAAAGGCCAAAGGTAAAAAATGACTGTTGCTCCCACAAGAAGGCCTGTTTGAGGTTCAAGGCCTGCTTAGCAGTTAAGCAACTTCAATTACAACACATCAGCTATAACAAAGTTCTACTGCTGGCTCCGTAAGTAGGCCCACTCACCAGGGAATAAGGTTTTTGGACACAAAAGCAGAATATATGACTGTTGGCTCCATCAGTAGGCCCGCTGAGCAGTTAAGTGTTTTCACCAGCTGGCTCACAGCTTTCAAGAAATAGCTGTATTTACTAGGGGTGTAAGAAAATATCGATACACTTGAGTATCGTGATATTATGTTTTGCAATATTGTATCGATTCTCAAAAACACTGTATCGATTTTGAATTAATAGTTTACATGCAAATATTTGTTGCAGACAGTGGTTCATTTTGTGTTCTGTTTAAACCCCCGACCGCTAGATAGCAGTGTTGTGATCTATCTTCAGCCATCTGACTCTGCCACTCCAACGTAACAACATAAACTGAGACAGGGGTCTCAGCAACTGCGCCTAGCAACCAAGCTTGAGCTAGCGTCAGTCAGAGCCTGAGGTAAAGAGAAATTCTGCTAGCGTGTCGTGATTATACGTCTTAAAATCTTTACTTTTGTAAATTTATGGGGAACTATAAGTTTAACAATACGTGGTTGGAGAAAAGCTTGTTTAGTGTTTGGTTGAAACCAGTGGAGGGGAACGTTTTTGAAGCCCGCTGCACCTTATGAAATAAAAGCTAAACTAGGAACATTGGGGATAAAGGCTTTAGAATTGCACGATCAGTCAGAAAAACACAAGACCCAAGTGAAAAACTAACAACAAACGCCTGCCATCTCTTCCGTGTTCGCCCCTGCTTCGGAAGCATCAAGTGTGCCCAATGTAGCGTTGTCATAACATTTTTCCGACCTTGAAGAATGCCTTACTTGTTTACATTTTGAACAGATGTGGCTCCTGGATAAATCTTCTATCGTTTTCGTCACAGCACTTTCGACACAAGCAATATCGTAAAAAATTTATTCTTACTGTGAAAAGTGCCTGACCCGCACCCGTAGAAATGTATTAACACGGCTACACAATTACATAGAGAAATACTATTTTAGGAAAAAAGCGCTATATTCTGTAACTGAATTTAGATCAAACCTGCCATGCACAAAAATATAAAAACGCTCGTCAATCTGTGTATAATGTCATCGTAGCGCAGAGTCTTTAAAACCACCCCCTTAATAAAATAAAATAAAAACTGTAGGCTACTCGTTCACTTTAAATATAGGTCAGCTAGTCTGATTTTGACAACTTTGTGATTTAACTGGTTCACGTTGTAGTTGATAAAACTCAGAATTAACTTAAACATCAACTGAGCACTAGTGTCTTACTACTAGTTAAGCATTTTAGTATAAATTCTGCAGCCTGCTTGAGAATACTTACTAAATGTTGCAAAGAAGTATAATCTTGAGTATATTTTCCTGATGTGTAGGCCTATACTTGTTCAAAAGTGAACGAAGTAGGCTTTCTTATTTTAAGAAAGAATGCTATATTAGTGTGCTTATAAAACTTTATGGGGTCCAACTTTTCAAAGTTTATTTATTCAAGTAGTAGGATGATAGGACAACGCCTTATTCCCAAATTCCCCTCCTAAGTCGGTGAGAATTCTTTTAAGACCTCCAATCCTGTAGGAAAATTCCACAATGCATTATGCTACATCCTCAGCGTGATTAGACTTTAGTGGATATGCATCGACCCACATCGTTTTGTGGGTTTTCTTCTTTCATAGTAATTTTCCGTCATACTTTTTTGCCAGTATGGCTGTGAAATGGGTATTAAATTCTATTCAAAGCGGTCTTATAAAGGTCTTAAAAAGTCTTACATTTAACTTGTTGAAATCTGCAGGAACCCTGCTGAGACAGGAAGTAGCGTAAGGGCGCACCGCTAACGTTAGCATTGGAAAAAAATCACAATATATCGCCTTGCTTACAGTATCGCAATATATCGCAATATACTGAATTGTAACCCCTGTATCGTGACATGTATCGTATTGCCAGATTCTTGCCAATAAACAGCCCTAGTATTTACTAACCACCTGAATCTTTTTTTTAGAGTGTGGGAGCCATAAATTAATAGCAAAACAAAGATTCAATGTACTGTTTTAATAGACTGTGACTATTATTTATTTTTAGAAATTATGAACCATCTAAACATAACCACATGAACACAGGATTATTTTACGCATCAAAACCCAGCTGATTTGATAAAATGTAGATATCTAATTTGGATATCAGCACGTGATTGGACAAGATTCTGCCACAGCATGACAAAATAAAGCACCCATGCATCTGTCAAATCACAGAAAGTCTCACATAGAAAAGAAAAAATTTATCTCAATGGGTTAGTAGACTACTGTATGCATTAGAATGCACCTAAAATGATGGAAACCGATGGTTACTCACGTAACCCAAGGTTCTCTGATGGAGGGAGAACTGGCAGAACACCAGATTGTGCATGGCAAAGTGGCGTATCGAATGATATCCTCAACGTTCAGTAGCCTATGTGGACCAGAGGTCGGGATCCCATTCGGTCTTCTACCGGCTTGATAACAGAATTAGCAGTGTAAGACCAGCAAGCAATAAACAATAAAATTAGTAATGTTTTCCCCTCTTGTATAGGCTACCAAACCAAGACACACATCAAGACAACCTACCACAAAATATAATAATAATAATAATAGCCGCAGGCGGGGATTCCGGGGTTTAAGCCAACATGGACCATTAGAAGGTGAAAGCTGCGAAGTGCAATAAGAACTAGTCAGAATAAGAGTAATTGTAATAGTCAAGTCAATTTATACATAAAAGGAATTTGACTTGACACAATACATTCATTCTCAATGAATGAATGAAAAGGTTTAATTGCACAACAAACTAACAGTAGCATAGGACCATTATCATCATGTCATAAAAGAACTATTAAAAAAAAACTGTCATATCATACAAGAACTAAATTAAAAATAAATGACGGTTTGATTGTATCTGCATGAAAACTATTTAATGATAGGTATTGGGTTTGGGAAAAGGGAGCCTTCAACACACTTATAATTAATGGCTATATTTCTGTTTGTAATTGTTATTTATTTTACTGGTACACTTGAGGTGCCACATAATACCAGGATATACCCATATATACTCATTCGAGCTAAATCCAGTTCCAATTTACATTCTTAAATGGTCATTTTTAGATGTGAAGCACCTTTATGACTGGCAATGTGACTAACTCACTCAGTCAGTAACTCAGTCAGTAATTCAGTCAGTTAATTAATGGTTCCTGAGGCAAATGTGTAGAGTGAGGATAGATGGATATCTGTAGCAAGTTTCGTGTAAATCGGACTCACGACGTAGGAGTTATGACCTTCAACCTTTGCCCGTAGACTGGTGGTGCCCCCTATTGGGTGATTTCAAAATAGTTTTACACACGTGGTTCAACAGTGTTATGATATGTTACTATAATAAAGGCATGCGCACATCCAAAAATTTAGTGCAGGTGCCTGGTAAAATAATACTGCAAAATAAGAGAATAATACCAAGTGATTTATTCAACTACAATCCATGAGCAGTGACAACGTTTCAACCATTTCGGTCTTCGTCAGGTAAAGGTGGTCACGTGAGTACACCTGTATAAGTAGACAATAGTGTCACGTCAGCAACGGCTTCTTAATTAATTTAAGATTACATAACAATACACGTTGGTCACCGGACGGTCATCATGCAGGTAGTCCTGGGAATACACACAGGTGATTATATATCTGGAATAAAAAAACATACGAAAAGTTAAGACTGTCAAATTTTAGTGACATTACATTTTTTCTGTAGGAAGCTCCACATTCATTAAATGTTTTTTTTAAATATACCTGTTACATAATAGCTAAAGATATATTATCAGATGTACATACACTTATGATCATGGAGTTTCATAGATACAGTAAAAAGAACAACATATGCTCAGATTAAGACCACACAAGACGGCAAGGACATAAGGCAAGCGGTACAAAGGCTGAAAGAAATGGTCTTATATCAAACTCATCGTAAAGACCTTTTGGGGATAATGTGTTTAATCTATAAATCCAATAGCATTCTCTCTGCAAAAGTAATCTATTAATGTCTCCTCCCCTACGGGATAGTGTAGTCCAGTAGCTGTCCATTTTATGCTGGCGAATCACAATGTCTCATCTCTCCAATACATAGGTATAGAAAAAGTGAGAATGCCACGTAGGGGAGGAGACATTAATAGATTGCTTTTGCAGAGAGAATGCTATTGGATTTATAGATTAAAACACACTATCCCCATAAAAATTGAACTGTTTGACTATAATGATTACATTACAGGCATTTAGCAGACACTCTTATCCAGAGCGACTTACACAACTTTTTACATAGCATTTACATTGCATCCATTTATTCAGCTGGATATATACTGAAGCAATGCAAGTGAAGTACCTCGCTCAAGGGTACAACGGCAGTGTCCTAGTGAGGACTTGAACCTGCAACCTTTAGGTGACAAGACCAACTCCTTACCCATTATACTACACTGCCGCCCAACGGTGATCAGCGCTATGTATGGAGGACAAGCACGAAACCGCCCAGACCAGAGACTGTAAAAAATATGGACAAAGCTACTGTGATGTCACCTATTGACTCTCCGTGGGTCTCTAAAACATGTTTTGAAGCTCAATGGCGGGCGCGGCCATGTTGTCGATTTGGAGCCAAAACCATAGAGTTACGCGGTTCTGTGATTTTACAATGTGATTGACAGTCCGGTGCGGACTTGAGGCTAGCTGACTGTCTGCCGTTATGTTTTAAAATATATCATCAAATGTTTACGGAGTTTAATTTCCATCCGTGACTGTACTGTGTCATGTTATCACGTTATATGTATGACATTAATAATAAAATTATGTTCAGTTATCTTCAATTTATGTTTCTCAGCAAAACGAATATGCTTAGCTAGCATAGCTTGCCAGTGAGCTAGGTAAGCTATCCGTGGTTAGCTCACACATTGGCAATATGAACCACAGGGGAAGAACATCGACTACACTGATGGTCAATCAATCAATCAAAGATGTGTAGGCTACTGGTGATTTTTGACTAGGCTAATTTTCATATAACTGTCTGGTAGACCTGCTGTTAACCGAGCAAGTTATCACCGTAGGTTTTTGCCACAGTCAGTTAATGAGCCAGTAACTGCTACTCCATCGCTGTTGTGGTGTTCACTTGCTGGGTGACGCTAGCTGACCGATCGTTCGCAAGTCACTTTTAAACGAATAAAAATTAACACTGTCAGCGGTGATTAACAAACCTACCAAGTAGCTAATAACTGATCTGCAGGCGTGTAAATATGACAACGCACTTTGTAGAGCAAGTTCTCCACCTGGTGCATGAAGACAAAAATAATGTAGGCTACATTGAATTTCTAATGATTTTTTTCTTGTAGATCATCAAAACCAATGGAGAAAAGCCAATATACGGAAGGAGCCCCCAGGACCGATTCTGAGACCCACTGGCTTAAATGCTCTTGTCGGTCTCTTAAATGCTAAAAACACGTTCCTTTCTAAATGCCAGTCTTACAATGATGGTTAATTTCGTTCAATTCTGTGTGTGTGTGATTTTGTGTGTTGTATGTTATCCAGCAAATAAACCTTAAGACTCTTAATTCGCTTTGTGAAACTGAAAATTTTGCAGTGTTTCCAAAATTGGGATTATAGTAGCTTTGTCACATCCGTGAAGCATGGCCCAGGTAGACATTTACGGAATGTACACGACAGACAAGCCGTCAAACACGTTTGACAGATTGAATATTTGCCGGTTAGGGTTAGCTAGCTAGTCAAATGGCTTGGTAGCCGAAGTTGCGAACTGTTTTAGCATAGGCTACTGGACTACCAAATATAGCAAATAAGCGTTCTGACCAACTCCTCCGTGGTGTCAGCCACGCTATGTTGTTATATAAAAAAGGGGAAGGAAAACAAATCCAAGGCACTACGTACTGTTTGCTATTATTGGTGTGTCTGTTATGGGAGGCCCAACAGGGACTAACGAATAGTGTGTTTCAGGGCCAGCACAAACCTTTATTGGGCTCTAAGCAGAATTTGATTTGGGGGCCCCCCACCGCCTCGGCGCCGCAATACTATTGACTATTGTCAATGCTTGATCATTTGCACACCTACTGTAAATCTAACACACCCATTATCAATTTTATTAGTTGTAGCTAGTGTTGCTTACATCATACATATAGTATGAGTACATAGTTGATGGAATAGAATGAGTTTATTTTACCAACATAAATTGTTATACTCAGCAGCAAGCAATTTGTACACATAAAACAACAACTCTTAATCTATAACTAGCTAATCAAGGCATAATGATATTGGAATATAAAAGCAAAGACCCCACAATGGTAATGTAATAATGTTAGGCTGTTATCAGTACCAAGTTTATGGCACAGAAGCTGATTTTCATTACAGAAATATATACCCAGCAACAAGTTATTTTTACACAGAAGAAAAAACCTTTAATCTATAACTAGCTAATTAAGCCAGATTGATAGTGGAATATTTTACCAATAATCACAAAATGCTAGTGTTAAATAATGTTATGCTGTTATCAGCATCAAGCTCAGTATAAAAACACAAAAACGTTAGCTTGCTTTTATTTCAAACCAACTATGAATAGCTAGCTATCTACCAGTTAAAATCAAAATTTCTAGAGTTGTAATCTAACACATTAGCTAGATTCCCCCTGTTAAAATCGGAATTTCTCTAGCTAGCTAGTTAGATATGCTACCTAGGCTATGTTGTTAACTAACTAGCTAGCTAACATTAGCTTCTGTTTTCTTCTTTCTTTTCTCTGCTCCAGGAGGATAGCCTATGTCCTTTTTTGCGACATTACTTTTTTTGCTGCTTTTTCCATCGACGCAGAGGAGAGGACAGTAACCTAACGTTAGTCTGACTGAGTGTGACATAACATTTCAAGCTCTCTTGTGAGACATTTCAAGCACTCTTGGGGGCCCTCTGGTGGCCACGAAGGCCCTAAGCAGGCGCTTAGTTCGCCTATGCGTCGGGCCAGCCCTGGTGTGATTTTAGGTTTGGCTGAGAAAACAACGTTGGATGCCTTGTATGAGCGTTGCCGGTGCAACTGATAGAATGTGCAGTTTCACTGTAGCCCATTACTCCCGATTTCTCTGGAAAGGCAGATCGTGGAGACATTTTAATAGTTCAGGATCTAATATCGTCATATCGCCCACCCCTACCTCCAACAAACCTCCAGATGTACCCTCCAAATTGTATGTAAACCAGTTATCTGACATTCTATCTTCAGTTCAAACAAAAGGATATCTCACCTACCTAAACCTAAATTCTTTCTTCCATCACTAATTGCCTACCAATCAGGTCTCTAACCTCAAAACCCTGGATCCCATAACTCGGCTATATAACAAAGCTCATAAAATATTTTCATCTGTTACACCTTGGACGCATCACTGCTTAGTATTGCAGAATTCAAAATCCTCAGTTTTTTCCCCAAATGTTGTATTAATAACTTTGTGATTTAATTCCGAACTCCGTAACCAATATACATGCGATTACAAAATTATTTGCATCTCTACTGGCTTTAGAATAGCTTATGAAACTGATAATTACATCATCCAATTTTGTTAAGACACCTCTATCCACACATTAATGGTTGTAGTTAACTCAGTGCACATGCCAAATCTGGCCAATCCTTGCCCATTTAGGGGGTACCCTATTTAAAGCTTTATACCTCCATAGGTGAACACCACAGAGACATTTGTACCATTTACAATACTAACTTAGATAAATTTATATCCATAATTTTGGAAGAAATAAAGTGCCACAAATGCAATTGTCAAGGCAAAGAATTTTAAATGAATTTGCTCTTTTTTAGTTTGAAATGAAATACTGAGATTGCATATATACAGCAGGTAAACCTCTACATGTCCTGGATTAAAAACTCCTTGACCACAAGTTCCTAAAATCTAAGGGTGGATATGTAGAACTACTAAAGATCTATGAAGTAAAAACTAAGCATTGTACCCAGTTCACAGTGTGAAATATCCTCATTATAAAATACCGCTAACCTATTTAAAGACACTCAATTTAAAAAATAACGTATATAACCAAAATATTTGGAGCAGTAATACTTACATAGCGATGATGACATCTTATCTGTGTTCAGTAGATAGAGACAAAGACAGTAAATCAATGATACAGTTTTCTCCGTTTCTGTCTTACTCCAGAAAACAATGTCAGCTAGGTCTATCAGCAAACATATGGCTTAGCTATGCTCAGACATCCTCAATAAAAATAGTGTTTTCCAAGAAATTACAAAAAATCGTTGATAATGTTTCATCAGGTGCAGTGTCTTTTACTGCTAGCCTACCACAGCCTGAATGCTTAAGTGAATGCGATGATGAGAAAACTTTCAGATCCGTTGAGCTATAAAACGATATTCCAAAAGCAAAATTAGACATGTTATACATCGTTAGAAAGCTTATACTGTCACCTACTGAATAAATGAATGATCAATTAAGCCAGTACTAAAAGGGTAAACAAAGGGTAAACATTTTGGAAGGTACCCAGTCGTCACAAATGTGTGTATATTTCGCAAACGGATTGTCCAAGACAATATATGACCGACAGACTCAAAAGGGACATCTCTATGCGTTAAACCAATGGTAAGGCTGTATATTTATTCAATATTTAGTCCCAGATATTGACTGTAGAATGACATGGTATAATTTTGAAAACTTTGTCTTGTTTATTTTGTTATTCAGTGAGCAACATTTTCACCGTTGTATCGGCGTATCTCACGGCTATTGTTGTGTTTATCTTGTTGCTATGACGGAATACAATTTTCGAGTGAAAGACAATATTGTCCATTATATCATGGGTGGGGGGTATAGTTGCAGGTGAGACTGCAGGGAGGGGGGAGTGTGCTAAATGAACAAACAGAGCAACAATGGTGGCGCTACGAAACTCTGACTTCAGCATAGTTATCCTGTATCGTCTACTAATGAAACTAAAACAAAGCGTTTCTGTTTCCAACTCATACTTTGGTTGCAGGAGCAATGAATGTCTGAGTTGAACAATCTAGGCATGCTGACGTGCCGACCACTAGGGGGTGTGCGCTAAGAGGGTAAGAGGTGACTTAACCAGGCCTATTCCATTATCATTATGCCAGGTAAATAGTGCTTGGCCCATGCACGGTCAGGTTGTGACTTGAGGAGACCTGCACGCATGTTTAATTGTGGCAAACACACTCACTGAGGCTTCATCGAGCTCTTCTGTGATGGCTGGTGGATTAGAGAAATTATTTGCAAGACGTGCAAGTCATTGTTCATCAATCAGAATAATGTGTGGGTCTAAAAGTTGTAATTTCATCTTTCATCAATTGTCTCCTAAAAGAAAATTACCATGGTTGACATGCACACATTTTCCATTATTATTATTCCCAATGAGACAATATTCTGAATAGGCTATTTATGTGGCTGCTCAGAAATCAGTGTTAATATTTACGTTTGCATGCAGCTGTTCGATTAAACGTATAACGACCACATGACACTACTTCCCTTAAACTATTTCTTTCAAAAATGTTTAAAGTATGACAGTTTTTACCTCCATGTCTTTTTCCATTCTTGCGCCCTGTGAACTGCTATCTGTCTAGCTCAGGGCTACCCAAACCTATTCTTGGACATCTACAGCCCTGTAGGTTTTCATTTCAGCCCTGTTTTTGCACACCTGATTAGGGGTGTCAAATCTTATCCACATTAGCCCAGCTCGAAGACTGATTCAACTTGATTGAAGGCCATGATTAATTAATTGAACCAGGTGTCACAGTGTAGGGCTAAAACAAAACATTTGCACTCATACCGGGCCTTTTCAGATAAGATTGGGCACCTCTGCACTAGCCGGTGAATAAGGCATGCTTTGTAAGAGTTGAAGAGAAAACCTACAGGGCAGTAGATATCCAGGGACAAGGTTGGGAAGCCCTCGTCTAGCTCATGTTTAAAATGCAATGGGTAGCCTAGTAAGAGGAGCGCTGATTGTAAACAACACCCTCAGGCCGAATGTGCTGAAAACTGTCATTAAAACCCTGATTGAGATGGATATTCTGAATAAACCTTACATTTTGTCCAAATAGCTCCAATAAACAGAATAATATCAGCATATGCCACATCTTAATAGAAATATTCCATATTTGGAATATTTATTTAGCACATTTAATTCAGAATATTTAATCTGAATAAGCAGTTTACATGACCTATACCTCGGGATATTGTCTAATAATTTGGAATAACATTGGAATATGAGTGTGCGTGTAAATGTACACAATGATGTCCTTAAAAATGAAATGGGAGTAAATTTTGAGATGAGAAGCAAATGCACAGCCAGCCATTTACTGTAAATAATGGGATGAAATCTAAATTAAATATTTATTGTTTGAGCATAAGTCATAGTTTAAAAAAATACCAATTTAGGAAGAACTGTTCTGAATTTAATCAAGGCCAGAAATTTTGGATACAGACAATAACACCACTGTGGTAGGATGGGCGTGGTTTTGCGTTGGCTGCAGAGAGAGAGTGGGCGGGGCGGCTCTCGGAACTCTGCGCCACAGCTGTTGGGGATTATTAATCAGCACTGATGGTTAATTGTTTGATTGATGGACAATGTGCTGATTACCTCGACAGTGAGCCTGGACGCTTAAAAGCTGGTCTACAGAGACAGAAGCGGACGGACTGGAGACGGAGGAAGAGCTGACGGACAGTCAGCAGTGAAGTGTGTGTATACCGAACAAAAAGCCGCGTGGTGGTCGTAAAATAAAAAGACGCATTCGCGTCCAAAAATAAACTCTCGTCTCTCTCATCTCTTAAACGAGCGGTGGCACTCGGCTTGCTACAACCACATATAAGTAATAATAAATACGCTGTAACTACACTTGTTTGAGGTAAACTGAACCTATATCTTGACATGCCCCATACAGTAGATATCTTTGTGAAGCAATGGACATGGAGAAAAAAAATCCTAAAAATCCCAAAACTTGACAATGAAGCAGGAGCATAAAATGATTTTAGAACTGATATGAATGATTTAAAATTCTATGTAAACAGCCAGATTGGAAAAACAAAAAACTGTATTGTCTTAATATAAAGTTCTATGAAAATGTTACATCAAATCGATTTATGATTTTATCTTTAAAAATATGCTAAAATTACGTATGGTTTGCATATTAAATCTTTACGTATTGTTTGTTAAATATAATTTGGTTGTTAGGCCAGCTATACCAATGAGCACTGATTAATTTGGTCCTGTCATCTTTGGATAGGTTTCTACCAGGATTCAGGATGTTGAACGCTCTGAAAACTTCCAAGATGGTTGGCAACAAGCACAGTGTTCTCCAAAATGGATAACAGATTAATAAGATGAAAAAATACAATAAAGCATGTACAGTAGTGATAAGTCTCAGACTGATTTGTTGACAAAACTTTATTATCATTATTTACAACATATACAAATGCATGCATCTCTCCAAATTTCAGAGGAGAAATGAAAAAAAAAAAACATTTAAAATCAACTATAAGCAAACACCACTGTAAATACTGATACTGCAGTTCTATGTCTACCCTCATGACTTCAAAGTGGTCACACATAAAATGTCTGGACTGGTTAAAAACAATGAAGTCCAATCATTTTTGCCATGTGACTGTCATGTTAAACAAATTGGCACATTTTTAACACCTTTTGGACAGATTTAATCAAGCTTTGGGAAAAGGCTAAGGACATCACATTTTAAAGGAAAAAAAAACAAAACAAAACAATCCAGGATAGTATAGTTTAATGCATTCATTCCAAAAGTAACACCCTGGAAATAAATCTCAGTATGGACACACATTCAGATTTACCTAGGGAAAAATAAATTACTTGAGAAGTTGATTTTATGACTTCAAACTTGATTACTAAAATGTGCATCTTTGAGCTCAAAATTATATTACAATCAACTTAGGTTAAGTATAAGTATACTTTGGGCATGCTTGTAGAAAATCTCTGACACAGAATTTAAATAAGATGACTTTGAAATTCAGAGGTACCCAAGAGAATTTTTCTGGCTTATTGGTATGTTGTTAAAAATTATTCATCTGCAAGTTCTTGATCACAGCTCTAGGTAACAGAACATTATTTTGCACAGGTTAAAAAATACTGCAGGACTGAACCACATATCCACAGCATACTGTACACCATTGCAATATGATGGGTAATGAACATGTATTGCAATATGACAAGCTGTGAACTTTGGTGCATAGCTCACTGTCTGATTACAGATTTGTCAATTTAAGCATTTTTGAAACCAAGGTAAAGAATGTTGGAGGGGGCAAGCAGAGCACATAGCCATTATATGGTTTGTGTTAATTTCCGCTTCTTCAGTAGTCGCTCTCTCCAATCCTCTGGCAGAGCCTCGAAATTAGCATTTTTACCCGCCTTTCCACTGCAAACAACAACAGAGACAGCAGTGTGAGTTCATAACTCAGAAATTAGATATCTTTACCTGTTTTTCAACTGTAAATATTAATTCAGTGGCCACTGTATTAGGCATACCTATCTAGCCATTTTGCTCCCGAGCAGCCTTAATTCTTTACGGCATAAATTCAAAAGGGTGTTGGAAACATTCCTCAAGGATACTGTCCATGCTTACTCAATAGCATCATGTAATTCCTGCATATTTTTGGCCACACATACTGCGAAACTCCAGTTGCACCTCATCCCAAAGGTGCTCCATTGGATTGAGATCTGGGGACTGTGCAGACAATTGGAGTAAACTGAAGTAACTGTCATGCTTGTGAAACCAGTGTGAGATAATGTGTGCTTTGTGACATGGTGCATTATCCTGCTGGAAGCATCCACTTCAAAAAAGGAAGACTATGGCCATAAACAGAAGCACACGGTCAGCAACAAGGTATGATGTGGCATTCAAATCATGTTCACTTGGCATTCAAGGGCCTAGAGTATGCCGAGAAAACATTAGACACAGCATTACACCACTACGTTCAGCCTGCACCCGTGACACAAGGCAGCCTGGATCCATGGATTCATTCTGTTTATGCCAAATTCCTACCACCTGCATGTCCGATTGTGTAGGTTCAGATTAGTTAGACTAGGTCGCGATTTTCCCATCTTCATTTGTCCAGTTTCGGTGCCCAACCACAGTCTCGTCTGTTCTTAACTGACAGGAGAATGGGCAGTCTCGTTCAAGCTAATAACATCTGTTTACTTGATGTGTTGTTACAGTATGTAAACAGCTGTTATTTCAGCATTTGTGACCCAACAAGTTTGCCCATTCTCTTCAGACCTCTTTCATTAACGAGGCGTTTTCTCCCGCAGAACTGTCTTACTGGATTTCTGTTTATTGCACTATTCTTCAGAATCTCTATTGTGTAAAAAATACCAGGAGGCTGGCTGTTTCTGCGATGCAGGAACCACCATGTCTGGCGCCAAGAATCGTATCACAGTCAAGGTCCTTCAGGTCACGCAATTTGTGGCTCAAACTAAAAACTACACCTCTTCACCATATCAGCACGCATCATATACTGTCTTGCCACATGATTTGCTGTTTGGAGGCGTAGGCTATTTGCGTTAACAAGCAGATGTACCTAATAAAGTCACCAGCAAGTGTAGATAGTGCCCTCCAACTAACTGACCACAAAATTACTGTTTTGCAATGGCCATCTCAGTCTCTTTGTGAAGGAAAGATTCAAAACGTACTGAGAACAGGGCCGCTATCTATTAAAGAAAAGCAATTGTGTTTAGTATAAAAGATTATAATTTTTTAGCACGTAGGCCTATATATAGCTCATTACCTGTGTTTATTAACATCAAGGGCACCAACATTTTTAGAGCACTGGAGTCTGATCGTTCCTAACCCACATAATACATTCTTTTCTACCAGGTTTTACCAGTACATTTGTTAAATACTTCATTCTAGAAATATCCCAGAGTACCCAGGATTATTCAACACAACCCACGAAATTACAGTTACTAAAAACACTGAATATTTCTAATAGCACCAGAGAATATTGCAACATGTTCCTTTTTGAAAAACCAGTAACAATATTCCAGTTGGGTAACAATGCTTCATGGGACCATAGCACCAGGTAGAGAAGACGACTTACGTGACAAATTGCTGCTGTTTCCACTCCTCGATGCGCCTGCTGTTGAACTGGTCCCTGTCTTCATCACTGGAGCTCGATTTCTCTTCCTCATCTAGCTCCCGCTGAATACTCTGCCACTTCTTCACAAGGGATGGCATCTTTGTCTTGCTTTTCTTTGCCTGCTAAGGGCAGGAAAGAGAAGAAAAAGCACGACTTAAGTGGCTCTACTCATTCTTACCATTGGCATGGGGCTGCAAAATAATGGCAACATTCAGTAATTCATTAATTTGTTGGCATAACGTCGGCCATGACGCCGGCATTCTGAGATTTTTCAACTCATACTTTTAGTGCTCCTGCAACCAAACTATGAGTTGAAAACACAAACCCTGTTTTCAGACTTTATTAGTAGACGATTTTGGGACAACTATACCAAATACCAAGTTTATAAGCGTCACCATTGTCGCGCTGGTTGTCTATTTACCAAGCACCCCCTCCCTGCAGTCTCATCTGCAACTACACCCCCACCCACAACACACTGGACAATAGTGTATCTGGGCATTCATAAAAATATTCTTTCACAACTAAAAATTTGTATTCCATCATAGGAATAAGATAAACCCAACAATAGCCTTATGATATGCCAGTGAAAATGCTGCTCACTGAATAATGAAATCAACTAGACAAATTTTTCTAAAATTATACCATGTCCTTCTACTGTCAGTATCTGGGACTAAATATGGAATACATATACAACCTTACCAGTGGTCATACATTGTCTTGAACAATCTGTTTGTGAAATATATGCGCATTTGACACGCCTGGGTACCTTGCAAAATAACTGTGCGTAATATGGTATTTATGGTGTTGTCGCCCTTTGTAGTACAATCTGGCTTGATTGACAATTAATCTATCCAGTAGGTGACATCATTAGAAAGCTTATTCTGTATAACATCTAAAATTACTTTTGGAATAGTGTTTTATATCTCAGCGTAACCAATGGTTTGCTCTCATCATCGCCTCCTTACGCATTCACTGTGGTAGGAGTAACAGACAGTGCACCTGGCAAAACTTCATCGATGAGTTTCCTCATTTCTTGTTAAATATGATTATTGTTGAGAATTTCTGAGCATGGCTAAGGCATATGTTTGTTGATAGACCCAGCTGATATACTGTTTTCTGGACTGTCAGAAGAGGAGAATGGCAGCATTGATTATTGGTCCCTGCCTCTATCTACAGAACGCAAATAACATTTCATTGTGAATATGTGAGCGTTGCTGCTGAAAATATTTCGGTTATATACGTTATTTTTGAAATTGAGTGTCTTTAAATAGGTTAGTGGTATTTTATAATGAGGATATTTCACACTGTAACGTAAGCGTTCATTGTTAGCCACGTCCTTAGCTGAGTAGGGTTTCTGTTTCAAGCACTGGATTTGACCTGTGCTGGGCATCACCAAAACGTGGTGTACGGTTGAATATTGTTTGGATGTCGTCCCATCCCCAAACAAAACACATAACATACTGTAGCATACAAAAAACATATGAGTGTTAATGATTACACATTTAGATACTCTACCACACTGTGAAAATGTTTTTGCACAATGTTTCAATCTGATATTTTTAATGTTTCATATTAAATCTTCATAAGGGCCATATTTATATGCTTTACAATGGACCAAACGCATTTTATTCATTTTCGGAGAGATTTTGGATACGTTTCTGGACCCCTAGATATTTTAGACCACTGTACTGACGGAAAGCTTGTAATTCCCACTTGAAAATGATGCAACAGTGAGTTTCTTGAGAAAAAACAGTTGATTTGCAGTGAAATACAAGAATATGTTGTGATTTACAGCAATGCATAATTTAGACATTTTGCATAGATTTGGAGACGCTGGGTACACTGCTTAGTTCTTGCTTCATAAATCTATAGTAGTTCTACCTATCCACCCTTAGATTTTATAAACTTGTGGTCAAGAAGTTTTTGATCCAGCACATGTATAGTTTAACCTGCTGTGTATATGCAATCTTTCAGTATTTCACTGCAAACTAAAAAAGTGCTAATTAATTTTTGATTTTTGTCTAGACAATTGCATTTCTGGCGCTTTATTTCTTCCAAAATTATGAATATAAACTAATCTGTGTTAGTATTGTAAGTTGTACAAATGTCTTCCTTCATTTTAAGGCATTTTTCAAGACTCTGATGCTCCCAACTGGTGTTATAAAGCTTTAAATAAGGTACCCCCCTAAATGGGCAAGGATTGGAAAGATCTCACATGTGCGCTAAGGGGTTAATTCACTTTCTCCTCACTGCATGGTGCATTTTAAGAAATTACTGCAGATCAGACTTCCCAAAATATAGGCAGACAATTATACCAGCTAACTTTACGGACAGATAATTAAGCCAATCTGGGATAATACAGTACAAGTGTGCTGATTAAAATTGTGTTGAGACACCTGGCTCTGAATGTTGCTTCTCTATTGCCATTTAACATGTGAGGTTGAGAAGTTGGTGGTGTCAAAACATGTATAAAAAGAGTGCAGGTCCTCAGCAAAGGGGGCAGTGTTTGTTTTTCTGTTGGCTCTTGGATTGTATCCCAGAAGTGTCCACGCTTTTTCGAAAGCATGCTTGGAGTTCATAGCGCTGAATTCGTGTTCAAATTTGTCCTTATATTGCATTTTGGCATTATAAATCTCATTCTGGACTGTGCGGCTAATGGCTGAGTGAGAGCCAGTCTTGGGATTGGAAAGCCTTCTGTTCTTCCTCTCAGAAAATATATTAAAATATATTAAAGATTTTGAGTTTGGGTGTTTATACAGTCTTACACGGTATGGTGGTGGATATACAAAACTTAATGTAGTTAGCAACTGCAGGAACCCTCATTCAGATCACCATCAAAAATGTACCACTCCGTGCAAGCTAGGGAGCCTTGCTGCTGTGCAATGGCGTTCTCCGACTACTGGTTGACACTAGGTTTGGGGTTTGTGGCACTTCAGTGCCTGTTAGTAATGCAAATGTACAAAAATAACATTATGTTCTGTAAACCAAGTGGCAGGTGAGTTTGAACTGTACAATTGATAATATTAACCTAAGTCCAGTACATGTCCCCTTCTTGCTGGAATGTCCACATATTGATAAAATGACAGCAGAGCACTGTTAAGCCTGCAAATGTTGAAATCCCCAGCAAAAAACACCAGAGCCTCAGGATATGTGCTGGGCCTATCACTGCATTAGCAACCTGGGCCCTGCAACTACCCTGTTGTTAAATGGATGGTAAATGGACTGCATTTATATAGCGCTTTTATCCAAAGCGCTTTACAATTGATGCCTCTCATTCACCCATTCACACACACACTCACACACCAATGGTGAAAGGCTGCCATGCAAGGTACCAATCAGCTCGTTGGGAGCAATTAGGGGTTAGGTGGCATAGTGGTTAGCACTGCTGCCTCGCAAGGAGGAGGTTCCGGGTTCGAATCCGTGTCCGACCGGATCCTCTCTGCGTGGAGTTTGCATGTTCTCTCTTTACTCCGGGTACTCCGGTTTCCTCCCACACTCAAAGACATGCATGTTAGGCGCGCTCCTGCAGTTGCCCTTGACCAAGGCACTGGCCTCAGAACTGGAGTTGGTCCCTGGGCGCTGCACTGTGGCTGCCCCCTGCTCCTAAGTAACTAGGATTGGTCAAATGCAGAGGACAAATTACCCCACAGGGTTCAATAAAAGTATATCTTATCTTATCTTGTCTCTCAGGGACACTTCGACACGCCCAGGGCGGGGGATCGAACAGGCAACCCTCCAAGTGCCAGACAACCGCTCTTACCTCCTGAGCTATGTTGTGTTATTGTTAGGTGGAATGTAAACACAGCTGATGACAAAAGTAGGGAATTCCCTCTGCAGATATAACAGATGCAGGGGACAGCCAGCTTCTCCAGATATAGGCCTGTATATACCATGAAATAAGCCAACTGCATGAACACTTGTGTCTCATATTCAACTTCTGATCTCAAATCCAACTGCCTTAAGTATTTTTTAAAAAATAACAAATTTCACTCTACTGCCAACATGCATTTTATGGGCACTCCTTCAAAACGCTAAAAGGTTTTGTGAATTTTTGCCATACGGCCTAAGAGTAGCAGTGCTTGGCCGCCTAATAAACCAGTCTACCTCAACAGATCTTTTACATGTACACACACACCTTTTCCTTCCTCAGCTTCTTGGTCTTATCCAAAGAGAGTGTTTTCCCTGCCAATTGATCAGTGGTCCCAGATGGCAGGACAGCTGGTGGTGGGGGCAGGATTGTGGGTGCTGGGACAAGGGAGGCTGTCGTTTCAACCGAGGGGAGGGATGGGGGTATGGCAGAAAGACTCCAGTATGCAGGTGCAGACACTGGGGCAGCAGAAGCTGTGGAGAAAGTATTGCCATATGTAGGTTTCCAACTGAAATCAAATTACACTTTTTTCCAGGACATTTCTAAGAAAATGTAAGGTTTTAAAAGACAATTTTACTGTACATACACAACAATGTATGTCTGAAAATGTAAAAACACGAAACAAAAAATAATAAACACAACAAACAACACATATCTAACATTACACACACCACACCAGACCTGGGTCAAATACAAATACATATTTGTATTTGAAAATGTAGTTAAATACATATTTGAAGTATTTTCAAATACTTTAACACATGAAATACTTTGTATTTGATTTATTTAAATTATTTTCATGGAAAACCAAATACTTTCACAAACAGTATTTAAACAAGACCAGGTCAAAACCTAGTATATGTCTGGACTGGCCGGCCAATGGTGTAACTTCATCACTCACTCAATCACTCAGTCACAGAGATTCGCGTTTATAGGGCTGGCCCCACAATTGCAGTCCAGCCAAAAATACATTCCTTTAAATAAATACTTTCCTGGGAAATCAAATACTTTTTCAAATAGTATTTAGAGCCTTTTACAAATACATTAAAATTCAAATACAATTTTAAAATATTTTGAAATATTTCTGTGATAGACAACAGAAATGACAGAGCCAGCAACAATGTAAGCTTAATACTGAAGAGTTCTTTGTAAAATCTTTGAGTGGCCCTCGATGTGATGTCAGCAAGTTCTAATACTGAGGGCACTCTAGGGGAACTACCAGGGGCTAGGGGTTGAATCTGGATTATGGGCAAGTGCAGCCTATACTGGGGCAATTTTAAACAACCCATGCACTGTCTCTAACAGACAGTAGCCTACATGTCCTTGTATGGGGGGGGGCACAAGCTACTTGCCAGTTTATTTGTACCCATGCAATCTTTTTTAAAGTTAGTGGCCTTTTAACTGTATTTCCTCTTTTTTTCCACTGATAAAATAGAATTCAGCCGTGCATATTCACTACCAATTAACAATGGAAATTGGTACAACTGGACTGGGGCCGTCAGCAGAGCTGATAGGTTCCCGCATATCCAATGCTTTTCAAGTCTTTCAAAAGCTTGATACAACTGTGCATGTTGCACCACTGGCCTTATGTGGTGAAAGTATTTTCAAAGAATTCCATTAAATCAAACACTTTGTGTGTAATAGCAAAATAATAGGAAATACATGCAGATGCTCCTTAAATGTATTTTTAAATACTTTTTATAATTTAAATACTCTGTATTTGTAAATGGTGAATTTCACATAATTTATAAATAAGTATTTAAAAGTAATTAAAATAATTAAAATAATTTATGTATGTATTTGACCCAGGTCTGCACCACACACACACACACCAGCCCTCTCTCATCTTTATTAATTTATGGGCACATACATTGCCCTCCAAAAGTATGGTAACAGGAGAGTGAAATTAATTATTTTTGGTATATACTCAAGGTATCTGAATTTGAGATCAAGACAAATGAGACAAAGGTACTTGTCAGTTTTTATTTCATAGCATTTACATGTGTATATGTGAAACCATTTCTCAGAAGCAATGACTAGTGAAACATATATGCATGTAAATACCATGAAATAAAAGTGATTACTACTACTTGTGTCTTATTCATCTTACAAACTCAAATCCAAATGCCTTTAAGTAAGCAGCAAAAATAACTAATTTCACTCTACCAAACCTTTGCAGGGCACTGTAGTTACTGTAAACATTCCATTTTTAAAATAAGGCTTGATTTAAAATCAAACAAATATTAACTGGCTTTTTAAAATTAAGGAAAAGCTTCCTTCATTTTACAAACAATTTTAGTCAGGGACGAAACCTGACCCAGTTGCAAGGTGTTGCAATTAAGATTGACAATTTCCAACCCCTGCCACTAGTTTGGTTTTTTTGTATTAAACCCCCCACCCCCACCCCCCACCCCCCACAACAACATTAGTCAAAACATGTCCTATTTCGGAGGTCCTCACTGGCTGTGGAGGTGGAATGACTATACAGGATGGCATTGCTGCCAATAGTAACATTCTTATGCAGTTGACCAGAATTGACTGCCTTGCGCTTCAGGGTCTTCACTGATGCCCCAGGGGAAGATGCTGACTCGCATACCTGAGGGAAAAATGCAATCATAAAAGAAATTGTAGACATTTAGCACTCAACAGAACACCACATTTTGAATATTTAAAATATTTAAATACAGCAACAATCATATTCTGAGGGGTGGAAAAGACAGTAAGAAAAGGAAACGGCAGGATTGTGTGGTACCATTGTTCTACCGAAGGAGGTAATGCATTACCTTAGCCCAGTAGCATGACATGGCACACAATGCAGTATCAACTGCCTTGCAGAGCAAGCCAATATAGGAGAATTGCCCAGTAGTTGCAGACAACGCAATGACTTACCAGAGCTCTGCACTGGGATAATGCTGTAATGGCCTTAGCCAGCAGTAGGAGATAATGCAGTACCAACATTCTGAAGAGGGAGATAATTTGCTACCAGTTCCCTACAGATGGGACAGAGGGGCATTGCCTCCCCAAATTTTTCCTCCCGAAAATTTACAGATATCTAGCCCTCCTGTACATGAAAAAAAATACTTAATAAATTATGCACGAGCCCGTGCATTTGCGATGCTTGGTAAATGTCTGAGAAAACAAGCTTATTTTTCTAGTGCCATCTGTTTTATATATCTTTCAATATGCAAACTCATCTCGATCAGGCTTATGCTTTCATTGTACAACAGTCTGTGATCCTGTCAAACTTATCCTATGTGCTCGTTCTACATAAAATATACTGTTTAAACTATTAAATTAAATAGAGTGCAAAGGAGTCATAGCCACAAAAAAGTGGATATCAGGACAGAAAAGAGAAAACGGATCAGGAGAGAAAAGCAGCAAAGTTGCCAGAGTTAGATGGCTTCAAAAATAAATAAATAAATTTAAAAAAGCAATCGCCAAACCCACGACTCGCGTCAAAAATATTCCCTGCTCAACTGCTGTCATTTAGGACGTTTTAAAACCAAGATTTTCAACACACCTAATTTGCAAAAATGATGCTTACCGTGGAACATTATTTGGCAACCTGCAGTAAAGTGTGTAGGCTACTGCATTTATGGCATTGTCTGCATGACAAGAGCGCTGATTAAATGAATGAATCATTGTTTTAAATGTAAATTAATCAAGAACTACTGGAGTAGCAGCATCGAACAGGAGAGACTGCATGGACTGGCCTTAGGCTACTTTCTGTCAGGAGCATCAGAACTCGAGAGCTTAATGGGAGATTGTAAATGTAGGCTCGTCGAATACCCTTCAAATGAGTGAGTAGTGCTTTTCAAGAGGATTGTTGTTGGGTTTCTGATATTACCAGCCTGTTATAGTTTGAATTGGGCTGCCACCATCTGTCACAACAATTGATTTTTTTATTTAGCAAGACTATACAGCAAAGCAGCAGTGCTAAACCTTTATCATAAAATTTTGGATAAAGATAACCGTGATCTACATGCATTTCTTAAAGGGATAATTCACATTTGTAAACCCAGGTCCAAACCCAGGTGAGCTGCTCACCAAGAATTAAGTGTAAATTGGGGGTCTCAAGCTCTCCTAATTTATGTATGCACATCTCACTTTCTCTTTGCCATTAGATTTGTTAGCCAAATAAAAGTGAATTAATGGGCAAACCTAAACACTTTGTCATACAGTTGAGGCCAAAAGTTTACATACACCTAGGCTAAAGACATTCAAACTCAATTTTTCACAACTCCACACATTTAATGTTACCATTAATTACCTATGTTAAGTCAATTAGGGTATCTACTTTATTTCCATAAGAGGTCATTTGAATATAATAGCTAAGAGACATTTATTTAAGCTTTTATGTACTATATCAAATTTTCAGTGGGTCAAAAGTTTACATACACTTTGTTAGTATTTGGTGGCATTGCCATTTAATTGCTTAACTTGAATCAAATGCAAAATTTTTGCCCATTCCTTCTGATAGGACTGGTGTAACTCAGATTTGTGGTCCTCCAACTTTTTATATGGGATTAGGGTCAGGGCTTTGTGATGGCCACTCCAACACTTTCACTTTGTTGTCTTTGCGATTTTATTAAAACTTTGGAGGTATGCTTAGGATCACTGGTCCTGCTGTAAGATCCAGTTGCGACCAAGTTTTAACTTTATAGCTGATGTCTTGAAGTGTTGCTTCAGTATTTCTAGATAATCCTCCTTCCTCATGATGCCATCTATTTTCTGAAGTGCACCAGTTCCTTTTCCAGCAAAACACCCTCACAGCATGATGCTGCCACCCCCATGCTTCACAGTTGGGATGACGTTCTTCGGATTAAAAACCTCACCCTTTTTCCTCCATACATAGCACTGATCATTATGGCCAAGCAGTTTAATTGTTGTTTCATCTGACCTGAGAACACTCCTCCAAAAGGCTAGGTCTTCGTCCTGGTGATCACCTGCAGTCTGGCTTTTTATGCCGGTCTTGGAGGAGAGGCTTCTTCCTTGCGGGACAGCCTTTCAGGCGATATAGGATTCTCTTAATGGTGGATTGTAGATACTTTGGTAACTGATGCCTCCAACTCGCTTCATTTTTGTGCTTTTTGATCTGATATATTTTGTAGGCCTAAGCAAGATATCAGCCTAGCTAGCTGTGATGTTTGTTTTGATGACTGACTAACATTTTAACCAGCCTACAGCCGAGCACTGTTGGGTCATGGTTCTGATGTCTACATTGACCTACTTTCCCAATCCCCTAAGTCATCGACCCAACACACTGTCCACTGTAAAATATCTAGGCCTAATTAATGGTGCAGTGTGGGCAGGTGTTTGGTGGTCTGGTGAGAGGGGGCCTGTAAAGAAATCTTGCACATCATAACCAGCTTCCGCTACTGCTACTAGCCTTCTTTTTTCCCCACACAGTCATTTTTGTGTATTACGCAGTGTATTTTTCCCCTGCATTTTGGGTCTTCTAATCTGTGTAAAAAATGCAGAATTTAAACACAACCTCTGTGTCTGATATTAACCTCTTGACCACAAGCACATAATTCGGCATGTGCATAAATGGAAAAGATTGAGACAATGAGTTTAAAAAATCACTGACCAATGCAGGCATGTAAACTGTACGGCACACACTGTGCCTTGAATGAAAAGCTGCCCCCCAATCACAACAGTTTAGATATGGGACTGGCCAATATACTGGTTGGTAGATTATGGTGTGCTGGCCATTGAAAATGTAGATCACAAGCCAAAAATTGTGGGCACCCCTGCTTATAGACCCACTCAAAATAGTAAGAGATATCTTTCACTAGTAGGCAAAAGCAGACCTTATTGCTAGCTGTGCCAGGAATCAGGTGAGAATTACGGTTGCCATCTTCCTCAGTTCCTGGGGCCGGTGGTTCCCCTTCCTCATCCTCCATTTCAACCTCCTCGATCTCGCCTTCATCACTAAGTGGAGGGGGAGGAGGTGGAGGTGGGGACTCGGGAGGTAGTGGAGGTGGAGGTGGATATTCTAAAGGGGGAGGGGGATCATTGGGAGGGAGGGGAGGTTGGGACAGATTCCAGTAAGATGACAGCCCTGTTTGTGCTGGGGAAAGATAGGCGGGGGGGGCTGTGAAAATAAGGAAATTTAGGGAGGGATTCAGTAAAGATTACAGTCATAAGAAATCTACATTTTATAGTTGACAAAGTCAATGCTTGGGGCCATATACAGTACAGGAATAGCACAGATTCATTCTAGAACACTATAAAAAGTTGTAACAGATGTTCATTGATTTAAGTTTATTCACTAAATATTGTGAATATTATATAATATATTGTCCATATTTAATGATTGGGCAGACAGACACACACACATATATTTTAAATAGGCTACTTTTCATAACTGTATTACCAAGTTGAAGTGAACAATTTATGAAACCAACAGTACTCAGGTTCTCATCAGAAAAATAATTCATTTTTTCCTGGCAGTTATCTGAACAGAGAATCTTTTCATGGATCACACTCCATTAAATTTCTTCTGTAATCTGTAAGAGGCAGCCTAACCTAACTGAAAGGGGTTTAGATCAGGGCCTAACCTGTGAGCATAGAAGGTGGGTCTGATGGTGGCTTGGCCTCTCTCTGGCTGGCAGAACTGAGCTGAGGGGTGGGGCAACCCTTTTCCTCTTCTTGGGCTGGAAAGTCCCACTGGGAGGCATTGGTCCGGTCGTTCACATAGAAATACCGCCTGTGTTCTCTACAGCCAGAGAAAAAAAAGAGACAAGCCATTTCAGCAGCCAAGAAACTTTTCACAGGTCATATGACACGCGAGGGGAGTTGGGGGTTGTTAGGGGGGTGGAGGTGGGGGAGGGTAGGAGGACCAGGGGGCACTGCCACCACACATAGGGCAGGAGAGGGTATGATGGGGTATGCTGTACTGAGCAGCAGGACTGCCCAGGAAGGGGGCCAAATTTGAGAGGGAAACAGATGGGGGACCCACCTTGTTACAACAGTATTGACAAAAAAACCCCAAACATTACACAGTTGGTCCTGAAAGAAACATCACCATAGTCCTCAAGTAAGAACCAAATACTTATAGTGAACTGATGAACAATGCCCCCTAAAGATGCTAAAACCGGCATCTTCAAAGGGGCACTGTAACGAGGAGCGGGCGACACTGAAGAGTTTTCATGAAGCACATTCAAAAGTAAAAAGGAAACAAAACAAAAACAAACGGTAAACAATGAAATAAAGAGGTCTGACCTGCTGGGCCCAGGAAAAGCTCGGTCTTCGCTCTTACTGATGGTCTGACACGCATCCTTCAGGAAGTCACTCTGTCACTCATTCCCCCAGCACTGGCGCCGTCCTGAAAAGTGCAAAGCTCTCGCGTGCGCGACCACCTTCCTAGAGCTACAGTACCCTTCCTCTGACACGCCGCAGAGCAGAGTCTAGAGGACCTCTTTGGGCAGAGTAGGGGCTGGGACAGGGGCTCCTCTCCTTCACTGTTTATTCGCTTCTCTTAATCCCAGCTTGGCACACCCAGTCCAGAAAAGCAATGTCACCTGGGAAAGCTTCAATTTTTTTTTTTTTTTGGTTGCTTGTTAATTTCCCCAATTAAGTCATTAGCGCGACTTGCCAGAGATTGCCATCGACGGTTGAACTCTCAGTTGTTTGGTCAAATGTCAAAGGGTGAAGGGGCAGAGGGTTTGGGGGGGGGGGGTGAAATATGTGAAAGGTAAGGAGCTCGTACCTGTCCCAGTGGCAGGACCAGCCTTTAGGGGTGGCGTTAAGTTCGTAATGTTTAATGTGTTCTGCAGCTTCCTGTAGTCTGCGGCGAAGATAGTTCCCATTCAGTGCACCTTCCCGCCAGTCTGCAATTCGAGTCTGAGAGAAAGTATACCAGAGGACACAGGGTTCTGCAGCTTCCAATGTGCAACTACTCAAAAAATGTAGTTCAAACCACTTAGCAAAAAAAAAAGAGATCAGTATCAAGTTCTCCAGACATGACGCAAGCACGCCAATTGACGGTTGATTGTTGGCAACTATAGTGGTGTGGAGTACTTCTCACCAATAAGGATTAGAGGGAAGTGAGAAAGAGGAGGTGATATTTGGTCAAATGGGTTTGAAAAAAATAAATATTTAGGGAAAAAAGTACTTGGTAGCTCCTGGCGTTAATTACACTAAGTAATTTCAACAGTCACTACACAAATTTGAATGTAGTTGAACTACTGCCGCAAAATATAATTAAATTACTAGTATAAGTACATGTAGTTAAACTACTCTAACGCTGCTGGTAAAAATTCTAGCTAGTTAGGGTATCATGAACATGAGATATCATGAATATCGTGCCTATTTAAAATGAGGAGAACAACTGACAAACCAAATAAATAACAGAAACAAGCAGAAACAGATTAGGATTTATAAGGAGATCCACAGGTGTGGAAATCCTTCTCACCTCAGTCTGTAACAACAGAAGTTGGAAGTTGGAGATCGCCTTTTTGTTAATTCCCAAGAACTCCATCTTACTGGTCAAAGTGTTGGCAAGCTCCCCAATCTGGAACTGAGAAAATATATAAATTAAATACAGCTGCAACCAGGGACAAACGAGGGCCAAGCATAGCAAACAGATCCAATCTGCAGTACCTATACAATCAAAGTGTCAACACAACCATTGCAGACACATTTATAGAAATGTATTCAAAGCTAAAAGGTAAACTAAAAATATAAATTTACACACATACATACATGCACGCATACTTACATGCATGCATGTTGATTGAAGAGACATAAGAATATCCATGGATGGCTGCATTTGCTTTCTATTTTATTAATTCTTACTGAGTTTGTTATGATTCAGGGTCATATGCACACAACTGTCCGAGATGCATTAAGCCATTTAGATTGTAATGATGACAAATATTTACTTATACTTTACACAAAATGAAAAGTAATCAATTATTTTCTTTTCTCCACCTCACTGCCTGTCTCATTTTCCCAGACTACAGTGCATTGTGTTTTGCATTGTTGCAGACAAGACTAAAATAAATAGCACTATGAAAGATTGCAGTTTCTGTAAGAACAGCTGCCTGTAGAAAAAGATTAATTTTCTTCCTTTTAGCTTGAATAATTTTTGTGATCATATTACAATAAGGAAAAAGTAAACCATGCCAGGTAAATCACACACCATTACAAAACCACCATTCTTGGAACACTGTTGTGTTTATTTTTTATATAATCCATAACTGTCAAGAGTTTTCAAAAATATCTTTAAAACAAAATCCTGCACTCACACTGGCCCTTTTTGGATAAGACTTGACACTCCTGTCTTCAACTCATCGTAATATTGGATTTCTGAATAAAACTTCTGCGTGTTCAAACATGTTCGCAATTAGTATGTTTTTACAAATGGAGATCATACCCGGTATGAGATCATATATCGGTCTCTGCAATGAAAAGTCACAATAAATGTAATATTGGCGCTCTAGAGTAACATTATTTTTAACAACAAATGGTATTCTTTATTCTTCTATTGTCTGAGTCTTTATTTCTTATGACGTAGCCTTGTTATTGTTTTGTGCTGCTTCCTGAAACCATAGAGGGCAACACAGAGGTTATGAGGGACCAGGCGGTGAAGCCTAGGAAATAACGAATGGGATAATGTGAGAGGACAGACCTTACGGTGGTGGAAAACCAATGATGTCGACCAAAAATTAAGATGCAAAAGGAGATTGTCTTCTAGACAGGTGGAGAAAAGGATGCCAGTATTTACAGTGAACAAAAGTGAAATAATAATAAAAATACACAAACAAAAAGACTTGCAAAACAAAAAGAAAGTAACGTAACTATGTTTGAAAGGTTCAATAATAATAATAGTACTACAAATACACCACACTGACTTGGACCAGTCTGCACCCAACAACCAACCAACCCCTAATGATGGTGGCAGTTGGGATTAAATAGCTTCACCTCCCTTGGACCCTACCATTTACCTCTAATACCAATAAAGTCCTACAACAGCTTAAAATTACCCATAACAAATACAATAAATAATTAAAGCCGCAAGCGGCGTTGGGAGGGGTACAAGCATTGGCACCATCGCGCCCCCTATGGAGCGATTTTAAAATGGCTTTGTCCTCATGATCATATACCTTCACCCAACATATCTATTGAATATCATGATGATTGTATAAAAATTGATGACTTATGGCCAATTTTGTGCTAAGAGACGCTGTCGGATGACTTAGTTGCGTCGCCATGGATGTGTCCTGGCCGCTTCCCGTAAAAGCCTTTACTATGTCGTAACACTTAGATGGCATGTCGTGACACTTAGATGGCATGTCGTAACACTTAGATGGCCCAGCGTGTATATACAGCTACAGCGCTTCCATGCCGCAACTAAAAACAGTGTCACACTAGTGTTGTCATGATACCAAAATTTTGACTTTGATACCGATACCAGGTTTAGTATCACGATACTCGATACTGAAGCAATACTGATTAAATACTCGGTACCTAATGATACTGAAATTACCTTAATAGATCAGAAACGTAATGTCCACAAGGGTTGACCTCATTTTCGAATTCACGGTTCATTAAAAACCTAGTTTATTAACAACCTTTAAGTTGAAGCCTGTTCAACATATCAATAAGCATAGGGCTATAGTGTTACAACACTAAACCATATAAAACTATATTAAATATATTTCAAAAATTAAACAATTGTAAAGTAAATTATCTTTAAACAGGTCTTTCACTTTAAAATAGATCTAAAAACAGCATATTTCAATAACAATACAGCATCTTCCTATAATAAAATATTTACAAATTAGAACAGCTATTGCTACTGAAGTGAACTGAGTCTAAGCTTGCGCTGTATCAACGACGGAAAATGCACAAGCAGACGTCACCTCACCTGCCAACCTTAGTTGCTACTGCCATCTAGCGAAGATTCTGACAAATCACACTTTTCATCCTCTCAATCGGTAATGTAGGAGACACATTTCCCTGGCTTATACATTTGACGCAAAACTACGGAACGTCGGAAAATTCTATTACCGAACAGTTTCTTTTTTTTTTTTTTTTAAGTACCGAAAAAGTGCTGAAGTTTCGGTATACCGTGCAACAATACGTCAGACACATACCTATTCCAATCCACTGCTCAGCTTAGCAGAAAATGCACATTTCAGAGCACCTCAGAGACAGATAGAATAATAACACAAATACTCATTTCAAATATGACATGAAAACACGACATTGAGAAAAAACGAAACAAAAGACGAAATATAAACTCGCAACCTGCGTACTGCGTGCAGAGTAGCCTACCGTATTATTTATTTAGACATTGGCAGATAAGAAAATTTTCGGTTACGCTGACCTATAAAACACTATTCCAAAAGCAAAATCAGACATGTTATACATCGTTAGAAAGCTTATACTCTCACCAACTGAATAAATGAATTGTCAATCAAGCCACATTGTACTAAAAATGGCGACAACGCCGTAAGCAACAAGTGTGGTATTTCGCACAGCTATTTTTGAAGGTAGCCTACCCAGTTATCACAAATGCGCGTATATTTCACAGACGGATTGTCCAAGACAATATATGACCACTCAGTCGCAAAAGGGACATCTCTACGCGTAAAACCATTGGTAAAATTGTATATTTATTAAATTTTTAGACCCAGATATTGACTGTAGAATGACATGGTATAATTTTTAAAAACTTTGTCTCGTTCATTTCGTTATTCAGTGAGCAGCGTTTTCACAGCTGTATTGGCATATTTTAGGGCTAATGTCGGGTTTATCTTGTTGCTACGGAATATTGCATTACATTACAGGCATTTGGCAGACGCTCCTATCCAGAGCGACGTACAACAAAGTGTTTAACCATAACCAGGAACAAGTGTGTCGAAAACCCTAGAGGGCAGTAGCCTACCGTTCCGAGTGCAGGGAACAACCGCATAGTTCAACTTGGACCCTGTAGGTTAAACTGATTAACACTAACACAAACAAGACCAGCAACAACGCAGTCTATGCAAAAATACAAGCAGTAGTTAAGACGAGTTAAGTCACCTACGAAACAACTACCTAGTTACAACCCTAAGCTTACAGTCAATTTAGAGATTAAATTGAGAATACTATTTACAGCATAAATTGCGTCTTTTGTTTATATTTAATATTAGAAATTGCAGCGAGAAACTGCAGCTGTAGACACAAGATAGTTTATGTTATGGTAGCAACGGAACAAAACGGACTATACATGTATTGCCATCATTGTTTTATTATACCAGTGTGTTTTCGCGCGTTTGCACAGAAACTCAAAACCTACCAATAAAATGGTATAGCAATTTCTCACCATAATGACAGATTTAAAGACTTAACGAACTCACCCGATACTGTCCTCAAATGGATCCATGCCAAAGAAAAGTAATTATTCATCCTTTTAAAAAGCTTTTACTAACAAACCTTTAATAGCCTAGCATGCACTCTGGCTGGCACTGTCTTCCATTGCTTCCCCGACGTTCAGACCCTCCCCTCACTGATAAAAACTAGACCCTACGGTGTCGGATTACTTGCGTCGCCATGGATGTCGCTTGCCGTAAAGAAGTTTACTAGATGTCGTAACCGTTTAGATTTGGAGCCACAGCTCTTCCGCACCCCACCTAATAAAAAAGTCCAAATGGCAGGCAAACAATATGGCGGACATATGTAGTCCCAATAGCAAAGTTGTAGAGCACATTCACATGCATCAGTCGATGGAGTTTTGTGTTGATCTGACTTACAGTGTGGGAGTTATGACCTTTTAAACATGACCCTTTGTTATAGCGCCACCATCTGGCCAACATGGGTTATTTGTAGTGCCTGAGTAGCGGGGGGCCATAGGAACCCACCTGCCAAATTTGGTTGCACTAGGACTTATGGTTGCTGAGCCTCAGACATTTTAGCGGAGAAAGCTTCCACGCCCCAACGAAAAAGTCAATATGGCGGGCAAACAATATGGCGGACATAGGTGGTCCCAATGGCAAAGTTGTAGAGTACGTTGAGCTGCATAGGTCCATCAAGTTTTGTGTTGATCTAAACCACCTTATTTACCATAAACTACACAACCCCGGGAATTACAGACCATCCCAATCAAACTGGCGGCAAATAAAAACTACAAAAACTTGTAGGAAGTTGCACTGCGTCCTTTTGCCCCAGCATGATGATGCAACCAGGAAGCATGCTACACCACACGGTAAGAACTCCTCTGATTAATTTCTAAAGTTTTAAAAGTTAGCAACATTTCAAACATGATTTAAATGCCAGCATAAAGATAACACAACATGCCAATACACAGTTATAAACGTGATCTCTATGAGCACACCGTATTAATGGTAAGCGCACAAACACATAGCGATACAAGATTCCAACGAGCCGCACAATGGTAGTGTGAAACGCACAAACACATAGCGATGCATGCACTATTAGTTGGTCACCCCAATAGCGATGTAAACACTAATATGATTTTTATTGTGTTTTTCAGATGTTTGACAACACATTGACGGCACCATTCGCTGGAAATGCCAGTACACACAATCGTAGCAATTCATAATAAAACGGCATTAAGAAATAATTGTCGGTGTGCTTCTTCCAGTTTCAAAATGCTCAGAAATGCTTAGCACTATGTTGCTGTTAAAAGTTCGAAACGGAGACATTGCTCCGTCACAGGTAAGACTGCAGCCTGGAGCCTCCCGTCTCATACGCTCCAGCTTTGTACTCAGTCTGGTCTGGTACGCGGGGTCGTGTCATATTAAGAAAACTACAGAGGAACAAAATACCCAATCTATATCTGCACCTATGATTTGCACATAATGTTAGCTCCATTCGCATACACTCCTGCCATGTAGCATACATCTTGTTAAACATTAAGAATAAATACATTGGGCCTCATTTATCGAACGACCCAACCAAATTTGATCGTAAATTGTTCATAAAAGCATTTACACAAACTACGTTGGATTTACAAAACATTTCGGCCCTGTTCACACCTTGCATTAAAATGCGTCTTGGGTGATCCAATCACAAGTGGACAGCGCTAACTACAAGTGTGAATGCACCCAAGACGCACTGAGGATGCATTGAGATCCGATCACTCAGACCACATTCGTAGGTGGTCTGGGTCGCATATGGCCACATTCTTTTAGCAGTGTGAACGCGAATGCGTCCTGGGCCACATTGAAGGACCGCCTAGTCAACTGACGTCCTCTGCCTAAGCGGAAGTACGTACTCATTCGCGCGTCATATTAAAGTGCGAAACAACAAGAAGAAGCCACATTGTCTTATTTTATTATTCAAAGTTTTATAAAATGATACCATGTCATTCTACAGTCAATATCTGGGACTAAATATTGAATAAATACACAACCTTACCATTGGCTTTACGCATAGAGATGTCCCTTTTGAGACTGAGCGGTCATATATTGTCTTGGACAATCCGTTTGTGAAATACATGCGCATTTGTGATGCCTGGGTACCTTCCAAAATAGCTGTGCGTAATACCACACGTGCTGTTTACGGTGTTGTCGCCCTTTTTAGTACAGTCTGGCTTGACTGACAATTCATTTATTCAGTAGGTGAGAGCATTAGCTTTCTAGCGATGTATAACATGTCTAATTTTGCTTTTGGAATAGAGTAACAGCGTAACCGAAAATGTTCTTATCATCGCATTCACTTAGGCATTCACTCTGTGGTACTAGCAGTAAAAGACGCTGCACCTAAAGAAACGTTGTCAACGATTTTTTTGTAATTTCTTGGAAAATACTATTATTGAGGAATTCTGGACATAGCCAAGCCATTTGTTTGCTGGTAGACCTATCCTGACATCGTTTTCTGGAGCAAAAGAGAAGTGAATAGAAGTGTATTTTGGTTGGTTCTCAAATCGTGTAAGCTGGTTTTGTCCACGACGTTTGAAAATTTTGAAAAGCGCATAGAGACATATTACGAGTGCAATTTGGTTTGACTGGAACACGCCAAGGAATAGACCTAGTCTGTTTTTGTTTTGATTTTGCCCGCGCGCTAAGGTCTTTGCAAACTACTACTACTTTTAATTTCCGGCAGACTAGGCACAGGTAGTGCATTGCTGCCATAGACTGTATAAAAATATACCGGTTAAAAACATATACCGGTTGTTTTTAACCTCCTGCCAGTTAAAAACAACAACGCATTTGATCTTGGCAAACGGAAATGATGTACCTGTTTATTTGCATATTGAGCGGGGAAGTGAGATCCGATCACAAGTGGTCACTCGAGACACATGTGGAGACGCATTCTAATGCCAGGTGTGAACTGACATCCGTCTCGACTGAATCTGGACACAATCTGGATATATCCGGATACAAAGTACAGGTGTGAACAGGGCCTTCATGACAGTTCATAGGTTCAGAACAGATTTTATGAGTGCTCTAAACTGTTTGTATTGTGAGCATTAATGAAAAAGCTGTCCGTAAAGCTTGTTTTTTATTATTCGATTCATTCATCATTTGAGTAGCAAAATTATCTGAAGAAATTAAAAGTCAATTACATAACTATATATTAACAAATATAATTGTTCAAATTGTTATATGAAATCACAACTTGACTCAACATTAACTCTCTGGGGTCTGAGGGTAAACTGAGGAACACTGGTGATTGTGCCATGCTCTGACATTTGTGTAAATTTCATCAACTTTATATGCAGTGATTCCAAAGTGTTTCATATCTCTGTTCATACTTTCCACGTTCCTCTGTTATTGTAGCACAAGCTACAATAATATGGCAGCAGTAAGTAGGTCATAATCATATGTGGATTTTAAATTGCTCTAAAAATACACAAACTGTAAACAGTAGTTTTGAACATGCACAGGAATGTTGTAATAAAACACACTAAACAATAGTATCAAAGTTTTTATCAAAAGATGACAAAACATTTTAGCAAATCCAATGAGAAATATAAAATAAATAGCTAAAAGTTAGTGTTGTGGCTACTATTTTTCAACAGCAGGTGAGAATGGGAGGGCAAATGGCCTTTCTGTAATGAATATGCATTGGGTAGGAGGACCTGCCAGCTAAGTAGGCTATTGACACCTGGCCGCATGCCTCCCCACCACTAAGACAAAGACTCAATGAGCCATTTAGAAGAACCAAAGACATCTTTTGATTTTGGAACATTTATTGAAGTAAACTATATGCATGGAAGATGAGATGAGGCTGGTGTACTCTTGCAACGCCTACGTGGCCTCTTAGCTAGTGGTGAACTAAGCAGTGTTTCCTGATCAGCATCTCTGTAAATATAATAAAAACAAAATTGTTAGGAAATGTGACATCAAATCAAACTTTATTTATATAGCACATTTCCTTCAACAGGTGAAAATTAAATGTGCTTTACAAAAAAGGGACAAACCATAAACTAATGAAAACAAAACTTAGGAAATGTGACATGGTTACATCATATACAAACAAAGAACCAAACAAACACAACCAGACGCAGAGAGGTAGCCCATAATTTTGAGAAGCAATGGTTAGAATCGTTCGTAGTGTGGTAATTTACAAGCACATTAGTGAATATTCCTACAAACACACAGAGAATGTAATACAGCACACATTTACAAATAATGCAAGCTATGAACAAAACAACATTAGCTAAACTAAATAAACACTGATATTCCAACTCAACTACACGCAACTCATCAATAACAATGCTTCAATCTTAAGTAGGCCAGGTCGGTTTAGCTAAGTGGTTATTTTATTGCTATTTCCCGAACTTACTTACAGTATGCTAATATCGATTGTGCGAGGACACTCCGTTTTAGAATCCTAGCCACGCCACTACACACTAGGCATGGGCTATTTATTACCAATATGATTGAAAAAAATACCGTCTACCTGCTACTTCTAACACAACCAGACGCAGAGATCCTAGCCTATGATTCTGAGATGCAATAGTTTGAATCGTTCGTAGTGTGGGAATTCACAAACGCGCATATTGCTGGATATTCCTACAAACACAGATATATGTTGCAACACAGTACACATATTTACCAATATGATCATAAGAAATATACTTACTCATGAAGTTGATCCTCAGCTGGATCAGTCCGCTGTTCGAAATGACACCGCTCTTCATCAGTGTCGGCTTCCGGACGGACCATTTTCCAAAATTAAACGAAATGTTTACCTCAAAAGAAGTGAATTAGGCTACACTTTGACATTCCATCCTGCTTTCGCAGGCTTGGCATTTCTCACATGGATCTCCCATCGCCCGTCCCCTAGTTTCCTTCTATGGAGAGTAATTATAATGTCGTTAACATGTGAATGAGATTTGGGTGGACTTCCTGCTGAGCGAAATTCACATGGTAATGAGTAAGGATTAACGAAGCATACATGGTCTAATTAATCAAATTTAAAACTTTTAAAACAATTCATATTATTTGCCAATGGGCTGATTGGAAAGTCACGATTCTAAGGTTTCTGTCAATGTTTTTGTTGCGTCTGTATGATAACAGCTCGTGAAGTTAATCATCCAAATAGAAACGAAAGTTCATTTCATCTTCTCGAGTTCTGCCGGCGGAGCTCCCGACCCCAGAGGGTTAAAACAGGTGATGCTTCATTTGCATAATCCGGAATAACGTAATGCTTCATTGCATTTAAATATAAATTCCATAAAACGCGTCAATTAAGTTTGCTAATAAATAGGGCACCGAAGTCATGGCTTAGGCCTTCATTGCTAAGGCTGATCTTGCTTTATTAGAAATTACGATTTTCTTCTTCGCCCCCAGTTTCAAGTCAAACCATTTCCGTTTTTCCTGTTGTATAGATGGGGAACTCAAGACACAAAGTTTACAACAATGGCTATACCTTGCCAGGCTTTAGTCTTGCCTGACCCTGACACTCCAATGTTTACACAAATGAATAAAATATCTTTTGCCTTGTACTTCCATCAACAGCACTTCAATCTCTGCTTCAGATATCTTTTTTCTTTTCTCGGCTATCTTTATAAATTTCAGGTTGCACTTGATACTATTTTGCCAGAAGGAGGCGTCTCTATTTTGTACCAGGCTTGAGGTATGAGGCTTGAGGAATAGACCTCTGACATTTCCAAGTAGGAAAACCAGAAGGGGTGATAACAGTGGTAGCTTAGTGGAATATATAGCTTAGTGGCACTACCCTCAATGGAATTAGCATCTGGAAGTGGAATATGGCTGGGGAAAAAGATACACACAAATATTACAATTTGGAAAAGTTTGGTGGCACTTGCAGACGGAGATTTGGGTCCACTGTGGAGAAAACACAAGTTCAGTCCACTCCAAATTTTTTCCTGTTGTTGTATACATCCTGGAGTACGACTGGAAAAAGAAATCAGGTTCCAACCGGTATCAGAAGTACATATAATCACTACAGAATAAAGGAAATACAAAAGGACTTTTGGATTTCTTTCTAGTTTTTCTGAAACACGCCCTGCATGTTTACGCAGTGAGACTCTATAGGATAAGGGGATTTGGCTATTTTTGTACAAATGTCTTATTTCAAGTTTTGAACCATATCTGTACTATATATAATTTTGGAGATAATTGGGTTTATTCAAGACTCAGGATTCTTACAAAAAGCCCTGGATTTTAAGTGGGGTTTAAGGGGTTAATACACCTACAGGCACTATACTGGACATTCTGGTCAAGTCATACCTGAATAAAGCAAAGGTCATAGCGTCACTGCCGACTTTGTAACTAGGTTAAATTGTTACCTGATCTGATTATTCTCCATATAGTCGCTTACAACACATCCATAATTACCAAAGCTGTCGCTCCTAAAAATATCTCAGATGTGTTGTACTGTAAATTGACCTGAACCTATATATATATAAGCGGAGAAAGCAGTACTCCTTGGATCCTCCCTGATCATGAATTAAGTATACACAGGCCAGGAGAAGAGAAAATGTGTTCCCACCCACTTTCAGTAGATAAAATGTGCAACTTCTTTTTAGATGAAGCAACTTGGCAAGAAGTTTTTAACGGTGAGTTGGAAGTGCGCATTCGAGACAGCAAAATATTCCAAAATAACAAAGATGAAATTTAGAACACAGCCAAACCTGAATGCAGGACTCAGATTCCCACTTCCGACTAACTGTTACAAACTTCTTGCCAAGTTGCCTAAAAGAAAGCCGCATATTTTTTACACACCTCCTCTGACACACACACACACACACACACACACATGCAGACCTACACTCTCACACAGACACACACATTCACACCTCCAATGGCCACCTCCCCATTTCCTCCTCTGTCTTATCTCCAGGCTATGTTGGCCGAGTGCTTTGAAGCTTCCTATGGCTGAGAACAGTCAAATGGTGAATTGCATGTCTGACAGCCTGCATTACAGAATAGCACAAACCTCTTGAAATACACTTCACATTTCATTGAACAGAACTACAATGGTTCAAATTGTGTTTACGGTTTTGTGTGTGACTATTGTAAATACCCACCCCCGTTTTTTATTTGCCTGTTCAGTTCTCAGATGGATTGTTCTATAAATGGCCACTGGATCTTGAAAGGGAAATCTTTGTGTGTAAAACAAATGGTAAGCTTGTATATTTATTCCATATACAGTTATAGATATTCATAGTAAATTAGAATGACATGGTACAGTTGAGGCCAAAAGTCTACATAAATTGAGTTTGAATGTCTTTAAACTAGGTGTTTCACAACTCCACACATTTCATGTTACCATACATTTCCTGTGTTAAGTCAATTAGGTTATCTACATTATTTCTGTAAGGAAGGGCAGGGGCCCCCTTGTATCCCTAGGTTTAAAGGCTGGTTCATACTTTCCGCGTTCCGCGTCCGCGGACAGCTGCGGACTTGTACCGGTCGCGCGGACCCAGTTCCATTCATACTACAATTGAGGGTACGCGTCGGTCTGGCGTTCCACGCATGCGCATTTCCCGATCTACACTCCATTCCAGTTCCATTACCACAGAGTGAATGCGTAAGTGAATGCGATAAGAAAATTTTCGATTACGCTGACCAATAAAACGCTATTCCAAAAGCAAAATTAGACATGTTATACATCATTAGAAAGCTCATACTCTCACCTACTGAATAAATTAATTGTCAGACTGTACTAAAATGGGCGACAACTCCATAAACAACAGATGTGGTATTATGCACAGCTATTTTGGAAGGTACCCAGGCATCACAAATGCGCGTATATTTCACAAACGGATTGTCCAAGACAATATATCACCACGTCATGTCTTTCGCGCCACCCACCAGAATTAAAAACACGGGAAAAAAAACGTGAAAGTCCCTCTCTCGAGCCGTTTGTCTGTTCTGGGCTACTGTAGAAACACAGCGGTGCAACATGGCGGCCTCCATGGAAGAGGACCTGCTCCCTATGTAGATCTAAAGGGCTCATTCTAAGGTATCGAAAACACAACGATTCTTATTTTCATGGGATTATACACTAAATAAAACATACTTATGAATATTATATTCCATTCCTGCCAAGTCCATTCCGCTAGATGCCACTAAATTCTACACCCTGCACCTTTAAAGACATGCCATTTGTTATATTCTGTCGAGACCCGTGTTACAGGACCGAGCAACGCTAAGACTGCCTTTCAGAATATACGCACGAATATAAATGAAATGAAACCGCAAACAGCCAATAATAAATTAGAAGAATAGTTGAGACTATTGTGATGTATGGATGTACATTATATGAATACATATTCATGGAAATACATTTTAATTTGGTAAATGTTTGAAGTTATACATTTAATATGCAATTTTGTTGGCTTAAACTCAGTAGCAAAATAAAGGGATACTTAAATAAAGGGAGACTCTAAATAAATAAGTTCTGTGCGTCAGCCATTATGTTTCTTCAAATCGATTCACATCATTGTGGATGGCCACAAGATAAAAATGACCATTCAGTTTGCAACATAGGACTTTGATTTCACTAACTCGTCAATTCATTTACTACACATTATTGAAAAGTGATCGCTATATTCTGTAGTCGCCCCCACCGAGTCAGCGCACAGCAGGCAGAACTTATTTATTACACGTTTTGCAGCGCAGTGGCTCGGAGCTGACTTTTTCTTTTTCTTTCTTTTTTTCCGAATAACAACGAGCAACTTCAGGTAGAAGAAATAACTGTTTCCATCACATTATTCGTGCTTTCCCGAATACAGTATTCAGATTCGGATACATCCCTAATATTTACTTTAAATGACAGAAAACAACATTTATGCACATGAAAAGTGATCGCTATATTCTGTAGTCGCCCCCACCGAGTCAGCGCACAGCAGGCAGCGGGCTGAGAGCTGAGAGCTGACCGTTCCCGGCTATCGCTCAGGCAAACTCTCGCATCGAGGAGGCGGCGTCAGGTGCGGGAGCTAGCGAGACAAAAGCCTGGTAGCTGAATTTCTTTCAAACCCCCGCAACCTATACATCAAAATGAAGCTTAGACCCTGCAGTTTTTAGCTGTATGTGTTTATTTCCTCCATTTAAAAAAAATCGAACTCAATCGAAACATTGAAAATACCGATACCTTGTATTTCAGTCAATATTCATTTGTTTAAGATGTAACATGCTGTATGTATCAGCCACAGGTCTTGGCTATCAAATGAACACGAAATCCAGTCCAGATTTTCATGGTAACAGTTGCCAAGTGACATGAAACAATTGAGGAAACATTGGGTAGCATTGCTTTGGAATACAGCTTATTTAATTTCGGTGAGGCAAGACAGCCTATATTGTTTGTAGCACAGTAACTTGGCGTCATTTTGATATCAATACTTTTAATGGCAGGCCTAGATTTTGCCAGTTTGTATGAATGAGTTACAGACAGCGTATGTCTTCTATGTGTGAGTAACTTGGCATTTTTGTATTTTGAAAACATGTTTTTTATGAGATGTATAATTTTACTTTTGGAATAGCGTTTTATAGCTCAGCATAACCAAATGTTTTGTCTCATTATAGCTGCATTACACATCCAGGCTGTGGTAGCAGTAAAAGACACTGCACCTGGCAAAAATGTATCAATGACTTCCATAATTTCTTGGAAAATATTATTTTTCTTTAGAAATTCTGAGCATGGCTAAGGCACTGAGCTGTTATAAATTGGTATAGAGAGGTTTATCCCAGGTATGAATTGCCTACATTAGTGTTTGGATTATAGAAAGACCACCACCTTGGGCCTCCATAGAAAAGTATCGAAGAGACAGATAAAAGCATAAGGTCACGTTCCATCATACAATGTATCTTATAACTGTCACTAGATTTTGAATGGTTCCCCTGTGTCTACAGGGAAGGGGGAGTATGCTCCCTGGAGGACGGTCGGTTGGGGGTGGTCTCTTGGTCTTCTGTGAGGCAAGACAGCCTATATTGTTTGTAGCACAGTAACTTGGCGTCATTTTGATATCAATACTTTCAATGGCAGGCCTAGATTGAGCTGTTTGAATTAATGCCTTATAGACAGTACTTTGTAAGTGTGAGTAACTTGGCATTTTTGTACGCAGAAAACGTGTTTTTAATGAGTGTATAATATGTCCAGGCGCGTAGAGCTGCTGAAATCCGTCCCACTAGAGTTGGTGAAGCATCTGGTTTCCTTTGCTAATTACGTATCGCGTTAGATTTAAACTTTTCCTTGTGGTTTCCTTGTGTTAACTCTTCATTGTGTTAGGTAACTATCTGGTTCTTTTTGATGCTTAGAATTGATAGATTGGCTACTTGGGCTTATTGATTATGATTATTAGTAGGCACTCTGACTGTGAATTAGTGTAACCAGCGCGTTATTTGAATCATATTATCAACTGTTAATTAGGTGCACTCGGAGTGATGCTAGCATCGCTTCCTCTCAGTTTATGTGCCAGCTCCCCATTTCAGTCTGCTCTATCCCCCTCAGGCGCTTCCAGCGACGTGGCCCCCTTCGACAACGGAACCTCTCCAACCTCTGCTACCCCCCACCGACCCCCTGTGAGAACTTCACGGTCACAGGGGGGCTATGGAACTGCCAGTCCGCTACACGCAAGGCTGACTTCATTTCCGCCTATGCTTCCCTCCCATCCCTTCAGTTCCTTGCCCTCACAGAGACCTGGATCACACCAGACAACTCTGCTACTCCTGCTGCCCTCTCATCCTCCTACTCCTTCTCCCACACCCCCCGGCCACCTGGCCGTGGTGGTGTTACTGGTTTACTGATCTCCCCCACTTGAAAATTCTCTGTTCTCCCCCTCCCTGACCTGTCTATATCCACTTTTTAATATCACCCTGTCTCTATCACCTACCCCACTAACCTCTACATTGTTGTTGTTTATCGTCCTCCGGGGCCCCTGGGAAGTTTCCTGCATGAGCTAGACACCCGCTCAGCTCCTTCCCCGAGGACGGCACCCCGCTGATCCTCCTGGGAGATTTCAACATTCACCTAGAGGCCTCCCATTCTGCTGCATATCTACTAGGGGTGTGCAGAGACATCATTATCTGTATCTGTACAGCCAACAAAATTATCTGTATCTGTATTCGGATAGAAGACCGGAAGTAGGCGTGGTTTATACCGGAAGTCAAGTTAAATCCCCCCTTTAACTGGGGGGACATTGAACAATCAGAAACTGGAAAAAATATATAAATGGAAAGATTCTGTTTGGCATTGGAAATAGAAACTATTTACAGTAAAGAAAAATAAAACATGTCCTTCAGTTGAAGGGAATAATCTTAAATTCCAATGATGCTGCGTTCGCGTTTCTTGATGTGTTAACAGTTCGCTAGGGAAACGTGAATGACCACTTTACAACAGTAATTACATAACAGTAATACATGAACTTTTTTGCCCGTTTTATTTTTTCCCCTGAACTAAGTTTGGATAGACTGCAAACCATCTGATGTCCTCATATTTTCCCTTGGTGGCAACTGTTAGCCTACCATGAAAATCTGGACTAGATTTTGTGTTCATTTGTAGCCAGGACCTATGGCTGATACATACAGCATGTTACATCTTAAACGGATGAATATTGACTGAAATACAAGGTAAAACATTTAGTAAAATAGTTTGAGTGGATTTTTTTTAATGGAGGAAATTAACAAATACAGCTGAAACTATAGGCTCTAAGCTTCATTTTGATGTATAGGTTGCGGGGGTTTGAAAGAAATCCAGCTGCCACACCAGGCTTTTGTCTCGCTAGCTCCCGCACCTGACGTCTCCTCCTCCTCGATGCGAGAGTTTCCCTGAGTGATAACCGGGAATGGTCAGCTCTCACAGCTGCCTGCTGTGCGCTGCCTCGGTGGGGGCGACTACAGAATATAGCGATCACGTTTCAATAATGTGTAGTAAATGAAACGACTAGTTAGTTAAATCAAAGTCCTATGTTGCAAACAGAATGGGCATTTTTATCTTGTGGCCATCCACAATGATATGAATTGATTTGAAGAAACATAATGGCTGACGCACAGAACTTATTTATTAAAACGTTTTGCAGCGCAGTGGCTCAAAGTTTGTTGGTGTGTGTGCCGGAGTTTCAGATACAGCTAGCAGCCGTGCGTAACTCTCCCTCCCTCTCCCCCTCTCCCTCTCTCTCTCAAATTCAAATTGCTTTATTGGCAGGAAATACATGTTGCCAAAGCGTCATAAATCAATTCAAAATACATTTACAGTGGAATACTAATAATGAACATTCTATAAAAATTAAAATAAAAAAAAACAACAACAATATTAATGTTCAATCAGCACAAGCACTAGATAATTATAATTATGTAGGATGGTCACTCAGTGTCCCTCAGGTTATGGCAAGCTGAGACATATTGAGCCGCAATTGGGGCTGTTGTTCCTTGTCCTAATAGGACTGAACATTTTTCATTCTTTGATGAAGAATGGAAGTTTTTTATAATTTCTGAAAATTTGTGGTAATATATTTTTCTAATATTTGTATATTTTGTACAGTTTAGGAGGAAGTGCATCTCTGTCTCAACCTCTCCTGTCTTACAGTGACCACATATTTGTCTTTCTATTGGTAACCATGAATTTTTGTGTCTGCCTTTTTCAATTTCAAGGGTGTGGTCACTGAGTCTGTATTTGGTCAGTATCCGTCTCTGCTTTGTATCTCTGAGAGAGAAGAGATACTCTGCTGGAGTATAGTCTTTTTTCAGGGTTCGATAGCAATTTAGTCAACTTTGTGTTTTGGTTTCTTTATCCCAATGTTCCAAATACAAATCTTTTGTTATTTTCCCTCTCCCTCTCCCTCTCCCCCTCTCCCTCTCCCTCTCTGTAACGTTAGAAAGAGGCTATGAGAACTCGACATGGAGCTAATTTTTTTCCCCCGCCGAATAGAAGAAATATGTTTCCATCGCATTACTTGTGCTTTCCCGAATACAGTATTCGGATTCGGATACATCCCTACTACCTACCACTACTTCACTCCTTCGACCTCTCCCTGCAACACTCTCCCCAAACCCACAAGGCAGGCAACCTCCTAGATCAGATCTTCCTGAGGAACTGCTCCAGCTCCAATCTCACGGTTACCCCTCTGCATACACCTGATCACCACTTCATTTCCTTCTCCCTCCCTCTTGCTCCCCATCCTCTCTCTCCTTCTCCCACCCCCACTGTCACTGTCCGTCATTACCACCGCTCCCTCTCACCCTCTTCTTTCGCTCCCAGAGTCACTGCTTCCCTCCCTCCTCTTCAATCATTCTCCAAACTCCCCACTGACACTGCTTCCTCCACCCTAACTTTATCTCTCTCCTTAGCACTCGGCTCTCTGTCCTCTTGTCCCTAGGCCAGCACACTCATCCCCTCCCAGTCCATGGATGTCTGACACCCTACGCAACTCCAGGGCCAGCCTCCGCGCTGCTGAGAGGAAGTGGGGGAAATCCAGAGACCAATCCAACCTTTCAGCCTATCAGTCTCTCCTGACAGTGTTTTCTTCTGCTGTCACTGCCACTAAGGCAAATTTCTATCAAACTAAAATTCATTACTCCATTTCTAACCCTCGTCAACAGTTCTCTATTTTCTCCTCTCTCCTCAGCATGCCTCCTCCCCCACCTCAGTCCTCCTTCACTGCAGATGACTTCGCAGTATTCTTTGATGAGAAGATTGCAGAGATCCGCAGCTCCTTTGCCCCCTCTGCGCCCTCCGCCCCCTCTGCGCCCTCCCCGTTTCGCCATTCTCTTCCCTCACAGACTGATGTTTCCCAGCTAGTGCTCTCCCACCGCCCTACCACCTGTGCTCTCGACCCTATCCCCTCATCTCTCCTCCAGGCAATTACACCAAATATCCTCCCATTTGTCACCTCCCTTGTGAACTCCCCCCTGTCTTCTGGATGTTTCCCCTCATCCTTCAAAAGGGCCCACATCACCCCGCTGCTGAAGAAGCCCACACTAGACCCCTCTGTCATCCAGAACTACCGGCCGGTATCTCTCCTTCCTTTTCTATCCAAAACGCTTGAACCAGCTGCATCTAACCAACTCTCTGCTTTCTTCTCTCAGAATAACCTGCTCGACCCCCACCAGTCCGGCTTCAGGCCTGGCCACTCGACAGAGACTGCACTCCTCCCTGTCAGTGAGTCACTTCAGGCTGCACGAGCAGCCTCCCTCTCCTCTGTCCTGATTCTGCTAGATCTCTCAGCTGCTTTTGGCACTGTGGAACACTCCATCCTCCTGTCCTCCTTAGCAGCAACAGGAATCTGCGGCACAGCCTTTGACTGGATTGAGTCCTATCTCTCCTGTCTGTTCTGGCTCCACGATGGTGGAATGACCTTCCCGTGGAGGTCAGAACAGCTGAAACCCTGACCACCTTCAAGCGATGACTGAAGACTCACCTCTTCAGGCTGCACCTCCCCCAAACCCTCACTACCTCCCTGTAGTCACTAATTGACTATGTAATCTTAGGGTTGTAGCCAGGTAAGCTGTTTATCTTAGTTGACTTATTTATTGCACTCGAGCCTACTCAACTACTGCCTGTATTATTTGCATAGACTGCTTTGTTGCTGTTTTTGTTTATGTTAATCAGATTAACCTACAGGGTCCAAGTTAAACTACGAAGTCGTTCCCTGCACTTGGAAAGGTACTTCCCTCTAGGGTTTTCAACACACTTGTTCCTGGTTATGGTTATACACTTTGTTGTACGTCGCTCTGATAAGAGCATCTGCCAAATGCCTGTAATGTAATGTAAATGGTAAATGGACTGCATTTATATAGCGCTTTTATCCAAAGCGCTTTACAATTGATGCCTCTCATTCGCCAGAGCAGTTAGGGGTTAGGTGTATTGCTCAAGGACACTTCGACACGCCCAGGGCGGGGTTTGAACCGGCAACCCTCCGACTGCCAGACAATCGGTCTTACCTCCTGAGCTATGTCGCTAATGTAATGAAATATCATTTATTTTTGCACTGTTTGTAAAGTGTAAGTGATAAAAATTCATATATAAATGTAGGCTATGACAGACATGCACATGCTGCACTCGCAGAATGACGACACAAATGTCATCCGGTGCCACACATTTTAATGAAAAGAAGCAGTTCTTTTTCACTGCAAAGAAAACAAAGCTTTTAGCTGACCACATATGGAGACACTCGGTTTCTGCTGGCTTAGCTTGCCAGTATTCTAGTAAAGCTTGCTACCAAGCAGGTTACAGTACTGTTCTGTATCGTCTTTTTCTCTAACAGAAATGATTCATGTCATGAAGAGTAATGAAGCCCTGTTTTTACAATTTAAAAATAAGCATTATAACATGGTTAATGAAGAACCCACTGCAATGTAGCTAACTAACCATGTGAACAACAATACATGCCAGCGGCTAGCACAGAAGGAAGTTATATTGTTAACCAGTTTAGCCAACAATTTCTTACAACATTCTTGTGTATACAGACACTCTCTCTCAGCTCGCTTAACATGTCGTTAATATTCCAGAAAAGCATGCGATCACACAAGTCATCCTGTGCCTGCGAATCTCACACTGACTGATGGCCACTGGTATTGCATTGGCTAACAGAGAGATAAAAAGATACTTGCAGTAATATGTATCTCATGAAAAACACATTTTTTCAACGTACAATAATGGGAAGTTACTCACACACAAGGTAGCTAACATTAAACAAGCTGAAAATGCTGAAAGCGGAACTGTCCCGGGAATAATTTTACAGAAAAGGAGAAAATGCAAAATCCCCTTAGTTTGGGGCTTTAGTGTGTGGACATGTGAAGTTGCTTATGAATTCTATCTGTTGAAATGGGGTCAGAATGTACAGAAATGAATGTTTTTAAGGGCTGAGTGTCTATGTGGCTATTGCAGTGATTTCAGTGAGGAACTCTGAAAAGTGAACTCTCAGTGCTGTATTATATGGCTAAATCGTTAGTTTGGTGACCATGACATAACACCCCTGGCAGGACATGTCTGGTCTTTGTAATCTCTTGGTCGCAGTCACTGATTTTAAATGCGTACAGTTTGGAGACCCCAACGTGATCGGCAGGATACCAATTTTTCCTTACAGTTTGGTGACCGCGACGTGATCGGCAGGATAACAAGTTTCCCTTACAATTTCATTGTCCAAATGTAAGTGCTACTGCTGAAAATATTTCGGTTATATACGTTATTTTTGAAATAGAGTACCTTTAAATAGGTTAGTGCTATTGTATAATGAGGATATTTCAAACAGTAACATAAGCGTTCATTGGTAACTAAGTAGTGTTTGTGTTTAATGCACCGGATGTGACCTGAACTGGCATTTTGCCAAAACGTCGTGGACAGTTGAATATTGGTTTTAATGTCGTCCCATCCCCATACAAGAAAACAGAAAAACATATGAGAGTTCATTATTACACATTTAGGTACTGTACCACATTGTGCAATAATGTTTTTGCATTATTTTTTTATCCGATTTCAATGTTTCATCTTAAGCCTTCATAAGAGGCACGTGTGTATACTTTATAATAAACAAAAAGCATTTTATTCATATTTGGAGATATTTTGGATGTTTCTAAACCCCTAGATATTTTAGGCCACTGTACTAACAAAAAGCTTGTAATTCCCACTTGAAATTGAGTGAGTTTCTTGAGTCAAAACAGTTTATTTGTAGTGACATACATGATTATGTTGTGATTTACAGCAATGCATAATTTAGACATTTTGGATAGATTTGGAGACACTGGGTACACTGCTTAGTTTTTGCTTCATCGATCTATAGTAGTTCTGCATGTCCACCCTTTTTTCACGCACTTGTGGTCAAGCAGTTTCAGATCCAGGACATGTATAGTTTAACTTGTTTTATATATGGCATCTCTCAGTATTTCATTGCAAACTAAAAAAGAACAAATTCATTTTTGCCTAGACAATTGTATTTGCGGCACTTCATTTTTATATTTTTTGAGTATTTTTATGAATGCTCAGATAGACAATATTGTCCATTATGTCATGGGTGGGGGGTGTAGTTGCAGATGAGACTGCAGGGAGGGGGTGCGTGTTAAATGAACAACCAGAGCAACAATGGTGGCGCTGCGAAACTCCATATTCGGCATTGTTGTCGTGTATCGTCTACTAATGAAACTAGAACAAAGCGTTTCTGTTTTTAACTCATACATTGGTTGCAGGAGCAACGAATGTCTGAGATGAACAATCTAGGCATGCCAGCATGCCGACCACTAGGGGATTACGCTAAGAGGTTAAACAGATGCACTGAACAGTATGACAATTTAGATATTAATATTGCATAAGGAAAAAACTTATAAACACTTACTTGTTAAACTTGTTGTAGACAAAGAGGGTAATTCTGCGTGTTTAACCTGAAATACACTGTTCAAGCTTGACATATCCACCAGAAAAGGTCTGTGTTACATGTTGCCCTGTATTACATTTGGCCCCAACTGAGGAGAGTGACAGTGAGTCAGAAATACAGCGGCCAAGCAAAAAAAGTGTTCTTTTAGCTATTGATACAGCGGATCTGCCTGCAGCTATGCCAGTCAGCATTATGTCATCAACAGAGTCTGTCGCTAGATGCGCCGGCATCGCCTCTCACACTAAGAACACCTCTAAATAATCAAATATTACAGTTATTGACATACAAAATTGTCTTGACAATTCTTATAACCTGCACCTGAATTAAAGTATTATTTTTTACAATTATTGACATTAAATGCAATGTTTCTTTCAAGTTCTTACAAACTGTGGCTTTGCTGACTAGCAACAGGACTCACTGTTTCCATTTCTAATATGGATTCTAATATTTCTGAAAGTAAATGTAATAAGGCATTTGATGTTTTTATAGAAGCATTCGGCAAGACTGTACATTACATTAGCTAGCTAGATAAATACGTACTTTAAAAAAAAGCTACGCCAAGCTAGCAAGACGGAAATGCAGTGAGGAGTTGTGGTTAGCTAGCCAGCTAAATGACTATCAGTTTTCACAAGCTAGCTATCGAGCTGTCTTATTGACTAGCCACAGCCAGATAGCTAGACAGTAGAACAGTTGTAGATGGCAAACTTTCCCGAACGATACAAACATTCAGTGGCAGTCAACTGTAACAAGTAATTTTATCTAGTTAGCAGGCTAGTCACAACATCTGACTGGTTTAAATCCTACAGTCAAGAAGTGTGCACTCAGCCATTCTGTGTTATGGGAGCTAGCTACTATCTAGCTACTGTCGTCTAAAGGAGATCAGTGATTCGATTGTAGCCTAAGCTTTCTAAATCTGTAAATCACCTCCCTAGGGTCCCTAGCTATTCCTTGCCAGCGTGACCCTGATCTCAAGCAAAATGCACCGTTGTGAAAAGCGATTGCAGACTGGAACAGCTAGCTAATATAATTCACTTCATTTATCTGCTTGCTTTGGCTTGCATGCCTGTTAGGTGCATGAGAGAACGCAAAAGATTTCATCATTAAGTTTTATTTTTTATTCAAATGGACACATACAATGTACTTTATATTTCTGGCTATGTATATAAACAATGTGTAGTAATAAAATAAGAGCTAGTGACCTACTGCAAATATTGGCTCATTTTCATTTTTTTCAGGAAAAAGTACATTATGGGCAACGACGACCTTTCAATATGATTTCCTGTACTGTAATATTGTTTAAATCATGAAATACTCGCTAATAAATGACAAATCCACTGTAAAACAAACGTTAGTATTGTTGGGAAACAGACAGTTTTGTGTATTCTGCGTTTGGGAAGTTTCCGCTGGGCCCCGGGGGGGAAGGGGGCGAGCCCCCCTGTTGTATTTCAATTTCAATGTGAATGGAACCTGTTTGAATAGATAGGATGGGTTTGAATTTGAATGGTCCAATCGGAAGGAAGCACAGCCTCTTATCACCAATCAGAGGCAGCGCTCCAGTTCTGACATTATGCAAAATGTACCCACTCTAAACTGTATAAATCTAATCACACAGCAGTACTATTTTGAACTTTCTCGCTTAGTTGCTCCCGTAGCCGGCTGCGTAATAAATCTTCCTGTTTTTACCACGAACTTCTGATCTGCTTCTTCCTGGGATAACGGTCATTAGGGGTCCAAGCAGCGAAGCTGGTGGAACCCTATTGTATCTGTTAGGATTATTAGGGGTCCAAGCAGCGAAGCTGGTGGAACCCTATTGTATCTGTTAGGATTATTCTTATTATTATTATTATTATTTTTCTCCGCTAAAAGTGTCTGAGGCTCAGCACCCATAAGTCCTGGCGCAACCAAATTTGGCAGGTGGGTTCCTATGGCCCCCCACTACTCAGGCACTAAAAAGCACGTAAGTCAGCCAGATGGTGGCGCTATAACAAAGGGTAACGCGTAAAAGCCCATAACGCCCACACCATAAGTTAGATGAACACAAAACTTCATCGACCTATGCATCTGAACGTGCTCTACAACTTTGCCATTGGCCCCACCTATGTCCGCCATATTGTTTGCCTGCCATTTAGACTTTTTAGTTGGGGCGTGGCAGTTTTCTCCGCAAAAATGTCTGAGGCTCAGCAACCATAAGTTGTAGACCAACCAAATTTGGTAGGTGGGTTCCTATGGCACCCCACTACCCAGGCACTAAAAATCACCTATGTCGGCCAGATGGTGGCGCTATAACAAAGGATCATAGTTTAAAAGGTCATAACTCCCACACCGTAAGTCAGATCAACACAAAACTTCATCGACTGATGCATCTGAATGTGCTCTACAACTTTCCTATTGGGAGCACCTATGTCCGCCATATGGTTTGCACACCATTTGGACTTTTTCATTAGGTGGGGTGCGGAAAAAACTGGAGCTCCAAATCCAAACGATTACGACATCGAGTAAACTTCTTTACGGCAAGCGACAACCATGGCGACGCTAGTTTTTATCAGTGAAAGCACGGTCTGACACTGCCACCTAGCGTGCATGCTAGGATAGGCGACCAAAAGTTTTTCAGTAAAAGCTTTCTGAGAGGATGAATAATTACTTTTCTTTGGCATGGATCCATTTGAAGACAGTATCGGGTGAGTTCGTTTAGTCTTTGAATCTGTCATTATGCTGAGAAATAGTTAAACCATTTTATTGATAGGTTCTGAGTTTCTGTGCACACGCGCGAAAACACGCTGGTATAATAAAACAATGACGGTAATACATATATAGTCCGCTTCGTTCCGTTGCTACCACAACATAACAGACTATCTTATGTCTACAGCTGCAGTTCTCGCTGCAATTTCAAACATTGAATATTCACAAAAGACGCAATTTATGCTGTATTTTGCTAATGTCTAAATAAATAATACGCTACGTTAAAGCTTTGAGAGGATGAATCATTACTTTTCTTTGGCATGGATCCATTTGAAGACAATATCGGATGAGTTCGTTCAGTCTTTAAATCTGTCATTATGGTGAGAAATAGCTAAACCATTGTATTGATAGGTTCTGAGTTTCTGTGCACACGCGCGAAAACACGCTGGTATAATGAAACAATGACGGTAGCCTAATACATATATAGTCCGCTTCGTTCCGTTGCTACCATAACATAACGACCTACAGCTGCAGTTTCTCGCTGCAATTACTAATATTGAATATAAACAAAAGACGCATTATACGCTGTAGTCTGCCAATGTCTAAAATAATACGGTCCATTTGAAGACAACATCGGGTGAGTTCGTTTAGTCTTTAAATCCGTCATTGTGCTGAGAAATCGTATTCTCAATTTAATTTCTAAATTGACTGTAAGCTTAGGGTTGTAACTAGGTAGTTGTTCCGTAGGTGACTTAGTCTTAACTCGTCTTAACTATTGCTTGAATGTTCTCATAGACTGCGTTGTTGCTGTTCTTGTTTGTGTTAGCGTTAATCAGTTTAACCTACCGGGTCCAAGTTGAACTATGCGGATGTTTCCTGCACTTGGAACGGTATTTCTCTCTAGGGTTTTCGGCACACTAATTCCTGGTTATGGTTATACATTTTGTTGTACGTCGCTCTGGATAAGAGCGTCTGCCAAATGCCTGTAATGTAATGTAATGTAATGCAATGCAATATTCCGTAGCAACAAGATAAACCCGACATTAGCCCTAAAATATGCCAATACAGCAGTGAAAAGGCTGCTCACTGAATAACGAAATAAACGAGACAATTAAAAAAAAAATTATACCATGTCATTCGACAGTCAATATCTGGGACTAAACATTTAATAAATATAGAATCTTACCGTCGGTTTTACGCGTAGAGATGTCCCTTTTGCGAATGAGTGGTTATATATTGTCTTGGATAATCCGTTTGTGAAATGTCGGATATTTTCAAAAATAGCTGTGCGTAATACCACACATGTTGCTTACGGCGTTGTCGTTCTTCTTAGTCCAATTTGGCTTGATTGACAATTCATTTATTCAGTAGGTGAGAGTATAAGCTTTCTAACGATGTATAACATGTCTGATTTGGCTTTTGGAATAGCGTTTTATAGGTCAGCTTAACCGAAAATTTTCTGATCTGCCAATGTCTACGTAAATAAACCGGTAGGCTGCTCTGCGGTCAGCACGCGGGTCGCGAGTTGATATTAAGTCCTTTTTTTAGTTATTTCTCAATGTCGTCTTTATTATTTGAAATGTGCATTTAGTGTCATTATTCTATCTGTCTCTGTGGCGCTCTGAAATGTGCATTCTCTGCTAAACTGAGCAATGGATTGGAATATGTGTCTGACGTAGTGTTGCACGGTATGCCAAAACTTCAGCACTTTCTGGGTACTTAAAAAAAAAAAAAAAACAGAAAAAAAAAAACGGTTTCGTATTTGAATTTCCCAATGTTCGGTAGTTCTGTGTCAAATGTAAAAGCCAGGGAAATGTGTCTCCCGCATTACTGATTTAGAGGATGAAAAGTTATGATTTGTCAGAATCTTCGCTAGATGGCAGTAGCAACTAAGGTTGCCAAGTGAGGTGACCTGCGCTTGTGCATTCTCTTCCCTGATACAGCGCAAGCTTTGACTCAGTTCACTTCAGTAACAATAGGTGTTCCAATTTGGAAATATTTTATTATAGATAGATGCTGTATTGTTATTACAATATGCTGTTTTTAAATCTATTTAAAGGTGAAAGACCTGTTTTAAAGATTATTTAGTTTACAACTGTTCAATTTCAGAAATATATTTAACATATTTCTCCATTGTTCAGTGTTGTAACACTATAGGCCTATGTATATTCATATGTTGCAGAGGCTTCAACTTAAAGGTTGTTAATGAACCAGGTTGTTCATAAACCATGAATTTGAAAATGAGGTCAGCCCTTGTGGACATTACGTTCCTGATCTATTAAGGTAATTTCAGTATCGTTAGGTACCGAGTATTTTATCAGTATCGAGTATCGTGATACTAAACCTGGTATCGGTATCAAAGTCAAAATTTTGGTATCGTGACAACACTAGTGTGGCGCTTTTTTTAGTTGCGGCAGGGAAGCGCTGCAGCTGTACATACACGCTCGGCCATCTAAGTGTTACGACATGCCATCTAAATGTTACGACATAGTCAAGGCCTTGACGGGAAGCTGTCAGGACACATCCATGGCGACGCAACTAAGTCATCAGCCAGCGTCTCTTAGCACACAATTGGCCATAAGTCATCTATTTTTTATACGATCATGGCAATATTCAGTACATATGTTGGGTGAAGGCGTATGACCATGAGGACACAGCCTTTTTAAAATCGCTCCATAGGGGGCGCGATGGTGCCAATGCTTGGACCCCTCCCAACGCCGCTTGCGGCTTTAATTATTATTATTATTATTCTTATTATTTTTCTCTGCTAAAAGTGTCTGAGGCTCAGCAACCATAAGTCCTAGAGCAACCAAATTTGGCAGGTGGGTTCCTATGGCCCCCCACTACTCAGGCACTAAAAATCACCTATGTCGGCCAGGTGGTGGCGTTATAACAAAGGGTTTTGCGTAAAAGGCCATAACTCCCACACCATACGTTAGATCAACACAAAACTTCATCGACCGATGCATCTGAATGTGCTCTACAACTTTGTCATTGGCACCACCTATGTCCGCCATATTGTTTGCCCGCCATTTTGACTTTTTCGTTGGGGCGTGGAAGCTTTCTCCACTAAAATGTCTGAGGCTCAGCAACCATAAGTTGTAGACCAACCAAATTTGGTAGGTGGGTTCCTATGGCCCCCCACTACTCAGGCACTACAAATCACCTATGGCGGCCAGATGGTGGCGCTATAAAAAAGGGTCATGTTTAAAAGGTCATAACTCCCACACCGTAAGCCAGATCAACACAAAACATCATCGACCGATGCATCTGAATGTGCTTTACAACTTTGCTTTTGGGACTACCTATGTCTGCCATATTGTTTGCCTGCCATTTGGACTTTTGTATTAGTTGGGGTGCGGAAGAGCTGGAGCTCCAAATCTAAACGGTTACGACATCTAGTCAACTTATTTACGGCAAGCGACATCCATGGCGACGCAAGTAATCCGACACCGTAGGGTCTAATTTTTATCAGTGAGGGGACGGTCTGAACGTCGGGGAAGGAATGGAAGACAGTGCCACCCAGAGTGCGTGCTACGATACCAAAAGTTTACAGGCACACTGGTAAAATAAAACAATGACGGTAAATATATATATATATATATATATATATATAGTCCGCATCGTTCCCTTGCTACCATAATGTTACAAACTTTCTTGTGTCTACAGCTGCAGTTTCTTGCTGCAATTACTAATATTGAATATAAACAAAAGACGCAACATATGCTGTAGTCTGCCAATGTCTAAATAAATAATATGGTACTCTGCGCGCAGCACGCAGGTAGCAGGGATGGCGAGTTGATATTTTATTTTCTTTCAATGTTGTATTTATTATTTGAAATATGTATTATTATTCTATCTGTCTCTGAGGTGCTCTGAGATGTGCATTCTCTGCTTAGTTGAGCAATGGATTGGAATGTGTCCTACGCCTTTTTTTCCTCAGGGAACTGCTATCAGCACATCAATGCACTGCCCTGCCTCCAATCCCCTCAACTTTGCCATCAACTCCCCCTGCCCCCCTCCGCTCCCCCATAACTCCACCAGCAGTTAAAATAAATTTACAGTAATAATAAAGTACAAATAAAGTAATATTTTTGTTTTCTATAGTTTACTATTGTTCAAAAACAAATTATTTTTTTTATACCATAAATAATTTTAAAAAATATATAGTTCTTGGGTATTAGTTATAAATATATATATTTTGTATTTCAATTGTGCTTTTGAAATAAAAACATTTCTATCAACATTTTTATGTCTAGTGTCCTTTCTGGTGCAAGGCTCAGGCGCCAGGCTCTTCATGTACATAATGCCACATTGTAGAGCAATGGCAAGTTCAACTGACATGATATTTGTTGTGGGTACTACATACACCCTGGACTGACATTGCAGGGTGTTTTCATTGAGGTGACACATGTAATTTTAGAAATACATTACAAAAAACATTTTTTTCATAAAACGTAAATGACATTTTTTGCTTTGAACTGCTATTTCTGATTATCTAACTCTTAGAAGTAGAATATTTGGTAGATTTGGGTTGCCAAGAGGCTTCTGATAAAACTGGTATGTAATACTTGGGGCATCTTCTTAATTATCATGTAAAAAACTGCAAAAAAAAAAAGAGAAGATGGTGAAAAATGGCCAAAAACCATTTTGAGTCCTAGGGTTTAAGAGCAAATTAAATTTAAGGCCTACCTATTTTTCATATGTGATTAGTCATCATCAGCACCATCAGCATGCAAAGACAAAAATACTACAACTAATAACATTTTAAATTATATTAGGCTATTAGTAGTAATATCAGAAAGAGGGTGTGGTCAAAATAATATGGTTGAATCAGCATAATAGAATCTTCATTTAAGAGCCACATATTCCAGTTTTATTACTAATCATTTATTTATTTGTCAAGAGTCATCACCATGAACAACGGGCACAAGAAAATTATGGCAGGTAACATCATTATTAGTAATATTCATATATCAAAATAACAATATAATGAAAACAATAATGGTGGTGGATTCATGTTATTCCAGGTCATGGTTTAGTACTCTGCGTATTCTGATATATTGGTTCTGTGCAAGTAACTCTGAATTAAACCCTTTTCTGCATCAATGAGTCAATAACAGTCTCATACTCGTTCATGTATGAGATGAGCGGGTGTGCTCGTCTATGCAGTTATACTGCGAATACTGTGATGTAAAACTACGTGAACCAAATTGAAATGAAATAAATCTTATATCTTCTTCTGTGGGACTCAGAACAAAAATCGGTCCCTGGAGCATAATTAGTTCAGTGTGACAAAAATTCAGAGATAAAAAGTTCAGTCCAAAATTATTTAATTTGGCCAGGGTAAATTCGTAGTTTTGACTTCAATTAGGAAATGTGCTTTTTGGCACCACAGGCTTATTAAACTGCAATACCTCGAGTAACCACAGGAATTTATGAGCTTCACGGAGAATGGCAATCCCTGGTCCCCTGGGGTATGTCTATATATCTTCTGTTCCTCATTAACAATTTTGCATTCTGTTTTAAAATGCATACATATACACATCACAGACACTTGTACAGAATGTTCAGTAAATACCTTGAGGTCAGCAGTTTCTTCATCCTCCTTTGGGGCAGTTCTGAGTTTGGTCTTATCTCCAAGTGCCTCAGTCTCTGTAAGAGGCTCGTCTGCTGGATTCTCAATGGCCTTGGAATGCACTGCACAAGTACACAGGCAATTCAGTCAATAGAGTGGTTACTTCAGAAACAAACTGCCTGTTCTCTTGCATACTTATATTCTTATTTTCTTTCCGCGTAAATTTCTGCATGCAACTCCCATAACTTTTAAGCTAGACATGCCATTCCAACTTCATAATATGCAGCTTGCTTCAAAGCAGTGTGCTTGATCAAAGCATTTTGAAATTCCAAATGGTTTTATAAATACTTAGTTTTTTTGGGAAACAATTCCCATAGAGAATGAATGGGGAATGGAAAGTTAATTGCAACAATAACAAATGATGAGCCATACATATGATGCTATTTCAGCCAATAGAACACACAGAAATCATTCATGCAATGCTATTTCAGCCAATAGGAAATAGATGATGGCTACTCCAACACTTTCACTTTGTTGTCTTTAAGCCATTTTATTACAACTTTGGAGGTATGCTTAGGATCACTGCTAGAAGACCCAGTTACAACCAAGTTTTAACTTTCTAACTGATATCTTGGTGTTGCTTCAGTATTTCTAGATAATCCTCCTTCCTCATGGCATATATTTTCTGAAGCATACCTGTCCCTTTTCCAGCAAAACACCCCCACAACAGAGGAGAAACACCCTCTCATCATCTCTGGTCGCAGCCACATCGGCGCTCTACTTATCAACTACTACCATGAGAGAGTCAAGCACCAAGGCCGGGTCTTCACAGAGGGAGCTATACGCTCAGATGGCATCGGGATTGTTGGAGCCAAGAGATGCATCGCGAGACATCTGCACAGGTGTGTGATATGTAACAAGCTCTGAGGCAAGACAGCCGAGCAAAAGATGGCTGACCTCCCTTCAGATTGGCTAAGCACAGAGCTGGATTCCATGCTGTCCCAGATCCAACCTTCTCATCTTACGCACAAGGTTCTGTCTACTCTCATGGAAGAGGTGTCAGCCATAATCAACGCCAGACCTCTGACAACCATCTCAATGGATGTGAACGCTCCATCCCTTCTTACTCCAACCATGATCCTTACTCAGAAAGTCTGCAGTCCTCATCCCCCTCCAGGGTGCTTCGTTGATGCAGATCTACACCGCCAGCAATGGAGAAGAGTTCAGCACTTGGCTAACACCTTTTGGGAGAGGTGGAGGCGCGAGTATCTCTCTACACTCCAGAGTCGTTCCAAGTGGCAGAAGAGCCATCCCAACATCAAAGAAAGAGACCTAGTGCTTCTTTGTGATACCCAGGTTAAGAGAAACCAGTGGCCCATGGCTTTAGTCACGAAAGCCTTCCCTGCAAGTAACGGTAAGGTCAGGAAGTTGGAGCTCAAGGTCGCCAGAGGAGGGACCTCCAGGACCTTCCTCCACCCCACCACTGAGGTGGTGGTGCTCATGTCCCCCTAGGGTTACACAGACTCTCACTTAATCTACAGCTGTTTAGTCTTTAATAGTGGTATTGTGTTCAATACCAGGCGGGGAATGTAATGTTACATGCATTCATTCTGTTTAAGTGTTCCTAGCACCTTCTATAGGCCATTAAGTGAATGTCACTTATTCCTGTTATTTTAGATGTTTGCATTCTCATTGGTTGTTTAAAGTCACATTGATTGTTAGTCACATGATAAGAGCAGCCATTTTCCCTGTAAAACAAGCTAGAGAACAGCATGAGTCAAGACCTCCTTTAATCTTGTTCCATCTGCCTGCGTCATCCTTGGAGAAGCTTTGTTTGTGAGTAGATTAATTCATCTATGTTTTTAGAAATTATTTCTGCTCATACTTCATTGTATTTCATAATATTTGTTTACATTATTTCATAGTCACCTTTTTATTGTTTGCAGTTTCACACGACAACAACTTGACCACATGGAAGTGCTGTGTCTTCATTAAACGGACGTACAAGTGGACGTTGATAACTTACTTTATGCTCCTTCATCATTGAAGCTACCTAGGGCTACTTCAGTCAAGTCAGTTAAGAGTGTTTAGCTATCTGGTATTGTGTCTCGCTACGCGCTAGGTTCCAGAATACTTCTCAAACTCTGGAATGAGTGCTTGAACGGTTTCTCCAATTTGGCCAAATAAAAAGTTGCATTACTGAATTACTTTGTGACCTGACTAAATTATTTGCCTCCATTGAAGGTAAAATCCATGACAGGGTCCAGACACATATACAAAATCTCTCCAAAAATGAATAAAATGCTTTTTGTCTATTATAAAGCATATAAATGAACCCCTTATGAAGGTTTAAGATGAAACATTGCTATCAGATTAAAAAAAGAATGCAAAAATAGTGACAATGCGGTATAATACCTAAATGTGTAATAATGAACTCTTGTATGTATTTCTATACTCTGTACTCTCAAATTTTTTTGTGTATTGGGACAACATGAAACCCTAACATGTTAGCGTTTCGCCTACTTCAGTTAACCTAGTTAGCACGTACCACTGATACAGATGTATGGACACACGGAGGACAACAAATAACGTTACAGAGGTGAGGACATGCCATAGATAGCTAGCTATATGGTTAGCCAAGTTTTACTCATGACACTTTGTACAGGTGCGCCGTGGGTCTGGATGGTTTCGTGCTTGTTTTTTAAATAGAGGGGGACATCTGCAGGTGGATGCCCTCGCCAGCATCGGTTCCTTCTCATATCTCTACAGTCAAAATTAACATTTTACGACGAGGTAACTTTATTAGTTCCATGCTACCCATAACACCTCAAGTGGATTTCTGGAAAATTAAATTCTATATAAAGTTAATTTATTTGAAATGGCAAACAACCACATAAAATGGGCAACTTTACAATATGAACAATCAAAAGGTGACTGAGCTAGCCCTAATTTTTATCACTGAGCTTTCATATTGTGTGGCCCAAGTTAATCCTGAAATATGGTCACCCTGAAAAGATATAGAACAAGAGCTGATTGCACCAATAAGCCTAAGGGATTTATTATTCTCTGGAATTTTACTATTTGTATTTGACATTTTGGACCAGTGTTGCAAATTTTTACGTGGAGAGGTACTGGGGATTGAAAATGAGATGGCACAATCGCACTCCCATATGGCAGAATGTCAACATACTGTTTGGTGGTAAACCATTCATTCAACACTGAAGGGCTCAGAAAAGCATGTATTTGGAAATTGGAATATTTGAATGGAAATAACTAAAAAATTAAGGTCTCAGGACAATATTCCCAGGCATTCTCTACTCCATCAGATTAAGATCTGCCTACAAAGCCTACAAAATCCCATGGTGTAAAGAATAGAGGGGTCATCCAATACTGAATTTGGTTTTGGGTTTTCCCAAGAGAATTGTGTCCTACAGTTGAGGGCAAAAGTTTACACCTAGACAAACAACATTCAAACTCAATTTTTCACAACTCCACACATTTCATGTTACCATACATCCCCAGGGTTAAGTCAAATAGGATATCTACTTCATTTTCATAAGAGACCATTTCAAAATAATAGCTAAGAGACAGATTTATATGAGATTTTCAGTGGGTCAAAAGTTTACATACACTTTGCTAGTGTTTGGTGGCATTGCCTTTTAATTGCTTAACTTGAATCAAATGCTTGGGGTAGCCTTCCACAAGCTTCTCACAATACGTTTCCAGAATTTTTGCCCATTCCTCCAGCCAGAACTTGTGTAACTCAGTCAGGTTTATGGGCCTCCTTGCTCAGACATGCTTTTTCAGTTCAGCCCACAAATTTTTTATAGAATTCAGGTCAGGGCTTTGTGATGGCTACTCCAACACTTTCACTTTGTTGTCTTTAAGCCATTTTATTACAACTTTGGAGGTATGCTTAGGATCACTGCTAGAAGACCCAGTTACAACCAAGTTTTAACTTTCTAACTGATATCTTGAGGTGTTGCTTCAGTATTTCTAGATAATCCTCCTTCCTCATGCCATATATTTTCTGAAGCATACCTGTCCCTTTTCCAGCAAAACACCCCCACAACATGATGCTGCCACCCCCATGCTTCACAGCTGGGATGGTGTTCTTCAGATTAAAAGCTTCACCCTCCAGACAGTGCTGATCATTATGGCCAAACAGTTCAATTTTTGTTTCATCTGACCAGAGAACACTCCTTCAAATGGCTAGGTCTTCATCCTGGTGATCACCTGCAAACTTAATTGTGGGTTTTTTATGTTGGCCTTGGAGCAGGGGCTTCGTCCTTGTGGGACAGCCTTTCAGATCATGGCGATATAGGATTCTCTTAATGATTGATGTAGATAATTTGGGACCTGATGCCTCCAACCCCTTCACCAGTTCCTTTGTTGCAGTCTTGGGGTTCAGCTGAACCTTTCGGACCAAAGTCGTTCAGCCCTGAGAGTTAATTTGTGCCTCCTTCCTGAACAATGCAGTGTCTGTGGTCCCAAGATTTTTATATTTGCATACAATTGTTAGTACAGATGCTCGTGGTACCTTCAGTTGTTTGGAAATTGCTCTCAAAGAGGAACCAGACTTGTGGAGGTCCACAAGGCATGGCCCACAGGGGGAGGGATGAGGACTGGGAAACTGTATGGGACGATGTACAGGATCCTCCAAAAATCTAAACCATCAGTTCAGCCATTTGAAAATAAGCCACAGAACATACATGACTCTCAGAAAAGGGAACCTAATGGGGCTAGCTTCCCATCCCTATTGCATATTCTGCACTTTCATGCATACACTGTGGGACTGCCCAGGAGTATATATGTTCTGGACTAAAGTAGTGCATGTCATCTCGTCCAAGACAGATCTACGATTCCCCATGGACCCTGCTCTCCATCTTTTGAATGATTATTCCCGATTCCAGAGAGGGTGCAAAAACTGTGGCCTATAGTAATGACTGCTGCCAAAAAAGTTGTTGCCCAGCGCTCAATGCATCCTCACAACCTTGCAATAGATCACTGGCTACACTTTTATTTAGATATTCTTTACTACAACCTCTTCTGCCCAGAATAATAAGGCCAAAACAGCAACATTACAGATGTGGAAGGATGGAATTACAGCAGCAAAGTAATTACTTTTTAAAAAAAATCAGGTACACTATTTAAAATTTCGGGAAAGTATCATGGAAGGTTAATTTACTTTAATTTACTTAAATCTAGATTAAAAATGCACCTCCTATGCTCAGGCTTACAATCAGTTGTAGTCTGGAGACAGGGTGCGAGAAGCCTGTAGTCATAGAGCTTTGTAGGTGGCAATCCTTTCCTTACTGTCACCTGTCAATCAGCTGTGACTCGACTTTACATGGGCTGGCTCTTGATAGGCGGGTATGGTTGTCTACCCCTCATGACTGCATGGGCTCTCCATCCCTGTCCTAGTAGATATGCAGCCATATTCTACTCCTGGCGGGGTCCCCCCAATACATTTCACTGGCACTTTACTCACCGTCTGCTATATTGCAAATTCCCTAATTGCCGTTTCCACCCTCTTCCCTACGCTGCCGGCGGGGCTCTTGCCCCAACCCTCGAGAGTGCTTTGAGAGTCGTCTGGTCTCCCCCACCTCTGCGGTCCAGCCCCTCCTTCGTCATTGCCTCCACCCTGCCCACATCTGCTGCCACCTGCTGTTCCCCATCACCGCCACCCGGCCCCACCCATCATCTGAGCCACATCACATATCATATCTTGTGCATAAACTGGCTGACATGCTGGTCATCAGTCGGCACCCTGAGCCGACCAGAGGAGGATGGGTTTCCCCCTTGAGCCTGGTTCCTTCCAAGGTTTCTCCCCATCTGCCACAGGGAGTTTTTCCTTGCCACTGTTGCCTTAGGTTTGCTCCTGTGGGGGTTTAGGCTAGGGTTGTCTGTAAAGCGTATTGTGACAACTGTTGTAAAATACGCTATATAAATAAAATTTGATTGATTTGATTGATACTCTAGAAATATTATGCAACAAGCCTCAAAAAATAATTTTTAATTACAAAAATTATGATTTTCTCATTGTAACTTGAATGCACTAAAAACACAAGAATAGCTAAACTTCACTGAAATGCTGGGCTCTGTGCTGGCCCATAGGAATAGCTAAATGAATGTAACCCTAAATATTCTCCTCTGGACACTGTACATTGCATCGAAAATAAATTTGGTCGCTATTTACATTGATTGCATTAAGGGAACTATCACTTATTTCTTGTGGTTGTAGCGCCATTACATATGTGAAGCCACCCCTACCTGGCCCCAAGTCAAAATTCATGAATACATCACTGCCCTTTGCCCAACTTCCAGCCCTATTTAATGATCTCACCTGGGTCTGGGGTCTCCATGTCATCCCTGCCAGCCTTCTCTGAGCCCCAGCTGTTCGACTCTGGGCTGGGAGCATGCAAGAAGGCAGTCTTCCACTTGGACTTCTTCAATAGCGGGCCCCGGGCACCATCCTGACTGTTCTCAGAACAGGGACTGGAGCAGCCCTCTGCACTGCCATCACCCTCCTCCAGGGCACGCAACTCAGCCTGTAGCGGGCAAGAGAGATCTATCACTTCTGTGCAATTTTGGAGGAACCATAATTTTTACATACTATTGGAGCCACTGCACGTTGGAAACTGATTTAACACGGACCAGCAGTTTCTAAAATAGGAGGTATGAATCGGGTGTAAACGTCAGTCTCATTTGAGATTTTTACATAGACAATGTAAAAGCATAACTGGCATAAAGCATAACCAGCATATGAATATAGTTTTCCCTAACATATAAATGGTTTATCATTATTATCCATCCATCCATTATCCATACCCATTCCTGGTCAGGGTCGCAGGAGGTGCTGGAGCCTATCCCAGCATGCATTGTGAGAGAGGCAGGATTACACCATGGACAGTTTGCCAGTCCATCACAGGACAAACACAGACACACACACCATTCACTCACACACACACATACCTAGGGGGCAATTCACCAAACCTGCATGTCCTCGGACAGTGGAAGGAAACCGGAGTACCCGGATCAACCCAAGTGGACACAGGGAGAAATGCATACATTATTGTAATTATTATTATTACCATTATTATTTTTATGAGCAGTTGCTACAGCAATCCATTGCCTGTTCTCTTGTATGCTAATTATTAGTGCTGTTGCCTCAGCAACCCACTGCCTGTTCTCCAACATACTTATTATTTTCTTTCTGCCTAAATTTCTGCATCCTACTCCTACAGCTACAGCTTTTAAGCTAGACATGCCATTCCAACTTCATAGTATTCAGCTTGGTTCAGAGCAGCGTGCTTGTCTAAATATTTTTGTTCTAAGATTTTTTTGGAAAGAATTCCCATAGAATGAATGGGGAATGAAAAGTAAATTTCAAAAATGGCAGGTCCAGGTGACTTGAAACAATTTAGGAAGCACTGGGCAGCATTGCTTTGGAATACAGCTTGTTTAATTTGTGTGAGCTAAGATAGCCAATATTGTTTGTAGTACAGTAACTTGGCATAAGTTTGATATCAATACTTTTAATGGCAGGCCTAGATTTTGACAGTTTGAAAGAATGACTTACAGACAGTGCTCTGTATGTGTGAGTAACTTGGCATTTTTGCATGTTGAAAACGTATTTTTCATCAGATATTATTTCTTTTTGCACTGTGTTTGTAATGAGTAAGTGATAATAGTAATTTACATATAAATGTATGCTAAGACAGATATGCATACATAAATACACGCAAACACACACAGCCTACATTCTGAAAGAACCATATAGGCATGGATTCAATCCTTTAACATGAATGCCAAATGAAAGTGTACGTCATAATTAGAAAAGGAAGTGTTTTTAATGGGCTATTGCACACGACAAACCTAATAATTGTTTGTATGATGGAACTGGATCTATAGGGCTAGCAAACATTAATTTAGAAAGGAGAGGTTGTCAGACAGCTACAGTAATGTAGTTTTTAAAAAATCAGTTATCAGTACTGGGGCAGGGGTGAATGTGAACCGTTTAAGCGTTAAAGAAACTGGACATAGCTGGTGTGAAATCATTATCCTGCAGCAGTTCCTATACTACCAGTAACGTTACCTACCGGACCGAATCACAACGCAGATGTTAGTGATCAATTTTGGAGGCATCTGTATGTGTAGCCTACTAACATCTCCCTTTACCATGAACGTGAAATAAATGAAAGTGTGTGTCATATTTTAAATGGAAGTGTTTTTTAGGGCTTTCAAAAAATATTTGAAGTTCGAAAACTATTCGAAAATCTTTTTTTTAATTTTATTTTTTTTTAAAGTTCGAACCTAAATTTGAGCATTCGAATATTAGTTTTGGATCCCGCGTTTTGTAATTAACATGAACATACAGGCTTTAATTTCATGCGGCGAATCATGTTCATGCATGCTCATTTCCTGTGCTAACGTTACTTCCTCTGTCAACAAAAAACGTTCTGCCCTGGATCCAGAGCAAGTGGACCGTCTAGTTTCCCTTGCCAATAACCTCCGGTGATACTTTCAGCTCCACGGACACCTAACGTTACTGGTCAGCTAGCCTAGCGAGGCAGTCTTTTTTTTCACTTCGTTCAACAGATCTGGTCAGCTAACAATTTAGGCTAAATAATGTGCCCATGGCCGGTAATGATTCCTTTCTGTTCTGAAGATTTTGATAAAACTGGATGATGAAAGAAGTAATTTATGTTGTTTTTTAGGCTACAGGTATTAGCCATTTGAATAGTTTTTGTGTTAAGAAATAAACAGGGATTTCCTATAAACAATCATTTCTCTTATTGCGATTAATAAATGCTGAGTTGTGTCAAATTACATCCACGAGACAGTGCTTTATTCATTTGCACATTAGGCTATAGAAACTGCAGGGGGCTCATTTATAAAATGAACTTGCGTGCATACGTCAAGTGAAGACCTGATGTAGAGCCACAGCCGTTCCCACGGTCAAATCGAGTCATGCTGAAATTTTATAAATCACTACTTTGACGTGATTTTCTACGTACGCGCCACATAGTTGATCTAAAATACGTTTTATAAATGAGGCCGCAGATGTAGTAACCTAGTATGAAAGTTTACCGATGTCCTCTATTCTACTGCCCGCTTGTGGAAAACGCGCATGCCAGTTTAAAGGGAGCATCACGTGCATATTGCGCCCGACAATAAGCAGCTTATTTTTGTGAATTATAAGCAAATGATATTCAAATATATTCGAACGCTAACTAATTACAAAAGCTAATATTCAAACTCAATTTCAAGGCACTTTTGACAGCCTTATATCTCTATGATGCTTCCTTTAAATTTTCCTGTGTCAGTGCTTAAGCAGTAGCCTATAACGAGATAGTTAGGGACTACCTGTGGAATTGGAAGAAACCCCAAATTAGTCTGACTAAGTTGTTTACCACTACAGAGAGAGGAGGACTGGCATTGCCAAATATAGAACTATACAATATTGCCTTTGAAAGGGTTAAACTATGCAAACACTGGTCAGGGAGTGGTTCACATTTGGGTTGGATGGAGATAGAGAAGTCGCTTACCTCCTGTTTCAGATGTATAGATGCTCTGTCTCAAAAACCATCACAGTCCCCTTATGAAGGGGGTATTAATCCAGTACACTTCAACACTCACGTGAGGTTTGGAACAAAGTCCATAAAACATTTGGCCTGTCTCAATATAAACAAGGTTACTCATCTATATGAGAAAATACTGTGATTAAGATAGGATAAGAAAACAGTATGTTGGAGGGCATGGCACATTAAGGGTTTAGCCATAATTGCTGATCTATTTGGGGAGGGAGTGTCCTACTCCTATCAGGGGCTAAAGGATTGATATAATCTAACTGATAAAGGGGACTTTTGGAAATATCTCCAATTACGGTGTTGTGTACAAGCTATGGGTTACAATACAGGACAGGATGAAAGTGTATTGCAAAGTTTTTTAAAGCTTCCCAATATTGTACAATCATACTCTGTATTTTATAAAATGGCAGCAAATTCTCTGACAAACATAACAGCGATCGACATCATAAGCAACATATCATAACACCGTTGTGTCTGAAAACTCTCAACAACAAACTTATTTTATCACCTTAGCCGCTTCCACCCTTTGGAGTACCCTGTCATAAAATTTTCCTGACCGTGAAAACTGCCTGACTTTAGACACAAGCAATATCGGAAGTGCTATCCTAAAATTTCTTCTTACCGTGAAGAGTACCTGACCCGCAACCTTAGAAATGTGTTAACATGGCCGCACAATTATATTGAGAAATACCGTCTTTGGGGAGAAAACGCTATATTCTGTAAATTAATTTAGATCAAACTTACCATGCATAAAAACATAACAACGCTCATCAGTCACCCACTTTATCTATTTATAATGCCATCGTAGCGTGGAGTGTTTAAAACCATAAAACCACGCCTTACCATTAAATTAAATTAAAACTGTAGGCTACACGTTAAGGTTAAATATAGACCCACCAGTCTGACTTTGACAACTTTGGGACTAAACTGGCTCTCGTTTTATTTAATAACACTAAAAGTAAAATTATTACCTGTGTGCCTTGATAAATAAAGTGGTTAAATTCAAAGTAAGGTGGCTAAATTCAACCTTTTTTCTCCTGGTCTTTATTAAAAATAGGTCATTAAAAATTATCAATAATTATCGATATCGACTGAAATGAAACATTTTATTGTGATAAATTTTTCAGCTATATCGCCCAGCCCTAGTCTGAGGATAATATGGCATTGAGCTTGAACAAGAGGTCTGGGAGAATATTGTCCATAATGTGGGTTGGCCAGTCAGGGATAGTAAGAGTAAACTTATACATTATAAAATAATTCATAGATATTATTGGACTCTAGTCAGACTTAAAAAACTTGGTCTAAGTCAAAGCAATGAGTACTGGAAATGTAAGAGTTCTATGGGTACTTTTCTACACCTCATGTGGGACTGTCCGCTGGTTTCCCCATTTTGGACCCGAGTGGCTGGGGCAATTGAGGAGTGGTTGGATCAGCCCTTGCCAAGCTCGCCACGTTTTTGCCTTCTTGAAGACAAATCTGTTCTACCAGCTGGACTTACAAAGGTTAGCCCGTGCAGGCTTCCTTAATGCAGCCAGGATTATACTAAGGAACTGGAAAAATACAAACACACCTTGTTATAAGGACTGGATCGAACTCATGATGGTTACAGCCTCATACGAGTTAATGTTAGCCAAACTGAAAGATTCAGTATCTAAATTCACTGAAATGTGGGGTAGCTTCCTCAGATTTATTAGTGGTGGGGATTATTAGATAGCAATATGTAATAGAAAGCCTTAATGTAGCCTATGTCATGTGGGTGTTGTGTGTTGTGGGGAGGGGGAGATGCTGTGACCTATCATGCTGTGCTGTTGTTTGCGCTTTCATTTTTCATTTTTGTTCTTTGTCTATGTTTGTGTACTTTGTTACCTGTAGACTACCACGTGGAAAGTATGTTTTGTACTGTAATGTTGCAGGCTGTTTGAGGAAAAAAAGGAAAAATAAAAAACTTTAAATGACAAAAAAAAAACATCAAAAAATCTGCCTGATTGCCATTTTCTGTTAAATGAGTGGAAACCAAATTCAAGATGGTGGCCGTGGCGGCCATAATGAATGAGCGGTGGTGTCACCGATTGAAACCAGCCTTCGTGTGGTCAAGTCCACTTCACCACCAGAAAATCAGCCCGATCGACAAAGGCGTTTTCTGTTAAATGAGCGGAAACCAAATTGTTGACGGACGACATAATGCCCCTCCTGCCAGGGGCATAAAAACAGAATGTAGGTACATATTAAAACTGAGGAACAGCACAATGTAGTTGTGTGAATGTTGGGGGGTTTATATGGCCTGCTTGCAGTTACTGTCAAACTAAATGTGCAAGAGTGGGGGGGGGGGGGGGGGGCAGGGAAGGGGAGCTGAGTCAGTGATCTGTATGTGAAATCAGCTCAATCAGAAGAGTCATTGTTGTTCAGCCAAAATTGCATAAAAATAGCAACTTAGCATGGACAACAAACCTTATCCGAAGAACATCCATACCAGATTAGGCATTTACTGGATGTAAGTGCACATCTGCAATAATGATGCAAATATTGCAATTTAGAAGTGGTACTGTAGAGCCAACTTTGGTAGTAGGGTCACGAAATGAGACGCATGATCTACATGGGTCCCTTTTCAATTAGTATATTTCCAAAATTTGAAAAGTGGCTAAATGTAAAGGAGGTGTGGTCAAATATCTTTTCCACAATTTTTGTTTCTTCATATTGGATTATCTTTAAGAATCTTGGATGGAAGGGGATATACTTGTCAAGACAGTCGAAAGGAAGCCGTCCGAAGGCTCCTGTGAAATTTCTAAGAATTTGGTCTTATTGAGCTTATGCAAATTAGTATTTTGCAGAAAGCGCCCCTGACAGGTCACTAAGGCTGTCAAAAGTGCCATGAAATTGAGTTTGAATATTAGCTTTTGTAATTAGTTAGAGTTTGAATATATTTGAATATCATTTGCCTATAATTCACAAAAATAAGCCGCTTATTGTCGGGAGCAATATGCATGTGACGCTCCCTCTAAACTGGCCTACGCGTTATTTTCCACGAGCGGGCAGTAGAATAGAGGACATCGGTGAACTTTAATACTAGGTTACTACATCTGGGGCCTCGTTTATAAAACGTATTTCAGATCAACTGAGTGGCGCGTGCGTAGAAAATCACGTCAAAGTAGTGATTTAAAAAAATTCCAACATGACTTGATTTGACCGTGGAAACGGTCGTCGTTCTACGTCAGGTCTTCACTTGACGTATGCAGGCAAGCTCATTTTATAAATGAGCCCCCTGTAGTTTCTATAGCCTAATGCGCAAATGAATAAAGCACTTTCACGTGGATGAAATTTGCCATACATCGGCATTTATTAATCATCGGGAAATGATTGTTTATAGGAAATCACTGTTCATTTCTTAACACAAAAACTATTCAAACGGCTAATACCCGTAGCCTAAAACAACATAAATGACTTACTCTGTTTAGTTTAACTTCTTTCATCACCCAATTTTATCAAAATCTTCAGAAAAGAAAGGAAATATAGCCTGCCATGGGCACATTATTTAGCCTAAATTGTTAGCTGACCAGATCTGTTGAACGAAGTGAAAAAAGAGACTGGCTCGCGAGGCTAGCTGACCAGTAACATTAGGTCACCGGAGGTTATTGGCAAGGGAAACTAGATGGTCCACTTGCTCTGGATCTAGGGCAGAACGTTTTTTGTTGACAGAGGAAGTAACGTTAGCACAGGAAATGAGCACGTATGAACATGATTCGCCGCATGAAATTAAAGCCTGCATGTTAACTTTGCGTGCATGAACATGATTTGCCGCATAAAATTAAAGCCTGCATGTTAATTACAATACGCGGGATCCAAAACTAATATTCGAATGCTCAAATTTAGGTTTGAACTTTAAAAAAAGAAAGATTTTTGAATATTTTTTGACAGCCCTACAGGTCACATTGCACCATAACTCTGCAAGCTTGAGCATGCTCACCCACGATATTATCCTCTGAAGTATCTCCACAATCGGCAAAAAATTGTGGGTATACACATATTTTGGGTGTGGCTAGCCATTTTTGTCTAAATTGAAATTACAGTCCAGTGGCTGTCTTTTTTGAGATATATTAATTTTGCAATTTAACACTGGGACATGCTGTACATAACACATGCCAAACATGGTGAGAAATGGGCAAACATTCCAACCAGAGTACGAAAAGTTTGTTTTTCAAAAAACTGAAAATGGCAGAAAATCAAGAAGCCAGACACTACTTCAAAATGAGGTGGTAGACATGAGGAAAAAATTTTTGTGGATATGCTGGATGTACGTGATACGGCATGGCCATAATATTTTTTTTCAAAACTGCAAATTTGCAGGTGCCACTGTAGCGCCACCTAGAGTTCCGTTGAATGTGTGTCATGCATAATAAATTGGCAGCGATACCAAACATGCCTGCCAATTTTCATGGGTTTCTGAGCATGGGAAAGGGGTGAAAATGTAGAAGCGGAATAAAAATAAGGAGAATTAAAGCTGCAAGTGGCGTTGGGAGGGGTCCAAGCATTGGCACTATCGCACACCCTATGGAGCGATTTTAAAATGGCTTTGTCCTCATGATCAAATACCTACACCCAACATATCTACTGAATATCATGATGATTCTATAAAATATTGATGACTTATGGCCAATTTTGTGCCAAGAGACGCTTTCGGATGACTTAGTTGCGTCGCCATGGATGTGTCCTGGCTGCTTCCTGTAAAGGCCTTTACTATGTTGTAACACTTAGATGGCCCGGTGTGTATGTACAGCTGCAGCGCTTCCATGCCGCAACTAAAAAAGGTGTCACACTAGTGTTCTCATGATACCAAAATTTTGACTTTGATACCGGTACCAGGTTTAGTATCACGATAATTGATACTGAAACAATACTGATTCAATACTCGGTACCTAATGATACTGAAATTACCTTAATAGATCAGAAATGTAATGTCCACAAGGGTTGACCTCATTTTTGAATTCACGGTTGATTAAAAACCTGGTTTATTAACAACCTTTAAGTTGAAGCCTGTTCAACATATTAATAAGTATAGGCCTACAGTGTTACAACACTAAACAACAGAAAACGATATATAAGCTATATTTACCGTTATTGTTTTATTACACCAGCGTGTTTTCGCGCGTTTGCAGAGAAACTCAAATACTATCAATAAAAATGGTTTAGCTATTTCTCAGCATAATGACAGATGGGGATGGGACGATATGAAAAGAATTTTCAACTGTCCACCATGTTTTAGCAATGTTCCAACACTCTTGTCATCACTGTTGCATGCATCACAAAAACTATTACACTAACGCTTACATTACAGTGTGAAATATCCACATTATGTAATACCACTAACCTATTTAAAGACACTCAATTTAAAAAATAACGTATATAACCGAAATATTTTGAGCAGTAGGCCTAATACTTAAATAGCAATATGACATTTTATCTGTGTTCAGTAGTATAGAGAAAGAGACAGTAAATCAATGACAAAGTCCTATCCGCTTCTGTTTTGCTCCAGAAAATAATGTCAGATAGGTCTATCAGCAAACATATGGCTTAGCTATGCCCCAAAGTCCTCAATAATAATAGTACTCTCCAAGAAATGAAAAACCGTTGACGTTTCATTAGGTGCATCATCTTTTAATGCTACCCCAGAGTGAATGCGCAAATGAATGCGATAAGAAAATTTTTGGTTACGCTGAGCGATAAAACGCTATCAGGGTTTCCCCCAGAAAAGTTGTTAGGCCCGGTGGCAAGTATCTTTTGACGGGGGCCGGCGGTCCGGCGCGGGCCGGCAGCCAAGTGTCTTTTTTGATGGGGCCCGGCGCGGGCCAGCGACAGACTGATGGCAGCATTAAGGTACGGCCCTATAGTTTCTGTGATAACAGAATCACGGACGGAATCGCGGAATTGAGAATTTAAAAAGCTATAACACAGATTCCATAGGGCCCTACATTAAGTCAGTGCTAAGCTGACTGGAGATTTGAAAATATATCTACGTAATGTGAATGTTGTTATATACAAGTCATTTATTCAACACACATTTTTAAAAATCAACAACTATTTACAGCATAGCATAGTCTTACCATGAATCTGACAACTATGTACAGACTTGGAATGCTGTGTTTTCAACAACAACAAAATAAAGTTTTTGCACTCTACAAAAAACTTGAAAAAATCCTGATTGGCTACTGATTCTTACAGACTTGGAATGCTGGGCACATTTAAATAGGGATGAGAATCGCACCTGTTCCAAGTTGTCCTATTCATTGGAATCGTATGGCTCCGAACTTATCGATTCCGCTTGTCGAAGCCAGCATGTTTTACGACAGCTGCACACTGCAAAACAATGACGTAACGCCTTCGAGAGGCAGGCACGCACGCAGGCAGCCTCTCTCAGGTGTTTGTTTTGGACGGCAGCTGTCACAACAAATTTGATCCGGGCTGCCAGCCTTGATACATTCTGTTGCGATAATGATTCTAAGACAACTCAGCAATTTCTCTGGATTAACGGGTTATTTTCTAGCCTGAAATGCAATCGTATTACTAAATGGCTACACATGTCATGTAACGTGCAAGTAGTTTGCTGGATGTACGTGATACGGCATGGCCATAATATTTTTTTTCAAAACTGCAAATTTGCAGGTGCCACTGTAGCGCCACCTAGAGTTCCGCTGAATGTGTGTCATGCATAATAAATTGGCAGCGATACCAAACATGCCTGCCAATTTTCATGGGTTTCTGAGCATGGGAAAGGGGTGAAAATGTAGAAGCGGAATAAAAATAAGGAGAATTAAAGCTGCAAGTGGCGTTGGGAGGGGTCCAAGCATTGGCACTATCGCACACCCTATGGAGCGATTTTAAAATGGCTTTGTCCTCATGATCAAATACCTACACCCAACATATCTACTGAATATCATGATGATTCTATAAAATATTGATGACTTATGGCCAATTTTGTGCCAAGAGACGCTTTCGGATGACTTAGTTGCGTCGCCATGGATGTGTCCTGGCTGCTTCCTGTAAAGGCCTTTACTATGTTGTAACACTTAGATGGCCCGGTGTGTATGTACAGCTGCAGCGCTTCCATGCCGCAACTAAAAAAGGTGTCACACTAGTGTTCTCATGATACCAAAATTTTGACTTTGATACCGGTACCAGGTTTAGTATCACGATAATTGATACTGAAACAATACTGATTCAATACTCGGTACCTAATGATACTGAAATTACCTTAATAGATCAGAAATGTAATGTCCACAAGGGTTGACCTCATTTTTGAATTCACGGTTGATTAAAAACCTGGTTTATTAACAACCTTTAAGTTGAAGCCTGTTCAACATATTAATAAGTATAGGCCTACAGTGTTACAACACTAAACAACAGAAAACGATATATAAGCTATATATATATATATATATTACATATAAGATATGTAACGTGTAAGTAGTTTGCTATCTCCCTGGATATGAAGTAAATGTTTTTACCAATAAATAATAATAATAAATGCGATTTTATCCATGGAAATAGCTATACAAAAAGGCAAAATAAATGTCGTGTTTGCGATTGCCGTCGTAGATGTCAGAAGGAAATGTCACTGACAAAAAAAAAAGTTTGCTGTCTTTGCAGTGGTTTGGGCTGGAAACGAGCTGTAAGAGCGGGATATGCACAACACTGCCTACTTATTGGCTACTGAATCTTACAACAATGTACAGCCTTGGAATGCTGGGCACATTTCAACAACAACAAAATATCTATGCATCTGTGGTACTGACTGTTTGGCTAGCTAGCCAAGTTAGCTAAACGACCACGTTGTCATGCACATCAATGTCATCAAGCTAACGTTATTAATAAACAAGTGAAGTCGTTATTTAGATGGCGATTAATAAATCATGTAATGTTACAATGTATCGACCGTTACATTCATACTACTAGTTTAATGTTACCTACACACTGCTTACGTTAATATAAAAAGAATGTACTTACCGACGAGATGAAGTGATAACACAGTTTGTAAAGAGCTTCGTTAGCCTACTAAAGAAATGGTGCCTTGCTAGGTACCATTAGCTTGTGATAGTTGGAAGCATAAGTGTTGAACGTCACTCTATGCACAATGAGGGTAAAGAACAGGCCTGCTGTTGTCCTATAGTGCGTTCACGTATGTCACTGGTGAGCTTTCCAACCAAGCCGTCCCACTGTAACTGTAGTGTAAAAAACATCTTAAAAATACATTTTTAAAAAAATCCCTGATGTTTAGGCCCGGCGGGGGGTCAATTTAGGCCCGGCGGGCCACCGGGCTTGCAATACACTGGCAGAAACCCTGGCTATTCCAAAAGCAAAATCAGACATGTTATACACCGTTAGAAAGCTTATACTCTCATCTACTGAATAAATTAATTGTCGAATTGTCCCAGATATTGAGTGTAGAATGACATGGTATCATTTTTTTAAAACGTTGTCTCGTTTATTTCGTTATTCAGTGAGCAGCGTTTTCACTAGATGTCGTAACACTAGATGTCGTAACACTTTAGAGCTACAGCTCTTCCGCACCCCAACTAATAAAAAAGTCCAAATGGCGGGCAAACAATATGGCCGACATAGGTGGTCTGACTTATGGTGTGGGAGTTATGACCTTTTAAACATGACCCTTTGTTATAGCGCCACCATCTGGCCAACATAGGTGATTTGTAGTGCCTGAGTAGTGGGGGGCCATAGGAATCCACCTACCAAATTTGGTTGGTCTACAACTTATGGTTGCTGAGCCTCAGACATTTTTAGCGGAGAAAAATAATAATATATAATAATAATAATAATAATAATCCTAACAGATACAATAGGGTTCCACCAGCTTCGCTGCTTGGACCCCTAATAATCCTAGGAAAAACAACAGGGGTCCTACGCACCCTTGATGTCCCCTAATAATAATATAAGCACAAGCGGGTCTAAGCAGCATGAGGTAACTATCATGTTTTTTTTTGTAGCTGTATGGACACACATTGGATGAATGGTAAAAAATTTAATGTCTGTCTTTTAACATGGTATTCCCTAGCTTTGAGGTCAACATAAACACTGATTTCATGATTATCAGCCTTCGCTAAGCCTGGGCACTTTTTTATTTTCCTATGGGCAAAAGAACACCAAAAAGAGCACGTTACCGTCGAGTCAGTCACTGCACGTCTGCCAAGTTTCATGATGATCTGACAAAGCATTCACACGGTACAACTGCTTCGGTAAAAATGGGCATGCCCACAACTGTTGATTTACATATGGTGGCTATATTGTTTTGAAAGCTTTTTTTTTTTTTTAAACAGCATATGTTAATAATACAGCATCTTCCTATAAGAAAATATTTCCAAATTAGAACACCTATTGCTACTGAAGTGAACTGAGTCGAAGCTTGCACTGTATCAACGAGTGAGTGCACAAGCGCAAGCTATTTTTTACAGTCTCTGAGCGCAAGTCACCTCACTTGACAATCTTAGTTGCTACTGCCATCTAGCGAAGATTCTGACAAATTACACCTTTCATCTTCTCAATCAGTAATGCGGGAGACACTTTTCCCTGGCTTTTACATTTGACACAAAACTACCGAATGTCGGAAAATTCTAATACCGAACCGTTTTTTTTAAATTTGTTTTTTAAGTACTGAAAAAGTGCTGAAGTTTCGGAATACCGTGCAACATTACGTCAGACACATAATCCAATCCATTGCTCAGGTTAGCAGAGAATGCACATTTCAGAGCGCCTCAGAGACAGATAGAATAATAATACACATTTCAAATAACAGATAGGACATTGAGAAAAAACGAAACAAAAGACAAAATATCAACTTGTGACCTGCGTGCTGCTCACAGAGTAGCCTACCGTATTATTTATTCAGACACTGGCACATAAGAAAATTTTCGGTTACGCTGACCAATAAAACGCTATTCCAAAAGCAAAATCAGTCATGTTATACATCGTTAGAAAGCTTATACTCTCACCTACTGAATAAATTAATTGTCAATCAAGCCAAATTGTACTAAAAAGGGCGACAACGCCGTAAGCAACAAGTGTGGTATTACGCACAGCTATTTTTGAAGGTAGCTGACCCAGGCATCACAAATGCGCGTATATTTCACAAACAGATTGTCCAAGACAATATATGACCACTCAGTCGCAAAAGGGACATCTCTATGCGTAAAACCAATGGTAAGATTGTATATTTATTCAATGTTTAGTCCCAGATATTGACTGTAGAATGACATGGTATAATGTATAAAACAAAATTGTCTCGTTTATTACGTTATTCAGTGAGCAGCGTTTTCACTGCTGTATTGGCAAATTTTAGGGCTAATGTCGGGTTTATCTTGTTGCTACGGAATATTACATTACATTACAGGCATTTGGCAGACGCTCTTATCCAGAGCGACGTACAACAAAGTGTATGATCATAATCAGGAACAAGTGTGTCGAAAACCCTAGAGAGAAGTACCATTCCAAGTGCAGGGACAACCGCATAGTTCAACTTGGACCCTGTAGGTTAAACTGATTAACAGTAACACAAACAAGAACAGCAACAACGCAGTCTATGCAAAAATAGAAGCAATAGTTAAGACGAGTTAAGTCACCTACGAAACAGCTACCTAGTGACAACCCTAAGCTTACAGTCAATTTAGAGATTAAATTGAGAATATGATTTCTCTCAGCATAATGACGGATTTAAAGACTAAACGAACTCACCCGATATTGTCTTCAAATGGATCCATGCCAAAGAAAAGTAATGATTCATCCTCTCAAAGCTTTTACTAACAAACCTTTAGTAGCAAAAAACGAAATATCAACTCGCCATCCATGCTACCTGCTTCCTACGCTCAGAGTACCGCATTATTTATTTAGACAGTGGCAGAGTACAGCATAAATTGCGTCTTTTGTTTATATTCAACATTAGTAATTGCAGCGAGAAACTGCAGCTGTAGACACAAGATAGTGTGTTATGTTATGGTAACAACGGAACGAAGTGAACTATATATGTATTGCCGTCATTGTTTTATTATACCAGCGTGTTTTTGCGCGTTTGCACAGAAACTCAAATACTATCATTAAAATGGTTTAGCAATTTCTCAGCATAATGACAGATTCAAAGACTAAACAAACTCACCCGATACTGTCTTCAAATGGATCCATGCTCAAGAAAAGTAATTATTCATCCTCTCAAAAAGCTTTTACTAACAAACTTTTGGTAGCCTAACATGCACTCTGGCTGGCACCGTCTTCCATTGCTTCCCCGACGTTCAGACCCTCCCCCTCACTGATAAAAACTAGACTGTACGGTGTCAGATTACTTGCGTCGCCATGGATGTCGCTTGCCGTAAAGATGTCTTAGATTTGGAGCTCCAGCTCTTCCGCACCCCAACTAATAAAAAAGTCCAAATGGCGGGCAAACAATATGGCGGACATAGGTGGTCCCAATAGCAAAGTTGTAGAGCACATTCAGATGCATCGGTCGATGATGTTTTGTGCTGATCTGACTTATGGTGTGGGAGTTATGACATTTTAAACATGACCCTTTGTTGTAGCGCCACCATCTGGCCAACATAGGAGATTTGTAGTGCCTGAGTAGTGGGGGGCCATAGGAACCCACCTGCCAAATTTGGTTGCTCTAGGACTTATGGTTGCTGAGCCTCAGACACTTTTAGCAGAGAAAAATAAGAATAATTAAAGCCGCAAGCGGCGTTGGAAGGGGTCCAAGCATTAGCAGCATCGCGCCCCCTGTGGAGCGATTTTAAAATGGCTTTGTCCTCATGGTTATACGCCTTCACCCAACATATCTACTGAATATCATGATGATCGTATGAAATATTGATGACTTATGGCCAATTTTGGGCTAAGAGACGCTGTCGGATGACTTAGTTACGTCGCCATGGATGTGTCCTGGCCGCTTTCCGTCAAGGCCTTTACTATGTCGTAACACTTAGATGGCATGTCATAACACTTAGATGGTCCGGTGTGCATGCACAGCTGCAGTGTTTCTGCGCCACAACTAAAAAAGGCGTCACACTAGTGTTGTCACGATACCGAAATTTTGACTTTGATACTGATACCAGGTTTAGTATTACGATACTCAATACTGAAATGATACTTAAAACTTAAACGGTGCTAATTCGATACTCGGTACCTAACGATACTGAAATTACCTTAATAGATCAGAAACGTAATGTCCACAAGGGTTGACCTCATTTTCAAATTCATGGTTTATTAACAACCTGGTTCATTAACAACCTGTAAGTTGAAGTCTCTTCAACATATTAATATGCATAGGCCTATAGTGTTACAACACTGAACAATAGAAAAACATGTTAAACAGATGTAAAGTAAATAATCTTTAAAACAGGTCTTTCACCTTTAAATAGATTTAAAAACAGCATATTGTAATAACAATACAGCATCTATCTATAATAAAATATTTCCAAATTGGAACACCTATTGCTACTGAAGTGAACTGAGTCAAAGCTTGCGCTGTATCAGGGAAGTGAATGCACAAGCGCAGGTCACCTCACTTGGCAGCCTTAGTTGCTACTGCCATCTAGCGAAGATTCTGACAAACTACACTTTTCATCCTCTAAATCAGTAATGCGGGAGACACATTTCCCTGGCTTTTACATTTGACGCAGAACTACCGAACGTCGGAAAATTCAAATACGAAACCGTTTTTTTTTTTTTTTTTTTTAAGTACCGTGAAAGTGCTGAAGTTTTGGTATACCGTGCAACACTACCTCAGACACATATTCCAATCCATTGCTCAGTTTAGCAGAGAATGCACATTTCAGAGCGCCACAGAGACAGATAGAATAATAACACATGAATGCACATTTCAAATAATAAATACGACATTGAGAAAAAACGGAAGAAAGACTGAATATCAACTCGCGAATTGCGTGCTGCTCGCAAAGAAGCCTACCGTTTTATTTATTTAGACATTGGCAGATGAGAAGAGTTTTAGTAACGCTGACCTATAAAACGCTATTCCAAAAGCAAAATCAGACATGTTATACATCGTTAGAAAGCTTATAATCTCACCTACTGAATAAATGAACTGTCAATCAAGCCAAATTGGACTAAGAAGAACGACAACGCCGTACGCAACAGGTGTGGTATTACGCACAGCTATTTTTGAAAAAATCCGACATTTCACAAACGGATTATCCAAGACAATATATGGCCACTCAGTCGCAAAAGGGACATCTCTACGCGTAAAACCAATGGTAAGATTGTATATATGTTCAACGTTTAGTCCCAGATATTGTCCTATCCTATCCGCTTCTGTTTTGCGTCAGAAAACGATGTCAGATAGGTCTATCAGCAAAGAAATGGCTTAGCTCTGCCCCGAAGTCATCAATAATAATAGTACTCTCCAAGAAATTATGAAAATCGTTGACAGCGTTTCGTTAAGTGCATCGTCTTTAATGCTACGCCACAGTGTATGCGATAAGAAAACATTCTGTTACGCTGAACTATAAAACACCGTTCCAAATGCAAAATCAGACATGTTATACATCGTTAGAAAGCTTATACTCTCACCTACTGAATAAATGAACTGTCATTCAAGCCAAATTGTACTAAAAACCGCGACAACGCCGTAAGCAACAGGAATCACAAACGGATTGTCCAAGACAATATATGACCACTCAGTCGCAACAGGGACATCTCTACGCGTGAAACCAGTGGTAAGATTGTATAATTATTCAAAGTTTAGTCCCAGATATTGAATGTAGACATGGTATAATTAAAGAAAAATTGTCTCGTTTATGTCGTTATTCAGTGAGCAGCGTTGCCACTGCTGTATTGGCATATTTTAGGGCTAATGTCGGGTTTATCTTGTTGCTAGGAAATATAACATTACATTACATTACAGACATTTGGCTGGCGCTCTTATCCAGAGCGACGTACAACAAAGTGTATAACCATAGCCAGGAACAAGTGTGTCGAAAACCCTAGAGGGCAGTAGCCTACAGTTCCAAGTGCAGGGAACAACCGCATAGTTCAACTTGGACCCAGTTGGTTAAACTGATTAACGCTAACACAAACAAGAACAGCAACAACGCAGTCTATGAGAACATTCAAGCAATAGTTAAGACGAGTTAAGACTAAGTCACCTACGGAACAACTACCTAGTTACAACCCTAAACTTACAGTCAATTTAGAGATTAAATTGAGAATACGATTTCTCAGCACAATGACGGATTTAAAGACTAAACGAACTCACCCTATATTGTCTTCAAATGGACCGTATTATTTATTTAGACATTGGGAGACTACAGCGTAAAATGCGTATTTTGTTTATATTCAATATTAGTAATTGCAGCGAGAAACCGCAGCTGTAGGTCGTTATGTTATGGTAGCAACGGAACGAAGCGGACTATATATGTATTAGGCTACCGTCATTGTTTCATTATACCAGCGTGTTTTCGTGCGTTTGCACAGAAACTCAGAACCTATAAATAAAATGGTTTAGCTGTTTCTCAGCATAATGACGGATTTAAAGAGTAAACGAACTCACCCGTTATTGTCTTCAAATGGATCCATGGCAAAGAAAAGTAATGATTCATCCTCTCAAAGCTTTACCGTAGCGTATTATTTATTTAGACATTAGTAGAGTACAGCATAAATTGCGTTTTTTGTGAATATTCAATGTTAGAAATTGCAGCGAGAACTGCAGCTGTAGACATAAGATAGTCTGTTATGTTATGGTAGCAACGGAACGAAGCGGACTATATATGTATTACCGTCATTGTTTTATTATACCAGCGTGTTTTCGCGCGTTTGCACAGAAACTCAAAAACTACCAATAAAACGGTTTAGCTTTTTCTCACCATAATGACAGATTTAAAGACTTAACGAACTCACCCGATACTGTCTTCAAATGGATCCATGCCAAAGAAAAGAAATTATTCATCCTCTCAGAAAGGTTTTACTGAAAAACTTTGGGTAGCCTATCCTAGCATGCACCCTAGGTGGCAGTGTCAGACCGTCTAGTCACTGCTAAAAACTTGCGTCGCCATGGTTGTCGCTTGCCGTAAAGAAGTTTACTCGATGTCGTAAACATTTAGATTTGGAGCTCCAGCCTTTTCCGCACCCCACCTAATGAAAAAGGCCAAATGGTGTGCAAACCATATGGCGGACATAGGCGCTCCCAATAGGAAAGTTGTAGAGCACATTCAGATGCATCAGTCGATGAAGTTTTGTGTTGATCTGACTTATGGTGTGGGAGTTATGGCCTTTTAAAGTATGACCCTCTTGTTATAGCGCCACCATCTGGCCAACATAGGTGATTTTTAGTGTCTGAGTAGTGGGGGGCCATAGGAACCCACCTGCCAAATTTGGTTGCTCTAGGACTTATGGTTGCTGAGCCTCAGACATTTTAGCGGAGGAAACTGCCACGCCCCAACTAAAAAGTCTAAATGGCGGGCAAACAATATGGCGGACAAAGGTGAGGCCAATGGCAAAGTTGTAGATCACGTTGAGATGCATAGGTCGATGAAGTTTTGTGTTGATCTAACTTATGGTGTGGGAGTTATGGCCTTGTACGCGTTACCCTTTGTTATAGCGCCACCATCTGGCCTATATAGGTGACTTTTAGTGCCTGAGTAGTGGGGGGCCATAGGAACCCACCTGCCAAATTTGGTTGCTCCAGGACTTATGGTTGCTGAGCCTCAGACACTTTTAGCGGAGAAAAATAAGAATAATAATAATAATTAAAGCCGCAAGCGGCGTTGGAAGGGGTCCAAGCAGTGGCAGCATCGCGCCCCCTATGGAGCGATTTTAAAAAGGCTTTGGCCTCACGATCATATGCCTTCACCCAACATATCTACTGAATATCATGATGATCGTATGATATATTGATGAGTTATGGCCAATTTTGAGCTAAGAGACGCCCTCGGATGACTTAGTTACGTCGCCATGGATGTGTCCTGGCCGCCCTCCCGTCAAGGCCTTTACTATGTCGTAACACTTAGATGGCATGTCATAACACTTAGATGGTCCGGTGTGCATGCACAGCTGCAGCGTTTCTGCGCCGCAACTAAAAAAGGCGTCACACTAGTGTTGACACGATACCAAAATTTTGACTTTGATACTGGTACCAGGTTTAGTATTACGATACTCAATACTGAAATGATACTTGAAACTTAAACGGTGCTAATTCGATACTCGGTACCTAACGATACTGAAATAACCTTAATAGATCAGAAACGTAATGTCCACAAGGGTTGACCTCATTTTCGAATTCATGGTTTATTAACAACCTGGTTCATTAACAACCTGTAAGTCGAAGTCTCTTCAACATATTAATATGCATAGGCCTATAGTGTTACAACACTGAACAATAGAAAAATATGTTAAATATATTTCAAAAATTAAACAGTTGTAAAGTAAATACTCTTTAAAACAGGCCTTTCACCTTTAAATAGATTTAAAAACAGCATATTTTAATAACAATAAAGCATCTATCTATAATAAAATATTTCCAAATTGGAACACCTATTGCTACTGAAGTGAACTGAGTCAAAGCTTGCGCTGTATCAGGGAAGGGAATGCACAAGCGCAGGTCACCTCACTTGGCAACCTTAGTTGCTACTGCCATCTAGCGAAGATTCTGACAAACTACACTTTTCATCCTCTAAATCAGTAATGCGGGAGACACATTTCCCTGGCTTTTACATTTGACGCAGAACTACCGAACGTTGGAAAATTCAAATACGAAACCGTTTTTTTTTTTTTTTAATGTACCGAGGAAGTGCTGAAGTTTTGTTATACCGTGCAAGACTACGCCAGACACATATTCCAATCCATTGCTCAGTTTAGCAGAGAATGCACATTTCAGAGCGCCCCAGAGACAGATAGAATGATAACACATAAATACACATTTCAAATAATAAATAAGACATTGAGAAACACGAAACAAAAAAACGAGTTATCAAGTCGCAACCTACGCGCAGAGCAGCCGACCGTTTTATTTATTTATTAGCAGATGAGAAGCAACAGGAATCACAAACGGATTGTCCAAGACAATATATGACCACTCAGTCGCAAAAGGGACATCTCTACGTGTAAAACCAATGGTAAGATTGTATATTTATTCAATGTTTAGTCCCAGATATTGTCCTATCCTATCCGCTTCTGTTTTGCGCCAGAAAACGATGTCAGATAGGTTTATCAGCAAAGAAATGGCTTAGCTATGCCCCGAAGTCATCAATAATAATAGTAGTCTCCAAGAAATTATGAAAATCGTTGACAGCGTTTTGTTAAGTGCATCGTCTTTAATGCTACGCCACAGTGAATGCGATAAGAAAACATTCTGTTATGCTGAACTATAAAACGCCGTTCCAAATGCAAAATCAGACATGTTATACATCGTTAGAAAGCTTATACTCTCACCTACTGAATAAATGAACTGTCATTCAAGCCAAATTGTACTAAAAACCGCGACATGGCCGTAAGCAACAGGAATCACAAACGGATTGTCAAAGACAATATATGACCACTCAATCGCAAAAGGGACATCTCTACGCGTGAAACCAGTGGTAAGATTGTATAATTATTCAAAGTTTAGTCGCAGATATTGAATGTAGAATGACATGGCATAATAAACGCAGTCTATGAAAACATTCAAGCAATAGTTAAGACGAGTTAAGACTAAGTCACCTACGGAACAACTACCTAGTTACAACCCTAAGCCTACAGTCAATTTAGAGATTAAATTGAGAATACGATTTCTCTCAGCACAATGACGGATTTAAAGACTAAACGAACTCACCCGATATTGTCTTCAAATGGACCGTATTATTTATTTAGACACTGGCAGACTACAGCATAAATTGCGTCTTCTGTTTATATTCAATAGTAGTAATTGCAGCGAGAAACTGCAGCTGTAGGTCGTTATGTTATGGTAGCAACGGAACGAAGCGGACTATATATGTATTAGGCTACCGTCATTGTTTCATTATACCAGCGTGTTTTCGCGCGTGTGCACAGAAACTCAGAACCTATCAATACAATGGTTTAGCTATTTCTCACCATAATGACAGATTTAAAGACTGAACGAACTCATCCGATATTGTCTTCAAATGGATCCATGCCAAAGAAAAGTAATGATTCATCCTCTCAAAGCTTTACCGTAGCGTATTATTTATTTAGACATTGGCAAAGTACAGCATAAATTGCGTCTTTTGTGAATATTCAATGTTTGAAATTGCAGCGAGAACTGCAGCTGTAGACATAAGATAGTCTGTTATGTTATGGTAGCAACGGAACGAAGCGGACTATATATGTATTACCGTCATTGTTTTATTATACCAGCGTGTTTTCGCGCGTGTGCACAGAAACTCAGAACCTATCAATAAAATGGTTTCACTATTTCTCAGCATAATGACAGATTCAAAGACTAAACGAACTCACCCGATACTGTCTTCAAATGGATCCATGCCAAAGAAAAGTAATTATTCATCCTCTCAAAGCTTTACCGGAGCGTATTATTTATTTAGACATTGGCAAAGTACAGCATAAATTGCGTCTTTTGTGAATATTCAAAGTTTGAAATTGCAGCGAGAAACTGCAGCTGTAGACACAAGATAGTCTGTTATGTTATGGTAGCAACGGAACGAAGCGGACTATATATGTATTAGGCTACCGTCATTGTTTCATTATACCAGCGTGTTTTCGCGCGTGTGCACAGAAACTCAGAACCTATCAATACAATGGTTTAACTATTTCTCAGCATAATGACAGATTCAAAGACTAAACGAATTCACCCGATACTGTCTTCAAATGGATCCATGCCAAAGAAAAGTAATTATTCATCCTCTCAGAAAGCTTTTACTGAAAAACTTTTGGTCGCCTATTCTAGCATGCACGCTAGGTGGCAGTGTCAGACCGTGCTTTCACTGATAAAAACTAGCGTCGCCATGGTTGTCGCTTGCCGTAAAGAAGTTTACTCGATGTCGTAATCGTTTGGATTTGGAGCTCCAGCTTTTCCGCACCCCACCTAATGAAAAAGTCCAAATGGTGTGCAAACCATATGGCGGACATAGGTGCTCCCAATAGGAAAGTTGTAGAGCACATTCAGATGCATCAGTCGATGAAGTTTTGTGTTGATCTGACTTACGGTGTGGGAGTTATGACCTTTTAAAGTATGATCCTTTGTTATAGCGCCACCATCTGGCCGACATAGGTGATTTTTAGTGCCTGGGTAGTGGGGGGCCACAGGAACGCACCTACCAAATTTAGTTGGTCTACAACTTATGGTTGCTGAGCCTCAGACATTTTAGCAGAGAAAACTGCCACGCCCCAACTAAAAAGTCAAAATGGCGGGCAAACAATATGGCGGACACAGGTGGTCCCAATGGCAAAGGTATAGAGCACGTTCACATGCATATGTTGATGAAGTTTTGTGTTGACCGGACTTATGGTGTGGGAGTTATGGCCTTTTACGCAAAACCCTTTGTTATAGCGCCACCATCTGGCCGACGTACGTGATTTTTAGTGCCTGAGTAGTGGGGGCACATAGAAACCCACCAGCCAAATTTGGTCGCTCCAGGACTTATGGTTGCTGAGCCTCAGACACTTTTACCGGAGAAAAATAATAAGAATAATAATAATAATTAAAGCCGCAAGCGGCGTTGGAAGGGGTCCAAGCATTGGCACCATCGCGCCCCCTATGGAGCGATTTTAAAAAGGCTGTGTCCTCATGGTCATACGCCTTCACCCAACATATGTACTGAATATTGTGATGATCGTATAAAAAATAGATGACTTATGGGCAATTGTGTGCTGAGAGACGCTGGCTGATGACTTAGTTGCGTCGCCATGGATGTGTCCTGACAGCTTCCCGTCAAGGCCTTGACTATGTCGTAACACTTAGATGGCCGAGCGTGTATGTACAGCTGCAGCGCTTCCCTGCCGCAACTAAAAAAAGCGCCACACTAGTGTTGTCACGATACCAAAAATTTGACTTTGATACCGATACCAGGTTTAGTATCACGATACTCGATACTGATAAAGTACTCGGTACCTAACGATACTGAAATTACCTTAATAGGTCAGGAACGTAATGTCCACAAGGGCTGACCTCATTTTCAAATTCATGGTTTATGAACAACCTGGTTCATTAACAACCTTTAAGTTGAAGCCTCTGCAACATATGAATATGCATAGGTCTATAGTGTTACAACACTGAACAATGGAGAAATATGTTAAATATATTTCTGAAATTGAACAGTTGTAAACTAAATAATCTTTAAAACAGGTCTTTCACCTTTCAATAGATTTAAAAACAGCATATTGTAATAACAATACAGCATCTATCTATAATAAAATATTTCCAATTTGGAACACCTATTGCTACTGAAGTGAACTGAGTCAAAGCTTGCGCTGTATCAGGGAAGAGAATGCACAAGCGCAGGTCACCTCACTTGGCAACCTTAGTTGCTACTGCCATCTAGCGAAGATTCTGACAAACTACGCTTTTCATCCTCTAAATCAGTAATGCGGGAAACACATTTCCCTGGCTTTTCCATTTGACGCAGAACTACCGAACGTCGGAAAATTCAAATACGAAACCGTTTTTTTTTTTTTTTTTTTTTTTTTTAAGTACCGAGAAAGTGCTGAAGTTTTGGTATACCGTGCAACACTACCTCAGACACATATTCCAATCCATTGCTCAGCTTAGCAGAGAATGCACATTTCAGAGCGCCACAGAGACAGATAGAATAATAACACATGAATGCACATTTCAAATAATAAATACGACATTGAGAAAAAACGGAAGAAAGACTGAATATCAACTGGCGAATTGCGTGCTGCTCGCAAAGAAGCCTACCGTTTAATTGATTTATTTAGACATTGGAAGATGAGAAGAGTTTTAGTAACGCTGACCTATAAAACGCTATTCCAAAAGCAAAATCAGACATGTTATACATCGTTAGAAAGCTTATAATGTCACCTACTGAATAAATGAACTGTCAATCAAGCCAAATTGGACTAAGAAGAACGACAACGCCGTACGCAACAGGTGTGGTATTACGCACAGCTATTTTTGAAAAAATCCGACATTTCACAAACGGATTATCCAAGACAATATATGGCCACTCATTCGCAAAAGGGACATCTCTACGCGTAAAACCAATGGTAAGATTGTATATTTATTCAATGTGTAGTCCCAGATATTGACTGTAGAATGACGTGGTAATTAAAAAAAAAAAGTTAGTCTCGCTTATTTCGTCATTCAGTTAGCAGCGTTTTCACTGCTGTATTGGCATATTTTAGGGCTAATGTCGGGTTCATCTTGTTGCTACGGAATATTGCATTACATTACAGGCACTTGGCAGACGCTCTTATCCAGAGCGATGTACAACAAAATGTGTAACCATAACCAGGAACAAGTGTGTCGAAAACCCTAGAGGGCAGTAGCCTACCGTTCTAAGTGCAGGGAACAACCGCATTGTTCAACTTAAACCCTGTAGGTTACACTGATTAACACTAACACAGACAAGAACAGCAACAACGCAGTCCATGCACAAATACAAGCAATAGTTAAGACGAGTTAAGTCACCTACGAAACAACTACATAGTTACAACCCTAAGCTTACAGTCAATTTAGAGATTAAATTGAGAATACGATTTATCTCAGCATAATGACGGATTTACAGACTAAACGAACTCACCCGATATTGTCTTCAAACGGACCGTATTATTTATCTAGACATTGGCAGACTACAGCATACATTGCGTCTTTTGTTTATATTCAATATTAGTAATTGCAGCGAGAAACTGCAGCTCTAGGTCGTTATGTTATGGTAGCAACGGAACGAAGCGGACTATATATGTATTAGGCTACCGTTATTATTTCATTATACCAGCGTGTTTTCGCGCGTTTGCACAGAAACTCAGAACCAATAAATAAAATGGTTTAGCTGTTTCTCAGCATAATGACGGATTTAAAGAGTAAACGAACTCACCTGTTATTGTCTTCAAATGGATCCATGTCAAAGAAAAGTAACGATTCATCCTCTCTAAGCTTTACCGTAGCGTATTATTTATGTAGACATTGGCAGAGTACAGTATAAATTGCGTCTTTTGTGAATATTCAATGTTAGAAATTGCAGCGAGAAACTGCAGCTGTACACACAAGATAGTCTGTTATGTTATGGTAGCAACGGAACGAAGCGGACTATGTATGTATTACCGTCATTGTTTTATTATACCAGCGTGTTTTCGCGCGTTTGCACAGAAACTCAAAAACTACCAATAAAATGGTTTAGCTTTTTCTCACCATAATGACAGATTTAAAGACTTAACGAACTCACCCGATACTGTCTTCAAATGGATCCATGCCAAAGAAAAGTAATTATTCGTCCTCTCAGAAAGGTTTTACTGAAAAACTTTGGGTAGCCTATCCTAGCATGCACGCTAGGTGGCACTGTCAGACCGTGCTTTCACTGCTAAAAACTAGAGCCTACGGTGTCGGATTACTTGCGTCGCCATGGTTGTCCCTTGCCGTAAAGAAGTTTACTCGATGTCGTAACCGTTTAGATTTGGAGCCACAGCTCTTCCGCACCCCACCTAATAGAAACGGCCAAATGGTGGGCAAACCATATGGCGGACATAGGTGGTCCCAAAAGCAAAGTTGTAGAGCACATTCGGATGCATCAGTCGATTAAGTTTTGTGTTGATCTGACTTACGGTGTGGGAGTTATGACCTTTTAATGTATGATCCTTTGTTATAGCGCCACCATCTGGCCGACATGGGTGATTTTTAGTGCCTGAGTAGTGGGGGGCCACAGGAACGCACCTACCAAATTTGGTTGGTCTACAACTTATGGTTGCTGAGCCTCAGACATTTTAGCAGAGAAAACTGCCACGCCCCAACTAAAAAGTCAAAATGACGGGCAAACAATATGGCGGACACAGGTGGTCCCAATGGCAAAGGTATAGAGCACGTTCACATGCATATGTTGATGAAGTTTTGTGTTGATCGGACTTATGGTGTGGGAGTTATGGCCTTTTACGCGTTACCCTTTGTTATAGCGCCACCATCTGGCTGACTTACGTGCTTTTTAGTGCCTGAGTAGTGGGGGGCCATAGGAACCCACCTGCCAAATTTGGTTGCTCCAGGAATTATGGGTGCTGAGCCTCAGACACTTTTAGCGGAGAAAAATAATAATAATAATAATAATAAGAATAATAATCCTAACAGATACAATAGGGTTCCACCAGCTTCGCTGCTTGGACCCCTAATTAAAGCCGCAAGCGGCGTTGGAAGGGGTCCAAGCATTGGCAGCATCGCGCCCCCTATGGAGCGATTTTAAAATGGCTTTGTCCTCATGATCATATGCCTTCACCCAACATATCTACTGAATATCATGATGATCGTATGAAATATTGATGACTTATAGCCAATTTTGAGCTAAGAGACGCTGTCGGATTACTTAGTTACGTCGCCATGGATGTGTCCTGGCCGCTTCCCGTCAAGGCCTTTACTATGTCGTAACACTTAGATGGCATGTCGTAACACTTAGATGGTCCGGTGTGCATGCACAGCTGCAGTGTTTCTGCGCCGCAACTAAAAAAGGCGTCACACTAGTGTTGTCACGATACCGAAATATTGACTTTGATACTGATACCAGGTTTAGTATTACGATACTCAATACTGAAATGATACTTGAAACTTAAACGGTGCTAATTTGATACTCTGTACCTAACGATACTGAAATTACCATAATAGATCAGAAACGTAATGTCCACAAGGGTTGACCTCATTTTCTAATTCATGGTTTATTAACAACCTGGGTCATTAACAACCTGTAAGTTGAAGTCTCTTCGACATATTAATATGCATAGGCCTATAGTGTTACAACACTGAACAATAGAAAAACATGTTAAAAATATTTCAAAAATTAAACAGTTGTAAAGTAAATAATCTTTAAAACAGGTCTTTCACCTTTAAATAGATTTAAAAACTGCATATTTTAATAACAATAAAGCATCTATCTATAATAAAATATTTCCAAATTGGAACACCTATTGCTACTGAAATGAACTGAGTCAAAGCTTGCGCTGTATCAGGGAAGTGAATGCACAAGCGCAGGTCACCTCACTTGGCAACCTTAGTTGCTACTGCCATCTAGCGAAGATTCTGACAAACTACACTTTTCATCCTCTAAATCAGTAATGCGGGAGACACATTTCCCTGGCTTTTACATTTGACACAGAACTACCGAACATCGGGAAATTCAAATACGAAACCGTTTTTTTTTCTGTTTTTTTTTTTTTTTAAGTACCCAGAAAGTGCTGAAGTTTTGGCATACCGTGCAACACTACGTCAGACACATATTCCAATCCATTGCTCAGTTTAGCAGAGAATGCACATTTCAGAGCGCCACAGAGACAGATAGAATAATGACACTAAATGCACATTTCAAATAATAAAGACGACATTGAGAAAAAACTAAAAAAAGGACTTAATATCAACTCGCGACCCGCGTGCTGACCGCAGAGCAGCCTACCGGTTTATTTATGTAGACATTGGCAGATCAGAAAATTTTCGGTTAAGCTGACCTATAAAACGCTATTCCAAAAGCCAAATCAGACATGTTATACATCGTTAGAAAGCTTATACTCTCACCTACTGAATAAATGAATTGTCAATCAAGCCAAATTGAACTAAGAAGAACGACAACGCCGTAAGCAACAGGTGTGGTATTACGCACAGCTATTTTTGAAAATATCCGACATTTCACAAACGGATTATCCAAGACAATATATAACCACTCATTCGCAAAAGGGACATCTCTACGCGTAAAACCGATGGTAAGATTGTATATTTATTAAATGTTTAGTCCCAGATATTGACTGTAGAATGACATGGTATAATTTTTTTTTTAATTGTCTCGTTTATTTCGTTATTCAGTGAGCAGCCTTTTCACTGCTGTATTGGCATATTTTAGGGCTAATGTCGGGTTTATCTTGTTGCTACGGAATATTGCATTACATTACATTACATTACATTACAGGCATTTGGCAGACGCTCTTATCCAGAGCGACGTACAACAAAATGTATAACCATAACCAGGAATTAGTGTGCCGAAAACCCTAGAAAGAAATACCGTTCCAAGTGCAGGAAACATCCGCATAGTTCAACTTGGACCCAGTTGGTTAAACTAATTAACGCTAACACAAACAAGAACAGCAACAACGCAGTCTATGAGAACATTCAAGCAATAGTTAAGACGAGTTAAGACTAAGTCACCAACGGAACAACTACCTAGTTACAACCCTAAGCTTACAGTCAATTTAGAAATTAAATTGAGAATACGATTTCTCAGCACAATGACGGATTTAAAGACTAAACGAACTCACCCGATGTTGTCTTCAAATGGACCGTATTATTTTATACATTGGCAGACTACAGCGTAAAATGCGTCTTTTGTTTATATTCAATATTAGTAATTGCAGCGAGAAACTGCAGCTGTAGGTCGTTATGTTATGGTAGCAACGGAACGAAGCGGACTAAGAGGCGACCGTCAATGTTTCATTATACCAGCGTGTTTTCGCGCGTTTGCACAGAAACTCGGAACCTATCAATGAAATGGTTTAGCTATTTCTCAGCATAATGACAGATTTAAAGACTTAACGAACTCACCCGATACTGTCTTCAAATGGATCCATGCCAAAGAAAAGTAATTATTCATCCTCTCAAAGCTTTACCGGAGCGTATTATTTATTTAGACATTGGCAAAGTACAGCATAAATTGCGTCTTTTGTGAATATTCAATGTTTGAAATTGCAGCGAGAACTGCAGCTGTAGACATAAGATAGTCTGTTATGTTGTGGTAGCAACGGAACGAAGCGGACTATATATGTATTACCGTCATTGTTTTATTATACCAGCGTGTTTTCGCGCGTGTGCACAGAAACTCAGAACCTATCAATAAAATGGTTTAACTATTTCTCAGCATAATGACAGATTCAAAGACTAAACGAACTCACCCGATACTGTCTTCAAATGGATCCATGCCAAAGAAAAGTAATTATTCATCCTCTCAGAAAGCTTTTACTGAAAAACTTTTGGTCGCCTTTCCTAGCATGCACGCTAGGTGGCAGTGTCAGACCGTGCTTTCACTGATAAAAACTAGCGTCGCCATGGTTGTCGCTTGCCGTAAAGAAGTTTACTCGATGTCGTAATCGTTTGGATTTGGAGATCCAACTTTTCCGCACCCCACCTAATGAAAAAGGCCAAATGGTGTGCAAACCATTAGGCGGACATAGGTGCTCCCAATAGGAAAGTTGTAGAGCACATTCAGATGCATCAGTCGATGAAGTTTTGTGTTGATCTGACTTACGGTGTGGGAGTTATGACCTTTTAAATTATAATCCTTTGTTATAGCGCCACCATCTGGCCGACATGGGTGATTTTTAGTGCCTGAGTAGTGGGGGGCCACAGGAACGCACCTACCAAATTTGGTTGGTCTACAACTTATGGTTGCTGAGCCTCAGACATTTTAGCGGAGAAAACTGCCACACCCCAACAAAAAAGTCAAAATGGCGGGCAAACAATATGGTGGACACAGGTGGTCCCAATGGCAAAGGTATAGAGCACGTTCACATGCATATGTTGATGAAGTTTTGTGTTGATCGGACTTATGGTGTGGGAGTTATGGCATTTTACGCAAAACCCTTTGTTATAGCGCCACCATCTGGCCGACGCACGTGATTTTTAGTGCCTGAGTAGTGGGGGCACATAGAAACCCACCTGCCAAATTTGGTTGCTCCAGGACTTATGGTTGCTGAGCCTCAGACACTTTTAGCGGAGAAAAATAATAAGAATAATTAAAGCCGCAAGCGGCGTTGGAAGGGGTCCAAGCAGTGGCAGCATCGCGCCCCCTATGGAGCGATTTTAACATGGCTTTGTCCTCATGATCATATGCCTTCACCCAACATATCTACTGAATATCACGATGATCGTATGATATATTGATGACTTATGGCCAATTTTGAGCAAAGAGACGCTGTCGGATGACTTAGTTACGTCGCCATGGATGTGTCCTGGCCGCTTCCCGTCAAGGCCTTTACTATGTCGTAACACTTAGATGGCATGTCATAACACTTACATGGTCCGGTGTGCATGCACAGCTGCAGTGTTTCTGCGCCGCAACTAAAAAAGGCGTCACACTAGTGTTGTCACGATACCGAAATTTTGACTTTGATACTGATACCACGTTTAGTATTACGATACTCAATACTGAAATGATACTTGAAACTTAAACGGTGCTAATTCGATACTCGGTAGCTAACGATACTAAAATTACCTTAATAGATCAGAAACGTAATGTCCACAAGGGTTGACCTCATTTTCGAATTCATGGTTTATTAACAACCTGGTTCATTAACAACCTGTAAGTTGAAGTCTCGTCAACATATTAATATGCATAGGCCTATAGTGTTACAACACTGAACAACAGAAAAATATGTTAAATATATTTCAAAAATTTAACAGTTGTAAAGTAAATAATCTTTAAAACAGGTCTTTCACCTTTAAATAGATTTAAAAACAGCATATTTTAATAACAATACAGCATCTATCTATAATAAAATATTTCCAAATTGGAACACCTATTGCTACTGAAGTGAACTGAGTCAAAGCTTGCGCTGTATCAGGGAAGTGAATGTACAAGCGCAGGTCACCTCACTTGGCAACCTTAGTTGCTACTGCCATCTAGCGAAGATTCTGACAAACTACACTTTTCATCCTCTAAATCAGTAATGCGGGAGACACATTTCCCTGGCTTTTACATTTGAGGCAGAACTACCGAACGTTGGAAAATTCAAATACGAAACCGTTTTTTTTTTTTTTTTTTTTTAAGTACCGAGAAAGTGCTGAAGTTTTGGTATACCGTGCAACACTACGTCAGACACATATTCCAATCCATTGCTCAGCTTAGCAGAGAATGCACATTTCAGAGCGCCACAGAGACAGATAGAATAATAACACATGAATGCACATTTCAAATAATAAATACGACATTGAGAAAAAACGGAAGAAAGACTGAATATCAACTCGCGAATTTTGTGCTGCTCGCAAATAAGCCTACCGTTTTATTTATTTATTTAGACATTGGCAGATGAGAAGAGTTTTAGTAACGCTGACCTATAAAACGCTATTCAAAAACCAAAATCAGACATGTTATACATCGTTAGAAAGCTTATAATCTCACCTACTGAATAAATGAACTGTCAATCAAGCCAAATTGGACTAAGAAGAACGACAACGCCGTACGCAACAGGTGTGGTATTACGCACAGCTATTTTTGAAAAAATCCGACATTTCACAAACGGATTATCCAAGACAATATATGGCCACTCATTCGCAAAAGGGACATCTCTACGCGTAAAACCAATGGTAATATTGTATATTTATTCAATGTTTAGTCCCAGATATTGACTGTAGAATGACGTGGTAATTTTTTTAAAAAAGTTAGTCTCGCTTATTTCGTCATTCAGTTAGCAGCGTTTTCACTGCTGTATTGGCATATTTTAGGGCTAATGTCGGGTTCATCTTGTTGCTACGGATTATTGCATTACATTACAGGCATTTGGCAGACGCTCTTATCCAGAGCGATGTACAACAAAATGTATAACCATAACCAGGAACAAGTGTGTCGAAAACCCTAGAGGGCAGTAGCCTACCGTTCTAAGTGCAGGGAACAACCGCATTGTTCAACTTAAACCCTGTAGGTTACACTGATTAACACTAACACAGACAAGAACAGCAACAACGCAGTCTATGAAAAAAATCAAGCAATAGTTAAGACGAGTTAAAACTAAGTCACCTACGAAACAACTACCTAGTTACAACCCTAAGCTTACAGTCAATTTAGAGATTAAATTGAGAATACGATTTCTCTCAGCATAATGACGGATTTAAAGACTAAACGAACTCACTCGATATTGTCTTCAAATTGACCGTATTATTTATTTTGACATTGGCAGACCACAGCATAAATTGCGTCTTTTGTTTATATTCAATATTAGTAATTGCAGTGAGAAACTGCAGCTGTAGGTCGTTATGTTATGGTAGCAACGGAACGAAGCGGACTATATATGTATTAGGCTACCGTTATTATTTCATTATACCAGCGTGTTTTCGCGCGTTTGCACAGAAACTCAGAACCCATAAATAAAATGGTTTAGCTGTTTCTCAGCATAATGACGGATTTAAAGAGTAAACGAACTCACCTGTTATTGTCTTCAAATGGATCCATGTCAAAGAAAAGTAATGATTCATCCTCTCAAAGCTTTACCGTAGCGTATTATTTATGTAGACATTGGCAGAGTACAGTATAAATTGCGTCTTTTGTGAATATTCAATGTTAGAAATTGCAGCGAGAAACTGCAGCTGTAGACACAAGATAGTCTGTTATGTTATGGTAGCAACGGAACGAAGCGGACTATGTATGTATTACCGTCATTGTTTTATTATACCAGCGTGTTTTCGCGCGTTTGCACAGAAACTCAAAAACTACCATTAAAATGGTTTAGCTTTTTCTCACCATAATGACAGATTTAAAGACTTAACGAACTCACCCGATACTGTCTTCAAATGGATCCATGCCAAAGAAAAGTAATTATTCGTCCTCTCAGAAAGGTTTTACTGAAAAACTTTGGGTAGCCTATCCTAGCATGCACGCTAGGTGGCACTGTCAGACCGTCTTTTCACTGATAAAAACTAGACCTGCGATGTCGGATTACTTGCGTCGCCATGGTTGTCGCTTGCCGTAAAGAAGTTTACTCGATGTCGTAACCGTTTAGATTTGGAGCTCCGGCTTTTCCGCACCCCACCTAATGAAAAAGGCCAAATGGTGTGCAAACCATACGGCGGACATAGGTGCTCCCAATAGAAAAGTTGTAGAGCACAGTCAGATGCATCAGTCGATGAAGTTTTGTGTTGATCAGACTTACGATGTGGGAGTTATGACCTTTTAAAGTATGATCCTTTGTTATAGCGCCACCATCAGGCCGACATAGGTGATTTTTAGTGCTTGAGTAGTGGGGGGCCATAGGAACCCACCTGCCAAATTTGGTTGCTCTAGGACTTATGGTTGCTGAGCATCAGACATTTTAGCGGAGAAAGCTGCCACGCCCCAACGATACAGTTAAAATGGCGGGAAAACAATATGGCGGACACAGGTAGTCCCAATGGCAAAAGTATAGAGCACGTTCAGAGGCATATATCTATAAAGTTTTGTGTTGATCTAACTTATGGTGTGGGAGTTATGGCCTGTTACGCAAAACCCTTTGTTATAGCGCCACCATCTGGCCGACGTACGTGGTTTTTAGTGCCTGAGTAGTGGGGGCCCATAGGAACCGACCTGCCAAATTTGGTTGCTCCAGGACTTATGGTTGCTGAGCCTCAGACACTTTTAGCGGAGAAAAATAATAATAATAATAATCCTAACAGATACAATAGGGTTCCACCAGCTTCGCTGCTTGGACCCCTAATAATCCTAACAGATACAATAGGGTTCCACCAGCTTCGCTGCTTGGACCCCTAATTAAAGCCGCAAGCGGCGTTGGGAGGGGTCCAAGCATTGGCACCATCGCGCCCCCTATGGAGCGATTTTAAAATGGCTGTGTCCTCATGGTCATACGCCTTCACCCAACATATGTACTGAATATTGTGATGATCGTATAAAAAATAGATGACTTATGGCCAATTTTGTGCTGAGACGCTGGCTGATGACTTAGTTGCGTCGCCATGGATGTGTCCTGACAGCTTCCCGTCAAGGCCTTGACTATGTCGTAACATTTAGATGGCATGTCGTAACACTTAGATGGCCGAGCGTGTATGTACAGCTGCAGCGCTTCCCTGCCGCAACTAAAAAAAGCGCCACACTAGTGTTGTCACAATACCAAAATTTTGACTTTGATACCGATACCAGGTTTAGTATCACGATACTCGATACTGATAAAATACTCGGTACCTAACGATACTGAAATTACCTTAATAGATCAGGAACGTAATGTCCACAAGGGCTGACCTCATTTTCAAATTCATGGTTTATGAACAACCTGGTTCATTAACAACCTTTAAGTTGAAGCCTCTGCAACATATGAATATGCATAGGCCTATACTGCCGTCCAAAGGCTAACCGCAGTAACTACATTTTTGGTCGAAATTGAGTTATAACTAAAAATGAACTTCTTGATATCTGTTTTATCTTGTGACAAAGTTTCAGAGTTCAATTTTGAACTGCGGTCTGCTTTGGGATCCTACCGGCCAATTTCACGCTTTACCCATCTAAGTTAGCCTACCTCACGCAGCTGCTTTGGGATTCTACCACCAGCCGATTTCACCCATCTAACCTCACACAACAACTCTGTTTGAGATGGCACTATCCAGGGGAAAGAGGATGGTGGATCTGGCCTTAAAAAGAAAATACCCAGGTAGGCTAAGTAACGATGACATTAAGCGTTGAGAAACTAGCAATCACATTATAAAATACCTGTCAGCCTCGCTATATATGCTGAGTGACAGGCGATGTTTAGTTAGCTAGCGTTAGCTTACCTACTCCCTGAAAGCTGTAACATCATCTGTAAATTCACATCATCGCCGATGCCATGTCATGCACTTAAAGATTGTTTACAATCTAGCCTACGAATTGCGGATATTTGCCATGAATACGAGCGCGGAGAAAGAAGTGCATGTATCCGCAAATAATGTTGATTAAAATGTGCACAATTTCATACTGCAAATGAAAATAAATGTAGACTATAAGGCCTAGGCTACTCACTAAAACTGCCTATTTGGGGAGAGCTGGCTATATATGATAGTATTGAGTAGCCTATTTTGTGGATTAATTATATTGCTACTCAGGGGAAAATCAGGGGAAGTTTCTGCCACTGCTTAGTGTTTAAAACTGATTTTTCTAAATCGCATTTATCATTTAAGCTCCCTAACACAATGCGAAGAAGCTGTGTGTCACTTTTCAATTGATTAGTCAGATCGTTTGCATGCTTGTTAATCACTGAAAATTAATTAATACAGTTTCAGATCAATGATTAGTTTAAAGGAAAGTTTTGCGCCCCACCAATTTTCAGCTCACCAGTCGCCGCTGTTTAAAACATGTAATATAATAAACAAATTTAACTGTGATTCAGCGTAGCCTTGTATTTATTAATTGTGTTAAATAGTAAAGACAAGAATAATGGAAATTATTAATGTGATTGTCATCAAGGCAACAACAGTGGTGGCGGTGACAACGATGATGAAAATGAAGATGATGCGAAGTTTAATTTATAGGAAAATTATTATCTAGATAGGTGAATAAGTAAAAAAGTGAAATGAAATGATATTAAGACTAACATATGACATCTAAACTTCTCAATTTGTCCAGACTTAATTAAACATGCACAAATCCATAAGTAGAGTTGTTAAATACTGTTAAATACAATTATAACAAAAGAAAAACAAAATGTAAAAGCTGAAAGAAAACAACAACATTGTAGTTACTGCACTTTGCTTTTGCATTGCTCTTAGAACCATTTAAGGCAATGCAAAGGCAGAGTGCAGTAACTACATTTTTGGGGTCAAAGGTCAAAACAGCCGTCATGGTTTTTGGGCATAAAAATTACCTCATGAATACATGTACAATTAGTGCAATATCACTGATATACCTATAACCCATTTGGCTGGCCAGTTAAAACACTTTAAAGCCATTTTTCTCAGTTTTACCCTTTGCGTAGTTACTGCAGTTATGCTTTGTAGGGCAGTATAGTGTTACAACACTGAACAATGGAGAAATATGTTAAATATATTTCTGAAATTGAACAGTTGTAAACTAAATAATCTTTAAAACAGGTCTTTAACCTTTAAATAGATTTAAAAACAGCATATTGTAATAACAATACAGCATCTATCTATAAGAAAATATTTCCAAATTGGAACACCTATTGCTACTGAAGTGAACTGAGTCAAAGCTTGCGCTGTATCAGGAAAGAGAATGCACAAGCGCAGGTCACCTCACTTGGCAACCTTAGTTGCTACTGCCATCTAGCGAAGATTCTGACAAACTACACTTTTCATCCTCTAAATCAGTAATGCGGGAGACACATTTCCCTGGCTTTTACATTTGACGCAGAACTACCGAACGTCGGAAAATTCAAATACGAAACCGTTTTTTTTTTTTTTTTTTAAGTACCGAGACAGTGCTGAAGTTTTTATATTCCGTGCAACACTACCTCAGACACATATTCCAATCCATTGCTCAGCTTAGCAGAGAATGCACATTTCAGAGCGCCACAGAGACAGATAGAATAATAACACATGAATGCACATTTCAAATAATAAATACGACATTGAGAGAAAACGGAAGAAAGACTGAATATCAACTCGCGAATTGCGTGCTGCTCGCAAAGAAGCCTACCGTTTAATTTATTTATTTAGACATTGGCAGATGAGAAGAGTTTCAGTAACGCTGACCTATAAAACGCTATTCCAAAAGCAAAATCAGACATGTTATACATCGTTAGAAAGCTTATAATCTCACCTACTGAATAAATGAACTGTCAATCAAGCCAAATTGGACTAAGAAGAACGACAACGCCGTACGCAACAGGTGTGGTATTACGCACAGCTATTTTTGAAAAAATCCGACATTTCACAAACGGATTATCCAAGACAATATATGGCCACTCATTCGCAAAAGGGACATCTCTACGCGTAAAACCAATGGTAAGATTGTATATATATTCAATGTGTAGTCCCAGATATTGACTGTAGAATGACGTGGTAATTAAAAAAAAAAAGTTAGTCTCTCTTATTGCGTCATTCAGTTAGCAGCGTTTTCACTGCTGTATTGGCATATTTTAGGGCTAATGTCGGGTTCATCTTGTTGCTACGGAATATTGCATTACATTACAGGCATTTGGCAGACGCTCTTATCCAGAGCGATGTACAACAAAATGTGTCTGATTAACACTAACACAGACAAGAACAGCAACAACGCAGTCCATGCACAAATACAAGCAATAGTTAAGACGAGTTAAGTCACCTACGAAACAACTACATAGTTACAACCCTAAATTTACAGTCAATTTAGAGATTAAATTGAGAATACGATTTCTCTCAGCATAATGACGGATTTAAAGACTAAACGAACTCACCCGATATTGTCTTCAAACGGACCGTATTATTTATCTAGACATTGGCAGACTACAGCATAAATTGCGTCTTTTGTTTATATTCAATATTAGTAATTGCAGCGAGAAACTGCAGCTCTAGGTCGTTATGTGATGGTAGCAACGGAACGAAGCGGACTATATATGTATTAGGCTACCGTTATTATTTCATTATACCAGCGTGTTTTCGCGCGTTTGCACAGAAACTCAGAACCCATAAATAAAATGGTTTAGCTGTTTCTCAGCATAATAACGGATTTAAAGAGTAAACGAACTCACCTGTTATTGTCTTCAAATGGATCCATGTCAAAGAAAAGTAACGATTCATCCTCTCAAAGCTTTACCGTAGCGTATTATTTATGTAGACATTGGCAGAGTACAGTATAAATTGCGTCTTTTGTGAATATTCAATGTTAGAAATTGCAGCGAGAAACTGCAGCTGTAGACACAAGATAGTCTGTTATGTTATGGTAGCAACGGAACGAAGCGGACTATGTATTACCGTCATTGTTTTATTATACCAGCGTGTTTTCGCGCGTTTGCACAGAAACTCTAAAACTACCAATAAAATGGTTTAGCTTTTTCTCACCAAAATGACAGATTTAAAGACTTAACGAACTCACCCGATACTGTCTTCAAATGGATCCATGCCAAAGAAAAGTAATTATTCGTCCTCTCAGAAAGGTTTCACTGAAAAACTTTGGGTAGCCTATCCTAGCATGTACGCTAGGTGGCACTGTCAGACCGTGCTTTCACTGCTAAAAACTAGACCCTACGGTGTCGGATTACTTGCGTCGCCATGGTTGTCCCTTGCCGTAAAGAAGTTTACTCGATGTCGTAACCGTTTAGATTTGGAGCTCCAGCTTTTCCGCACCCCACCTAATGAAGAAGTCCAAATGGTGTGCAAACCATACGGCGGACATAGGTGCTCCCAATAGAAAAGTTGTAGAGCACAGTCAGATGCATCAGTCGATGAAGTTTTGTGTTGATCAGACTTACGATGTGGGAGTTATGACCTTTTAAAGTATGATCCTTTGTTATAGCGCCACCATCAGGCCGACATAGGTGATTTTTAGTGCTTGAGTAGTGGGGGGCCATAGGAACCCACCTGCCAAATTTGGTTGCTCTAGGACTTATGGTTGCTGAGCCTCAGACATTTTAGCGGAGAAAGCTGCCACGCCCCAACGATACAGTTAAAATGGCGGGAAAACAATATGGCGGACACGGGTAGTCCCAATGGCAAAAGTATAGAGCACGTTCAGAGGCATATATCTATAAAGTTTTGTGTTGATCTAACTTATGGTGTGGGAGTTATGGCCTGTTACGCAAAACCCTTTGTTATAGCGCCACCATCTGGCCGACGTACGTGGTTTTTAGTGCCTGAGTAGTGGGGGCCCATAGGAACCGACCTGCCAAATTTGGTTGCTCCAGGACTTATGGTTGCTGAGCCTCAGACACTTTTAGCGGAGAAAAATAATAATAAGAATTAAAGCCGCAAGCGGCGTTGGGAGGGGTCCAAGCATTGGCACCATCGCGCCCCCTATGGAGCGATTTTAAAATGGCTTTGTCCTCATGATCATATGCCTTCACCCAACATATGTACTGAATATCACGATGATCGTATAAAATATTGATGACTTGCGGCCAATTTTGAGCTAAGAGACGCTGTCGGATGACTTAGTTACGTCGCCATGGATGTGTCCGGGCCGCTTCCCGTCAAGGCCTTTACTATGTCGTAACACTTAGATGGCATGTCGTAACACTTAGATGGTCCGGCGTGTATGCACAGCTGCAGCGTTTCTGCGCCACAACTAAAAAAGGCGTCACTCTAGTGTTGTCACGATACCAAAATTTTGACTTTGATAGTGATACCAGGTTTAGTATTACGATACTCAATACTGAAATGATATTTGAAACTTAAACGATGCTAATTAGATACTCGGTACCTAACGATACTGAAATTACCTTAATAGATCAGAAACATAATGTCCACAAGGGTTGACCTCATTTTCTAATTCATGGTTTATTAACAACCTTTAAGTTGAAGCCTCTTCAACATATTAATATGCATAGGCCTATAGTGTTACAACACTGAACAATAGAAAAACATATATATATTTCAAAAATTGAACAGTTGTAAACTAAATAATCTTTAAAACAGGTCTTTCACCTTTAAATAGATTTAAAAACAGCATATTTTAATAACAATACAGCATCTATCTATAATAAAATATTTCCAAATTGGAACACCTATTGCTACTGAAGTGAACTAAGTCAAAGCTTGCGCTGAATCAAAGAGCTGAGTGCACAAGCACAAGTCACCTCACTTGGCAACCTTAGTTGCTACTGCCATCTAGCGAAGATTCTGACAAATTACACTTTTCATCCTCTCAATCAGTAATGCGGGAGACAATTTTCTGTGGCTTTTACATTTAACTCAAAACTACCGAACGTCGGAATATTCTAATACCGAACCGTTTATTTTTAATTTTTTTGAAATGTTTTTAAGTACCGAGAAAGTGCTGAAGTTTTGGTATACCGTGCAATACTACGTCAGACACATATTCCAATCCATTGCTCAGCTTAGCAGAGAATGCACATTTCAGAGCGCCACAGAGACAGATAGAATAATAACACATGAATGCACATTTCAAATAATAAATACGACATTGAGAAAAAACGGAAGAAAGACTGAATATCAACTCGCGAATTGCGTGCTGCGGGCAAAGAAGCCTACCGTTTTATTTATGTAGACATTGGCAGATGAGAAAATTTTCGGTTACGCTGACCTATAAAACGCTATTTCAAAAGCTAAATCAGACATGTTATACATCGTTAGAAAGCTTATAATCTCACCTACTGAATAAATGAATTGTCAATCAAGCCAAAGCAACAGGTGTGGTATTACGCACAGCTATTTTTGAAGGTAGCCTACCCAGTGATCAAAAATGCGCGTATATTTCGCCAACGGATTGTTCAAGACAATATATGACCTCTCATTCGCAAAAAGGACATCTCTACGCGTAAAACCGATGGTAAGATTGTATATTTATTAAATGTTTAGTCCCATATATTGACTTTAGAATGACATAGTATAAGGGAAAAAAACAAAATTGTCTCGTTTATTTCGTTATTCAGTGAGCAGCGTTTTCACTGCTGTATTGGCATATTTTAGGGCTAATGTCGGGTTTATCTTGTTGCTACGGAATATTGCATTACATTACATTACAGGCATTTGGCAGACGCTCGTATCCAGAGCGACGTACAACAAAGTGTATAACCATAACCAGGAATAAGTGTGCCGAAAACCCTAGAGAGAAATACCGCTCCAAGTGCAGGGAACAACCGCATAGTTCAACTTGGACCCAGTAGGTAAAACTGATTAACGCTAACACAAACAAGAACAGCAACAACGCAGTCTATGAAAACATTCAGGCAATAGTTAAGACGAGTTAAGACTAAGTCACCTACGGAACAACTACCTAGTTACAACCCTAAGCTTACAGTCAATGTAGAGATTAAATTGAGAATACGATTTCTCTCAGCACAATGACGGATTTAAAGACTAAACGAACTCACCCGATATTGTCTTCAAATGGACCGTATTATTTATTTAGACACTGGCAGACTACAGCATAAATTGCGTCTTTTGTTTACATTCAATATTAGTAATTGCAGCGAGAAACTGCAGCTGTAGGTCGTTATGTTATGGTAGCAACGGAACGAAGCGGACTATATATGTATTACCGTCATTGTTTTATTATACCACAACCCTAAGCTTACAGTCGATTTAGAGATTAAATTGAGGATACGATTTACAGCATGAATTGCGTCTTTTGTTTATATTCAATATTAGTAAATGCAGCGAGAAACTGCAGCTGTATGTCGTTATGTTAGCAACGGAACGAAGCGGACTATATATGTATTACCGTCATTGTTTTATTATACCACAACCCTAAGCTTACAGTCGATTTAGAGATTAAATTGAGGATACGATTTACAGCATGAATTGCGTCTTTTGTTTATATTCAATATTAGTAAATGCAGCGAGAAACTGCAGCTGTGGGTCGTTATGTTATGGTAGCAACGGAACGAAGCGGACTATGAGGCTACCGTCATTGTTGCATTATACCAGCGTGTTTTCGCGCGTTTGCACAGAAACTCAGAACCTATCAATAAAATGGTTTAGCTATTTCTCAGCATAATGACAGATTTAAAAATTAAACGATCTCTCCCGACCCTGTCTTCCAATGCTTCCCGACGGTCAGACCGTCACCTCACTGATAAAAACTAGACCCTACGGCAATATTTAAGACAAGTTAAGTCATCTACGAAACAACTACGTAGTTACAACCCTAAGCTTACAGTCGATTTAGAGATTAAATTGAGAGCACGATTTACAGCATAAATTGCGTCTTTTGTTTATATTCAATATTAGTAAATCCAGCGAGAAACTGCAGCTGTAGGTCATTATGTTATGGTAGCAACGGAACGAAGCGGACAAAATATGTATTAGGCTACCGTCATTGTTTCATTAGACCAGCGTGTTTTCGCGCGTTTGCACAGAAACTCAGAACCTATAAATAAAATGGTTTAGCTGTTTCTCAGCGTAATGACAGACTCAAAGACTTAACGAACTCACCCGATACTGTCTTCAAATGGATCCATGCCAAAGAAAAGTAATTATTCATCCTCTCAGAAATCTTTTACTTTTGGTAGCCTATCCTAGCATGCACGCTAGGTGGCAGTGTAAGACCGCCCTTTCACTGATAAAAACTAGACCCTACGGTGTCGGATTACTTGCGTCGCCATGGTTGTCGCTTGCCGTAAAGAAGTTTACTCGACGTCGTAATCGTTTGGATTTGGAGCTCCAGCTTTTCCGCACCCCACCTAATGAAAAAGTCCAAATGGTGTGCAAACCATATGGCGGACATAGGTGCTCCCAATAGGAAAGTTGTAGAGCACATTCAGATGCATCAGTCGATGAAATTTTGTGTTGATCTGACTTACGGTGTGGGAGTTATGGCCTTGTAAAGTATGACCTTCGTGTTATAGCGCCACCATCTGGCCAACATAGGTGAATTTTAGTGCCTGAGTAGTGGGGGGCCATAGGAACCCACCTGCCAAATTTGGTTGGTCTACAATTTATGGTTGCTGAGCCTCAGACATTTTAGCGGAGAAAACTGCCACGCCCCAACTAAAAAGTCTAAATGGCGGGCAAACAATATGGCGGACATAGGTGGGGCCAATGGCAAAGTTGTAGAGCACGTTCAGATGCATATGTCGATGAAGTTTTGTGTTGATCTAACTTATGGTGTGGGAGTTATGGCCTTGTACGCGTTACCCTTTGTTATAGCGCCACCATCTGGCTGACATACGTGATTTTTAGTGCCTGAGTAGTGGGGGCCCATAGGAACCCACCTGCCAAATTTGGTTGCTCCAGGACTTACGGTTGCTGAGCCTCAGACACTTTTAGCGGAAAAAAATAATAATAAGAATAATAATCCTAACAGATACAATAGGGTTCCACCAGCTTCGCTGCTTGGACCCCTAATAATCCTAACAGATACAATAGGGTTCCACCAGCTTCGCTGCTTGGACCCCTAATAATAATAATCCTAACAGATACAATAGGGTTCCACCAGCTTCGCTGCTTGGACCCCTAATAATAATAATCCTAACAGATACAATAGGGTTCCACCAGCTTCGCTGCTTGGACCCCTAATAATAATAAGAATAATCCTAACAGATACAATAGGGTTCCACCAGCTTCGCTGCTTGGACCCCTAATAATCCTAACAGATACAATAGGGTTCCACCAGCTTCGCTGCTTGGACCCCTAATAATTCTAACAAATACAATAGCGTTTCACCAGCTTCGCTGCTTGGACCCCTAACAAGGCTGACAACAAGCTAACTACCACGTCCGAGGTCCCACTCTAGCTTGCCAAATTGTGCTGATAAGTTCTTTGGAGCTTGAGCCCAATCCTCAAAGCAGTCTTTACTGAAAATGATGAGACCACATAGGATACCCCTCATTTAGCATAGCTGCTGCTAATACAGTTGAGAACAAAAGTTTACATACACCCAGGTTAAAGATATTCAAACTCAGTTTTTCACAACTCTGTACATTTCATTTTACCGTACATTTCTTTTGGCAAGTGAATTAGGGCATCTACCTTGTTCACATCAAAGGTAGTTTTAAAACAATTGATTAGAGACAGATTTATTTCAGCTTTAATTCACTATATCAGAATTCCAGTGGGTTAACAATTTACATACACCAAGTTGACTGTCTCTTTAAACAGTCTGGACGATTCCAGAAACTGATGTAATGACTTTTTAGAAGCTTGTGATTGGCCAATTGTCATAATTAGGAGTTAATTGGCACCTGTGGCTGTATTTAAGGGCCTACCTTTAGAGCCACTGCCTTTTTGCCCTTGAAACCATGGGGAAATCCAAGCAACTCAGCCTAAACCTCAGAAAAAAAAAATTGTGGACCTCCACAAGTCTGGTTCCTCCTTAGGAGCAATTTCCAAACAACTGAAGGAATCACGAGAGTCTGTACAAAGAATTGTATGCAAATTAAAAATCTTGGGACTACACATCCTTCAGGAAGGAGGCACAAATTAACTCCCAGGGATGAAGGAACTTTGGTCCAAAAGGTTCCAAGACAACAACAAAGGAACTGGTGAAGGAGTTGGAGGCATCAGGTACCTAAGTATCTGTAGTTAAAAAAGCCAGAATGAAGTTTGCAGGTGATCACCAGGACAAAGACCTAGCCTTTTGGAACAGTGTTCTCTGGTCAGATGAAACAAAAACTGTTTGGCCATAAAGATCAGTGCTATGTATGGAGGAAAAAGGGTGGGGCTTTTAATCCGAAGAACACCATCCCAACTGTGAAGCATGGGGGTGGCAGCATCATGTTGTGGGGGTGTTTTGCTGGAAAAGGGACATGTGCACTTCAGTAAATAGATGGCATAATGAGGAAGGAGGATTATCTAGAAATACTGAAGCAACACCTCAAGACATCAGCTAGAAAGTTAAAACTTGGTCGCAATTGGGCCTTCCAGCAGGACAGTGATCCTAAGCATACCTCCAAAGTTGGAACAAAATGGCCTAAAGACGACAAAGTGAAAGTATTGGAGTGGCCATCACAAAGCTCTGACTTTAATCCCATAGAAAATTTGTGGACTGAACTGAAAAAGCATGTCCGAACAAGGAGGCCCACAAACCTCCAGTTAGACCAGTTCTGTCAGGAGGAGTAGGCAAAAATTCCAGCAAAGTTGTGAGAAGCTTGTGGAAGGCTACCCCAAGCGTTTGATTAAAGTTAAGCAATTAAAAGGTAATGCCACCAAATACTAACAAAGTGTGTGTAAACTTTTGACCCACTGAAAATCTAATATAGTAAGAGCTGAAATAAATCAGTCTCTTAGCCATTATTTTGAAATGTGACCTCTTATGGAAATGAAGTAGATTCCCTAACTGACTTAACGCAGGAAATGTATGGTAACATGAAATTTGTGCAGTTGTGAAAATTGAGTTTGAATGTCTTTAGTCTAGGTGCATGTAAACTTTTGGCCTCAACCATATAATCAATAAAGTGTGGTGCGTTTTGGCCAAATTTTGGATCACACGATGATGCAGGGAATGGTAATACATTAGTCTAGACTATATACTTTCGTCTAATATATTAGAGAAGACTTTATACTTTAATCTAAGTATTGCAAAGTATTACTTATTTTATCCCTTACCTTTTTCCTCTCCAGTGCCAGCTCTAGCTCCATAGTGTCTTCCTCAGCTTCCTCTTCCTCTGCATCTGAGCTTTCCACTGATTGTGTCCTACTGCCCCGGGTTCCCAGGGAATGAGACTCCATGTCTTCAGGAAAAGGTGATCCAAGGCAGTGGCCCCCTTCTCCCTCCACATCCTGCCTGCTGTCAGGCCCCTCTTCCACCTGGCCAAGCACCTTCTTCCTCCATATCTCTTCTGCTTCCTTCACCTCTTCAGGTATAAGTGGAGCTAGGAGAGAGGCAGCCACACCTCTCTCCTCTTCCTTCTCACAGGTCAGGGCTACAACACTTTCCATCACCTCCTGCTGAGATGAGACTTCAGTTATACACTCAGGTCCTAAACATCTTAATGCATAAATTACAACCATCTCCATAAAATTTTATGACCAAAATTTTTTCTACCAACAGTAGATTTTTAAAAACAATTCTGAAACTAACAGGAAACCAGTGCAAGGCATTGAGTACTAGGGTAACGTGATCATACTTTTTAGTCCTAGAAAAATCCTGGCCAATGCATTTTGAATCAGCTACAAATTGTTAAATAATATAGCCGGGGAGGCCAGAAAACAAGGAGTTGCAGTAGTCCAGTCTAGTGTAGTTAAAAGCATGGACTGTGGACTTCCCAGCAACCACAAGTGATAAAAATGATCATATTCTCTATGGCTATGTCCCAAACCGCATACTTCCATGCTCCGAGTGCGCATAGCGAGCATGCCTCCATCTTGGAGTGTGAGTACAAATCGAAGTGTGGTAGTGCGGAACATGGATAAAGTATCTGGATGCGCACTCCGTTTTATCAAAATGTTAAGTGTGCATCCATGCATGCATGTTCCGACTGGGAACAATCCCATGATTCCTTTTGAGAAAACTGTCAAGAACAACGGTAATGGCGGATGACAGTAGTGTGGTCGCTGCCTGTCTTGGATTGGAAACTATGCCATGGGAAAACGGTAGAGAGTGAGGAGTTTGTATATAAATTAAGTGGTACAGTGTTAATGAATAACGCAATATGTAAAGTATGAGTTGTTTTTTTTAGTTTAAGCATATGTAATTTTAACGAGTGTAGCGAGCTATATTGACTACATTGGTGCTGATCGGGTCCCGTTTTGAATAATAAACTGTCATCTTATGCTCACCACAGCCCATCTTCTCTCCATTCAATTGGAAATATACCCCCCACCTATGGAGCTGCCACCACAAACATGACAGGCTCCATATCTGTTGCCTGACTGTTTATTATGGGGTTGACAGTTAACTGAAAGCTACCCAAACTACGATTAATATTTTCCAAGGTATCGTTGCCTTCCACTGCTCTTCTGGCAGCAAAAAGGAGAATTCATTTTAAGTGGCTAGCTGCATAAAGGTCGCTGATATTACTGGTTTACAGGTTATATCAGAATATTTCTGTAATATATAGCCTACTACTGATAGTGAGAGCACCTATCGTACAGGTTCACTCGATAGACAGGAAAAGACTGCTTAACAGATTTGCAACTGCATATAAAATAGGTGAAATATCGGTAACAACCTGTACCTAGTTATGTAGAAAAAAATGTCCTTGTTATCCTCCTGATTGTTTTTTCAGTACTTCAGCAATTTTTTTCTGTGCCGGCAAATGTCAGAGGTCGCCCAGCACTAGTTTTAGTGTCTAAGGGGCGTGTATCGACCATCCCAAAGAGATTGATGGAACTTGTCTTTATACTTGAGATCATATTGTAGAAGTGTCCCGTCTTGTGTCTCCTGTGTATTTCAGGTTAATATGAAAAAGGGCGATCCCTACCAGCATTTCTTGCAATCTGTTAGATATTCACAGTTGTAACCCAAGTCGCAGGAAGCAAAATAGCCATTAGCAAAGCAGTTGGAAACTGCGAGGCGACATTTGCACCAATGTACTTAATGGTCGCGATTAAAGAATTCTAAGCGAGGTTAAAGGTTATGGGTCAGATGTCGTCAAAAAGTGCATCCAACTCAATTAACTGTTTTTCCGTGCTACTGTACTTCCATGGTTCAGAGTGCATAGTCCCAAGCATTGCCTGGAGTGCGTATTCCTGAGCACGGTAGTGTGGAGCATGGCAGTTTGCGGTTTCGGACAGCCATTATTTTTAGGCTGAAAGATTGAGACTTTGGTAATGGGTTTTAAATGTGATTTCATACCTAGCTCTAGAGTCTAAAATCACCCAAAGATTCCAAACAACAGACTACCAGTTTTCTTTTGTATATCAGCCATTCAGTAAGTTAGAACCCCAACTATGGAGGTTTCCCCAGGCTTAATACTAATGGACAGCTGTGTATCATCAGCATAACTATGGAAAGACACACCATTACTACAAATAATATCACCGAGTGGGAGCATGCACAGCGAGAACTGCAAAGGGACAAGAATTGATCCTTGTGGAACACCACAAGTTACACGGACTTTCATTGACTCAGACTCATCAAGAGAAACTGTTCCCGATAGTCCAACTCTGTTTTTAAGGTGATTTATTAAGATTTTATGGTCCACTGTATCAAAAACAGCAGTTAAATCTAAAGGAATCAAAAGTGTTAAGTATCTAGCCTCTGCAGTTAGCTGCAAGACACTGACGACTTTATTTAGAGCAGTCTCTGTACTGTGATAAGACCGAAATCCTGACTTGAACTTTGAGAAGGTTAGGTGTCATTTAGAAATTGTCCAAGTTATTTTAAAACAATCTTTTCAAAAACTTCACCAAAAAAGAGAGGTTTGAAATTGGTCTGTGACTACTTAATAGAATTGTCATGATTAGCCTTTTTGAGCATAGGATTAACAACAGCCGTTGTCAAGATAGCTGGAAAAATCTCTGCGCAAAGTGAGGAATTGGAAGTCCATCCCATCATTTTTCAAATGGGGGGTGGGAGAAAGGTGAAGGGGTAGTTAAAATTGTCTGAAATCTTATCTACCTTAAGTTATTTAAAAACCACAGGTAGCCTAATTCCATTGGCCTGTTGTGTAACTAAAATCTGAAGAAAAACACATTTTAAACATTTAAAATCCCAAGTTATTCATACATGAAAAACACTGTCTATAAACCCATTAATTCAAACTTGAACAATCTAGGTCTGTCATTAAAAACACTGATATCAAAATTAGGTTACAAGTTACAATGTTGGATATCTTAGCTCAAGCAAATTAAGCAAGCCGTATTACAAATGTAGTCATGTGGATAATTAAATATTCTATGCATGCATGTATAATCCCTAACAATGGACTTTAAACACACTTCAAATACAGTAATAATATAAAATGTAATATGAAATTTTTTTTATTTGATTTCTTAAACTTTATTTGTAAATAGTTAATTTACTGAGAACTTCAGTACACAATGAAATGAGGCTAAACCATAGTCCACAATCAACTTAGGGTGAACCATAGTATACAATCAACAGAAGGTAAATCAGAGTACATAAACTGTGGGTAAACCACAGAATATAATCAAATGTGAGTAAAGCACAGTCCACAATCAAAGGGCAACCAACCTTTTTCCCCTCACTCTTCGGTATAGGTGCAGTAACAGAAACAACAGGACTCTGCTCAGGGTAAACTGTAGAGCCCTGATGTGTGGTGCTGCCATTAATTGGCAAACCCGAACTACAATAAATAAAAAAATACAATGAAGTTAATGTCAAATCCCTCTTATAGTATCAATGTTACCGTGAAAAGTACATATGCAAAAATTATGCCGGTAAAAAAAAAAAAAAAAAAAAAAACTTACCTGTCTATGTACTGCTGCAAGCCCAACACCTGGTGGGCCAGATAGTGAGGCAGCTGCCAGGCAACCTCATTGGTCTGTGTGTTCCAATAGTAGTAACAGCCAGTGTTCTCATCCCACACTTCCTGCCAGTCTCCCATCTCCACCCCCACTAGAACAAAGCACATACACAACCACAGACATACCAGGTCACATCAAACAGGGTGGACATGGCTTCTCCCATATTTAGTTTAAGTGGTTGGTAAAGTGTCAGTATAGAAACTGATGGTTAATAAAAAATAAATAAATACAAAAAGCCCAGGCAGCTAAGGACGACACCAACCATTGAGAAACCAGTTAAATTAATTACATATGGTCATAAGACAAACATATACATGCTCTCTCACAAGTTATAAATAAAATATTTGCTACAGTTTGCAGTGATTTGACACCCAAAGCAGTAGTATTAAAATTAACTCCTGAAACAATCCCTGTTCACTTCATACCAGTGTCACCATTAAATAGTTGTGAGGGTCACTATTGAGGCATGAGCTAGGTGACGAGCTGGGGACAAGGTGACAAAGATGGAAAGAAAGAACTGTGAGTGGGAGGGCCCACGGGGGAGGCACAAAGTCAAACAAAAAAACATAACTGCAAGTAGAATACTATCTTTTTATACTGCCAAAAAATTGATCTAAAGGTAGGCGTGGTGGAGAGCATAGAGATTTATGAAGAATTATTAATAATTCAAAAAACAAGTGCAATTATTTGTTGCCTGCAATTGCTTAACCAACAAACTTGCTATCTGTCAAAACAACTGCAATAAAAGCAAGCAGGCAATTAACCCTTTCTAATTCTAATTAAATAAAAGGCCATTTTGTCCGGTTTGCACTGCTCTGAAATAAACGAGAGCAGTGCAACACACGTCAGTGACATGGATGACTGCAGTATTTAAAGGGCACAAGTACATCAACACTAGTTGTATCAAAGCCAGTTATGAGAAATGATTCATGGTACACACTAGGGGTTTCACCAACTAGTCGACTACTAGACTAGTCGACTACTAGATCCACTAGTCAGCACTGTGGGAAGAAGTCGACTAGTTGTCCTGTCGTGGACAACACTGAAAAATGGCGGCTACCGCGGCAGCAGCTAACAACGCAGCAAGAGGTCCCAGAAAGCAGTGTGCTCCAGGTTCAGCATTCATCAGCAGTCTGGAAATACTTTACAAACGATGACACAAATTCCAGTTAACTGCAAGTTGTGCCAGACTACCCTGAACACCATCACCCGCCATACTGCGAAAGCAACCCAAGACTTTTTTAAGGCAAAGAAGTGGAATGTTCTGCAATGGCCAAGTCAATCACCTGACCTGAATCCAATTGAGCATGCATTTCACTTGCTGAAGGCAAAACGCTCCAAGAACAAGCAGGAACTGAAGACAGCTGCAGTAGAGGCCTGGCAGAGCATCACCAGGGAAGAAACCCAGTGCCTGGTGATGGCTATGGGTTCAAGACTTCAGGCAAGACTTCAAAGGATTTGCAACCAAGTATTAAAAATGACAATTTAATTTATGATTATGTTAGTCTGTCCAATTACTTTTGAGCCCCTAAAATGGGGGGGGGGGGGGGGGGGGGAGGGGCTATGTATAAAAATGGCTGTAATTCCTACATTGTTCATACCATATTTTTGACAAAACCCTTAAATTAAAGCTGAAAGTCTACACTTAAATCACATCTTGATTGTTTCATTTCAAATCCATTGTGGCATACAGAGCCAAAATGATGAAAATTGTGTCACTGTCCAAATACTTATGGACCAGACTGTACATTAGTTTACAAGTAAATGCAGATTGTTCTCAAACATGTGCACTGCCTCTTTAACAAAAGCAGATTAATGGCATCTGTGGTGAGCCACCTAGATGTGAGTGTTGAGCTGGGCGATTATATAAACAACCCCAAAACAAAGGAACTCTAAGGAGGGCTTGTTTTAACCCTCTGGGGTCTGAGGGTAAAATGAGGCACACTGGTGATAGTGCCGTGCTCTGACATTTGGGTAAATTTCATCACCTTTATATGCAGTGATTCCAAAGTGTTTCATATCTCTGTTTTCAGCACAAACTCAGCTACAATAATATGGCAGCAGTAAGTAGGTCATAATCATATGTGATTACAAATTACTCTAAAAACACACAAACTGTAAACAGTAGTTTTGAACATGCACAGGAATGTTGTAATAAAACACACTAAACAATTGTAACTAAGATTTTTGGTCACTGAACTGTGTTCATCAAGGTCTTGGGTATCAAAAGATGACAAAATATTTTAGCAAATCCAATGAGAAATATAAAATAAATTGAGAATGGGAGGGCAAATGGCCTTTCTGTAATGAATATGCATTGGGTAGGAGGACCTGCCAGCTAAGTAGGCTATTCACACCTGGCCGCATGCCTCCCCACCACTAAGACAAAGACTCAGTGAGCCATTTAGAAGACAAAAACAAAGACATCTTTTGATTTTCAGAACATTTATTGAAGCAAACTATACGCATGGAAGATGAGATGAGACTGGTGTACTCTTGCACCGCTTGCGTGGCCTCTTGTGGTGAACTAGGCCGTGTTTCCTGATCAGCATCTCTGTAAATATGATAAAAACAAAATTGTTAGGAAATGTGACATCAAATCAAACTTTATTTATATAGCACATTTCCTTCAACAGGTGAAAATTAAATGTGCTTTACAAAAAAGGGGCAAACCACTAACTAATGAAAACAAAACTTAGGAAGTGTGACATGGTTACATCATATACAAACAAAGAACCAAACAAACACAACCAGACGCAGAGAGGTAGCCTATAATTTTGAGAAGCAATGGTTAGAATCGTTCGTAGTGTGGGAATTTACAAGCGCGCATATTAGTGAATATTCCTACGAACACACAGAGAATGTAATACAGCACACATTTACAAATAATGCAAGCTATCAACGAAACAACATTAGCTAAACTAAATAAACATTTATATTCCAGCTCAACTACACGTAACTCATCAATAACAATGCCTCAATCTGAAGTAGGCTAGGTCTGTTTAGCTAAGTAGTTATTATATTGCTATTTCCTGAATTTACTTACAGTATGCTAATATCGATTGTGCGAGGACATCAGTTTTAGAATCCTAGCCACGCCACTACACGCCAGGCATGGGCTATTTATTACCAATATGATCGAAAAAAATACAGTCTACCTGCTACTTCTAACACAACCAGACGCAGAGAGCCTAGCCTATAATTCTGAGATGCAATAGTTTGAATCGTTCGTAGTGTGGGAATTTACAAACGCGCATATTGCTGGATATTCCTACAAGCACAGAGATACGTTGCAATACAGTACACATATTTACCAATATGATCATAAGAAATATACTTACTCATGAAGTTGATCCTCAGCTGGATCAGTTCGCTGTTCGAAATGACACCGCTCTTCATCAGTGTCGGCTTCCGGACGGACCATTTTCCAAAATTGAACGAAATGTTTACCTCAAAAGAAGTGAATTATGCTACACTTTGACATTCTATCCTGCTTTCGCAGGCTTGGCATTTCTCACATGGATCTCGCATCGCCCCTCCCCTGCTCTCCTTCTATGGAGAGTAGTTATAATGTTGTTAACATGTGAATGCGATTTGAGCGGACTTCCTGCTGAGCGAAATTCACTTAAGCCGCGTTTCCACCGCAGGAACTAGGAACCTTTTGAGGAACTCGGTGCGTTTCCACCGCAGGAACTAGGGTCTAAATTTAGTTCCGGGGGCTTTATCTTACCCCCAAAAATGTCCTGCTCGGGGGGTAGTACTTTCCGAAAGTACAGGAACCTTTTGGGTGGAGCTTGCAGCGCTGAACATTTCTGATTGGTCGAGTACTCGCAGAATTTTTGTGTGTTTATTTTCAACCGTCATGTTTAAAAATATGCAGCCGCAAAACGATTTATTTTCATAATAACTTCAAATCAAACTTGTATGTTATGCGGCGCAGTAGCCTAGTTTTGGTTATAGCCTGCCAACGTCTTGGAATTATAACATGTGCTCTTCTGTTCTTTTCTTGCTTTAGTATTCGTTTTATAAAATGCTAAGCATTCGTGCTGGGACAGCATATTACGTACCAAAACATTCAAACGGATTAATTCGGTTTCTGAATATTTTCTTCCGGATTTTCTTTGTTAGCCCGTTGTAATTGACTCAAAACGTTTGATACAGTTATGTGAGGTAGGCTATGCGGTAGTTCTGCGTAATTAACATTGGTGATACAGTAAAAGCAAACTGGAAATCACCTTCCGCACTTTTTGTCAGGGTAAAATAACAGGTTAATTCTAGTAATCGTCCCTTTAGCTTTTTCAGACTGCCGTAATTTTACTGCCATTCTTCAATTCCACGAAAAGACCAGGAAGACGATGGGACTAATTTATGGTGCATGGTTCGCATCTGGAGGGCACACTTCGCTGCTCGGCTAGCAGTAACTTCGAAGGAAAGCAAACGGTGGCTGTACCACTACTAATTTAGATTTTCATGCAAGTCCGAGTTTTCGTTCTATTCTTGTCATTTTGCGATTAGCCTATATGGAATTGACGATGAGAAAGTAATCAAACAGCAAATTGTTTACAACGTGTGCATGTTTTCTGCTGTTGTTGCCAGTTATATTGGAAATGTGAATGCATTCTGTCGCCTCAGATGTCAAGACATGAAAGTGAATGTTCGCATAAAAACATAATGAATGTGTTTGAGAGGATATATAAAACAGTTACAATCTGACTATTGGCCTGTTATATCCTATTTGTTGCATAACGACGGTCCAAGTTCAACTACCAACGACAGTTTTGCTTGACAACGGTAAAATATGCCCAAACGGCTGCAGAAGAATATTTCAATTCCAGGTGATTAAATTGATAAAAATCAATAAATACAAAATTAACCATATATAGTCATTGTTGGTAACCCGTTGTATACAAGTGGAATAAACCCCTCCGGGCTGTCCCGGTTATTAGAAAATAATGTAGGCTACTTCGGTGGTAGTAGCTATGGGGTTACAGAAGAAATCATAGGACAGATGGACCGACGACAACGTCGCTTTTTCATACGTCAGTGGGCTAATTTGCCTAATCTTCGCGGGACTTTAGACCGCGGTGGAAACGCAGACAACCATGGGCTGAAGGAACCTTTTAGTTCCTTGAAAAGTAGTTCCTGGGACTAAAAGTTCCGGGTACTTTTGGTGGAAACGTGGCTATAGTAATGAGTAAGGATTAATGAATCATACATGGTTTAATTAATCAAATTTAGAACTTTTAAAACAATTCATATTATTTGTCAATGGGCGCATTGTAAAGTCGCGATTCTAAGGTTTCTGTTAATGTTTTTGTTGCGTCTGTATGATAACAACTCGTGAAGTTAATCATCCAAATAGAAACGAAAGTTCATTTACTCTTGCCGAGCTCCGCCGGTGGAGCTCTCGACCCCAGAGGGTTAAAGCGGAAAGGCCCATGTAATTTCACATTATTTTACATTACATTTATTTGGCAGACTCTTTCATCCAAAGCAACATACAATAAGATCATACCAAAGGTCACTGGAACAACTACAAAACAAAGGTCCAATTAAAGCCGCAAGCGGCGTTGGGAGGGGTCCAAGCATTGGCACCATCGCGCCCCCTATGGAGCGATTTTAAAATGGCTGTGTCCTCATGGTCATACGCCTTCACCCAACATATATACTGAATATTGTGATGATCGTATAAAAAATAGATGAATTATGGCCAATTTTGTGCTAAGAGACGCTGGCTGATGACTTAGTTGAGTCGCCATGGATGTGTCCTGACAGCTTCCCGTTAAGGCCTTGACTATGTCGTAACATTTAGATGGCATGTCGTAACACTTAGATGGCCGAGCGTGTATGTACAGCTGCAGCGCTTCCCTGCCGCAACGATACCAAAATTTTGACTTTGATAACAATACCAGGTTTAGTATCACGATATTCGATACTGATTCAATACTCGGTACCTAACGATACTGAAATTACCTTAATAGATCAGAAACGTAATGTCCACAAGGGTTGACCTCATTTTCTAATTCATGGTTTATGAACAACCTGGTTCATTAACAACCTTTAAGTTGAAGCCTGTGCAACATATGAATATGCATAGGCCTATAGTGTTACAACACTGAACATTGGAGAAATATGTTAAATATATTTCAGAAATTAAACAGTTGTAAACGAAATAATCTTTAAAACAGGTCTTTCACCTTTAAATAGATTTAAAAACAGCATATTTTAATAACAATAAAGCATCTATCTATAATAAAATATTTCCAAATTGGAACACCTATTGCTACTGAAGTGAACTGAGTCAAAGCTTGCGCTGTATCAGGGAAGTGAATGCACAAGCGCAGGTCACCTCACTTGGCAACCTTAGTTGCTACTGCCATCTAGCGAAGATTCTGACAAACTACACTTTTCATCCTCTAAATCAGTAATGCGGGAGACACATTTCCCTGGCTTTTACATTTGACGCAGAACTACCGAACGTTGGAAAATTCAAATACGAAACCGTTTTTTTTTTTGTTTTTTTTAAGTACCGAGAAAGTGCTGAAGTTTTGGTATACCGTGCAACACTACGCCAGACACATATTCCAATCCATTGCTCAGTTTAGCAGAGAATGCACATTTCAAAGCGCCTCAGAGACAGATAGAATGATAACACATAAATACACATTTCAAATAATAAATACGACATTGAGAAAAAACGAAACAAAAAACGAAACAAAAGATGAGTTATCAAGTCGCGACCTACACGCAGAGCAGCCGACCGTTTTATTTATTTATTGGCAGATGAGAAGCAACAGGAATCACAAACGGATTGTCCATGACAATATATGACCACTCAGTCGCAAAAGGGACATCTCTACACATAAAACCAATGGTAAGATTGTATATTTATTCAATGTTTAGTCCCAGATATTGTCCTATCCTATCCGCTTCTGTTTTGCGTCAGAAAACGATGTCAGATAGGTCTATCAGCAAAGAAATGGCTTAGCTATGCCCCGAAGTCCTCAATAATAATAGTACTCTCCAAGAAATTATGAAAATCGTTGACAGCGTTTCGTTAAGTGCATCGTCTTTAATGCTACGCCACAGTGAATGCGCAAGTGAATGCGATAAGAAAACATTCTGTTACGCTGAACTATAAAACAACATTCCAAATGCAAAATCAGACATGTTATACATCGTTAGAAAGCTTATACTCTCACCTACTGAATAAATGAACTGTCATTCAAGCCAAATTGTACTAAAAACAGCGACAACGCCATAAGCAACAGGAATCACAAACGGATTGTCCAAGACAATATATGACCACTCATTCGCAAAAGGGACATCTCTACGCGTAAAACCGATGGTAAGATTGTAGGCTATATTTATGAAATGTTTAGTCCCAGATATTGACTGTAGAATGACATGGTATAATTTTTTTTTTTTTTAATTGTGTCGTTTATTTCGTTATTCAGTGAGCAGCGTTTTCACTGCTGTACTGGCATATTTCAGGGCTAACGCCGGGTTTATCTTGTTGCTACGGAATATTACATTAGCCTACATGACAGGCATTTGGCAGACGCTCTTATCCAGAGCGACGTACAACAAAGTGTATAACCATAACCAGGAATAAGCGTGCCGAAAACCATAGAGAGAAATACCGTTCCAAGTGCAGGGAACAACTGCATAGTTCAACTTGGACCCTGTAGGTTAAACTGATTAACGCTAACACAAACAAGAACAGCAACAACGCAGTCTATGAGAACATTCAAGCAATAGTTAAGACGAGTTAAGACTAAGTCACCTACGGAACAACTACCTAGTTACAACCCTAAGCTTACAGTCAATTTAGAAATTAAATTGAGAATACGATTTCTCTCAGCATAATGACGGATTTAAAGACTAAACGAACTCACCCGATATTGTCTTCAAATGGACCGTATTATTTATTTAGACATTGGAAGACTACAGCATAAATTGCGTCTTTTGTTTATATTCAATATTAGTAATTGCAGCGAGAAACTGCAGCTGTAGGTCGTTATGTTATGGTAGCAACGGAACGAAGCGGACTATATATGTATTAGGCTACCGTCATTGTTTCATTATACCAGCGTGTTTTAGCGCGTCTGCACAGAAACCCAGAACCTATCAATTAAATGGTTTAGCTATTTCTCAGCATAATGACAGATTTAAAGACTTAACGAACTCACCCGATACTGTCTTCAAATGGATCCATGCCAAAGAAAAGTAATTATTCATCCTCTCAAAGCTTTACCGTAGCGTATTATTTATTTAGACATTGGCAGAGTACAGCATAAATTGCGTCTTTTGTTTAGGCCTATATTCAATATTAGTAATTGCAGCGAGAAACTGCAGCTGTAGACACAAGATAGGCTGTTATGTTATGGTAGCAACGGAACGAAGCGGACTATATATGTATTACCGTCATTGTTTTATTATACCAGCGTGTTATGTTATGGTAGCAACGGAACGAAGCGGAATATATATGTATTACCGTCATTGTTTTATTATACCAGCGTGTTTTCGCGCGTTTGCACAGAAACCCAGAACCTATCAATTAAATGGTTTAGCTATTTCTCAGCATAATGACAGATTTAAAGACTTAACGAACTCACCCGATACTGTCTTCAAATGGATCCATGCCAAAGAAAAGTAATTATTCATCCTCTCAGAAAGCTTTTACTAAGAAACTTTGGGTAGCCTATCCTAGCATGCACGCTAGGTGGCACTGTCAGACCGTCTCCTCACTGCTAAAAACTAGACCTACGGTGTGGGATTACTTGCGTTGCCATGGTTGTCGCTTGCCGTAAAGAAGTTTACTCGATGTCGTAACCGTTTAGATTTGGAGCCACAGCTCTTCCGCACCCCACCTAATAGAAACGGCCAAATGGTGGGCAAACCATATGGCGGACATAGGTGGTCCCAAAAGCAAAGTTGTAGAGCACATTCAGATGCATCAGTCGATGAAGTTTTGTGTTGATCTGACTGACGGTGTGGGAGTTATGACCTTTTAAACTATGACCCTTTGTTATAGCGCCACCATCTGGCCGACATAGGTGTTTTTTAGTGCCTGGGTAGTGCGGTGCCATAGGAACCCACCTACCAAAATTGGTTGGTCTACAACTTATGGTTGCTGAGCCTCAGACATTTTAGCGGAGAAAACTGCCACGCCCCAACTAAAAAGTCTAAATGGCGGGCAAACAATATGGCGGACAAAGGTGGGGCCAATGGCAAAGTTGTAGAGCATGTTCAGATGCATAGGTCGATGAAGTTTTGTGTTCATCTAACTTATGGTGCCTGAGTAGTGGGGGGCCATAGGAACCCACCTGCCAAATTTGGTTGCTCCAGGACTTATGGGTGCTTGGACCCCTAATAAGGTACAATACTCATTTTGTAACAGTCATAGGCATGAACATCAAGTCCAGTTCACACAGTAAGCATAGGTTAGGTCAGAAAGTTATGGTAAGTCAAACTAGGAGGCATGACGACAAGCTACAGCATCAAGATAACAATACAACTGCAATATACGTGCTGGATAGAGATACAAGTGTATAGAGATACAAGTGATACAATTGCTAGAAGAAAAATATAGAAGGATAAGTGAGAAGGGCAATCCTAAATTTGGTGTGCCCTGCAGAGTAGTGATACTCAGACCAGATATCGTGTGAAGAGATGAATCGGAAAATGGGCAGGGATCGGGTGGTTCATAGAGGAATGGGGAGTTCCTTCCACCACTAGGTGTGCTAGGGTGCTCCGTGGCCGGGATGAGCGAGAACCATTCTCCCGGATGGCAGGGAGTAAAAGTCACCCCGCTACAGTAGAGCAGAGTGGTCGAGCTGGAGTGCAGGGTAGAATTATATCCTGTAGGTAGCGGGGGCTGTCCTGTCGACTGCAATGTAAGCAAGAGAACCTGATCCTGGCAGCGACTGGCAGCCAGTAGAGTGATCCCAGCAGGGGAGTGACATGAGAACTTCGGAAAGCTGAAGGCAAGTCAGCCAGCAGGGTCCTGGAAAAGTTGTTGTGCCTGTAAGGCACAAGCTAGCAGGCTTGCAAGGAGAGAGCTGCAGTAATCTAGATGGGAGATTACCATGGCCTCGACGAGTAGCTGGGTGGAGTATGTGGTCAGGTATGGTTGAATCTTCCGCCTGTACAACATCAGGAGGAATCTGCAAGACCTTGATGTTGCTGTGATGTGCTCCAGCTTAAATAGATCAAAAATATATATATCCATCTTTGAAGCTTCATTTGTTGTCAGGCACACATTAGTAAGCTATAGGCCTGATTGCGCCAATTGTGCGGTCCATCTTACTGCGCCTTTGGCTGGAAACATTTGATTTAAATTACATGAACGTGTACTCAATGCCTCGTGACATAACTGACGCAAGGAAGCAAAGGCAGAATCATTTGAAGAGAAGTTATGATCTGCCTCTAATGGATATACCTTCCAGTCAGCCAAAAAGTAAGCAGACAAGTATGTGAACAATGTCACCCAGGACACAACCACTTCATGTGCACGTAGCACAAGAAAATTCAAGTACAGTATGTTTCCAGCCTATTAGCCGAGCAAGCTAGCTAGCCAATGCCAACATCGCACAGCAAGCGGAAAAAATCCGGGTGAAAAAAGAACAGTTAAAAACAATGCCAAAGGGCGGGCAGAAAAAAAGCAGTGTGGGGGTAGATATAGTTAAGGAGTTCACAACGATGATTCAAGCAGCAGCTTTAACAAATGATTGCGAAGCAATGTACATACGACAGCCACAAGACTTCAAACATGGTACGTTGTATGTGTGCAGGTCTGAAATCCAGTAGCCAGCAGCAAAGAGAGTGCAACTGAATTGTACCTCCGTCCAAACGTCTTTGTGGATGACTGTGTGGACATCTGCTGCATTGATAAAGCCTACGCCCATTCAATATTGTCACTCGCAAAGTATTTACACAGGTTGCCCAGGCACTAACTAAGGTTGAAGCCAAATATGGTGCTGTTGATGCATCCCCCGTCAGCAAACTGCACATCAGGGTAAAGCAGCAGGCTGCTGCTGAGAAAGAGAAATTATCTCTAAGTCAGGAAGTAAGTCAGTAAGACGACGATGGAAGACGGGGGAATGGCATCAACAACTGATATGTAGGGAGATTAATTCAACAACAGGGTATATATAGTCGTCATATTCAATTTAATCAATGAAGTGGTAGCTGGAGAGTCGTGTTATGTCTACATGTGTTACAGTATCACATAATTAAAAGCAATAAATATCTTTATTGCTCCCATTTGACAATTTAATCTTAAAACTTTCCAGACAAATCCAGTGTTGCACCTTCTTAGCATGTTGCATCAAACATGTAGCAGCAGGTGAAAACCATGTGGCACACAGTAGTCCTATGCTTGCCCTGTGCTTGACTGAAAAAGGCAACGTGCCGAAACATTTGTGCATGATTCTGCATTAAAGAAAACAAATTAAAAAATAATGACATTTTTTTGAAGCTTTGTAGCCATTTTTGAGTGTGAACCAATTTCTTTTCAATTGACGATATTTCACAGGTTTCTAGGCACCAAAAAAATTAAAACGGGTGAGTGCTGCGATTTCTCTTGCTATGCTTGCCCAGCTGAAAGCAGCATCTCCTTGGGTGGTCCTGGTATAATCTCCCAATCATACACTATCCTGACAAAAAAAAAAAACTCCGTACTCACCCCCAGCTAAGGAGTACTGAGTATCATACTGGAACTCAACCCCAGCACCAATTCCCTGCTGTCCATTTTGGGCAGGGGTGTGGGGCTGGTCTTTGGGATCCATATGGGGTGGGGTTGTGCTCGGGCCAGGGGCCGGGGCCGTGGTCTGGGCTTGTGCTGGGGCCACAGGCTCTGCTGCAGGCTTCTCCATTGACTGGGTGGGTTGTGTGGTGATGGCATCAATTTCCTGTTGTTACAACAACCAGGAAAAAATGCACAAAAGGTGAGAAAAAAAAATTCTACATGACATGATGGATAGCAAAGGTGTATGTCAATCATAATTACATTTCATTCTGCAATTCAGTGTTCAAACACAACAGAAATATAAAAGCCACATGCAAATGAAAGAAAGGGCAGACTCACAGCCATAAAGTTGGCAAGCGTGCTATCAATGTCGGCAGGCTGGTTTAATTTGGTCTTTGCAGGAGGTAGCTGGGACACCAATTCCTCTTCTTCATCGCTGTCTTCATAGGCTCCTAGCAGGGACAAGCCCTCTGAAAAATAAACCACAATACCGGAGGGTTTTTATTTGATTTCCAACCCTGAAGTCTCAAGATAAAACTAGAATGTAAAGTTTATAAATAAACTTGTGTGGCTGATTCAGCAGCTGTTCAGCTGTTCCCAGAAGATGTACTCATTTTTTGTGCAAGAAATGATAGAGAGAATAACTATAGAACCATAAAGACAAAATGTTATTGATGATTGCATAATTAAGTATATGGTTTTGTTCACGTACCTTATAACGAATGTTCTGTTAACTCATTAAACGGGGGGGGGGGGGGGGGGGGGGTGCAGGGGGATAAGTTCAGAAGAAATAACTAGCTGGCCATGTTGACAAATAAGAGCTTTGTCACATTTTTTAAGTTCAGTTAAGGAGTGTACACAAGGTATGGCTAGTATTTATTGAAACAAAATATAGATACACTTCCAGAAATAAAGAAGCATAGCTATGTTTTAGCCTACTGTGATATTTTGGTAAATGGAGGCTTATGGTGAAATTTGCAGTGCAGGACATAACACAGCTTAACCTTGGCTTAGATTATGTCTTCTGAAATGCACTGCACAGATATTCCACTAACAAAAACTGGTTGAATTATTAAGGCCTCCATTCTCTCTCATTAAGTAATATCAGTTTCAATTCTAAGCTAAACACATAATTTATGATTAGGAGCTAGCTAAACAGCAACATGCGCCAGACTTTCAGTAGGACACTGCAGAATGCTGAGACATATCTTTCCAATTAGCCCACAAAATACAAAGAAACATGTCAACACAACAAGTAACAAGTCCAATTCTGCTCATCACACGCTCATTTCTATGAGTTACCAAATAGCAAATGTATGAAAGGCCAAACAGGTCAAAAACACACAAAAGTGACGTCTGGAGTCACGTGTTTGCGTGCTGACCACACACAGACAACCTGCAAACACCATGTTATAAAACAGAACGTTAACAATGCGTGGTTCCAGGCTTCAGTTTTATGTAACCCTTGAGCAAGGTAGTTAACCAGCATTGCTTCAGTACATATCCAGCTGTACACATGGATGCAATGTAAATGCTATGTAGAAAAAAAATAATAAATTTGTATTTTTTATTCCATTCCCCAAGCCAGAGACAAACTTCTAAAAGTGTCTTGTGTGGATAGAACTTTGACACTTGCAGTCAATACCACAGACACAGCTAGTGAAATTTGCTCGAAGGTAAGCAATATTCTGCCCATTATTAACATTAGATGGCTAACATGTCTATTAGCTGGAGTTAGCAGAGTGATAAAAGCAAATCAAAGTTGATTTATCAAATGCACTGTTAACAATACAGCATATAGGCAGTTGTTAGCTGGCAATGAAAAACTTAACGTTATACTTTGTTTCTATTAAATGAATGTCTGAGTGGTAACCAGGTTTTTTGTGAAGGGGTTAACTTCCATTTCAGTACCTGTAAAATGTTTGTGTTGAGCGAGAGGACAAAAGCGAGAGGACACACATTAGCCGCGTTTCCACCGCAGGAACTATACCCCGGAACTAGGAACCTTTTGAGGAACTCAGTGCGTTTCCACCGCAGGAACTAGGGTCTAAATTTAGTTCTGGGGGCTTTGTTTTACCCCCCAAAACGTTCCTGCTCGGGGGGTAGTACTTTCCGAAAGTACAGGAACCTTTTGGGTGGAGCTTGCAGCGCTGAACATTTCTGATTGGTCGAGTACTCGTAGCATTTGTGTTGTATTTATTTTCCGCCATTACCCGCCATGTTTGAAAATAGGCAGCGGCAAACCAATTTATTTTCATAATAACTTCAAATCAAACTTGTATGTTATGCGGCGCAGTAGCCTACTTTTGGTTATAACCTGTCAACGTCTTGGAATTATAACGTGTGCTCTTCTGTTCTTTTCTTGCTTTAGTATTCGTTTTATAAAATGCTAAGCATTTGTGCTGGGACAGCATATTACGTAGGCTACCAAAACATTCAAACGGATTAATTCGGTTGCTGAATATTTTCTTCCGGATTTTCTTTGTTAGCCCGTTGTAATTGACTCAAAACGTTTGATACAGTTATGTGAGGTATGCGGTAGTTCTGCATAATTAACATTGGTGATACAGTACAAGCAAACTGGAAATCACCTTCCGCACTTTTTATCCGGGTAAAATAACAGGTTAATTCTAGTAATCTTCGCTTTAGCTTTTTCAGACTGCCGTAATTTTACTCAATTTTACTGCCATTTTTCAATTCCACGAAAAGACCGGGAAGACTATGGACTCATTTATGGTGCATGGTTCGCATCTGGAGGGCACACTTCGCTGCTCGGCTAGCAGTAACTTCGAAGGAAAGCAAACGGTGGCTGTACCACTACTAATTTACATTTTCACGCAAGTCCGAGTTTTCGTTCTATTCTTGTCATTTTGCGATTAGCCTATATGGAATTGACAACGAGAAAGTAATAAAACAGCAAATTGTTTACAACGTGTGCATGTTTTCTGCTGTTAATGAATGTGTTTGAGAGGATATATGAAAATCAATAAATACAAAAGTAACCATATATAGTCATTGTTGGTAACCCGTTGTATATAAGTGGAATAAACCCCTCCGGGCTGTCCCGGTTATTAGAAAATAATGTAGGCTACTTCGGTGGTAGTATGGGGTTACAGAAGAAATCATATGACAGATGGACCGACGACAACGTCAGTGGGCTAATTTGCCTAATCTTCGCGGTACTTTAGACCCCGGTGGAAACGCAGACAACCATTGGCTGAAGGAACCTTTTAGTTCCTGGTAAAGTAGTTCCTGGGACTGAAAGTTCCGGGTAATTTTGGTGGAAACGCGGCTATTTATTTATTTTTTTTAATTTTACTATGTTTTACTTTATTACCAAAATACTTCTTATGGCAGCCTAAATCGGCTAAAAAAATAAAGCTGGTTTCGTGTGCAACACATTTTGGTTTCTTTTCGTACTCATACATTAGAACAAGAATGAAAAACAGGATTTGATAAAGATCTGGATTCGGTATACAGAATAAGATTGGTAATCCAAATCGATAAAATCTAAACTATACCAAACCCTACCCTTGAATTTGAGACACTCATTAAACAGAGAAAACATGTTCATTTTTGTAGTGCCATCAGTTTTGTATATTGTCCAATAAGCAAACTCATCTCGATCATGGTTAATATCGAATATCGTGGCGGATGCCCAAACTTTGTCTGTACTGTGTTATTGCGTTATTTACATGGCAGTAACTTGGCAACCCATCTCGCGTCATGGCCCAGAGACGATATTTCAATGAGAAGTGACATGATCAGGTGTTCGAGCCGTCTAGCAAAAAGTATTGCTCCCAGTGCCACTGTCGTATTTAGCCTTTAGTGGCAAATTGGTGGGGTGCAAAACTTTCCTTTGAACTAATCATTGATCTCAAACTGTTTTAATAAATTTTCAGTGATTAACAAGCATGCAAACGATCTGACTAATGATTTTTATAGGTGTTTCAGCAACATGTTTCCTATATGGCGATTTGGTAAGTTACTGTGCTATATGGACAAGACAGTAATATTTTGTGGATGAATCAGGGACAGTTTTCGTCTCTACAGAGTCACTAACTCACATGCTTAGTAGATGACCGGACGACATGTCGCTACTGCGTTTGGCTCCAATTTGTACAACTAGGCGATGCTCACAAACTACACTTCCCAGGCTTTTCACCAAGCCCATGGAGAATAAATGGGTGATGTCACAGTGACTGTGTCCATATTTTTCTAGTCTATGACTCATACTTGGTTAAACATGGTTAAACGCTGTGAATGGGGTTTGTGTAAAACAAGCTCCAGATATTCAGAGCGGAATCAAGGAACAACATTCATACCATTCCCAAAACCAAAATCAAGTAAGACTGGCTGTATCAAAATAATATGAAAGCCTGATACAACAGCAGCATATCTAGGGAAAAACAAGGTTTTATGCCAAAAACTTTATTTTTGGCCATTTTGGGGTTTCAACTAAAGTCTAATTTTCCATAAATTGTTATGTTAAAGTGGGAGTGGAAGTTTTTGCTATCAGATATGTAGGTTGAGCATTTTGGCATACTTTCGGCTGCCTGACTGACATGAATTCATCTATTGCTGTATTTTTTGAAAGATGCAAACATGAACTTGGTGTACTAACATGAAATTATTAGTTTAAGGGTCAAAATCATTTACTCAATTAAATATTACACAAAAAATATATAATTCCTTGCAAAAAAAGAAGGTACTGGCCAAAACTGGCTCAGATTATTAGCTTCAGGAGTACAGCATACGTTTCACACAGTCAGCCACATGGAGCTTACCTGTAGCTTTGACAGCAGGGGTCCTTGTGTCCACATTAGCATCTTGGCAAGCACACCCTTCTCCACCCCCCTCTTGGTCATCTGTAAAGAGACATTCACATTTGAATTCTCAAAATCATAATTATGATATTTTTGTAGGACTGGACTCGCTGCAATGGCTATTTGTGTATGGTGAGCATGCTACCCATACTACATGTATTTAAAGTTCATTGTAATTATTCAAGTGGCAGTACATATCTGCTCTGTATTTTAAGTTTTCTACACAACACAGCAAAGTGTTTACACATCAATTTTGGGGATGTAGTTCTGGGAAATTCTGGGGCCAGGACAAATAACTGACTACATTTGGCTAGAGTTTTAGCACATGATGCCACTTCAGGTTTGGCATTCAGAGTGCCAAACATTGCAAAATAGTGGTAACTTAAAATCACTAGATTCAGGAACCAGTTTTCACTTCTCCAACTTGGAAAACAAATGTTAATTCATTTGCCAAGTATTGTCAGACACCAATTATCCATTAAATTGCCAAATTTGTTGACAGGTTTAAGATACAACAGCATCAACAAAACATTTTATTCGTATAGTACTTCTCAAACAAAGATTTGCAGCAAAGAGTGCTTTACATTACATGCATGGCGGCAGCGTAGTATAGTGCGTAAGGAGTTGGTCTTATAACCTAAAGGTCACAGGTTTGATTCCCTGGTAGGACACTGCCATTTTACCCTTGAGCAAGGTACTTAACCAGCATTGCTTCAGTATATATCCAGCCGTATCATTGGATGCAATGTAAAATGTTGTGTAAAAATTTTTTTTTTAATTTAAAAAAAATTTAAGTTGTGCAAGTCGCTCTGGATAAGAGCATCTGCTAAAATTCCAATGAAGTAATGTGAAAACAGAAATAAAAAATAGAAGAGGCAGAAATAAAACAATTAGAACAACAGCAAAATAAATATATAGCCTACATATAAACACATGTAGCCTACAATTCATTTATTTTGGTGGGCTGCCCAAATAAATCTCCCCCCGCCAAAAAATATTTTTCTGTATTTAGTTGCTTATAAGCAACACACTATACTTTCGTATTCGTTTTTTCTTCTTCTTTTAAACATCAAAATGACTTACAGCCGACTCTCGTTTCGCTGAATGAGCTGGCCCTCCCCTCCCTCTCGTAAAGCACAGCAGGGAGGACTGAGTGCAAACATAAATAGGAGCACCTCATCTGAGACAGGTAACAAAATATTTTAAGTTTTTCAAAATCAATATAATATCTTGTTATGTACCGTTTCTTCAAAAGAATGTGTCCTCAGCCCTAACGAAGACTGAAGTTAACAACATTATTTGGATTAATGTTAGCAAGCACCATTGTCCACCCACAGCTAGTGTTAGTTTATATAGATAAGGAAAACAATAACTTTTCACTTTTGACAGAGATTAGTATAAAAATAATTCTTTAGAGGAGGATGAGGGAGAAACATCAGCACAGATAGGTTGCCATAACATTGCTGTTATAGTAACAGGTACAGTTAACAGTTAGGCCTACTTACTTTAAAGGTGCAGTATGTAGAATTTAGTGGCATCTAGCGGAACGGACTTGGCAGAAATGGAATATAACATTCATAAGTAGGCTATGTTTTAATTAGTGTACAATTCCATGAAAATACGAATCGGTGTTTTCGTTACCTTAGAATGAGCCCTTTATACCTACAGTGCCTTCAGAAAGTATTCAGACCCCTTCACTTTTTCCACATTTTGTTACGTTACAGCCTTATTATAAAATTGATTAAATTCATTTTTATTCTCATCAATCTACACACAGTACCCCATAATGACAAAGTGAAAACAGGTTTTTAGAAATTTTTGCAAATGTATTAAAAATAAAACACTGAAATATTACATTAACATAAGTATTCAGACCCTTTACTCAGTACTTTGTTGAGGCACCTTTGGCATTGATTATAGCCTCGAGTCTTCTTGGGTATGATGCTACAAGCTTGGCACACCTGTATTTGGGGTATTTCTCCCATTCTTCTCTGCAGATCCCCTCAAGCTCTGTCAGGTTGGATGGGAAGTGTTGCTGCACAGCTATTTTCAGGTCTCTCCAGAGATGTTAGATTGGGTTCAAGTCCTGGCTCTGCCTGGGCCACTCAAGGACATTCACAGACTTGTCCCGAAGCGACTCCTGCGTTGTCTTGGCTGTGTGCTTAGGGTCATTGTCCTGTTGGAAGGTGAACCTTCACCCCAGTCTGAGGTCCTGGGCGCTCTGCCGCAGGTTTTCATCAAGGATCTCTCTGTAATTTGCTCCGTTCATCTTTCCCTTGATCCTGACTAGTCTCCCAGTTCCTGCCGCTGAAAAACATCCCCACAGCATAATGCTGCCACCACCATGCTTCACCATAGGGATGGTATTGGCCAAGTGATGAACGGTGCCTGGTTTCCTCTAGACGTGACGCTTGTCATTGTGGCCAAAGAGATCAATCTTGGTTTCATCAGACCGGAGAATCTTGTTTCTCATGTTCTGAGAGTTCTTCAGGTGCCTTTTGCCAAACTCCAAGTGGAATGACGTGCCTTCTACGGAGGAGTGGCTTCTGTCTGGCCACTCTACCATAAAGGCCTGATTGGTGGAGTGCTGCAGAGATGGTCATCCTTCTGGAAGGTTCTCCCATCTCCACAGAGGAACTCTGGAGCTCTGTCAGAGTGGCTATCGGGTTCTTGATCACCTCCCTGACCAAGGCCTTTCTCCCCCGATTGCTCAGTTTGGCCAGCGCTAGGAAGAGTCCTGGTGGTTCCATACTTCTTCCATTTAAGAATGATGGACTCCACTGTGTTCTTCGGGACCTTCAATGCTGCAGAAAGTTTTTTGTACCCTTCCCCAGATCTGTACCTCGACACAATCCTGTCTCGGAGGTCTATGGACAATTCCTTTGACTTCATGACTTGGTTTTTGCTCTGACATGCACTGTCAACTGTGGGACCTTATATAGACAGGTGTGTGCCTCTCAAAATCATGTCCAATCAATTGAATTTACCACAGGTGGACTCCAATCCAGTTGTAAAATCATCTCAAGTATGATCAATGGAAACAGGATGTACCTGAGCTCAATTCTGAGTGTCATAGCAAAGGGTCTGTATACTTATGTAAATGTGATATTTCAGTTTTTTATTTTTAATAAATTTGCAAAAATTTCTAAAAACCATTTTTTGCTTTGTCATGATAGGGTATTGTGTGTAGATTGATGAGAATAAAAATGAATTTAATCCATTTTATAATAAGGCTGTAACGTAACAAAATGTGGAAAAAGTGAAGGGGTCTGAATACTTTCCGAAGGCACTGTACATAGGGAGCGGGTCCTCTTCCACGAAGGCCGCCATGTTGCACCGCCATGTTTCTACAGTAAGCCCAGAACGGACAAACGGCTCTAGAAAGGGCCTTTCGTGTTTTTTTCTTTCGCATTTCTAGTTTGGGTGGGTGAAGAGACTGAATCATATATTGTCTTGGACAATCCGTTTGTGAAATAACATGCATTTGAGACCTGATACCTTCCAAAATAGCTGTGCGTAATACCACGTGTTGTTTATGGTGTTGTCACCATTATAGTACAGTCTGGCTTGATTGACAATTCATTTATTCAGTAGGTGTGAGTATAAGCTTCCTAACAATGTATATCATGTCTAATTTTGCTTTTGGAATAGCGTTTTTATAGGTCAGCGTAACCGAAAATGTTCTTATCATCGCATTCACTTACGCATTCACTCTGTGGTAATGGAACTGGAACGGAGTGTAAATCGCGAAATGCGCATGCGTGGAACACCAGAGCGACGCGGACCCTCAATTGTAGTATGAATGGAACCGGGTGCGCGTCCGCACGACTGGTACAAATCTGCAGTGGACGCGGAACGCGCAAAGTATGAAGCAGCCTTTATAGTACAGTTGTCACTGGTTTCAGTTGACGCAGTTGCCTCTGCGGCGGCAGTTCTGCCGGCCAGCAGGAAATGCATGCAGGGTTCTGACAGTAGGGGGCAGCAGTGTGTAATTTTTCCTCATAAGGACAGCTTCCACCATTCTGCATTGTACTTGAAGTTACGCCGGGTTGTATTTCGGGGTGATTCGCAATCTTAAAATGAGCTTAGCTCTGTGATTTTAAGATAACATTTGTATTTGGGAAAAATAAAGCCCTAATACCAGCTGATATTGGGCTGGTAACAGCATAGAAGCCATTCAAATATTTTTATGGATCTGGTAACTCTAAGAATTATTAACAGTTTGCAACATGAAACTCGTAAGACCCTAATAGGGACGTCAAACCCGTTTTGGTGATTTTTCAGCAAACAAACTGCTTATTTTTCACAATGTCATAATTGCTACTCAAATAGCAACATATAAATACCGTATCAGAAAATAACAGCTGTTTTCTTTAATACGATTTAATACAAACCGAAGTCAATTGGGTCATTATAAAAAAATCTAACCTTTTTGTTATAATAAAAACCGAACATAATACCATAAACTTTAAAATCGAGAGCTAGTTCAGTTTCTGTAATTCTGTTTAAAATCAGTCAGTAACACGAATAACCAATTGATTCTCGTTTTTTGATTTAGGTTTTAAAAATGAATATTGAACACCCATTAATTTCTTGTTTTTAATTTCTGTTCCTGAAACAAAAAACAATTGGCCAAAAAGTACACAGATCCTCTCATTACTTGCCGAGGGAAGCAGCTAATTTTTTAACATCGTGTTAAAGGAAACAACTATTTTCTTATGTTCTGGAAAGTCAGCTATTTATATATTATTATTTGATTATACTGTAGCATTTATGCCATTATGGATTTAAAAAACTCTGTTTTCTGAAAAATCGGTTTGACCCACTAGGGATATGCATCATCGTACACTAACAGCAGGTTGGGAACTGGGAATCGAAAAAACGTCTCTATTTCACCCGAATTAGAAATACCGCCGGTTGTATGCCTCCGCCAACCAGTAGTCAGTTTGGATATAAAATGTCATAATTTCATCAAGGCTTCATGCATGTGATAATTCATTCCTTCCCTGGTTCCTTTTCCTGGCTAGATCAATGACTCTTCACATATTATAATTTCTAGTCACCCAAGGTTACTTTTGAATGGCTCTCGGCACCTAAATCTCAGGGGAGACCTTGCATTTGAAAGGGAACAGCTTAAGTACAATCTCTAAACAATGGTGTCTAGCCAGGAGGAAAGGCTTCATGCACTCCTTCCCTGATTCCTTTTCCTGGCTAGATTGACCATTTGGATATAAAGTGTCATCACTTCATCATTTTATCCTATTAGACATATGGGTGTGAAAAAATCCTGTGTATCGAAAAAACGTACTGAAAACAGCTGACGGTTCGTACCGAAAATGAAAACAGGCGAACCGCGGTTCATATAGGCTATTAGCACATTATTTTACTTTAATTGAATTTAGTTTTCCATTTTAAAAAGTATAGACAGCATTTTCCCACAGAATATTAAAAATGAAAAATGAAAAAACAGTGAAGGTCAAGGTCATGGTTGTAAATAGGTGGCCAAGCAACTACCTGTTAGGAATGGAAATGTATGAAATTTGTCATTCAGTGAAATGGATTTCGTTATTCAGCGAAATAACTTCGCCAAAATGTCATCGATGTTGCTGAATGACTCCATGGATTTAGCTTACTTTTCTCTGATGTCAATTGATTTCTTTAGCATATTATGCAATTTGTACCACTTAATACACTATGCTGAATTATTTTTTTCCATTTTTAAATATTTTTAAACATTTTAACAGATGCCTTCGACAAACAAAGAGAGGTGTGCACGCTACCGTGCAAAGATGAGGGCAGATCCTGTTGCAAGGGAAGAGAGGCTAACAAGGAAAAGGGCCAGATATACCATGTATAAGTAGCCACAATCAGTATAGGGCCTGCCAGGGGCATGGCTAGAAATTGTGGGCCCCATAAAAGGGTATTATATTGGGCCGCCCCTCCTATATGATACAATATATCAATGATACAATATTTTTGAGGGCCCCTGTCTCTTCAGGGGCCCTTGGAATCATCCTAGGTCCCCCCGGCCCCTCTTATGGCTCCCCTGGGGACTGCCATATGTACAACCCTGTATTTTGGTCCAAATGCACAGAGCAGAGTACCACTACATAACTGCATTGGGTGCATAATTTACAATAAAGATGAAGAATGATCACTACTATTACCGCTATAAATGAATGAATGGATGGATAGATAGATAAATAAATAAACAGATACATGTTGTTATTGATTTGTAGCTATCAACGGAGAAAGCAAGATGGACGTCATTCAATTGCATAGCTCAAAATGAAAACAGGTTCAGAGGCTCACCTGTTTATATGAAATTGAAACTATGTTTGTACGTACCTTGTTATATGCAGCTTAAAGTTACAGAAAAGCAGGATTTTTTTTTATTGTCATTCAATTGCATAGATCAAAATGAAGAGGTTCAGAGATGGTGAGTCTGTTTATGACAATCATTTCAAGTTTTTAACGTTTCAACGAATTGATGTTCTGAGACTCCAATGTATTGTGAAATCCGCAAAATCATCTGCTTTTTAAATGTCATTAAACCATTCACAGTTCAACAAATATGGGAGATGTGTATCTTTATATTTAGGCCTACACCTCCCATTTATGAAAGTGTAGGCTTACACAACTATTGATAGTTATATTACAGATAATTCTGTCCTAAATGACAATGTGTCATTCAGAAAAACAAAATCCGTCACAGGATAACATAGTCATAATTAGTTGAAAAATATAAAACATTTAATTGCTTTACCACAACACTCATGATGAAACTTAACTTTAACAAAGAAATTGATTTTTGGGAAATTCTCTCTCATTAACTTTTTATAAGAATTGCATTGGAAAATTGCTACCATATTGGAGACAGTAACAGTAAAATGCTAAATATTTCATATAGCCTATAGGTTTTAAGATTTACTTTTCTTAATAGGTATTATTTTTAAATAGTGTGACATTGACAGTGTCACTATGCATTATTATGACATTATTATGAAATTGATTTTATTTGTAAAAATAAAATATGTTGCTGAATGACATTTTGGAGGCATGACATCTGATCAAACACAAAAAAATTACCTAATTTGCTGTTTTTCTTGACTATGTCGTAACACTTAAGCCGCGTTTCCACCAAATTACCCAGAACTTTTAGTCCCAGGAACTACTTTTCAAGGAACTAAAAGGTTCCTTCAGCCCATGGTTGTCTGCGTTTCCACCGCGGTCTAAAGTCCCGCGAAGATCAGGCAAATTCGCCCACTGACGTATGAAAAAACGATGTTGTCGTCGGTCCATCTGTCCTATGATTTCTTCTGTAACCCCATACTACCACCGAAGTAGCCTACATTATTTTCTAATAACCGGGACAGCCCAGAGGGGTTTATTCCACTTATATACAACGGGTTACCAACAATGATTATATATGGTTACTTTTGTATTATTTTTTTTTATCGATTTAATCACCTGCAATTGAAATATTCTTCTGCAGCCGTTTGGGCTTATTTTACCGTTGTCAAGGAAAACTGTCGTTGGTAGTTGAACTTGGACCGTTGTTATGCAACAAATAGGATATAACAGGCCAATAGTCAGATTGTAACTGTTTTATATATCCTCTCAAACACATTCATTATGTTTTTATGCGAACATTCGCTTTCATGTCTTGACATCCGAAGCGACCGAATGCATTCACATTTATATGTATAACTGGCAACAACATCAGAAAACATGCACACGTTGTAAACAATTTGCTGTTTGATTACTTTCTCATGGTCAATTCCATATCGCAAATCACAAAATGACAAGAATAGAACGAAAACTCGGACTTGAAAATTTAAATTAGTAGTGGTACAGCCACCGTTTGCTTTCCTTCGAAGTTACTGCTAGCCGAGCAGCGAAGTGTGCCCTCCAGATGTGAACCATGCACCATAAATTAGTCCATAGTCTTCCTGGTCTTTTTGTGGAATTGAAGAATGGCAGAGTAAAATTACGGCAGTCTGAAAAAGCTAAAGGGACGATTACTAGAATTAACCTGTTATTTTACCCTGACAAAAAGTGCGGAAGGTGATTTCCAGTTTGCTTTTACTGTATCACCAATGTGAATTACGCAGAACTACCGCATACCTCACATAACTGTATCAAACGTTTTGAGTCAATTACAACGGGCTAACAAAGAAAATCCGGAAGAGAATATTCAGCAACCGAATTAATCCGTTTGAATGTTTTGGTACGTAATATGCGGTCCCAGCACGAATGCTTTTTATAAAAAAAATTTATAAAACAAATACTAAAGCAAGAAAAGAACAGAAGAGCACACGTTATAGGCTAATTCCAAGACGTTGGCAGGCTATAACCAAAACTAGGCTACTGCGCCGCATAACATACAAGTTTGATTTGAAGTTATTATGAAAATAAATTGGTTTGCGGCTGCATATTTTTAAACATGGCGGCTGAAAACAAACAAAAAAATGCTGCGAGTACTCGACCAATCAGAAATGTTCAGCGCTGCAAGCTCCACCCAAAAGGTTCCTGTACTTTCGGAAAGTACTACCCCCCGAGCAGGAACTTTTTGGGGGGTAAAATAAAGCCCCCGGAACTAAATTTAGACCCTAGTTCCTGCGGTGGAAACGCACTGAGTTCCTCAAAAGGTTCCTAGTTCCGGGGTAAAGTTCCTGCGGTGGAAACGCGGCTTTAGGTGGGATGTCGTAACACTTAGATGGGATGTCATAACACATATATGGCCCGGCGTGTATGTACAGCTGCAGCGCTTCCATGCTGTAACTAAAAAAGGCGTCACAGTAGTGTTGTCATGACTGTTGTCATGATACCAAAATTTGGACTTCCATACCGATACCAGGTTTAGTATTACGATACTCGATACTGAAACAATATTGATTCAATACTGAGTACCTAACAATACAATTCTTAGTTTATTAAAAACCTGGTTTATTAACAACCTTTAAGTTGAAGCCTGTTCAACATATTAATAAGCATAGGCCTATAGTGTTACAACACTAAACAATAGAAAAATATATTAAATATATTTCAAAAATTAAACAATTGTAAAGTAAATTATCTGTAAACAGGTCTTTCACTTTAAGATAGATCTAAAAACAGTAGGCCTATATTTCAATAACAATACAGCATCTTCCTATAATAAAATATTTACAAATTAGAACAGCTATTGCTACTGAAGTGAACTGAGTCTAAGCTAGAATGCACAAGCGTGCGTCACCTCACTTGCCAACCTTAGATGCTACTGCCATCTTGCAAAGATTCTGACAAATTACACTTTCCATCCTCTAAATCAGTAATGCGGGAGATAAATTTCCCTGGCTTTTACATTTGACTCAAAACTACTGAACTTCGGAATATTCTAATACCGAACCGTTTCTTTTTTTCTTTCTTTTTTTTTTTTTTTTTTTTTTTTAAGTACCGAGAAAGTGCTGAAGTTTTGGTATACCGTGCAACACTACGTCAGACACATATTCCAAATCCATTGCTCAGCTTAGCAGAGAATGCACATTTCAGAGTGCCTCAAAGACAGATAGAATAATAACACATAAATACACATTTCAAATAATAAATATGACATTGAGAAAAAACGAAACAAAAGACGAAATATAAACTCGCAACCTGCGTGCTGCTCGCAGAGTAGCCTACCGTATTATTCATTTAGACACTGGCATATAAGAAAATTCTCGGTTACGCTGACCGATAAAACGCTATTCCAAAAGCAAAATCAGACATGTTATACATCGTTAGGAAGCTTATACTCTCACCTACTGAATAAATTAATTGTCAATCAAGCCACATTTTACTAAAAAGGGCGACAACGCCGTAAGCAACAGGAGTGGTATTACGCACAGCTATTCTTGAAGGTAGCCGAACCAGGCGTCACAAATGCGCGTATATTTCACAAACGGATTGTCCAAGACAATATATGACCACTCGGTCGCAAAAGGGACATCTCTACGTGTAAAACCAATGGTAAGATTGTATATTTATTCAATGTTTAGTCCCAGATATTGACTGTAGAATGACATGGTATAATTTTTAAAAATGTTAGTCTCGCTTATTTCGTTATTCAGTGAGCAGCGGTTTCACTGCTGTATTGGCATATTGTAGGGCTAATGTCGGGTTTATCTTGTTGCTACGGAATATTGCATTTGGCAGACGCTCTTATCCAGAGCGACGTACAACAAAGTGTATAATCATAATCAGAAACAAGTGTGTCGAAAACCCTAGAGAGAAGTACCGTTCCAAGTGCAGGGAACAACCGCATAGTTCAACATGGACCCAGTTCAAGGTTAAACTGATTAACACTAACACAAACAAGAACAGCAACAACGCAGTCTATGCAAAAATACACGCAATAGTTAAGACAAGTGCATTAACTAAGTCACCTACGAAACAGCTACCTAGTTACAACCCTAAGCTTATGTTGAGAATACGATTTCTCTCAGTATAATGACAAATTTAAAGACTAAACGAACTCACCTGATATTGTCTTCAAATGGATCCATGCCAAAGAAAAGTAATGATTCATCCTCTCAAAGCTTTTACTAACAAACTTTTAGTAGCAAAAAACGAAATATCAACTTGCCATCATGCTACCTGCTTCCTACGCTCAGAGTACCGTATTATTTATTTAGACATTGGCAGAGTACAGCATAAATTGCGTCTTTTGTTTAGGCCTATATTCAATATTAGTAATTGCAGCGAGAAACTGCAGCTGTAGACACAAGATAGTTTGTTATGTTATGGTAGCAACGGAACGAAGTGGACTATATATGTATTGCCATCATTGTTTCATTATACCAGCGTGTGTTCGCGCGTTTGCACAGAAACTCAGAACCTACCATAAAAATGGCTCAGCATAATTCACTGTCAACTGCCCCCGTTCTGACTGGTGTTGATAAACTGGGGCAGATGAAAAACTATCTGAAAGTGAGTCATTGATCCGGTTGGCCCACATCCTAAAATTTTTTAAATGCATGGTTCTTCCAACGTTTCATGCATAGAATATACAATGAGCTCCATAATGTTTGGGACACATTAAAAGTTTGTTTGCGGCTCCAGAGAAAGTTTTCACGAGCCACTGCTTATACACAGGGGTTAAACTGGGATAAGACAGAGAGCCCATAGCTACAGCACTTTTTTGCAGGTTGCTGGCAAGATATAATCACACCATCTCGGTTTCCATTCTGACCTACTATAATTTGTCATTTTAAATAAAAATTACTCCAAGAACTTCTGTTGTGATGTGTGACAGATCTTTCTCACATTCACAATAGAGAATCAGTTGGCTACAACCAGAGCCAGTTAGGCTACAGGAATGCCAAGAAGATTACTGTTATGAATGAAAAGATATAAGCTAGGACAAAAAACAATAACAAGCAAGCTAGCTAATGTTAGCAACAGTAAGAAACAGTTTTCACAATGTGTTTCTCCTGGTCAGTTCATCAATCTCTTGCCTTGCTCGATATCCTTTGACTGCGCATCCAGTTGCTGTCTAAAAATTGCACAGGGCCCAACGGTAAGGTTTTTTTTTCTCCACTTGCCCCATCAGACAAGTGGTAAAGAAATCCACTTGCCCACACAAAATTTCTACTTGCCCAAATATTAGAGTAGCGCTGTACCACAGGAAACCAACATAAAACACAAAAAAAGCTTTGGTTAAAAAAAACTTTGTTTGAGAAAAACTTTATTTTACGGAAGTGGCCGTCAAAGCCTCGGCAAAAGCGTTCATTTCATGCCCCCTCTTGCATGTGTTACATGAGTCTACGTGCCCTCCTGGAGCAATAGCAAGTGTTTGAATGTTGAAAATGGCAGGTCTTGCTTGATAATGTGATATGCTGTTCTTATTATTTTTGCCATCTTGGAATTGGCTTCCTGATTCACACGCCGTATGTGAATGTCCATGAGCCCTGTCCCTGGATTATCGGCTCTTTTCTTGGCTGTTACATAAGCCAGGTGTGGTAATGAGCTGCCGTGGCTTTTGATGCTGTCAATTCGGTAGCTATTTGTACCAATATAAAAAGCACTGCTTTTGTCCGCCCTGGTCAGAAAAAGTCTGCACACAGTGAAGTACATTGCAGGTATAGCCGCATCATTTTCAAGCCAAGTATATGGCATTTTCCACAAATTAAGAAACTCTCGTTTCCTTTTATGGTTTTCGTAGGTGCATTTTGGATTGTCCATTCTGTTTCGTTGTACTCTTCTGACTGTGTGACAGACTCTGTACTCCTTCCCGCCAGTAGCCTTTAGCAACATTCTATTGTACTTTGATTGGTTAATTTTTGTTGTTCCTATGTTAGTGTTGTTGTTACAAAGTAACCAACTGATGTTTTGCTCCCCACGGGATTTTCACGAGAGAGATGGAGCAGCTACGCTAGCCTTTTTTTTAGCGGTTGTATTTCACTGTCCGATCGGGCATGTCAGTGATGGGTTCAACTAGCCCGACGCATGTTTTTAGTTGTCCTGGGCAATCGGGCAGTCCTTATTGTCGGACCATGTTGCAGTCAAATAACGTCAAATTTTCAACAGCGGTTCTACTGACGTTGCTATAACAACTCAGTGATGCCCCTCCATGTTTCAGACCACTTCTTTCTTTCTCCCTCTCCTACTAGCTCCCCCACAACTCTAACAGCTCATCCCTGTAAATTTCAGGAGAAATCTCTCTACTCTGTCACAATCCTCCCTCATCTCCACTGCTCTCTCTACACTTCCTCCTCCTGCTTCTTTCTCTACAATGCCAGTTGACCTTGCTACCTCCACCCTCAACTCATGCCTCTCCCAGTCCCTCGACTCACTTTGTCCTCGTCTCCAAACCAGCACACTCTTCACCCCCCTGCCCATGGCTGACTGAGTCACTACACTACAGCAGAACATCACTGCAGGCTGCAGAGAGAAAGCGAGGAAATCCAGATCCTCTGATGACCTGACAGCATATCAAACCCTGCTGACAACTTTCACATCTGCCCTCACATCAGCTAAAACCTATTTTTTCCAATAAAAGATCAGTGTATGCATCTCTGATCCACGTAAACTATTGTCCACCTTCTCTTCCCTCCTCATTCCTCCTCCACCCCCATCTCCCTCTTCCGTTCCGCAGATGACTTTCTGGCCGCCTTCGGAGGCAAGGTGGCTAAAATCCAGAACTCCTTTGCCTTTCCAGTGAACAACCTGCTAGACCCTCACCAGTCTGGCTTCCGATCCGGGCACTCAGAGACTGCCCTCCTGGCTATGACGGAGGCACTCGCCACTGCAAGAGCCTCACACCTCTCCTCTGTCCTGATCATCCTTGATCTGTCTGCAGCATTCAACACGGTCAACTACAAAATACTCCTCTGAGATGGGCATTTCTGGGACCACCCTGTCTTGGTTTGCTTCCTATCTTGCAGATAGGTCCTGCCAGGTCACCTGGATGGGGTCTGCCTCCGCTCCTTATCCCCTTGTTACAAGAGTACCACAGGGATCTGAACTGGGTCCTCTGCTGTTCTCCATATACACCAAATCTCTTAGTTTAATTATTAATTCACACAGCTTCTCCTATCATTGTTATGCAGACGACACGCAACTCTTCTTCTCTTTCCTCCCCTCTGCCTCACAGGTTGATGATAAAATATCTTCCTGCCTGGCTGACATCTTAACCTGGATGGCCAGCCACCACCTGAAGCTCAACCTCAACAAAACTGAGCTGCTGTTCTTCCCATGCAAGACCTCCCTACTACGTGAGCTCTCAATCACGGTTGATGGCACCACAGTCACTGCCTCTCACTCTGCAAAGAGCCTGGTGGTGGTCCTGGATGATCAGCTGGACCTCAAGGAGCACATCAAGGCAACATCACTGTCCTGCAGATTCCTTCTGTACAACATCAGGAGGATTCAACCATTCCTGACTACGCACTCCACTCAGCTGCTTGTCCAGGCTATGGTGACCTCCCGCCATGATTACAGCAACTCTCTCCTTGCAAGCCTGCCAGCTTGTGCCATACAGCCACTACAGATGATTCAAAATGCTGCTGCCCGACTCATCGTCAACCTTCCCAAATTCTCCCATGTCATTCCTCTGCTGAGGTCACTCCACTGGCTACTGGTCTCTGCCAGGATCAGGTTCAAAGTCCTGACCCTTGCCTACATTGCAGCCAACAGGACGGCCCCTGACAACTTGCAGGACATGATTTGATTGTATACGCCTGCTCAACCACTCCGCTCTGCAGCAGCAGGGCGCCTTGCACCCCCTCCCACCCAAGTAAAGGGATCACAGAGCTTCTCCACCCTAGCTCCCCAGTGGTGGAACAAACTCACTGTCCCTCTTCAAACCTCTCCCTCACTACTAGGGATGGGTGTTTGGGCTCAATTTAGTACACATGTACCCATTGGAATTTTAGCCCGGTTGAATGGTTAACCACGGCATTTTAATAATAATGACTGTTACAAAATTAAAGTGAAAAAAAAATCATGATAAAATTATTTTTTCAAATTCATTACCACTTTACTTTTAAATTGCAACAGACCGAGTAGCATCATAATTGCTGTTTATCTTAACTTTTTTTCAACTTAACAGTTGTTGAATGACATTTGCCTTTTTTTAAATTTAATTTGTACCTTTAAACAGAGGCATACTTTAAGTCGAAATATGTAAATCATATATTCAACTGGATATAAAGTGCACGTCACAAAAAGTGACCCCCGTATTTTGGAACAATTTCTAACTCAAGGTCAGGCTTAGACTATTAGAAACGCATTAAACAAATAACGTACACTGTCCGTGCTCTTGTGAAATGTAACTAGTAAATAAACAAAAAAAGTCTTTATTCTAACATATAGCGCCGATTGTGACTGGAATTTTACTCAATATCTGTGCATTTCAGATTGGCTTTTAAGAATAGTAGCATATCTACATTTTGTGGCCATAGGCGGTTTCGTAGTTTGTTGACCACCAGACCTGCATCCGAAAACACTCGTTCAGAAGGAACAGAGGTTGCGGGTGTGCAAAGATGCTTCTTTGCCAACTTCGACAGAGCAGGAAATCTATCCTGGTTTCTTCTCCAATAATCACTGGGGTCTGCTTGAAGATCTTCAACTGGCTCCTTGAAGTATTTCATCATCTCTTCTTCAGATCGTCCCATGCTGACTCAAGAGTCCGACGCCATACTGTTCACCAAGGAGGAAGGAAAGCGCTGAGGCGGGCGGATGGTTCCTTTGGCATTTTTCTGGTGAATTGCACTTGGTGTCTTCACTGTTGACAGCTGTGACGGTTTGAATTAAATCCTCGACGTTGCCGTAAACTTCATTACGAAGAGCAGGCGCCATGAAGGAAAGATGATTGTGTGGATCGAGGGCTGTTGCAATCATCAGTGGATTTCCTGGCATGTCACTGTTCATCTTGAATCCTCTGTGTAGCTCCCAAAGCACGATTTCTTTGAAGTTGCTAACTGGTGCTGCTTCACTTTCACTCGTCACCAGGTGATTTGAAATTAGTCTGTGAACAATTGGGTACACAGACGAGATGGAAACGTTTTGCTTCAATGACATTGCCTCTGTTGCGATTTGGAAGGGTTTTAATATAGGAACCATGGCATGAACGTTCTGCCAGTCCCGGTCTTTTATCTCAAGCAGTCTTCCGTCGCCCTTCTTCATAACATCTTGATTGCTTAGCACAGCACAAACAGGCCACCTACAATATATGCATATTTTTGTTGTTAATAATAATAATTATTATTTATATAGCAGCTTTAAAAAAGGGGGAATCTCAAGCGGCTCACCTTTGCTCAGCGAGACACTCAAACATGAAGTAAATGCTGTTCCAGCGGGTGCAGCAAGACTGGACCAGGGCATGATTTGGGGCGTCAAACTGTTTTTGTATTACTTTTAGGACAGCCGAAGCCACGGTGCTGCGATGGAAAAAATGCACCAAATTGCTAGCTGCTGCTATGGTCATCTTCAGTCCAGACTGGTCAAACCCAGCATTCACACACAGTTGCAATGTATACGCAAAACACGATACATCCTCCCACTCGCACAGTCGTCCAGCAGCCATCATATTTGATGCACTGTCATGCACACATGCTACAATTCTTCTCTGTATTCTGAACTCTTTCGTTATGTCATGCAAACGGGCCACTATATTTTCAGCAGTGTGTCGTTCTGGCATTGCAGTTGTTTTGATGACCCCACCTTGCATTTTCCAGGTGCTGTCCCAAGTAGTGTACAGCAACTGTGCTGTACGATTCTACGGCGAGACTTGTCCAATAATCTGTAGTTATTGCTACGTGTTCTTGTTGCGCTAACTGAGACTTCCTTTCCTCGCTATCATACAAGTGCTGAATCCGTGCTGTTATCCCTCTACAGCTTGGGATTGAGTATGAAGGCTCTGCGTAGTTGATGAGACCTGAAGCCTGGTGCATCCACTTCACTTAATGGTCGTGTGTCTTGGATGATCGGTGCGATCAGCTTGCTAATTTTCTCCGTTCTCTGTTGGGAGCACCCCACAAAATTACTTATTCTAGTTTGGGTTGGGCTAGCTCCTGCTGCTCCGTACTGCACATCGTCGCCATGTTTCATTCGCAGATGGCTGTTCATCGATCCTGTCCTTTATAACTTAGTATCGTATTGCAAAGTGTGCATTTAACAGTTTTCTCCATTCTGTGAAATGATTCCAGACACAGGCTTTTGCACCACTCATTTTACCAGCTCCCACGTTTGTCTTTGCTTTTGAAAACTGCCGTTCACGTCATTCTAGTTGCCTGCGTGCCAGTTTCCCCCCCTTTTTTAAATGATGCAGACTAACTGTTATCTTTTGTTTTAAAAATAATGAATTTGCATTTAAAAGTGATTTTTAAAAATAAGGAATGGTTATACATAGGTAATGTATCCCATGTATATATTTTACAGTACATCACTGACTATGAATTTTAATTCTGTGTAACCGGTGTATTGCGCACCTAAACGGATAATGAATTTTTTTTGTGTAGGCTACACGTTTAACAGTGTAACCATGCCCATCCCTACTCACTACCCATCTTCCGCTGTGGTCTGAAGACGCATCTCTTCAGATTATACCTGGATTAACTGTCACCACTCTGTGAAACATTTCACTTTAAATCCCTCCTTTCATGACACTCATGTTACATGTACCCCCATTCCAGCACTTTTTGTAATTTGTATTTGTCCTAATATTGTAGCTTGTTCTTCTCCCTAGTTTGGCTTGGCATAAGTTAGGTCAGAATAATGTTCACTGCGTGAACTGAACTGTGTTCTTGGCTATAAATAGCTGTACAAAATTAGTATTGCAGGGTTTTCCCTAGGTTTTCAGAGGGCTTAGACGCTCTCAACTATATTTTGGAACAGCGTTTTTTTTTTTTTAATATATGAAAAAATGCTTTGACCAGCGGTTTTCATCAGAAAAAAGACGTTACGTGTGAACACAGTTCAACTTTATTTAGCTACCAAGCCACGTTAGATACTAACGTTAGTTCAATCGAGGTATTTTTATGTAACGCCAACTAACTAGCATCGCTGGCTAACGTTGTCATGCAAATTTTCCCGACCGTGAAAACTGGATTACTTGTTTACTAGGGATGAGTGAGTACACCATTATCCGTATCTGTATCTGTTCAACCACCTAAATTATCTGTATCCGTATCCGTACTCGGAATGGACAGGGCTTAAACTGGAAGTGGGCGGGACCTACCAGGAAGTTGGTATTTTAACCTCTTACCAGCGCAAAGCCCCCAGTGGTTGGCACGCCGGCACGCCGAGATTACTGAACTCAGACATTCAGTGCTACTGCAACCAAAGTATGAGTTAATAACAGAAACGCCTTGTTTTAGTTTCATTAGTAGACTATACATGACAACTATGCCAAATACGGAGTTTTGCAGTGCCACCATTGTCACTCTGGTCGTGTGTTTAACACGCATCACCCCCTCCCTGCAGTCTCATCTGCAACTACACCCTCCCAACCCAGCTAATGGACAATATTGTCTATCTGGGCATTCATAAAAATATTCTTTCACCACTCAAAAATCGTATTCCGTCATAGCAACAAGATAAACCCTGACAATAGCCCTAAGATATGCCAATACAGCAGTCAAAACGCTGCTCACTGAATAACAAAATAAACGAGACAAAGTTTTAAAAAATGGAATAAATATACAACCTTACCGTTGGTTTTACGCGTAGAGATGTCCCTTTTGAGACTGCGTGGTCATACATTGTCTTGGACAATCCGTTTTGTGAAATATACGCGAATTTGTGATGTCTGGGTACCTTACAAAATAGCTGTGTGTAATACCACGTGTCGTTTACGGCATGGTCACCCTTTTTAGTACAGTCTGGCTTGATTGACATTTCATTTATTCAGTAGGTGAGAGTATAAGCTTCCTAACGATGTAAAACATGTCTAATTTTGCTTCTGGAATAGCATTTTATAGTTAACCGAAAATCTTCTTATCGCATTCACTTACGCATTCACTCTAGCAGTAAAAGACGCTGTTATCGTTACTCTGGTTTTATAATTTATTTATTTTTTTAATGAATTGATGGTGTGAAGACAGTAGTAGACAGAGCGCGCCAGGTTACAGTTGGCTAACCACGATGTAATGTAGGCTATGTGTTGTGATTTCAGGTGAGTGACAACGTCTAAATGTGCACAAAAGTGATATTGCATTTGTACAGTGGATGTAGAAGAATGCTAGGATGTCAATGTCAAAATATATGACAATAGATAATAGATCCCTGTAGACAGAGTGGCTGTTACGATGGCAAGATTGTTTTGTATTGTGTGGGCGCAGCACAGCAGTGAACTTTGTATAGCAGTGGTGTCAAACTCGTTGCCATGGAGGGCCGTGTGTATGCAGGTTTTCATTCCAGCCTCAGATCTTGATTATATAATTAGTTAAATTATTTGCTGAATTAGGGATGCAGGTTTGTGCACAATGGTGACCCGACGTCTATGGTGACCCGCATTGTCTAAATAAAAATTTTCTTATATTCTGTGCTTCAGTGCAGTTAAACGCATATGGCTGAATGCGTAATTGGACTCAATTAAGGCATGAAAACCTGCATACAATGTATAGGCTCTGTGTAGAGGAGGAGCTCTGTGTCTGGCTGGCCTATCACGGAACGATGTGGACACTGGACACAGCTACCCAATGATGATTTTCCTTCACCACGAGTACGGATAGACACATTTTACTCGGATGGTACTCATGCTCGTAAAAAGTACATTATCCGCACCGGATACTCGTTTCATCCTAGTATTCGGCTCAACCCTATTGTTTACATTTTTTGACAGATGTGGCTAGTGGGTAAATCGTTTCCGTCGCAGCACTTTCGACACAAGCAAAATCGGAAGCGCTATCCTAAAATTTCTTCTTACCGTGAAGAGTGCCTGACCCGCAACCGTAGTAATGTGTTAACACGGTGGCACAATTATATCGAGAAATACCATCTTTGGGGAAAAAGCGCGATATTCTGTAAATGCATTTAACCTATATGCATAAAAACATAAAAACGCTTGTCAATCACCCACTTCTATTTATAATGCCATCATAGCGCGGAGTGTTTAAAACCATAAAGCCACCTCTCCGTTTTTTTTTCGTCAGCGCATCACCATTATTTTTACACTCATTCTGATATGTCGCCTAAATGACTTTTTACGTTCATTCGGCTTAAGGCGCTCCGAAAAATCACTTAGGCGCTGTGCCTAAGCCTTTCTATAGTAGGGAAAACCCTGGTATTATACCTTATTGAACCTGTGTTTTGTAGTTGTCCACTTTTGTACGTTGCTTTGGATAAAAGCATCTGCTAAATAAATGTAAAGTAATGTGGCACTGTTGCTATCCTGTTTTTACTGCCAACAAATGTGGAATGATAGACATGTGGAATAAACATTAACAAAATACATTCCATTTTACCGCGCAAGGGGTTGACCCCGCGGTTCTAGTGACGAGCAGTATACCGTGAGTAGTGCTAAGTGACGTCGGCAGCACACTACATGACCAAAGACGGAAAGTTTTGAAGAGAAGCCAACTGCTTGTCCATAATTACCAATATTTATACGACGTCTCAATGCCCCTTCACAGCGATAAATGTATCCTACTTATCAGACGGCGTTAATTTCATCAACGAAAAATTTTTGTTACGACCCCTTTTTCCATGACGAAAACAAAACATAACGAAATAACAATTCAGAATAGGCCTTAGGGGTTAAAGTGAACAACTCATTTATAAAATAAATGTTTTACAATAAAGAATGAATGGAAATAGATTAATTAAATCTCCTCAATTAGCATGTTCAATCAAGCTACATCACATGGTAACAGCTAGCTAGCAGAAGGTGTTAAGGTATAACCTGTGTACTTTGCATTAGGCTACTATCTGCCGGTTAACTGAAATATCATAAAAATATAAAATATATTCACTCCAGTAATATAATCAAAACTTACCTGAAAGCATGTAGTCCTTTGGCTCAGACAGTGCGGTAGTGTTGGCAGTAATGTGGGCTGCACACGTGATGGGAGAATGCACTGTGCATGCAGAGGGTTGTAATTTTACTGAATTCCTATTTAAAGGTGCAGTGTGTAGAATTCAGTGGCATCTAGCGGTGAGGTTGCAGATTGCAACCAACTGAATACCCCCCCTCACCTCCCTTCACCCCTCCCTTTCCAATGACGTAGGAGAAGCTATGGTGGCCTGTAAGTTCCAAAAATGAAGTCATCGTCTACGACAGCATCGAGTAGCCAAGTGTCAAGTGATGAGGTTCCTTGATAGATTTATAAATTTTATTTAGTTATTTAGTCTGTAAAACTATAGGTCATAGTTTACAAGTAAGATAGTGATTATGATTGTTAATTGTTCCACATTGTGGTAGCGTTTTCTTGCTAACGTTAGCTGCTTTGCATGGTAAAACAGAGAAAGACATGATGCGTCACAAAAACTATTACACTACTAACTAATGCTTACATTACAGTGTGAAATATCCTCATAAAATACCACTAACCTACTTAGACACTCAATTTAAAAAATAACGCATATAACCGAAATATTTTGAGCAGTAATACTTACATAGCAATGATGAAATCTTATCTATTTTCAACAGATAGAGACAGAGACAGAGTAAATCAATGATATTTCTATCCGCTTCGGTCTTATACTAGAAAACGATGTCAGCTAGGTCTATCAGCAAACATATGGCTTAGCTATGCCCAGAAGTCCTCAATAATAATAGTATTTTCCAAGAAATTACGAAAAATTGTTAACGTTTCGTTAGGTGCAGCGTATTTTACTGCTACCACAGAGTGAATGAGTAAGTGAATGCAATGATAACAACCCTTCGATTACGCGGACCAATGAAACGCTATTCTAAAAGCAAAATTAGACATGTTATACATCGTTAGAAAGCTTATACTCTCACCTACTGAATAAATGGATTGTCAATCAAGCCAGACTGTATTAAAAAGGGCGACAACGCTGTAAACAACATGTGTGGTATTACCAGGGCTGAAAGCAAGGAAAATTTCTGTGCCTGAAATATGTTCAGGGGTTAGGAGAAATAATGGAGGGAAATGAAGAAATGAATTAATTGAAAATTAACATGTTTATTACTTTTCACCAAAAGACATTACATCTTGTGCGCATGACTTGAAGTGTTGATGACGACTGAACGTGATTGGATACCTAGGCTACTGTTATACGCTCAAAATGAACAAAATATACGCGCACAAACAAAACAAACGGAAGATATTGGAGATACTTCGGTGGTATAAGATGCTAAAAACATAGCCTAAGCCTAGCGAGCTGTAGCCTACAAGCCAGATGGATGACGGCTGTGGCGCATATCGCGACCCATTTCAGAAAGACAAGAACACCAAATCTAATCGTTTCTAAATGTGAATCCTCACGTTAACTTGAAAGGTCCAAATGGCGGAAAAAATGCATTATCTACTCATCCTTTCCTCAATCGGAAACCGTAGTCTGGTAATAGGCCTATTTCACAAGATGGCGACCAAAACCGGATATAGGGATACTTTGTTTCCGGTTACCGTTGCTACGGACGCAAGTCCATTTCTGACAGCAAAAAATTGAGCCTAAACAGCGATGTGTGTTCTCACAGTCCCTAATAGCTCTGCCAAAGTTCACTGTCCGATGTTATCCGCATTGTAGAAGCATTGCCAGTGAATGTTAAGCGGTCCAAACTAGACAAGGGCTATAAATTCTTTTTTGAGAAGTTTATATTCAGTTATGAAGGTAAGTATAACGTTAGCTCTGGATCGCCAGAAAGCTAAATAGTTAGCTTGCTAACCACAGCAAGTTAGCCGATTAGAGATATTTAATTTCGACATAAATTATTTTCTGGAGACGACTCCATTGTGTTTTCGTAGCGTGAAGCAACATCTGCTGTCCGTTAACAGCGTCTCTGTTCCTCTCGGTTGTCCCGAAAATGAATGAATAGGGAGCCTGACAACTGTGAGGAAAAGCGATTCTGTTAACGTTGACGGTCAGCAGGGGAGGCAAAGCTATGTTAGTACAATGCGTTAGGCTCCACAAAATTACTTATGTTATACCGAAGTGAAATATCTCTGAACTAAGTTTTGTACTACCGTTACTATTTTGTGACATGTTGTTTGTGCTGTACTTGTTCTAATAAAGATTTATATTGCTTGTCAGATCGCCTGTGTAATGGTGTTCAGTTCACTACCGAGCTGTTTGTTTTCATCGCTGATGAAAACTACCCACACATTTTAAAAATCAGCTGATATATCTTAAGTAGGCTTGTCGCGATGTCCGTCAATACATTTTGTAATTACAACTAAAATAAACGTGCATCTGCAGTTTCCACATTGAATATCCAAATATGTGCTTGCTAACAAGCTAGCTGGCTAAAACGTAATTTGCTAATCATAACATAAAATATAGCTAGCTAACTGCTAGCTAGCTAGCTAATGACATTTCTGAGTAACAAATACCACATGACTGAAACTGCGTTTGTTCTTAATGAACGATAAAAAACAGAGGAGTTGGTAGTGGACTCAGACTTCTGGACCCAAATGTATGTGAGGAGAAAAGTTTAATATCGAGTGTAATCGTATTGATTCACAAAGCAGTAGCTAACTAGCTAGCTATCGTAATGAGTTAGTTTGCAACAGTCATGCTACCTAGCAAGTTTTCTTATTATTTTGGAGCACATCTGTGGGAAAGCTGTGAAAGGGCAAATAAATTCTTCTTCGAATTGGTACACAGGGGAACGCAACAAAACTGGTCGCTCTTCGTCGCTGCCATTGTTTTGGTGGCTGTTAAGATAACCGGAAATGAGAGACCCCTACATCCGGTTTTCATACCCGGAAATGTGAAATAGGCCTATGGTATCCAAGTCCAAGCACAACTTTCAAAGCCATAAAGAATATCCAATACGCCTATCTTTCAAACTTTTCAATGCTCGTTCCTCCGTTGGTCTCTAAACAGCGTATGTGGCATAGGACTGCTGTTGTCAAACAATCACCAAATTAGTCCAAAAGATTGCGACGATGACATGAAAACAAAACGAATAGCATATTCATTGCAGTGCTTTATAAAAGCAGCGCGGTCACGTGCATTATTGAGCTGACACTTCGCTGAGCCACAGTGTAAACGAAAGAAGTAGGTCCACTTTATTAAATACAAAGTCAATAATTTTTTCTCATGAGAACAAATAGTCACAATGTGCATTTTATTCGTCTTATGACTGTCCATGGGTCGATTTCATGATTTATTGTGTCATTTGGGCACTGTTATAATATTTGTTGTGGACCAATGAGGTACAGTTTACGTCACTTCCTGATTACTGCAGAGGACTAAGCTACAGTAGGGGCTACTGTCTATGGTCACTAGGGTGGGAGGTGGCACCTCTTGGCCTTGACATTGTGGCTCCAACCACGGTCCACCTGTGCGAAAAATGCAGGCATCCCATTTCGTAGTGATTTCATTATGGCGTGTGCTATTTACAGCTGCACTAGACAACCATAAAATAATCCTCCTCTGAAGTTTTTCGGTAGCCGAGTCATTTTTACTATTTCCTTTAGCCTACTTAACCAAATAATTAGTTGGCAGAAAGCGTAATCAGCTTGCTATATTTGGTAGTCCAGTAGCCTATGCTAAAACAGTTTGCAACTTCGGCTACCAAGCCATTTGACTAGCTAGCTAACCCTAACTGGCAAGTATTCAATCTGTCAAACGTGTTTGACGGCTTGTCAGTCGTGTACATTCCGTAAATGTCTACCTGGGCCATGCTTCACGCATGTGACAAAGCTACTATAATCCCGATTTCAGTTTCACAAAGCGAATTAAGAGTCTTAAGGTTTATTTTCTGGATAACATACAACACACAATGAAATCACACACACACAGACTTTAACGAAATTAACCATCTTTGTAAGACTGGCATTTAGAAAGGAACATGTTTTTAGCATTTAAGAGACCAACAACAGCATTTAAGACAGTGGTTCTCAGAATCGGTCCTGGGGGCTCCTTGCGTATATTGGCTTTTCTCCATTGGTTTTGATGATCTACAAGAAAAAAATAATAATAGCCTAATAATAATTAGCAATTCAATGTACGTTATTTTTGTCTTCATGCACCAGGTGGAAAACTTGTTGTACAAAGTGCGTTGTCATATTTACACTCCTGCAGATCAGTTATTAAAATACTTCGTAGATTTGTTAATCACCGCTGACAGTGTTAATTTTTATTCGGTAAAAAGTGACTTGCGAACGATCGGTCAGCCAGCGTCACCCAGCAAGTGAACACCACAAACGACGATGGAGTAGCAGTTACCAGGGTTTCCGCCAGTGTATTGCAAGCCAAGCGGCCCGCCGGGCCTAAGTTGACCCCCCGCCGGGCCTAAGCATCGGGGAATTTTATTTTATTTTTTAAATGTATTTTTAAGATGTTTTTTAAACTACAGTTACAGTGGGGTAGCTCGGTTGAAAAGCTCACTAGCGACATCTGTTGGTTAAAACGTGAACGCACTGTAGGAAAGCAGGTCTGAGATCAGTGTTCTTTACCCTCATTGTGCATAGTGACGTTCAACACTTGACGCTTCCAACTAACACAAGCTAACGTTACCTAGCAAGCCACCATTTCTTATTTAGTAGGCTAACTAACCTTGTTACAAACTGCGTTATCACTTCATCTCGTCAGTACGTACATTCTTTTTATATTAACTTAAGCAGTGTGTAGGTAACATTAAAATAGTAGCATGAATGAAACATTCGATATATTGTAACATTACATGACTTATTCATTGCCATCGAAATAACAACTTCACTTGTTTATTAACAACGTTAGCTTGATGACATTGATGTGCACGACAATGTTGTCATAAAATTTTTCCCGACCGTGAAAACTACCTGACATTTTGGACAGATGTGGCTACATAGTAAATACATCGTTGTTTCCATTGCAGCACTTGACACAATTAATATCGTAAAAATCCTAAAATTTCTTCTTATGGTGAATAGTGCCTGACCGGCAACCGTGAAAATGTGTTAACACAGCGGCAAAATGAGGATATATCTAGAAATACCATCTTTCGGGAAAAAACGCTACGGTTAAGGGTCAGACACTCTTCACGATAAGAAGAAATTTAAGGATTTTCTCGATATTACTTGTGTCTAAAGTGCTGCGACGGAAACAACGATTGATTTACGGAGGAGCCACAACTGTCCAAAATGTAAACAAGTCAGCCAGGTTTCACGGTTGGACAAACTTTTCTGACAACGTGGTCATGTAGCTAACTTAGCTAGCTAGCCAAACAGTAACACAGATACTTACTTTGTGCCATTTAGGGATAATGTCAAGGAGGAAAGGTAAAAGCCAAAAAACCTTTTTTAACCAGTTTTTTAAATGTTTACATGTGCCCAGCATTCCAAAGCTTGTTGTAAGATTCAGTAGCCAATCAGGACTTGAATCAGCTTTTTTTTTTTTTTTTTTTTTAGAGTGCAAAAACCTTGATATTATTTATTTTAATTTAATTTCTTTTGTTGTTGTTGAAATGTGCCCAGATATGTGTCAAAAGATATTTGCCACCGGGCCTAACAACTTTTCTGGGGGAAACCCTGAGTTACTGGCTCATTAACTGACTGTGGCGAAAACCTACGACAATTACTTGCTCGGTTAACAGTAGGTCTACCAGACAGTTATACGAAAATTAGCCTAGTCAAATCACCAGTAGCCTACACATCTCTGATTGACTGACCATCAGTGTAGTCGATGTTCTTCCCCTGTGGTTCATACTGTTATAATTGCATGAGCTAACCACGGATAGCCTACCTAGCTCACTGGCAAGCTGATATGCTAGCTAAGCATATTTGTTTTGCTGAGAAACATAAATTGAAGATAATTGAACACAATTGTATTATTAATGTCATAGCTACATATAACGTGATTACATGACAGTACTGTCATGGATGGAAATTAAACTCCGTAAACATTTGATAATAGCCTATATTTTAAAACATAACGGCAGACAGTCAGCTAGCCTCAAGTTTGTTCTGCAATCGTTGGTTCAGGTTGATGGGCTTTTCCGCACCGGACTGTCAATCACATTGTGAAAATCACAGAACTTAACTCTATGGTTTTGGCTCCAAATAGACAATATGGCCACGCTCGCCATTGAGTTTCAAAACGTGTTTTAGAGACCCACGGAGAGTCAATGAGTGACGTCACAGTAGATTTGTCCATATTTTTTACAGCCTCTGGTAGAAACATGGTGGTGCAACATGGAAGCCTCCGTGGAAGAGGACCCACTCCCTATGTACATATAAAGGGCTAATTCTAAGGTAACAAAAACACAACGATTCTTATTTTCATGGGATTATACAATAATTAAAACATACTTATGAATATTATATTCCATTTCTGCCAAGTCCATTCCGCCAGATGCCACTAAATTGTACGCACTGCACCTTTAAAGGGATGCTGGCAAATTATCAGTACATGTGATGGAAGAGTGCGCTGCTGAATGCAGTGTATGATTACAATTCAATTAAATGTGAATCATTTTAACCAAAACATGCCATAAGACCTAGTATTGCTTTTTTTTTGTGTATTCCCCCACAAATAAGTTCACTATTAAAAGGTTAAAAAGATTTTTATATTGAAATGGTGCAAAATTCCCGAGCGTAACTTCCCTTCCAAAATTTCTGGAAATTTATCGGAAATATTCCGACCCTTTGCAACCCTATTCATAACTAGCAGTAATTCACATGAAAAAAGGACATTCTTGCAGGAGCTCTTAAGTACATTTGAGTCACACGTTGAACATCACAAAATACAATGTTTCACAGGTGTTTTCTGTTTTATGTATGATTCAATAAGCAAACTTGTCTGTCATGGTTAGTACACGTTCTTTGTACAATAGTCTGTCATGGTTAGTACACGTTCTTTGTACAATAGTCTGTGATCATGTCAAACTTAACCAATATGCCCATTCTGCAAAAACATATTGTTTCAGATATTCAATAAACAATTTGTGATAATTTATCCGGTAGTACTGGGATTTTCTGATATTCAAAGGTTGTTGTGAAATATGTCTGTGTATGCTATTGTCCTATGTCACGTGTCTATTTGTAAGGTCAGAAAGCTAGCTGAGGAAGAGAGCAAAGAGGAGTCCTAGCTACAGCTAAGCATATCAAAATGCCTTATAAACCTTACAAAAACACAAAAAGTGGACAACAGAAAAAAAACCAGAAAACGTAGCAAAGAGATACACAAGTTGCGAGCTCGGGAGCTGAATTGAAAGAAATTGCTGATAATTTTGTAAATGAAGGCTTATCTGTCAAATCAGAGCGTACATACAGTGCTTTATCAAGGGGATTTGTGTTGGATTTCTGATGGTGCCATCCAGTTATAGTTTAAATTCTGCCACTGCACCGTTTGTGCATCTCTTTTCCTGAAATGTACTGTAAAAATATTAAATTATAGTATTTTCCTTGCTGTAAAAAAAAGTGAGGACTGGAATTCCGAAGACAAGTTCCATTATAATGATCATGCGACCACTGTAAAGTTGATATACAATCAATACAATATTTTAATGTATTTAACAAGTCTTAACTCAATCAAATAATTACGGTGGATGAGAAGAAACAATGGATCAAGTACAGTCATAAAAACAATTTTGGTCACGAATAGGTGTGGTAAGCTTGTGTTTCCACAATGCACATGTGAAGATGTGCTACAACATAGACTTGTGAGTAAATGGGATCATTTGTCTATTTTTAGGGAGCTAAATACGACAGAGTTTAATTAATGCCAGTTTTATGGCTTACAATGTCCCCACATGTAGCAAAATAAGGAAGAAAGATCGCGGCAGTTCCCCTTAGCGGCTAATGCTAGCGCTGGGCGACTTCCGACATATTTGACGGCACAGAAAAAAACGAAAGTATTGCGAAAGTAATACAAAAAAATAACCACCGGAAGATAAAATGGAAATTCTTTACACATGACTAAGTACAGGTTGTTACCGATATTTCGACCCTGCCGAGTCTTTTCTTTACAAGCCGGATGTGGGCCGAGGTAATTATGATAGCAGGGACGTATACTCGATCAGCGACGGTTCCCCTTGATAAGATATGATAGCTAAATACAACATGATACCAGACGTCTTTTCCCAGTAGGGACAACCCAAAAGGCACTATTGGTATTGTAACGTTAGCCAACTAGCTATGGACCCAAAAATTGTAAACCCTCTCAAATCGGGTAACGGAATTAGTTCCTGTGGGCCGCTGTGCACGCATGTTACGTTAGCTATGGGACATGTAGCCAACCAATTATGTAGATAGACGGACGTTTCCCAGAAAAACAAATAATGGCCTCAATAATTCTAACGCTATAGCTGTCATAAAATAACAATTTCAGACCACCGCCAACGCTAACTTGCTTCTGTAGAGTTGAATGTACAATCGTTGTAGGTTGGATAGCAAGCTGATAGCCACGCCATTTCGTACCGAGACGTACAAAACATGCATACTTGAGCGTTATTTTCTCACCTTCAATTCCTGAACCTGTTCCTTGTTCCCGTGAATTGGTTCCCACTGCGGTGATACTGCGAGGTCCTGTCGGTGAAAGCCGTAAAATAGTCCTACGCCCTATTCCCGTCCGTGTTTTCTTGCCCATAATTATTGAACACTTTAACCGTAGTACAGGGCCACAATAACACGAGCAACAAAAACTCGGTGATGGCTAAATCTATCAGGCTATCTCTGAGCGCAACGTAATGTAGGGAGGTGAAGCGGAAGTTTCTGGAACGACACTTCCGGTTTACTCCTCCCCATTAAATAGAGCGTCGAAAGCTAAATGTAAGCGAAATAACCACTGGGCTGGATATGGAACGGACGTTCTTTTCTCAGGGTTCTAAGCTCATTTTGAAGTTAATAGTTAATTCTTTCAACATTTCTTCTTTAAATATTGTTTCATTTAATGTCAGGGGATTGAGAGATAAGACAAAAAGGAAAGCAGTGTTTCTTTATGCAAAGAGTTTAAATGCAGACATATTTTATACAGGAAACACATTCTGGGCCAAGCGATTCCAATTTTTGGAAAGCACAATGGGGTGAGGAGATGTGGTATTCTCATGGGACGAAACATTCCGCAGGTGTTTTAACGTTAATACACAAATTCAGTGGGGAAGTTTTATTTTCATTATCAGATCAACTTGGTCATTTTCTTTTCTTGTTTATTACACTGAATTATGAGCTGTATTTACTTGGTAACATCTTTGGGTATAACAATAAAAAAGAAAATATAGAATTTATTGAAATATTAAACAGCAAAATTGACTATATATTTAAAAAAAATACAAATATGAAAATTATATTAGGAGGAGACTTTAATCTCACTTTGAATGATGGTATTGATAGATGGCCTGCTAAATCACATGTAGCCTCCAATTCTAAAATGACAGAATTTATGTATAGGCTAGACTTAAGATATATGGAGACTCAAATACCCTAACAAGATAGATTTCACTTGGAAAAACAAAATTGTTTCTCTTAAATCACAAATAGACCTTTGGCTAATTTCAGGACATATGGTTGACTTCTTTAATAGTTGATATTTTACCAGCTCCCCTATCTGACCATAAAATAATTTTTCTAGAAATTACTCTGTCTGCTCATTGTAAAGTCAAGAAAAGCAATGTATACTGGAAACTCCATAACTCACTTTTATCCAATGATTTATTAGAAAAAAGTATTAAGAAGGTAATAAGCAATTATTGGAATATGGCTATTACTCAAGATGCACTTGGAAAAAATTGGGAACTTCTTAAATTTGAACTTAGAAAACTAATGATGAAAACTGGAGCCGACTTAACAAGAGCAAGGATTAAAGAAGAAACAGATTTAATCAAAGAAATCATTAATTTAAATGACATCTTACCAGATAATATTTCAGAGGAAAATAAAGTAAAACTGGCAGAATTACAACTCAAGCTTGACAATGTATACAAGCTGTGAGGCGGTGTACTGAGTGGACCCAGGTGCAGACAACGAGGCGGAGGCAGAGATGAGGTGGCAAACAATAAAGATTTACTGATGCAAAGCAAAACAGCAAAAACACTGAATTAAGGCTAAACAAAGGGAAGACAAAATAAACCGGAGATGAGACTCCAAAATTAACAAAATTAATACTAAAAAAAAAAAAAAAGATCTTAAACAGGAACACAAAGGACAGATAACAAAGAAACAAGTAAACACACCAAATAGACTTAACAACAAGCAGAACTTTTAGTGCAAAGACATGGAATAAATAAAGAAAACCAAACAAGACACAGGTGGAACAGATGACACTTAATGAGGCTGGGTAATCAGGACAGACACAGGTGAAAGAAATCAAAAGTGAATAAGGGAGTGCTGGTGACATCTAGCGGCTGGTGCTGGAAGGACCCGGGCGAACCCTGACACAAGCAAAAGGTGCTTTTGTCCGCTCCAGAAGGAAATTGCTGGAGGAGGGAGAACAAAATTCAAACTACTTTTTTAAATTAGAAAAACACCATCAGAAAAATAACTGCTTAACAAAATTGAAAAAGGGTGACTCTGTAACTCAGGACCCTAATGAAATATCAACCATGTGTGAAAATTTCTACAAATCCCTCTATGATTCAAATTAATCAATTACAACAATCGAACATCTTATGGATGCTATAAGTGAAGTCAAAAAATCAACAGAGATAATCTTAACGCATGCGACCTACCTATTTCTATAAAAGAAACTGCCATTGATAAACTCAAGCCAAATAAAAGTCCAGGGACTGACGGGCAAATTTTACAAAACATTTTCTAAAGAATTATCACCCTTCTTGCATAGAGTTTATTTAGAAAGTTTTAAGAATGAAAGTCTTCCCCCTACCATGACTGAAGGCCTTATAAGTTTAATACCAAAACCGCAAAAAAAGTATTACTTGATTATTTGCGACCTATTTCCCTTCTTCAAAATGATTATAAAATCATAGCTATATGTTTAGCGAAAAGACTTAAGGAAACGCTTGATGAAATTATAGAGGAAACTCAGTCGGGATTTATGTCTGGCAGGCATATAGCTAACAATATAAGACTAGTATTAGATATTTTAGATTATTCAGAAATTATTGAATGGTTTTATTCTTTTTCTGGACTTTTACAAGGCTTTCGACACTATCGAACATAACTTTATGTATAAAGCATTGGAGCTACTCTGTCCTTGGTCCCCTCCTATTCTCCCTGTACACCCAATCTCTTGGTCCTGTAATCTCTGCCCATGGGTTGTCCTATCATTGTTATGCCGATGACACCCAACTCTTTCTCTCCTTCCCGCCCTCTGACACTCAGGTCTCTGCTCGCATCTCTGCTTGCCTGAGGGACATCCAGAGCTGGATGGATAACCACCATCTTAAGCTGAACCCAGGCAAGACGGAGATGATCTTCATCCCTGCTCCATCCTCTAACCTTCTTGACTTTTCTATTTCCCTGGGGGACACTGTGGTGTCATCATCACCCACCGCAAAAAACCTTGGAGTGGTGATGGACAACAGACTGTCCCTCTCCCAGAACATCACGGCGGTGAGTCGAATGTGCAGGTTCTTCCTGTACAACATCCGGAGAATCCGCCCCTTCCTCACCACCTACGCAACCCAGCTCCTGGTTCAAGCGATGGTCCTGTCCCGCTTGGACTACTGCAACTCGCTACTGGCTGGTCTGCCAGCATCCGCCATCAGACCCCTGCAGCTCATCCAGAATGCTGCAGCGCGTCTGGTCTACAACCTCCCCAGACATTCCCATGTCACCCCCCTGCTCACTGACCTCCACTGGCTGCCTGTTATGGCTCGCATCAAATTTAAGTCCTTGGTGCTTGCATACCAGGCAGCTAAGGGGTCAGCACCAGGGTACATTCAGAGGATCATCAGACCCTACACACCAGCCAGACCTCTCCGTTCTGCCACCTCTGGACGCTTGGCACCTCCCCCTCTTCGCGTCTGCACTTCCCGCTCCCGTCTGCTGTCTGTCCTGGCCCCTCGCTGGTGGAATGACCTCCCCGTGACGGTCAGAACAGCAGAGAATCTCACCACTTTCAAACGCAGACTGAAGACTCATCTCTTCAGGCTGCACCTCTCCCCACCCCTCCCTAGCCTATAGTTCAGCTCACTGTACCTAGCTAGGATAATTTGATTATGTTAGTGTATCTGGCAGGATTGTTTTTGTATGATTAGGTGTGATTCCAGTGCTAGTTTGTACTTGGTAGGATTCTTGCTTGCTGAACAAGCTTACTCTACAGGGTTGGAGTCCTGATCGATGTGGTCACTTCTGGCACTACGATCCTTACTTCACTCTAGTGTTTCTTTTGCGCCTCTACATCATGAAACCTATGCACTTGTTGTACGTCGCTCTGGATAAGAGCGTCTGCTAAATGCCTATAATGTAATGTAATATTCGGTTTTGGAAGAAACTTTATAAATGCAATTAGAACTTTATATAAAAATAGCAATAGTTTTATCAAACTGTCACATGGTACTTCCAAAAGATTTAATATTAGAAGAGGCCTTTGGCAAGGGTGTCCAGTCTCACCATAGCTCTTTTTTATTGTTATGCAAATTTTTAAAATACATATTAAAAATAGTCGTATTAAAGGTGTTTCCATTGCAGACATAACAATACATACAGTCAACTAGCAGACAATACCACACTGCTTCTCAAGGACAAACAACAAATTAAAAAAACAATAGAAGCTATTAATATCTTCTCTAGAGCCTCTGGTCTTTTTTTAAATGTAGCAAAATGTGAACTACTTTCTATTAAAAATGGTATGGATGATAATATATACGATATACCTGTTAAAGAAAAGGTGAAATATCTTGGTGTAAGTATAAAGAAAGATCAAACATCTAGAGCAATGGAGAACTTTAATCCTCTTATAAAAGCAATAGAGAAGAGATTTAATCTATGGCTATCTATCTCTGGAAGGGCACTGATAACTAAAGTAGAAGGTCTGTCATGGTTCTGTATTTTCTGTTTCTGTTTTTCCCCTTTTGGCCGCCAGATGGCGGCACTTCAGTTTTGTGTTTCAGTTTGTTCTCCCTCCCTGTGTTACTTGTATTATTGGTTTTAATTATTCTATCATTGTTCCCACCTGTGTCTTGTTATCCCCTCCTTTTCTGGTTTGATTGTTCTTTGAGTTAACCTGTCTTGTTACCCGTCTATTTAAGTTCTTTGTTTCCTGACTCGGGTGCTGGTTCCTTGCGTTTCATTTGTGTTTCTGCCTATGTGCTCTGCCTGCTTGTGTTTTGCCCTGCTTGATTTCTGCCTGACTGTTTCGGTTTACTGTTTTCTGCCCTCGTTATGTGTTCCCAGTATTTTGACTTTGAGTTTCTGTGCTTGTGTTTTTAAGTATTTTTGAGTTTTCATTTGTTATGGCCCCTTGTGGCCTTTTGTTTGTTCCTGTTTGTTTTTATAATAAGTAAAGTCTTTGTTTCATTTACCTTAGTCTCCTTTTTACTCTGCGCTTGGGTCCAACCCGTCAACCCTGACAGGAGGAACCAGCCAGTACTGGACCCAGCGAAGTTTTTTTTTTTTTCTCCCCCTTTCCCTGTTTTTTTTGGGGTTTTTGTTTAAAAAATATGCCACCGATGTGGAGTGACCCCGAGGACTCGCCGCCTAGCGATTGGGAGCTCGAGCCGGTGTTTGCCCTTGAGCCTCCCAGAGCCCGGGGCGGGCGGTCACGGAGGCGTGGTGGTTGGGCTGCCTCCCGGTCTGCCAGACCTTCAGCCGCTCAGCCATTGGATCCCTGGCCTGCCTCTTTTGAGGGGTCTCGGCTGGTAATTTTTCCAGGGCCCGGCCCACGGGGGTCCCGCTGGTCCCGTCCAGCTGCCCAGCCAGGTTCCCTGCGGCTGGGGTCCGTGTTCCTGTCCCCTGACCAGCCCAGACTGCAGGGGGGTCTGCCTGCTCTGCCCCGCACCCAAGAGAAGCCTTCTGCTCTGCCCCACATCCAGCAGGAGCCGCCTGCTCGGCCCGCTGTTCCGCAGGAGCTGCCTGCTCTGCCCGCCGTTCCGCAGGCTCTGCCTGCTCCGCCCAGTCTCCTGCAGGGGCCTCCGCCGCCGCCTGCTCCGCCCAGCTCCCTGGATGGGCCTGCTGCTTCGGCCAGCTCCCCGGAGGGGCCTGCTGCTCTGCCTGTTGTCCAGCAGGGGCCGCTTGCTCTGCCTGTTGTCCCGCAGGGGCCGCCTGCTACACCCAGTCTTCAGCAGGGTCTGCCTGCCTCGCCCCCTAGTGTTGCCTCGCCCCCTTGTGCTCCTGAGTCATCGCTGCCCCGGCCCAGGGCCCAGAGACCTAGGCCATTCAGCTGCCCTGGAGCATTCCCGCGGCCATGCCCTGGAGGGTCTTTCCCTTTGGGGATGGGGCCAGTCCTTTCCCCTAACTGTTCACCTGTCCCCTTATCGGTTTGTCTGCCTGCCTACCTGTCTGCATGTATGCCTGCATGTTTGTTGGCCAGTGTGTTGGTCTATCTGTCTACCCCCCTGGCTGTCAGCCCGTCGGCCGGTGTGTTTACCTGCCTGTCTACCTGTCTGTCTGTATGTCAGTCTGCCTGTCTATTGTCTTGTCTGCCCATCTGTCAGTCCATGTGCCAGTTTTTGGGTTCCCCCCCCTCCTTCCTCTCTGTCCCTTTGTGTGTCTGGTCTAGCCGTGAGCCTCCTCGTCTGCTTGTTACTCTCTGTCCCATTGTTAAGTCTCCCCGTCTTGTTCATAGGTCCGTGTTTTTTGTCCAGTCTAGTCTGTGTTGAGTCTGGTGTCTGTGAGTCAGGTGTCTATGTTGAGTCTGGTTTCTGTTTTTGTTCAGTTTAGTGTTCTGTCCATTCAGTTCTGTGTCCTGTCTCCGTCAGTCTGTTCCTTGTCTGTGTGTTAGTCCGTTCCGTGTCGGTGTCGGTCTGTTCCCTGTGTTTTTGAGTCTAGTCCGTGTCTGTGTTTTTGAGTCCAGTCAGTTCCTGTGTCTGGGTGTTGGTCAGTTCAGTGTTTTGAGTCCAGTTCCTTGTGTCCAGTCTCATTCCTGCCTTGTCTAGTCCATTCTTGTCCCTGTCTACTCCATCCCAACCCTGTCTAGTCCTGTCCTGTTTTCCCTGTCTGAGTCCAGTGCCTGTGTAGAGTCCGTGTCTGTCTTGAGTCCAGTCCTGTTCCGTTGCGCCCAGTTCCCCTCCGGCTTCCGTTCCTGCGCCTGGACCCCGTCTGGCTTCCGTTCTTGTGCCCGGACCCGTCCCGAGTCCTGTCTTGTCCCAGTCCCGAGTCCCATTCCTGTCCTGTCTTGTCCAGTCCCAAGCCCTGTCTGTCCTGTTCCAGTCCCGAGTCTGCTTCTGTTTCTGTCCTGTTCCAGTCCCGAGTCTGCTTCTGTTTCTGTCCTGTTCCAGTCCCGAGTCTGCTTCTGTTTCTGTCCTGTTCCAGCCCCCGAGTCCAGTCTGTCCTGTTTCATTCCCGAGCCCTGTCCCGAGTCCTGTTCCTGTCCAATTCCTTGTTCTGTTCTTGTCCAGTCCCGAGTTCCCCCCTGTCTTGTCCGTTCCCGAGTCCTACCCCATCTGAGTCTGTCCTGTCTCCAGCTCCCACCCTCTTGTTTCATTCCCTCCCCAGGTCGGCCTTCTGGGACGTCAGGAGCCGTCCCTTGGGGGGGGGGGGGGGGGGGGGTACTGTCATGGTTCTGTATTTTCTGTTTGTTTTTCCCCTTTTGGCCACCAGATGGCGGCACTTCAGTTTTGTGTTTCAGTTTGTTCTCCCTCCCTGTGTTACTTGTATTATTGGTTTTAATTATTTAATTATCATTGTTCCCACCTGTGCCTTGTTATCCCCTCCTTTTCTGGTTTGATTGTTCTTTGAGTTCACCTGTGTCTTGTTCTTTCTTTCCTGACTCGGGTGCTGGTTCCTTGCATTTCATTTGTTTCTGCCTGTGTGTTCCGCCTGCTTGTGTTTTGCCCTGCTTGATTTCAGCCTGACTGTTTTGTTTTACTGTTTTCTGCCCTCGTTATGTGTTCCCAGTATTTTGACTGAGTTTCTGTGCTTGTGTTTTTAACCTCTTAGCGCACAGCCCCTAGTGGTGGGCACGCCCGCGTGCCTAGATTACTAAAGTCAAACATTCGGTGCTACTGCAACCAACGTGTGAGATGAAAACAGAAACGCGTTGTTTCAGTTTCATTAGTAGACGATACATGACAACTATGCCGAAAATGGAGTTTCGCAGCCCCACCATTGTCGCTCCAGTCGTTCATTTAACACGCACCCCCTCCCTGCAGTCTCATCTAAAAAACACCCCCCACCCTTGACATAATGGACAATATTGTCTATCTTGGCATTCATAAAAATATTCTTTCACCACTAAAAAATCGTATTCCGTCATAGCAACAAGATAAACCCGACAATAGCCCTAAGATATGCCTATACAGCAGTGAAAACGCTGCTCACTGAATAACGAAATAAACAAGAAAAAGTTTTTAAAAATGATACCATGTCATTCTACAGTCAATATCTGGGACTAAATATTGAATAAATATAAAACCTTACTGTTGGTTTTACGTGTAGAGATGTCCCTTTTGAGACTGCCTGGTCATATATTGTCTTGGACAATCCGTTTGGGAAATATACACGCATCTGTGACGCCTGGGTATCTTCCAAAATAGCTGTGCGTAACACCACACCTGTTGTTTACGGCGTCGTCGCCCTTTTTAATACAGTCTGACTTGATTGACAATTAATTTATTCAGTAGGCGAGAGTATAAGCTTTCTAACGATGTATAACATGTCTAATTCTGCTTTTGGAATAGCGTTTTATAGGTCAGCGTAACAGAAAATATTCTTAGCATCCCATTCACTTACGCATTCACTCTGTTAGCAGACAAATACGATGCACCTAACGAAACGTGTTCAACGATATTTCGTAATTTCTTGGAAAATACTATTATTATTGAGGACTTCTGAACATAGCTAAGCCATATGTTTGCTGATAGACCTAGCTGACATCGTTTTCTGGAGCAAAACAGAAGCTAATAGAACAATATCATTGATACTGTCTCTGTCTCCATCTACTGAACATAGAGGAGATTTCATCATTGCTATGTAAGTATTACCGCTCAAAATATTTCGGTTATATACGTTATTTTTGAAATTGAGTATCTTTAAATAGGTTAGTGGTGTTATATAATGTAAATATTTCACACTGTAATGTAAGCGTTATATGGAAGTGTAATAGTTTTTGTGAAGCATGCAACAGTGATGACGTCAGAGCTGGAACATTGCCAAAACGTGGTGGACGGGTGAAAATTGTTTTCATGTTGTCTCATCCCCATACAAGAAAACATACGAGAGTACAGAGTATAGAAATACATACAATAGTTAATTATTGCACATTTAGGTACTGTACCGCATTGTGTGACAATATTTTTGCATTATTTTTTTAATCTGATAGCAATGTTTCATCTTAAAGCCTCATAAGGGGCTCATTTATATGCTTTATAATGGACAAAAAACATTTAATTCAATTTTGGAGAGATTTTGGATATGTTTCTGGACACCTAGCTATTTTAGACCACTGTACTGACTGAAAGCTTGTAATTCCCATTTGAAAATTATGCAACAGTGATTTTCTTGAGTCGAAAGTGTTGATTTGTAGTGAAATACGTGGATATGTTATGATTTACTGCAATGCATAATTTAGACATTTTGGATAGATTTGGAGATGCTGGGTACACTGCTTAGTTTTTGCTTCATACATCTATAGTAGTTCTACATATCCACCCTTAGATTTTATGAACTTGTGGTCAAGAAGTTTTTGTGACCTAGCACATGTATGGTTTAACCTCCTGTATATATGCAATCTCTCAGTATTTCATTGCAAGCTTAAAAAGTGCAAATTTATTTTGTTTTATATTCAAATTATGAATATAAACTAATCTGCGTTAGTATTGTAAATTGTACAAATGTCTTGCTTCTTTTAAGCCATTTTTCAAGTCTTTGTGGTGTTCACATCTGGAGTTATAAAGCTTTAAATAGGGTACCCCCTAAATGGGCAAGGATTGGCAAGATTTGGCTTGTGCCTTAAGAGGTTTTAAGTATTTTTGAGTTCATTTGTTATGGCCCCTTGTGGCCTTTTGTTTGTTCCTGTTTGTTTTTGTAATAAGTAAAGTCTTTGTTTCATTTACCTTAGTCTCATTTTTACTCTGCGCTTGGGTCCAACCCGTCAAAACCCTGACAAGGTCTTTATAAGTTAATTTACACTGAATGAAATAGAAATGAAATAGATTAAATCTTAAGAACTCATCTTCACCTTGGAATTTGATACCCACCACTCATGTTTTTAATTCAGTTGGTGGTCTATCGTTTCTTTTAAAATGTAACTTCAATATCTCCAAGATTCCTATGAAACTTTCCATGTTTCACAGACAAATGTTAAGCTGGTGCTTACTTTACAAACATAATTTTTCATCACATAATTACTTAATATGGAACAACAAGGATATTAGATTTAAGAACAAAAGTCTCTTTATTAAGAACTGGTTTGATAAAGGAATTCTATTAGTTAGTAAGTTACTTAATCCTGAAGGTCACCTTCTTTCATATAAGGAATTTCTCTCTGTGTATGGATTTCCTGTTACACCCAAAGATTATGCTATTGTATTCGATGCCATACTCAATGGTGCTATAATGCTTTTGCCATTGGCTCCAAAAGGAAAAGAAAGTATAGTTCCTTCTTTAGACCCCTACAACATCTATATTGATGCAGAGTGTTCATTACTAAGTAATAAAGCAACTAATAAATGTATAAGGAATGTAATTCTAAGAGATGTGGTTACCATACCAGCTGCCGTTTTCTACTGGAATAACATTTATGGAAATATTAACTGGAAATGGTCTTGGCTGTTAACAAAAAAATATTTACTAACTAATAAAGTAAAAGACGTAGCTTTAAAAATAATGCATAGATGTTATCCAGTTGAAGACGTACTTCAAGTTAGATTTGGACACCAACTGCTGTTTTTGTAAAAATTGTGAAGAAACTTTATTACATTTGTTTTGGGAATGTTTGTATAGAAAAACCGATATGGTGAATTTTATAAACAGAAACGGTATACACTTCAATATCACAGAGACGCATGTATTGTTTGGGGTAAAGAAGGATGACCTTAATAACATAGATGATTTGTACTTCATCAATCTTATTTTAGTTCTCGGCAAATATCACATACACACCAGCAAATTCTCTGACCAAAGGCCAAATTTTATGATTTTTAATATATATTTGGAAACTTTAAAATACTGCACAAATATTAAAGCCATGAAGACTGTGTGTTAGTAAAAAATATTCTTTAATTAAAACTTAATCCCCTAACATGTCTATTTACTGTATATATTGCTGTTCCTTTTGACAATACTGTATTTTTTGTTTTCTGTAATGCTGTATCCTGTTACAAAATTGTAAACTTTGTACAACTGAAATGTTTTCTCAAAAAAAATAAAAAATAAATAAATAAAACCTGGGAAAAAAAAGCAGAACCCAATATGGCATCAAGAGCACCACACCCCATAGGCTGTAATGGAGAATCTCTTGCCTTTTTCTAGCAATATAAGGGGTTTACAGTCATATTTTTAAGCCAGTTATTAGAATAAGAATCAATGCGTGATTTTACTTGACACGATTTGATAAAGTTATAGGCAAGTTGTTTTATTCATCATATTCAGCGAAGAGTTCAACACTAGACTCTCGTTGGTTGTATTGAACACATGATTATGACTAGCTGACGAATGGACTACAAAGACCATCATAATAAAATGGTTCTGCTGGTTGAACGAAATGTGATTGCGACATTACGTAAAGTAGTGTGCGGGCAGTGATAATCCAATCTATTAATTTCTTAAGTGTTTTAAAAATCAATTCCAATGTAGTGTAGCCTATAGCCTATAATATCATGTATATCATCCATAATATGTATTTCCTATTGGGCGAGAGGCAAGAATACACCCTGGACAGGACGCCAATCTATCGCAGGGGCCACACACCATTCACTCACACTCATTCCAATGGGCAATTTTAGGGTCTCCAATCAGCCTACCTGCATGTTTTTGGACTGTGGGAGGAAACTGGAGTACCCGGTGCCACCTATTACATAACATTAGCTGGATTTAAAAATTCTGGAAGCAAATGATTGCCCTTCCCCCAACATATTTCCCTTTGAGAAGAGAAGTCAGCTATAAATTACTGCTTCCCAAATAGCTGTAAAAATGCCTTTATTTGCAGCTTATAATTGCAGTAATCATTCTGATCATGCTAGTGAGAAAGGTGTGACATTTCACAGGTAACGTTATATTATTTTCAATGATATTTTCAACGTATAATTACAATACGTGATTTGCTGCTGAGGCTTTATTTACGACCAATAGTAGGGTGACCAGACGTCCCCGTTTTCTGGGGACAGCCCCCGTTTTTGGTGCCCTATTTTCTTTTCTCCTGGGGAATTAACTGAACAATTAGTGCTACTGATTGGCCAGACTGTCGTCACACCTGACTACCAGGTAAAGGGAGGCTAGAAAACTAGCACAGCCCTCGAGGACCGTGATTTGAAATATGGTCACCTTAACTAATAGACTAATATAACCGGCTAGCCAGTTAGCTCATTTTCGTTCGGTACGACCTACACAGCTTCTCCATCAGTTTCGACTGCATGATGTCCAGTTTTGACAAATTCTAAATCTTTTTGATTGAAATCCAAGGACTGTGCAAGCCACTAAAGTAAACTCAATTCAAGTTAGTCCAGTTGCCTGCACAGTGCCCAGATTTTAATCCAATACAGCACCTTTAGGATAGAAGGTTAAAGGTAGAAACAGGAGGTTCTCAGCATGAATGTGTCCGAAAAATACGAACTGCGTTAGCATTCAGGCTATTCTGGAGCAAAACGGGGTCTTACCAGGTACTAGATGGGTGTACCTAATAAAGTGGCACTGAGTGTCTGTGGGTATATATACATACACACATATACATATAAATATCACTTTATGTGTGTATATTGTTTTATTTGTTTTGGTAAAATCCTCGCAGATTTATTTGAAAAATCAATGAATGTTAATACTACTACTACTACCACTAACAATAATAATAATAATAATAATAATAATTAAAGCCGCAAGCGGTGTTGGGAGGGGTCCAAGCATTGGCACAAGTCCGCCCCCTATGGAGCGATTTTCAAATGGTTTTGTCCTCATGATCATATACCTTCACCCAACATATCTACTGCATCGCCATGTCTCCTAGCTGCTAGGCGAAAAGGCCTTTACTATGTCGTAACACTAGAGGCTGTTTTATACTTCTGCATAGTACACGTAAAAATGGGTCTGTGTAGGGGTTGTGCGCAATGTGCGCAGCACGTGCGACAGTTGCAGACCACGGCCACGTTGAAGACGCAGACCGCCTCAAGAAATTAAAAGCGCGTAGTTAGTAACCAGTGCCCGCATATGCAGTAAAGAAGATGATTGGTTGACTGCTGACATGAGGTCACTGGCATACGCCTCTGACTAACAGGTTATAACAGTTGATTCACAAAACCGACAGGCAACGTTAAATATGCGACTATAAGCGGTTTTGTAAGGTGAATGTCTTCGTTGCAACAAGTTACATCTAGCTGAGCATTTTTATGGTCATTGGTGCAGTATTTAGTAAGTTTGTAAATATGAATGAAGGTGTTGTCTTTTGAACTATAACGGTCAGTAACAAAATCTAATTACGTGGCCTGCGCAACCTGTGCAATATGCCGCACATGTATAAATTATCTGGCCCTTCGTGAGTGCCGCACACAACGGAAACTATGCAGACTACGCAAAAGTATAAAACAGCATTTAGATGGTCCAGCGTGTATGTAGAGCTGCAGCGCATCCGCGCCGCAACAAAAAAATAGGCGTCAGAGACATATTCCAATCCATTGCTCAGCTTAGCAGAGAATGCACATTTCAGAGCACCTCAGACACAGATAGAATAATAACACATAAATACACATTTCAAATAATAAATACGACATTGAGAAAAACGAAACAAAAGACGAAATATCAACTCGTGACCTGCGTGTTGCGCGCAGCGCAGAGAGTAGCCTACCGTATTATTTATTTAGACATTGGCAGATAAGAAAATTTTTGGTTACGCTGACCTATGAAACGCTATTCCAAAAGCAAAATCAGACATGTTATACATCGTTAGAAAGCTTATACTCTAACCTACTGAATAAATGAATTGTTAAGCAAGCCAAATTGGTCTAAAAAGGGTGACAACGCCGTAAAAAACAGGTGTGGAATTACGCAGCTATTTTTGAAGGTAGCCTACCCAGGCGTCACAAATGCGCGTATATTTCACAAACGGATTGTACAAGAAAATATATGACCACTCAGTCTCAAAGGGGACATGTCAGGGGGGCGAGGGGATGGACCCAAATGCAGAGTCAAAAAAACACTCAAAATCCAGGGTAAACGCAAAACCAGGAGTGTAGCTTTTAATTTGAACAAAAACCAACGGAAACAGAAACGAAGCCGCGCAGGGCAAGTCCTAAAAAACAAAGTAAAATTTACGAAACTAAGGAAGCAAAGAAAATCCAACACTCCAAAAACACAAGAACAGGAACGTGGGCAAAAACACTGGAGGCAACTCTTAGCGGGGAACACACGGGGCAGAAGCACAATCAGAGGCACGGACGAACACACTAATCAACAACAGGCAAGGATCCAGCACCTGAGTCAGGGAGAAGGGAAACTTAAATAGACACGACGCAGACGAGACACAGGGGGGCACAATGAACAATCAGGCCACAGAGAGGGAAGGGAAAACGAGACAACCAGCAAACAATAATAGGATAATTGAAAACAATAATACAATTAAACAGGACACAAAACAGAGGTGCCGCCATCTGGCGGCCCAAAAAAGAAAGACAGAGGGAAAAACACAGAACCCTGACAGGACATCTCTACGCGTAAAACCAATGGTAGGATTGTATATTTATTCAATGTTTAGTCCCAGATATTGATAGAATGACATGGTATTATTTTGTAAAAACCTTGTCTCGTTTATTTCGTTATTCAGTGAGCAGCGTTTTCACTGCTGCATATTTTAGGGCTAATGTCGGGTTTATCTTGTTGCTACGGAATATTACATTACATTACATTACAGGCATTTGGCAGACGCTCTTATCCAGAGCGATGTGCAACAAAGTGTATAATCATAATCAGGAACAAGTGTGTCGAAAACCCTAGAGAGAAGTACCATGCAGGGAACAACCGCATAGTTCAACTTGGACCCTGTAGGTTAAACTGATTAACACTAACACAAACAAGAACAGCAACAACGCAGTCTATGCAAAAACACAAGCGATAGTTAAGACGAGTTAAGACTAAGTCACCTACGAAACAGCTAACTAGTTACAACCCTAAGCTTACAGTCAATTTAGAGATTAAATTGAGAATACGATTTCTCTCAGCATAATGACGGATTTAAAGACTAAACGAACTCACCCGATATTGTCTTCAAATGGATCCATGCCAAAGAAAAGTAAATCCTCTCAAAGCTTTTACTAACAAACTTTTAGTAGCAAAAAACGAAATATCCATGCTAACTGCTTCCTACGCTCAGAGTACTGTATTATTTATTTAGACATTGGCAGAATACAGCATGGATTGCTTCTTTTGTTTAAATTAAATATTAGTAATTGCAGCGAGAAACTGCAGCTGTAGACACAAGATAGTTTGTTATGTTATGGTAGCAATGGAACGAAGTGGACTATATATGTATTACTGTAATTGTTTTATTGTACCAGCATGTTTTCGCGCGTTTGCACAGACACTCAAAACCTATCAATAAAATGGTTTAGCTATTTCTCAGCATAAGGACAGATTCAAAGCGTAACAAACTCACCCGATACTGTCTTCAAATGGATCCATGCCAAAGAAAAGGAATTATTCATCCTCTCAAAAAGCTTTTACTAACAAACTTTTAGTAGCCTAACATGCACTCTGGCTGGCACTGTCTTCCGTTGCTTCCCCGACGTTCAGACCATCCCCTCACTGGTAAAAACTAGACCCTACAGTGTCGGATTACTTGCCATGGATGTCGCTTGCCGTAAAGAAGTTTACTACATGTCGTAACACTTAGATTTGTAGCTCCAGCTCTTCCAAATGGTGGGCAAACAATATGGTGGACACAGGTACTCCCAACAGCAAAGTTGTAGAGCACATTCAGATGCATTGGTCGATGACGTTTTGTGTTGATCTGACTTACGGTGTGGCCGTTATGACCTTTTAAACATGAGCCTTTGTTATAGCGCCACCATCTGGCCGACATAGGTGATTGGTAGTACCTGAGTAGTGTGGGGCCATAGGAACCCACCTGCCAAATATGGTTGCTCTAGGACTTAAGGTTGCTGAGCCACTTTTAGCGAAGAAAAATAAGAATAATAATTAAAGCCGCAAGTGGTGTTGGGAGGGGTCCAAGCATTGGAACCATCGTGCCCCCTATGGAGCGATTTTAAAATGGCTTTGTCCTCATGATCATATACCTTCACCCAACATATCTACTGAATATCATGATGATTCTATAAAAAATTGATGATTTATGGCCAAATTTGTGCTAAGAGACGCTGTCGGATGACTTAGTTGCGTCGCCATGGATGTGTCCTGGCCGCTTCTCGAAAAGGCCTTTACTAGGTCGTAACACTTGGATGGCATGTCGTAACACTTAGATGGCCCAGCGTGTATGTACAGCTGCAGCGCTTCCATGCCGCAACTAAAAAAAGCGTCACACTAGTGTTGTCATGATACCAAAATTTTGACTTTGATACCGATATCAGGTTTAGTATCACGATACTCGATACTGAAGCGATACTGATTCAATACTCGGTACCTAACGATACTGAAATTACCTTAATAGATCAGGGCTGCGTTTCCCAGAGTCTCCTTAGCGCTACATGCGTCGTAAGGTACACCTTAAGCTCTTCCTTTAGCTCTCGAGCTGTTTCCCAGCGTCTCCTTAATTAAGGTATACCTTTAAAAGGGTGGTCTGAGGCACTCGTAAGCTGTCCCTTAGCGATGCGCTCCGCGGTTTCAGCCTTATTATGCCAAAATTTTGCTTTTCAAATCGACAGTTGTACTACAATGCGCATCTAGTAGCACATCTGCATGCGAAAATTGCATAGATAGTTTAATATTAACTTTACGAAAATTAATTATCCAATCAACGTTTCTGTGCATAGCACGTCATGAGAATGTTGTCGTTTTACCTGTCTATCCCCATCATGATGGTAATTAAGTATAGGGCCTATCCATGATACTAATCCAATTTGTGAAAAGAAAAAAAAAGTTTTTTTAATTTATACGTAGTGGCGCTAACTTAGGATATGGCTTTTCTGACTGCATACCCTGTCGAAATTAGTTCGTTTGTGTGTGAGTCAATGATCACACTGACTTGGAACAAACCGCCTGTTTATTAAGAATATAAAACCTGTGTGTGCAAAAACAACGTTGAGTGAGTTTACTTGCATGACCGAACTAGAGCACGTTAATTAGCCTAGCCATAAAGACACATACAGGTACAGTGGCTCATAATGGACAAACATAGCCAAATGATCTACATCCCCTTCCTTTAGCTCACACCTCCTATATAAAACAAAATAGCACTGGGTAAATATCAACATTACGGAACATTTTTCTTACCATGTTGTTTTACGATTTTCGGTAAACAACCCAATAATGATATTCTTGGTTAAACTTAAGATTATCCAACAGCAAATTAAGGTGGATGAACAAATCACTTTAACGGGTAGACCTATTCATAAGGCAGAATTCATCATGGTCAATTTCCACAGACGCGCTTTTGCCTTTCATCTACGATCATTTTTGCATTGCAGAGAAAAGTTCGCGGGAATCAGTGCAGTGCAGTGATATGCTGCTACAGTTATATTGTGTGACAGAAACAAATTAACATTAGACCTTTGTTTCAATAAGAACAAAATAATTCACCCATATGTAGCCTATATCCTTTTCCCTGGGCTTCCACGAAGTCCCAGACTATGGCTTATATGTCCCGATTGATGCTTTTTTAAATTTTATCCTTTGTAGCCTATATGTACGTATTTATTGAAACTATCACAACGTCTCGTCTTAACGGACTCTTAAAGAGATTAGCAGATGATCTCTAGTAGGCATAGCTTCCTCTTCTGCAATATTAGATTGATGTAAAATGATTATGACAACACTTGTTATATTAAAACGTCATTCACAAGCCTTTACAAGTGAGACAATCGATTCGCTTGGCATCGATTGATAAACTTTTCAGCACCACAGTGAAGGCCAGCTCCAACTTACGATGTACCTTTGAGGTTTCCCTTAACAGTTGCCTTAAGGTATAGTCCAGGAAACACTCGTAAACAAGCGGTTTCCCTTAAGAAGGTATACCTTAAGAACCTTCGTAAAACGTTAAGGTACATCGAAACTCGGAAACGCAGCCCTGGTTTATTAACAACCTTTAAGTTGAAGCCTGTTCAACATATTAATAAGCATATGCCTGTAGTGTTACAACACTAAACAATAGAAAAATATATTAACACCTTAGAGCACAAGCCAAATCTTGCCAATCCTTGCCCATTTAGGGGGTACCCTACTTAAAGCCTTATAACTTCAGATGTGAACACCACAGAGAAAAATGGCTTAAATGAAGCAAGACATTTGTACAATTTACAATACTAACGCAGATTAGTTTATATTCATAATTTTGGAAGAAATAAAGTGCCACAAGTGCAATTGTTTTAACAAAAAGTCAAAAGTAAATTTGCACTTTTTAAGTTTGCAATGAAATACTGAGAGATTGCATATATACAGGAGGTTAAACTATACATGTGCTAGATAAAAAACTTCTTGACCACAAGTTCATAAAATCTAAGGGTGGATATGTAGAACTACTATAGATGTATGAAGCAAAAACTAAGCAGTGTACCCAGCGTCTCCAAATCTATCCAAAATGTCTAAATTATGCATTGTTGTAAATCACAACATATTCACGTATTTCACTACAAATCAATTGTTTTGACTCACTGCTGAATAATTTTCAAGTGGGAATTACAAGCTTTCAGTCAGTACAGTTGTCTAAAATATCTAGGGGTCCAGAAACATATCCAAAATCTCTCCAAAATTGAATAAAATGCTTTTTGTTCATTATAAAGCATATACATGAGCCCCTTATGAAGGTTTAAGATGAAACATTGCTACCAGATTAAAAAATAATGCAAGAATATTGTCACACAATGCGGTACAGTACCTAAATGTGCAATAATTAACTATTGTATGTATTTCTATACTCTGTGCTCTCGTATGTATTCTTGTATGGGGATGGGACAACATGAAAACAATTTTCAACCGTCCACCACGTTTAGGCAATGTTCCAACTCTTCCGTCATCACTGTTGCATGCTTCACAAACATTACAGCCCTAACTAACGCTTACACTACAGTGTGAAATATCCACATTATATAATACCACCTATTTAAAGACTCTCAATTTCAAAAATGACGTATATAACCGAAGTATTTTGAGAAGTAATACTTACATAGCAATGAATGAAATCTTATCTATGTTCAGTAGATGGAGACAGAAACAGTAAATAAATGATACTGTTCTATTCGCTTCTGTTTTGCTCCAGAAAACGATGTCAGCTAGGTCTATCAGCAAACATATGGCTTAGCTATGCCCAGAAGTCCTCAATAATAATAGTATTTTCCAAGAATTTACAAAAAATCGTTGACAACGTTTTGTTAGCAGCGTCTTTGTTTTACTGCAACAACAGAGAATGCGTAATTGAATGCGATGATAAGAACATTTTCGACTACGCTGACCTGTAAAACGCTATTACAAAAGCAGAATTAGCCATGTTATACATCGTTAGAAAGCATATACTCTCACCTACTGAATAAATTAATTGTCAATCAAGCCAGACTGTACTAAAAAGGGCGACGACGCCATAAACAACAGGTGTGGTATTACGCACAGATATTTTAAAAGATACCCAGGCGTCACAAACGCGCCTGTATTTCACAAACGGATTGTTCAAGACAATATATGACCACTCAGTCGCAAAAGGGACATCTCTATGCGTAAAACCAATGGTAAGATTGTATATTTATTCAATGTTTAGTCCCAGGTATTGACTGTAAAATGACATGGTATAATTTTTAAAAACTTTGTCTCGTTTATTTCGTTATTCAGTGAGCAGCGTTTTCACTGCTGTATTGGCATATTTTAGGGCTAATGTCGGGTTTATCTTGTTACTACAGAATATTACAGTACATTACAGGCATTTGGCAGACGTTCTTATCCAGAGCGACGTACAACATAGTGTATAATCATAATCAGGAACAAGTGTGTTGAAAACCCTAGAGAGAAGTACCGTTCCAAGTGCAGGGAACAACCGCATAGTTCAACTTGGACCCTGTAGGTTAAACTGATTAACACTAACACAGACAAGAACAGCATCAACGCAGTCTATGCAGAAATACAAGCAATAGTTACAACGAGTTAAGTCACCTACGAAACAACTACCTAGTTACAACCCTAAGCTTACAGTCAATTTACAGATTAAATTGAGAATACGATTTCTCTCAGCATAATGACGGATTTAAAGACTAAACGAACTCACCCAATATTGTCTTCAAATGGACCATATTATTTATTTAGACATTGGCAGACTACAGCATAAATTGCGTCTTTTGTTGATATTCAATATTAGTAATTGCAGCGAGAAACTACAGCTGTAGACACAAGATAGTTTATGTTATGGTAGCAACGGAACGAAGTGGACTATATATGTATTGCCATCATTGTTTTATTATACCAGCGTGTTATCGCGCCTTTGCACAGAAACTCAAAACCTACCAATAAAATGGTTTAGCTATTTCTCAGCATAATGACAGATTTAAAGACTAAACAAACTCACCCGATACTGTCTTCAAATGGATCCATGCCAAAGAAAAGTAATTATTCATCCTCTCAAAAAGCTTTTACTAACAAACCTTTAATAGCCTAGCATGCACTCTGGCTGACACTGTCTTCCATTGCTTCACCGACGTTCAGACCCTCCCCTCATTGATAAAAACTAGATCCTACGGTGTCGGATTACTTGCGTCGCCATGGATGTCGCTTGCCGTAAAGAAGTTTACCAGATGTCGTAACACTTAGATTTGGAGCTACCGCTCTTCCGCACCCCAACTAATACAAAAGTCCAAATGTCGGGCAAATAATATGGCGGACATAGGTGCTCCCAATGGCAAACTTGTAGAGCACATTCAGATGCAGTCGATGAAGTTTTGTGTTGATCTGACTTACGGTGTGGAAGTTATGACCTTTTAAAATATGACCTTTTGTTATAGCGCCACCATCTGGCCGACATAGGTGATTGGTAGTGCCTGAGTAGTGGGGGGCCATAGGAACCCACCTGCCAAATATGGTTGCTCTAGGACTTAAGGTTGCTGAGCCACTTTTAGCGGAGAAAAATAAGAATAATAATTAAAGCCGCAAGTGGTGTTGGGAGGGGTCCAAGCATTGGAACCATCGTGCCCCCTATGGAGCGATTTTAAAATGGCTTTAGGAACCCACCTATCAAATTTGGTTGGTCTACAACTTATGGTTGCTGAGTCTCAGACATTTTAGCGGAGAAAACTTCCACGCCCCAACTAAAAAGTCCAAATGGCGGGCAAACAATATGGCGGACATAGGTGGTCCCAATGGCAAAGTTGTAGAGCACGTTCAGCTGCATAGGTCGATGACGTTTTGTGTTGATCTAACTTAGCGGCGTTGGGAGGGGTCCAAGCATTGGCACTATTGCGCCCCCTATGGAGCGATTTTAAAATGGCTTTGTCCTCATGATCATATACCTTCACCCAACATATCTACTGAATATCATGAAGACTGTATAAAATATTGATGGCTTATGGCCAATTTTGTGATAAGAGACGCTGTCGGATGACTTGCGTCGCCGTAGATGTGTCCAAGGGTTGACCTCATTTTCGAATTCATGGTTTATTAAAAACTTGGTTTATTAACAACCTTTAAGTTGAAGCCTGTTCAACATATCAATAAGCATAGGCCTATAGTGTTACAACACTAAACCATAGAAAACTATATAAAATATATTTCAAAACTTAAACAATTGTAAAGTAAATTATCTTTAAACAGGTCTTTCACTTTAAAATAGATTTAAAAACAGCATATTTTAATAACAATACAGCATCTATCTATAATAAAATATTCAAAAATTAGAACAGCTATTGCTACTGAAGTGCACTGAGCCAAAGCTTGCGCTGTATCAAGGAGCTGAATGCACAAGCGCAGGTCACCTCACTTGCCAACCTTAGTTGCTACTGCCATCTAGCAAAGATTCTGACAAATTACAATTTTCATCCTCTAAATCAGTAATGCGGGAGCCAATTTTCCCTGGCTTTTACATTTGACTGACAACTACCGAACGTCGGAATATTCTAATACCGAACCATTTCTTTTTTTTTTTTTAAGTACCGACAAAGTGCTGAAGTTTTGGTATACCGTGCAACACTACGTCAGACACGTATTCCAATCCACTGCTCAGCTTAGCAGAGAATGCACATTTCAGAGCGCCACAGAGACAGTTAGAATAATAACACATAAATACACATTTCAAATAATAAATACGACATTGAGAAAAAACGAAACAAAAGATGAAATATCAACTCGTGACCTGCATACTGCGTGCAGAGTAGCCTACCGTATTATTTATTTACGCTCAACAAGCCCATCCGTTTGGGGATGGTACACGCTGGTTCTAATAGATTAAATGCCCAATAACCCCTACAGCTCGCATAGTGTGCGTGACATAAACTGCGTGCCCTGGTCAGTCAGAATCTCTTTCGGGATTCCGACTCGGGAGATTATTTGAAACAATGCCTGCGCAACACTTTTTGCCGAAATGCTGCGCAAAGGAACTGCTTCGGGATACCTTGTCGCATAATCCACCAGAACTAACACGAAGCGGTATCCCTGCGTGCTCCGATCAAATGGCCTACTCGTGTAGATCCCCATGCACACACCTTATAGATACCCTTGATGCTTCTAACAACGCCTCGGTTCGAACCAGGCTCTGTTGAATCATGGTCTGCATAGCCCCTGAGTCCAACAGCGCCTGGTGTTCACTCCCTTGAATCCTTACCGGAATACAGTATGCTCCGTCTGGGTTGGGAGCGGAGGTGGGCGGGCCGACAACACGAACCACCTGCCCCACCTCCATGAGCGGGCACTCGCGGCACAGGTGACCCTGTTGTCCGCACCGCCAACACCCCGGTCCGGGCGTCTGCGGAGCTCTCTGTGGGTCGAACCCCGTCACCACTGAGCCTGGGGCTGGGGAAACAGAAAAAAAGGGTTGTTGCGGGAAAATGAGGGGGTTTGGGCACGGGGAAGGGAGGAAGAAAGGGGGGGAGGAAGGGAACGAGGAGGGGCTCTCCTGCGCGGAGCCGTTTCTGCCCGTCCTGGCTGTGGCTGCTGCTGCTGCTGCTGTGACTGGCCGTGGGGGTAGAGAGCTAGGTGGTCCTCCGCCAGGGTGATGGCGGCCGCCAACCCGGTCGGTCGATGGCACCTCACCCAGTTCGCCGTCTCCCCCGGGAGGCCATCAATGAATCGCTCGAGGGTCACCAGCTCCACCACCCCGTCGGCTGACTGGAGTTCCGGTCGCAGCCACCGACGCGCCATGTCCAGCAGTCTCTGGGCGTATGCGAACGGCCGGTCCTCTCCTGCCAGGGCCGTCTCCCGGAACCGTCGCCGGTGTTCTTCCGGGCTGTGCCCCAGGCGGTCCAGGACCGCCTTCTTCAGGTTTGCATACACCGACCGCTCTGTGGGGGGTAAGCTGTGTGCCGCTTGTTGGGCTTCCCCAGTTAAGAGGGGCAGGAGGCGGATGACCCACTCCTCCTCCGGCCATTGACACGCCCTCGCGGCCACCTCAAACCCATCAAGGAATGCCTCCGCGTCGTCTTCCGGGGTCATCTTGGGCAGATGGAGAGCTACGGGGTCTGTCGCTCTCGGGAGCTGGTTTCTCCCGCAGCAGCCAGCTGCAGTAGAGCCTGAGTCTGGAGGGAGGTCTGTGCCCGCAGAGCCTCCAGTTGTTCAGCGTGCATCGCCGTGGTTCATTTTGTGTTGTGTTTAAACCCCCGACCGCTAGATAGCAGTGTTGTAATCTATCTTCGGCCATTTAACTCTTCCACTACAACGTAACAACGTAAACTGAGCCTCAGCAGCTGCGCCTAGCAGCCAAGCTTGAGCTAGCGTCAGTCAGAGCCTGAGGTAAAGAGAAATTCTGCTAGCGTGTTGCAATTATATGTCTTAAAATCTTTACTTTTGTAACTGTATGGGGAACTATGGGGAAGTGTAAGTTTAACAATACGTGGTTGGAGAAAAGCACGTTTAGTGCTTGGTTGAAACCAGTGGAGGGGAATGTTTTTGAAGCACGCTGCACCTTATGAAAGAAAAGTTAAACTAGGAACATTGGGGGTAAAGGCTTTAGAATTGCATGGTCAGTCAGAGAAACACAAGACCCAAGTGAAAAACCAACAACAAACACCTGCCATCTCTTCTGTGTTCGCCGCTGCAGCCTGCTTGAGAATACTTGGTGTACTAAATGTTGCAAAGAAGTATAATCTTGAGTATATTTTCCTGATGTGTAGGCCTATACTTGTTCAAAAGTGAACGAAGTACGCTTTCTTATTTTAAGAAAGAATGCTATATTAGTGTGCTTATAAAACTTTATGGGGTCCAACTTTTCAAAGTTTCTTTATTCAAGTAGTAGGATGATAGGACAGCGCCTTATTCCCAAATTCCCCTCCTCAGTCGGTGATAATTCTTTTAAGAGCTCCAATCTTATTTTTTTGCCAGTATGGCCGTGAAATAAGTATTAGACCTTAAAAAGGTCTTTAAAAGTCTTAAATTTAACTTGTTGAAACCTGCAGGAACCCTGCTGAGACAGGAAGTAGCGTAAGGGTGCACCGCTAACGTTAGCATTAGAAAAAAATCACAATGTATCGCCTTGCTTACAGTATCGCAATATATCGCAATATATTGAATCGTAACCCCTGTATCGTGATACGTATCATATCGCCAGATTCTTGCCAATACACAGCCCTAGTAAAAAGTGAATGTTAAAGGAAATCTGTTGCCTCAAACTGACAATTGCTACTTACGGAAGAGGATTCATTGAGATTAAAATTGAGATTTGGGATTTGGGCCCGAATTTAAACAACTTGCGACATGATCGCAATATGCTCCTGCTATCATTCTCTCCACGTTCCTCCGCACCTCCAGAGAGAATGATAGCAGAAGCATATTGCGATCATGTCACAATCATATCACAAGTCGTTTAAATTCAGGCCTTGGTCTCAAAATTCACATTTAATTTTTATTTTCTGTGGCCCTAATCCTCTTCCTACTTTTCTTCCAACCCAATTCTCTTTCTACTTGTAGTTTTTGAGTCAACGTGACTAAAATGATTCAAGGAAATCGGTTTCCTTAAATCATTCAAGTTAAGTGTCAACTGAGTATTAAGTTAGTAGAACTTAAATTGAATACTCCAACTGAATGTAAGGCAAGAGATTTTCTGCAAATTGATTACATTGAGTTAAATAAAGGCAGTCTACTCAAGTTACTCTCACATGGTTTGAAAGAGTCTTCTTCAATTGATGTTATTGAGTATAAAAAAAGATTACATTGAGTTAAATAAAAGCAGTCTACTCAAGTTACATTCACTTTGTTTGGAATAGTCTTCTTCAATTGATTTTATTGAGTATAATAATAAATAAATGAGTTACCAGTACTCCAGTACCTTATTACGCTACAGGCATTTAGCAGACGCTAACTGGTCTCTCAACGCAATTGATAGTATTTTCTCGACAAGAAGAACGGGTCAGGGAGAGCCCTCTTGCCCTGACGGAACGTTTGCAGCCGGATACACGATGGACTCCTGGAAGGAGTGGAGGGTCGTGTGCCTGTCGATCCTTTCCGTTGAGGATGTTGAAGACGTTTACTGATTGGAATTATGATAACAGGCTTTCTGCTTTTTGGAGCTGGCAGCATCCTGATTTATCGCAAAGTTCAGAAGGCGTTGGCAGCACTAATTGGGAAGCTGCCCGCCATTGAGGGAACGAGCAGGGCTGTCAACACTCAGACTCAAGCTATTTGCGAGCTCAATCGCAAACTGGATGCGACTGGATCGCAAATTCGCATGACGGATACCAACTTGGAGAAGTTGGGCCATCAAATTTGGATGATTGGAACAACGCTGAGAGAACCACAGGACTAAAGGTAGACGAAAAATGCAGAAGTCTGCCTGAACCCAAAACAATCCTTATCTTCATTGGCTCCCCTACATCGGCCTTGGAAGGCTGATATCTCTCCACTCTCCTGGATTGTTATGCTGACAGATGCTCGGCCCTACCCCCACCTCCCTGCTCCTATGAACTTTGTCTCTGGATCAGGACTCTTCGAGGTCGTCTCCACGGCAACGGCCGTGTCCTCGTCATCAGTATCAGACGGCAGAGACAATGTTGAGACTGTGGTGGAGATGAAGTCCATGGACTTACACACACACGCAAACGAAGATACATAACACACACACCACCTCCTACTCAACGCCTTCTTGCCTCCCACCCCCCTCCCTCCCCCGTTACAGTGCAATCTGCTGAGGGTTTGATGCGCTGCGCCTCAGCGGCTGCGTGGTCCCCCCAGTGTCTGTGCTGCGACACTTCCCCTCCCCGACACCCTTCCCCCTACCACATGTGCAAGTCTTCGAGTTTTGTTGTAATGTTTTTATGATGTTGCTATGTGCTGAGGTTTCCCTCCTACTTCCTCCTGTTCTCTCATTTCTCATCTAATAATTGCATTTCGTTGCTCTGTACTTGTGACATGTGCAATGACAAAGTTGAATCTAATCTAATCTAATCTAAAGTTCTAGAAGCATTCTTAAAATTTTTGAGGAGTTAGTTCTTGCGCAAAATGCACCATGCAGATATCTCCTGGCACACAAATTAAGCCAGGATCACCTTGAGCTTTTTTTCTCTGCCGTTTGATCATGTGGTGGCTTCAACAACAACCCAACAGCCGGACAGTTTCAGTCAGCCTATAAGCGACTCCCGATGAGGCATGAGATAAAAAATGGCACTGGAAATTGAATAATCCAAGACAACACCACCATCCTTGAGGCAACACCAACAGCCACAAATATTGCACGCAGATTCAATCTGCTGCCAAGGGAGCCAGAGGGGACTGACCATGCCTATACTGACTACCCAAATGTTGAAGTGATATCTGAATACATGGCAGCAGTAATTGCTGGATTTGTTACCTGGAAAATAAAAGAAAGAGATTCCTATATGCCTTGCACAATGGCAGTGACATCAGCGGCCACAGTTCATCCGTTCGTGGCAATGAAAGACAGAGAAGGCCTTGAAAAAACATCGCCAGGGATTGTGACAGTGTGCAAGGCTACAGAGAGATGTTTTCAGCAGCTACTGAAAATATCAGATGGCAACTCCCCAAGGAGTTGGAGTTACTCCATCGGTTGTCAGAGATGTCCTCAGTGATTATGCCAAGAGGAATCTCTTCCCTGAGTTGCACAGTCACTTGTTTGACACTTCTGTTGAAGAAAACCACTTTCATCTGCTTGTGAAAGTTGTAGCCTCATGGTATTGCAAAATCCGCATGCACCACCTGGGAAAGCGGAAGCCGGAAAAAATAACCATTGCAGGCACCAGAAAAAAATAGGCAAAGCTGGTTCTTTTCCATCATCAGTGAGTCTTAAGCAGGTTATGCGTTTGTCCATATGTCTATATGTATATATATATATATATATATATATATACACATATATATGTATATATACAGTATTTGGACACACAAGGGAAGGTCAGAAATGTCAACATGCTCACATCCTATATTTTCTATATAAATCCAAAAAAGATGAGTGGTTATTTTTTATCCAGTCTATGGCAAATCTCAATTTTGAAGCCCAGTGATAGTACATCAAATTAGGCAATGCTAGTCCTCCATTTCTCACAGGTAGTTGAAGTTTCTGCAACTTCAGCCTAGGATGTTTATTATTCCAAATAAATTTACAAAATGCATTATGCACTGATTTTATAAAAAACTTTGAGGGAATAAAATTAGGAAGCATCTGTATTGGGTACAGTAAGCGTGGCAGTACATTAATTTTTATAATAGCCACTCGACCCACTAGAGAGACCGGCAAGCGTGACCATCTTTGTATCATTTTTAACCTTAGTCACTACGGGCTGTACATTAAGTTTAATTAAATCATCACGAATAGGAAAAACAAATATGCCCAAATAAGAAAAGCCATTGCAAGCCAATTGGAAAGGAAGATATTCAAGCATGCCAGACTCTCTCAAAGTGACAAGTGGTAATACAAGAGATTTCTCATAACAAATCCTATACCCAGAAAAGACACTAAATTCATTAATAATTTGAATTATTACCGGGATATAATTTTTTGGGTTTCCTACAAATAAAAGTACATCATCGGCGTATAATGATATCTCATAAAAAACACGTTTTCAACGTACAAAAATGCCAAGTTACTGACACATACAAGACATATAACTCTAATTCATTCAGACTGCCAAAATCCAGGCCTGCCATTAAAAGTATTGATATCAAAATGATGCCAAGTTACGGTACTACAAACAATATAGGCTATAGATATGGTGCAAAAGCAGTAATTGAGAAGTAGTAGAATTATTAGTGAGGGTAAAAGCAGGTTAAAGAAACGTGTTCCTAGCTGGGCTTGAACCTAGGACCCCATGTTCCCAAGACTGCGACCTTGCCCACTAGGCCACAGGCAAACTAGCTGTTTAAAGTGGAGATGTTTCAGAATAAAAAGGTATGGGTATTTTGCATGTGTATGCAAGTTTTTGATTGGGTCGTGTAGGTGAAGATTTGGCTGGTGTCGGTAAAATGTCCAATGGGGAGACATGTTGTTAGTGGGATAGGCGGCAGGCAAAATAAGAAGAAGAAGAAGAAGAGAGAGAAGAAGAAGGAGAAAACGCAAAATCCCTAGTTTGGGGCTTTATTGTGTGGACATGAAATCTGTCTGTTGAAATGGGGTCAGAATGTACAGAATTTAATGTTTTTAAGGGCTGAGTGTCTGTGGCTGTTGTGGTTATTTCTGTGGGAAACCCTGAAAAGTGCCAAACTCTCGGTGCTGTATAGGTATAAATATAAATAAATAAATAAATGATAGGTATAATAATAATAATAAATGGGGCAACTTGGCGGGATGGCATACCTGCCATCCCAATTAAGATGTAGAGCCAATATTTTTTCCAAAATTTTTGAATCAGTATTTCGAATTTATAATGGCCTATATGATAAAGTAAGGACTCAGTGAATCCTTCAAGTATAACCTTTATAGTGGCCAGCTGCAGGGATTTTGGAAGTTTTTTTAATCTTAAAAGAATGCTGAAACATTTTTGTTATTAATGGTGCAAAAAGATTTTTATGTACTAATAACTTTCTCAACTTCTTCACAAGTAATTTCAGAATCAAGCAAACATGTCTTCAACTGACATTTTGGGAAGCTGTATATTATGGAAGAAATTACTCATCCTGTGTTCTACTGCTGAAATTTCTGACTAGTATAATGATGAAATAAACTATTTTAAAACTAAAGAAATGTCAGATGAGGTGTGAAGCAATTTGCCATTCTTGTCCTTAACTTTAGCAATCAAGTTACTGGTAGTCCTATTATTAATCAAATTTGACAAATAACAGCCAGGTTTATTACGATATTTGTACATCTTATGCTTTTGTAAAGACAAAGCCTTTTCTGCTTTTTGAGAACAATGTATTCAATGCAGAACGTATAATCACCACTTTATCCCAGCTTCCTTTTGACATAGTGCATTCTTGTTCTGACTCAGCATCCTGCAATTGTAACTCAAGCCTTCTCTGTTCCTTAATCATTTTCTTATTTTTAGCTACACAATATGAGATCATTACACCCCTAAGATAAGCTTTAGTTGTTTCCCACAGGTTTTATGGATCTGTTTCTTCATTATCATTATTCTCTAAAAACAGAGAGTTCTTCCTTAGCCATAGAACAAAATTCAGGGTCAGCTAGTACTGATCTATTACACTGCCAACTAGGACTCTGCTTATTAGGATTAGTAATGGAAATCTCTATGGTAATTGGAGCATGATCTGAAATCTGGATACTCCCAATACTACATTCCTGTACCAAATCTACTGATATTCTAGGAACCAAAAAATGATCAATTCTCGAATAAGATTTGTGAGGGCTAGAGTAAAAAAGTAAAATCTCTATTATTGGGGTTTATCAGCCTCCATATATCCACCACTCCTACCTCATCAAGCAATTGCAATAGAGCTTCCTTTCTAGGATTCCTCTTATATATGATAATCTGGATAAAGAACCTAAGCCTATTATCTAAAGCACAATTCCAATCTCCCCCAATTATCATTAAAGGACAGCTATATTTTAACAACAAATCAGACAAAGTAAAAAAGGTTTGTTGAATATCAGGGGCCGCATGTACGTTCAAGATGGTATACTTTCACCATACAAAAAGTCATGCACAAACACATAGCAGCCTTTTGGATCTACCTCACAATAATCAACCATACGAGGGAGACTTTTATGTATTAATATTGCCACACCTTTACTTCTACCATTAAAAGAGGCAGAGTGCACTTGTCCAACCCAATCTGTCACGGTACGGAGGTTAGGACCCAGGCGCAGAGTGGTAAAAAACACGAAACTCAAAAAGGGGAAAATTAACAAAGATTTTATTAACAAAAAGGCAAACAAACAGGGAACAGACAAGGCCACGATGGGAAAAAACAAACTCAAAAAAAAATCTAAATAAAACAGAAAACAAGAGGAACTCACAAACACGGGCAGGGCAGAACACGGGCAGGCAGAGCACAAGGGCAGGTCAAACAAAACACAGGCAGGTCCGAAACAAACAGAAGTCGGGAACAAACACAAGTCAGGAACAAAACACAAGGAACCAGCACCCAAGTCAAGGGGACAAAGAACTTAAATAGATAGGGGGTAACAAGACACAGGTGAACTCAAAAAACAATCAAACCAGAAGGAGGGGATACAAGACACAGGTGGGAACAATGATGGAATAACGAGACAAACAATAATACAATTAACTGGGGGGAGCAGGACACAAAACAGAAGTGCCGCCATCTGGCGGCCCAACAAGGGAAACACAGACAGGAAAACACAGAACCATGACACAATCTTTCTTCAATTTTACATGTTCAGTATTAACCAAATGAGTTTCTTGTAGCATTGCAATAGAGACCCTCTTTTTACACCCTTTTATATTAAAGGAGCAAATTTTAATTTAGACATAGTCATACTGTGCATTATATAAAGATCTCATCACGTCCAGACATCCAATATCTCTGAAAATAGATGTTTCCTGTTGTGTCCAATAAGCAAATACCTCCCGGAACAAAAAAAAAAAAGGAAGAGAAACAAAACACAAGACCCCATTACGACCTTCCACCCTCTGAATAAATGCCAAGCAAGATTCTTCCCCCTCCCAACCCCATGGACCCACCCAATAGGAGGCCAACTGTCATGGTGTGGTGGAGGGTTAGGACCCAAATGTGGAGGGGGAAAAACTCAAACTCCAAAAAAAAAGGTAAGAACAAAAGACTTTACTTTGGAAAAACGGAACAAAAGGGGAACAAAGGGAACAAAAGGCCTCGCAGAGCAACTCTTCAAAATAAAGGAAAACTTCAGAAACATCGAACAAAGAAAATCCAAAAAGCACGTGGAAACAGAACAGGGCAGGACAGGACAGGACAGGAACACAAAGGGGAGGAACAGGATCAGAAACACAACCGAACAAACAAACTAACAACAAGCAAGGATCCAGCACTGAGTTCAGGAGACGGGAAACTTAAATAGGCAGACACAGACGAGACACAGGAGGGCACAATGAACAATCAGGCCACAGAGAGGGAAGGGAAAACGAGACACCCAGCAAACAATAATGGGATAATTGAAAACAATAATACAATTAAACAGGACACAAAACAGAAGTGCCGCCATCTGGCGGCCCAACAAGGAAACACAGACGAGAAAACACAGAACCATGACAGCCAACAGCCTCACTGTTCCCTAAACTAGTTGACGGAGCCTATGTCTGCTATTTTGCTTTAATCATAAAGATAAAGGAATAAAATGATGTAAACAGAGCTATGTGAAAAAGTAAATAAATAAATTAAAAAATTAAAAAATTAATAAATAAAGATGTACAGTATCTCATAGTCAGCAATTCACTAGCAGACATCCCCATAACTCTCAAAAGAAAGAGAAAAGAGAAAGAAACAAAACAGAAGAAGATAGATAGGCCACAAGATAGTCCATTGCACAAGTTAATTACTTAAATACCATGACATAACTTAAATATAAGATGGATATTAAATACCCCATGTATATTGCCTAGTCACATACCATTGGGCTTCTCTCATGTGCTATTATACTTATTCATTCACTCTCCCAACCCAGTTCACCCACACAGCAGCATGTCTAGCGCCAGCCCAGTCTAACCTTCACCCCAACAGTCTAACTTTCACTCACCAAAAGAAACAGGAGTTCACAGCTACCTTTTGGATATAGTCATGAACAACATAACCAAAAAGAAAGTCCCCTAAAGGTTGAAAGTCATTCAGCTTTTAGGGGCTAGTAGTCATTTAGCATTTAGGGACCATAGTCATTCAATCAACCTTAGTAACAGAACAAAGTTAACTCTGAACTAGTGCTGTTACCAGGCTACTGATGTAATGGAAAAAAGACAATTGGAATAACATTCATTCAGCCTTGTATCAAAGTATGACAGGTCTTATATACTACCTAATCACACATCATGGACATTTCTCATAAGTTCATATAATATTAATAGGCTTGGGGTCGATGCCTTTTTCATGCATCAATAATCAGAAAATTTTCCCGATGATTATAGATATATATCGGTATTTTTCAGATAGAAATAAACAGGCGTAAATAAATAGACAAACCTTTAATTATCTAAGTTGCGAAGGCTTATCGGTATTCAGTGTCATATAAGGAAGCACCACTAGATATTTCCACAGTTTAATAATTTCAGCAAATCATAAATGTAGGCACATTGAATGAAAATAAGATTTTTTATTACGTACACATTCCCAAGAGAGATATTTTGTGTAGCCTAGATAGGACAATATGCTTACGTTATGAAAATAGGCCAACATAAAGTCTTTTATAAGCGTTATGAGAAAGACTGTGATACACGTTATGAAAATAGGCCAACATAAAATCGGTCTCATCTTCAACAGCAAAACAACAGTTAGCAAAACATTGGACGTTGCATTCTAATTAACAAAACTAGGCATAATGGCCAATGCAAAGCCTAACCTAATGAACCTAACCTTTTTATTGAGGAATATGGCATGTCCACATTGTTTGGATCCAAATGTGAACGCTGGGAAGTGACAATGTTGCCAGCCACAGAGAACACCCTCTCGCTGGGGACACCAGTAGCAGGCACATTGAGGTAGCGTTTCGCTAGCCTGGACAGAGTTGGATATATAGCAGCATGACATCTCCACCAATCCAACGGACATTCGGTCATAGAGATGGGAGTTTCCTCCTAGAAAGAGTGACAGCTCACGTCGCACAGCGTCTCGCGGTAACGGCCAGTCTGCTCTACTATTCTCACAAATGTCAAAGAAACTGGACTTTCTTGTAGACCTAGTCTCAGTCAGTCGATCGCGGTGATCTGTTGCCATCACTTTAGCTGGTGGTGGGTCGGTGGTGGTGAGCTTGTTTCGCCCTCAGTCGCTAAATCCACGAGCTTGGCCTCAAGTTTCTCAAAGCCATTTTCTTTATTGTCCATGTCAAAAAATGAGAATGTTTTAAAACGTGGGTCAAGGGAAGCGGCAATTTCCATAAACTGAACGACAGCCTCTGTTTGGTAGCGTGTGCTGAGGTCCCGGTCTATTGCAGCTTTACAGTCTCTCTGGATAAGTGAATCACCACCACATGGTGCTGATGCTGCTCGCAACTTTGGTAGAAGTAGAGAAGAGGTGACCTTTGTCTCCGAGCTCAGTATCTCGGTGGCCTCTTTGAAGGGTTCGAGAACAGGCAGTAGGTCTTTAATCTGAGCAAGCTCGATTTCCATGAGGATGAGATCTCTGTCATCTGCCCTTCCGGAACTGATGAGAACTGCACAAATAGCGGGTTCCTGCTGAACAATATGGGTCATCATATCGTAAGCAGAATTCCATCTGGTTTCAATGTCTTGCACCAGTCGGTGCTGTGGTAGCTATAGAAGGACCTGTTTGTCAGTAAGGGACCTGGATGCTGTGACGCTGCATTTAAAATGTCCAACAATGCGCCTGCACTTTCCCAAAACTCTATTCACTGTTCGGACCGCCATTCCCCTTTTCACTGCAAGGTTCAGCGTGTTCGCCATGCAGCCAATGTGTTGTCGCCCGAGAAGCTGCAGGGCTTTTGTTGTATTCCGAGCACTGTCAGTAACATACACAGGCTGTGGGTTACGCAGTAGAATTTCCCACTTACTCTCCATGTCTGCAAGGCTTTCACACAGGTTTTGTGCTGTGTGACTGCATCCGAGGGGTGAGAGAGATGAGCAAGGTAACTTGAGCCGCGTTTCCACCAAACTTACCCGGAACTTTTAGTCCCAGGAACTTTTCAAGGAACTAAAAGGTTCCTTCAGCCCATGGTTGGCAGAGCACCGCGGTCTAAAGTCCCGCGAAGATTAGGCAAATTAGCCCACTGACGTATGAAAAAACGACGTTGTCATTGGTCCATCTGTCCTATGATTTCTTCTGTAACCCCATACTACCACCGAAGTAGCCTACATTATTTTCTAATAACCGGGACAGCCCAGAGGGGTTTATTCCACTTATATACAACAGGTTACCAACAATGATTATATATGGTTACTTTTGTATTATTTTTTTTTTTATCGATTTAATCACCTGGAATTGAAATATTCTTCTGCAGCCGTTTGGGCTTATTTTACCGTTGTCAAGCAAAACTGTCGTTGGTAGTTGAACTTGGACCGTTGTTATGCAACAAATATGATATAACAGGCCAATAGTCAGATTGTAACTGTTTTATATATCCTCTCAAACACATTCATTATATTTTTATGCGAACATTCGCTTTCATGTCTTGACATCCGAAGTGACCGAATACATTCACATTTATATGTATAACTGGCAACAACAGCAGAAAACATGCACACGTTGTAAACAATTTGCTGTTTGATTACTTTCTCATCGTCAATTCCATATCGCAAATCGCAAAATGACAAGAATAGAACGAAAACTCGGACTTGCGGGAAAATTTAAATTAGTAGTGGTACAGCCACCGTTTGCTTTCCTTCGAGGTTACTACTAGCCGAGCAGCGAAGTGTGCCCTCCAGATGCGAACCATGCACCATAAATTAGTCCATAGTCTTCCTGGTCTTTTTGTGGAATTGAAGAATGGTAAAATTACGGCAGTCTGAAAAAGCTAAAGGGACGATTACTAGAATTAACCTGTTATTTTACCCTGACAAAAAGTGCGGAAGGTGATTTCCAGTTTGCTTTTACTGTATCACCAATGTGAATTACGCAGAACTACCGCATACCTCACATAACTGTATCAAACGTTTTGAGTCAATTACAATGGGCTAACAAAGAAAATCCGGAAGAATGGCGGCTGAAAACAAACACAAAAAAAAATGCTGCGAGTACTCGACCAATCAGAAATGTTCAGCGCTGCAAGCTCCACCCAAAAGGTTCCTGTACTTCGGAAAGTACTACCCCCCGAGCAGGAACTTTTTGGGGGGTAAAATAAAGCCCCCGGAACTACATTTAGACCCTAGTTCCTGCGGTGGAAACGCACTGAGTTCCTCAAAAGGTTCCTAGTTCCGGGGTAAAGTTCCTGCAGTGGAAACGCGGCTCTAGTAATAACTATACAAGGCCTATAGATTTTATATCGCCCCCTTGGGGTCTCCGAAAGCTATTATTCCAGACTACATTAAACGGAAGGCCAACTGAATTAATTGGAAAGCAAAGCACACATACTAGGCGTCTAATTTAAATGTCGACTGATTTTAAATACATTGATGCCTCAAAAACACATCGATAAAATAACGTGCCGATCAATAATATATATATCGATATTTTATGACATCCCTAAATATTAATCATCCTGTGCGTTTAGTCTATTCACATATTGGGCTTTTCTCTCCATTTTGTTTTAGTCCATTCAAAAAGTTCTTAACTTCAATGAGCGATTGAAAATCTCTTTTTCATGCCCCTATATTCAACAGAGAGGGTAGCAGGAAAGTACATTGCATACCTTATGCCCACAGATTTCAGTTTCTTTTTAACCAGAACAAAGGCCTTGCACTTCTTCTGGACAGCAGCGCTGAAGTCGGGATAGATAAATATTTGTCTTCCATTGAAAGCAACCCTCCTTGCTCCCGTGCACGGTTCATCACTTTCAATTTCTGCTGACAGTTCCCAAATTTGACAATTATTGGTCTCCCTTGTAAAGATACATCCCGTGCAGTCATACGATGGGCTCCTTCCACCTGCGGAGCGCCAGCAAAAACATCCCAGCCCAGGACCGCAGGCAGCAGGTGACAAACAAAAGCCACAGCTTCATTTTTTTCCTCACCCTCCGGGCCACCAAAGATGAGCAGGTTAGACTGTCGGCTTTTATTCTCAAGGTAATCCACCTTAGAGTCCAACACATCCGCCGTTTTTAGCAGGTTATTGATTTTCCTGTCAGCCTCTAAAATATTATCTTTGTTGGCAGATACTCTATTGTGGGTCTCAGCTATTTGCTCATTTAGACAGGACATAGAGCTGTGGATTTGTTCCATTTGCTTATCTATATTCGTCAATCTGAGCAATAGTTTGTTTTTGCTGCTATTTACAGCCTCCCAAAGTGTTTGTAGTGTCATTCTGCAGGCAGAATACAGGCAGGTGGAACACGCAGGCAGAAACAAAGTCAGAAACACAAGGAACCAGCACCGGGGAGTCAGGGAGACAAAGGACTTAAATAGACTCAAAACTAACAAGACACAGGAGGGCACAATTAACAATCAAACTAGGACAGGGTGGGAACAACGAGACACACCTTTAAATAATAAAATAATTGAAAGCAATAATACAATTAACCAACAGGGGAACAAGCAGGACACAAAACAGAAGTGCCGCCATCTGGCGGCCCAACAAGAAAAAACAGAGACAGAAACACAGAACCGTGACAATATCAGAATTCCAGTGGGTCAAAAGTTTACATATACCAAGCTTACTGTCTCTTTAACCCTCTGGGGTCTAAGGGTAAAATGAGGCACACTGGTAATTGTGCGATGCTCTGACATTTGTGTAAATTTCATCAACTTTATATACAGTGATTCCAAAGTGTTTCATATCTTTGTTTTCAGCACAGACTCAGCTACAATAATATGGCAGCAGTAAGTAGGTCATAATCATGTGTGGATTGTAAACTGCTCTAAAAACACACAAACTGTAAACAGTAGTTTTGAACATGCACAGGAATGTTGTAATAAAGCACACTGAACAATTGTGAATAAGATTTTTGGTCACTGAAATGTGTTCTTCAAGGTCTTGGGTATCAAAAGATGACAAAATATTTTAGCAAATCCAATGAGAAATATAAAATACATTGCTAAAAGTTAGTGTTGTGACTACTATTTTTCAACATCAGGTGAGAATGGGAGGGCAAATGGCCTTTCTGTAATGAATATGCATTGGGTAGGACGACCTGCCAGCTAAGTAGGCTATTGACACCTGGCCGCATGCCTCCCCACCACTAAGACAAAGACTCAGTGAGCCATTTAGAAGACAGAAACAAAGACATCTTTTGATTTTCAGAACATTTATTGAAGCAAACTATACGCATGGAAGATGAGATGAGATGGTGTACTCTTGCAATGATTGCGTCGCCTCTTAGCTAGTGGTGAACTAGGCCGTGTTTCCTGATCAGCATCTCTGTAAATATGATAAAAACAAAATTGTTAGGAAATGTGACATCAAATCAAACTTTATTTATATAGCACATTTCCTTCAACAGGTGAAAATTAAATGTGCTTTACAAAAAAGGGGAAAACCACTAACTAATGAAAACAAAACTTAGGAAATGTGACATGGTTACATCATATACAAACAAAGAACCAAACAAACCCAACCAGACGCAGAGAGGTAGCCTATAATTTTGAGAAGCAATGGTTAGAATCGTTCGTAGTGTGGGAATTTGCAAGCGCGCATATTACTGAATATTCCTACAAACACACAGAGAATGTATTACAGCACACATTTACAAATAATGCAAGCTATCAACGAAACAACATTAGCTAAACTAAATAAACTAAAACTAAACTAAATAAACTAAAATTGATATTCCAGCTCAACTACACGCAACTCATCAATAACAATGCCTCAATCTGAAGTACATTACATTACATTATAGGCATTTAGCAGACGCTCTTATCCAGAGCGACTTACACAACTTTTTTTTACATAGCACTTTACATTGTATCCATTTATACAGCTGGATATATACTGAAGCAACGCAGGTTAAGTACCTTGCTCAAGGGTACAACGGCAGTGTCCTTACCCGGGATTCGAACCTACGACCTTTCGGTTACGAGCGCAGTTCCTTACCCACTGTGCCACACTCCGTCCTAAGTAGGCTAGGTCTGTTTAGCTAAGTGGTTATTATATTGCTATTTCCCGAATTTACTTACAGTATGCTAATATCGATTGTACGAGGACATCAGTTTTAGAATCTTAGCCACGCCACGGGCTATTTATTACCAATATGATCGAAAAACATAGTCTACCTGATACTTCTAACACAACCAGACGCAGAGAGCCTAGCCTATAATTTTGAGATGCAATAGTTCGAATCGTTCGTAGTGTGGGAATTTACAAACGCGCATATTGCTGGATATTCCTACAAAAACACAGATACGTTGCAATACAGTACACATATTTACCAATATGATCATAAGAAATATACTTACGCATGAAGTTGATCCTCAGCTGGATCAGTTCGCTGTTCGAAATGACACCGCTCTTCATCAGTGTCGGCTTCCGGACGGACCATTTTCCAAAATTAAACGAAATGTTCACCTCAAAAGAAGTGAATTAGGTGACACTCTGACATTCTATCCCGCTTTCGCAGACTTGGCATTTCTCACATGGATCTCGCATCGCCCCTCCTTTAGTCTCCTTCTATGGAGAGTAATTATAATGTTGTTAACATGTGAATGCGATTTGGGCGGACTTCCTGCTGAGCGAAATTCACATAGCAATGAGTAAAGTTTAACGAAGCATACATGATCTAATTAATCAAATTTAGAACATTTAAAACAATTCATATTATTTGCCAATGGGCGCATTGGAAAGTTGCGATTCTAAGGTTTCTGTCAATGTTTTTGTTGCGGGTGTATGATAACAGCACGTGAAGTTAATCATCCAAATAGAAACGAAAGTAAATTTAATCTTGTCGAGCTCCGCCGGCGGAGCTCTCGACCCCAGAGGGTTAAGCAGTCTGGAAGATTCCAGAAATTGATGTGAAGACTTCGTAGAAGCTTCTGATTGGCCAATTATCATACTTAGGAGTTAATTGGGAGTTAATTAGCACCTGTGGCTCTATTTAAGAGCCTACCATTAGAGCCACTGCCTTTTTGCCCTTTGTAAACACCTCACAGCTAGACCAATGAGAGTTTGTAGCTGGAGGGGAAGGCACCGCATGTTTTCCTTTGGCTGGTGTGATTCAAATCCGGAGATGTTATTTATTTTTCCTCTGTTCGTAAGAACAGGGCACAATTATACTTAAGAATGCACTGGTTCCGTCGCCACGGTTCAGATATGAATGCGCTGCTTCATATCCCGCTTAAGACTGGCCTGAAACGGACCAGTAGCATTCTGGTTACTCTCCGTTCGCAAACGGGGCTATGCTGTCATCAGAGATATATCTGACTTGTCGCCGGACTGTCAATATTCCAATGGGAGCATCAGAATATTCACAAATGAGCGGAACAACACATCAAATATATCCGTGACCACAGCAAGTAAACGTAACAGTTACTAGGGTTTACTCTCGTACTGATCTGACTCCAAATTAAATTATAATTTAAAATTTGGTTTTAACTATACGTGGATCTTGGAGTGGTTACACTCGACTCTATCTTGTGCCATCATTCCTCAATATATGCTCCCGGGTTTAGCACTATTGTTAAATCTCAGTTCGGTGAAGCCTCCAGAGGGCCTCCATGCCTTCCTTTGTGCATAGATAGTTATGAGCCCAGGACAGTGTGTATCTATCGGGCTCCTTAAGGCGAATTTGACAAGAACCGATGTATAACGCCCATGGGTCCTCTTAAGCCAAAACACCAGAACCAATACAACACCAATCCCGTTAGCGGGCAGATCGTGGTCGCCTATCTAACTTGAGGACCTCACTAAAGACTTTCGCTGTACTAGACCCCTGATCAGTAGGTCCTAGTCATAATTGTCCCCCTGAGTATTTAATCGGAATTTTGGCTGAAAAGAAGATAAAATGGATTAGAGTCATGAAGACCATGCAAGTTAAAAATAAGAAGAATTTATTTAACAGGCAGGTAGGTCATTAGCTTCAAATTCACAATCAATTTAAAATATGGAAGGTTTTAAAACATAAATATAGAGTAAAAAGTTCTTACCCAGCCTGTTTAGCTACACACAAAATCACAGAGCCTGCGCAGTGTGGGAAGTCGATTGCGATCTTCCCTGTCCAGCTACACCCAGAACACAGAGTCTGTGCAGTGTGGGAAGTCGATTACGATCTTCCTTGTCTAGCTACACACAGAGTACAGAGTATGTGCAATGTGGGAAGTCGATTACGATCTTCCTCGATTGCTTTGTCTCCCTTCCTTTTAAGCCAAATCCCGCGTTTGATCCAGGCGGCATTGCCATAAATTAACCTGGACGAATGATAAAATCTGGAATTTAGGGCCCCACCGTTTGGAGGCTACTGTCAAAACAATTAGTGGGGAAATTGGGAAAAGGAGATGATTACCAGAGAGGACATTCCATTGGGATAGTTTTTTCCTGAGTTTTTGAAACTGATAGGTTCCCTGTTTTAGTTACATGTATTACTATATATATATTAGACTGTATGTAGTGTATTGTGTTTCCTTCTGCTACCATGCTGTGTCTGTAGTTTGCATGCCTGTATGTCTAGCACCTCTGTAGTGTGTCTCCGTATAACACCTCTAGTGTCTGCGGCAAGGAGGTCACATTCCTATGCTAAATGGCTGCGAGGGTCCCCAGGAAGGGACAAGACCATTTGTCCCCGGTCCACCACTTAACTCAACCTTTTGATGTGTATGACTGAAAACTGTATATCTAGACACCACACAGTGTGATGGGCAGAGATTCTCTCAGCGCAGCGCCCGAGTGTGCTGGGTCTGTCTCTCCCTTGCGCATTGAATTAAACAACAAATCCTCTGAGGAAACTTTGTCAGCGTGTTCTTCATCGTCCTGCGTTTGACTCCACGAATAAGGGCAAAAATATCCTAACAGTTTTGGCAACCACGAAGGGACAGGAAATATCTTCCACTTGAAACAACGAGAATCAACAAGAAGGTGAGTATCTTTTATTAAACACAACTTACCACCTTCATTAGGCGTTGATTTTCCTTGGTGCAATTGGGAAGTGACTCCTGTTCTGTATTTTAAGAAATAGTTACGTGGACAGGACTTTGATGTAACAACTGATAATGAGTTTGTCTTTTAATGTTGACGTCATTTTAATGTGGTAGTGCTAGCAGTATTAACAGAGTACGTGGGAGCGTCAATCTGTTCAGTAACGTTTGCGTGCTGAAGTAGAGCACGGCAGCGTTCCGGACCACGTCGGGTCCTCGACGCTGAGAAACGCGTCGGTTTAGTAACGTGTGTCATATTTGACAGAAGGACACGTTCCGAGCCACGTCGGGCTCACGGGCGAAATAGCGTCCACTTTTCCTTAGTAACGTCTGCCTGCTGGGTGAAGTCACGTAACGTTCCGGACCACGTCGGGTCCACTACGCCAAGAAGAGCATCTGTTTAGTAACGTGTGTCGGTATTTGACAGAAGGACACGTTCCGAGCCACGTCGGGCTCAAGGGCGAAGTAGCGTCCACCTTCCTTAGTAACGTCTGCGTGCTGGGTGAAGTCACGTAACGTTCCGGACCACGTCGGGTCCACTACGTCAAGAAGAGCGTCTGTTCAGTAACGTGTGTCGGTATTTGGCAGAAGGACACGTTCCGAGCCACGTCGGGCTCAAGGGCGAAGTTGCGTCCACTTTCCTTAAGCTGTTTAGTAACGTGTGTGTCGGGAGTGGACACAAAAACACGTTTCGGTTCGGAACCATCAGACGAGGGAGCGTCTGTGTAAAAACTTGTTGGACAAGTTTTGGTGTTGCTGGTTTTGGGGCATGCTGGTTGCTGTTAGTAGGCTAAGTGTTTCGGAGTAACACCCGGTGAATTGTGAAATTTGGGCTGTGTGCCAAAGTGTGTGAAAGTTGTTTTCCAATGCGCGTGATTGCGTGAAAGTGCACTCAATGTTGTGTTGTTCGGAGCTCCATCAGTGTTGTCATGTCTACAGAATAACGTATTGTTGTGTTGTCGTGTCTAGGAAACGACAGAGTTCCACGCCAATCGCCAATCTGTAGAAAACAATTTCAGGAGGGAAAAGACACAACAGCAGCAAGCTCTTCAGAAAGTTCAGACTTTATTGCACAGGTGCACAAAGCCGGATCAATTCAGCAGAATTGAACCTCGATTGTCAGTTTTGCATACATTTTATACACAATTTGTGCCCACAACCCCCCTTTAACACATTTCTAAAAATATCAGCCATCTGGTTTTTCACTTTCCTGTTCGTGGGTCAACTTGACCTTTTTGGCATAAAGATGATTTTCGGTCCTTATGATGTTCTTAATGTATCAATAATTATTCTTATCATAGTGGACAGGTGCCCCAAAACTGATTTTTAGTTCTATTGATGTCTTTAATTAGTCTATTGATGTTCTTAATTAATCTTCATCAGTGGACAGGTACCCCAATTTTCCCTTACTTAGTACTTTCCCACTTACGCATACACCACGTCATTGCTGTCTGTATTTTTCCAATTTTCCCTTACTCTGTACTTTTTCACTATGCATACACGTCATTGCTTTCTGTATTTTTCCATTACACATACAAGTTCATAGAGTTTATAGCCTCCTGTACTTTTTCTTTTTATTCAGGTTACACAGGGGTCACTGTAAAGTATTAGTTTTCTAAGTTTTCTAGCATATTTCTATTGGGTAATAACGTTTTGTTAGTTTTTTGGATTATATTTTTAGTAATATATGATTAGCTTTTGGTTAGTGTTATCTGCTGGAATTATTATTCGATTAGTGTTTTCTGCTTAATGAGTAAGTATGATTTTTCTTAAGCCTTCTGCGTTTGCCTTTTTTCTACAGTGGATACTGTGGTTTCTTGCGTTACCATAAGCTTTGCTGCAACTACTGATATAGAGTTATTGGATTACATATTGATTATATTAGTATATAGTTATACATGTGATATATGAGTGTATATAATTTTTATCATGAAGCATTGAGAGTTTGGAGGAAACAGTCTGATCAACATTGACAGGAATACCCTTTAACAAAAAAACTTTAACATGTGACGTCATCACACTCATGGGGAGTCTCAAAATTCTCCTACATTGTTAGGCCTACGTGATATGTTTGTTATACGTGTACACAATATAGTATATATAACCCATATAATATAAGAGTAAAAGCGCATATTTTCCTTTCGTGTAGTTAACGGCTCATAATAGCTAATCCGCATAATTTTGAAGGGCTACCAACTAGGGGAATGATGACGGAGAAAGAGGCTTTATGCGGGGATCTAATGGCAGCGGCATTAAAAGCTATGGTTAAAAGATATGGGAAAGCAATGAGAACTAATCCCCCATTCCCTAGCAAAAATGACTCCGGTGTAATTTCAGAGAAGGCACTGAATGTATGGTGGTCCCAACAGAAAAATAATAAAGAGAAAGGTAAATATGCAGCAATGTGCGTAGTGATGGCATATAAGAGAGCAGCACACGAACTCAAACAATATGAGGGAGAGCTGGAGCGCTGCCGTAGTGAAATAGACGAGCTGCAAAGGTGTCGTAGCGAACTAGACAGCAAAAACCAACTGTTAGCTAAGGTACAGGAGGATTTGTACAAGGCTCCCCCATATTCACAAGTTATGGATGATATATCTGTAGAGCCTAGTCCCCCAATGGCCCCCATAGCAGTAGACTCGATTCCGAATCCGGATCGGAGTGAGGGACAGCCAAGTATTATAACACAAATCAAACATACACCACTAAGTCCTTCTGATTTGCGTAGCATGGTTCGGGAATTACCCGATCTCAGAAGAGATGACCCGAACATGGCATTTTGGGAGAAAATAGCACAGTAAATGACGGTGGGGGGATTACATGCTTTCGACGTTTATGTGTTAACAAAGGCAAAATGTCCAAGTGCAGTATGGAGCGAGTTAGGGGAATTTAATAACTCTGCATGGGCATCTGTCCGCTTCACATCCACGTTTGAGATGGAGGAAGCAGTGGAAAATTTCAGGAAGACAGTTTATCAAGCTCTAGGTACAGGTTCCAATCTGTATTCATTATATCTTACCCGCCACCAACGCGAAGATGAACCTTTTGATAGGTATATTGACAAGAAATACAGTTTGTACTCCACATATGGTAATGCAGGTGACAATCCAAGTAAAGATAACCCCGATTTCCTGATGAATGTACTCGAGGGAAGTGTAGCTTTATACCGAGACACAGCGGGTAAGGCTGGTTTTCGACCGAAGGATTGTAGCGACTTAATTTTGTGGGCTGCATGTTTAAATAAATATCATAGTGGTGTAAACAAGGGGGGTGCGAGATCAGGTCTGAGGTCACATTCTCACCATAAAGCACCCCTCCACATGGCTCCGGTACAGGAGATAGCTCCTTGCAGCAACTGTGGGAGATCGGGGCATAGCCAGGCGGACTGTCTCGGAGGGAGAACGACCAAATGTAAGCTCTGTCACAGATATGGACACGTTGCCCAGGCATGCAGATCTGGGAATAACCGGTGCAGAAGATGTCACAAACTCGGACATTGGGCACGTGAGTGCGAATTCAGAAATGAAGGTCAGTCAGAACGAGGCAGCCAGCTCCAAGACATGTCAAAAGACGAACTCGTTAGATTAATTAAATCGCTTGAAACCTCAGAATAGGATACGTCGGCCCCCATTGCATCAGGTGTTGAGGTTTCGCACAAACGACCATACTTACAAGCGAGGGTGGGGGGCATATCGTGTAATATCCTCGTAGACACAGGGGCTTCAGTATCTGTTACTAACGTCCCGGGGTTGCCTTTGACTAAGAGATCCATTGAAGTAACTGGTCTGGGAGGATCCCGGATTAAGGCATATTTAACTAAACCCATATTATTTGAAACCGAACACAAATTTTGGATAAGCCGGATTTACTATTGCAACAACCAGACAGAGGGAACTATTATGGGCATGGATATGTTAAATGATTTACAATGTCAATTGAACTTAGGAGATTCCCCAGCATTACAAATACCTTATATAAATATACTACAACAATTGCGCTTGTTTACGCACGATGTAGGGAAGACTTTGCAAGCTGTGCAGCGATACAAGTTACGGACAAACTTCCAGGGCCTCCTGAGGTGTGGGCGGTAGACAAACTTGATTGCGGGCGCATTAAAATGCCCCCTGTTAGAATCACAGGTAAACCACCCCCACCCACACGGCCGTACCCAATAAAAGCAGAGGCTATAGGCGCAGTTAAAAAAACGATTGAGGAACTGATGAAAAGGGGAGTGGTGGTAGAGACTCAGTCAAAATGTAATTCACCAATCTTTCCTGTAAAGAAGCCAGATGGCTCATGGCGTCTTACTGTTGATTATCGGAACATCAATTTGCATGCAGACAAGTTAACACCTATAGTGGCAGATCCTAACACCATCCTTTCCACTGTTCCAAGTGATCACACGGTATTCTCCGCTTTAGATGTAAGCAATGGTTTTTGGTCTATCCCTGTGGCCGAGGATAGCCAATTTTGGTTTGCTTTTACTGTTGAAAATAAACAATATACATTCACTAGACTTAGCCAAGGCTTTCACAACTCTCCGACCCTGTTCCACCGTGCGTTAGCTGATGTAATTAATAGCCTCCCTGAAATTAAATCATGTGTGCGTCAATATGTCGATGATTTATTAATTTCGTCCAGAAATATGGACACGCATTGCAGAGACCTAGATGTTATTTTAAAACATCTGGCAAAACATGGTGTGAAGTGTAACCCACGCAAAGTACAGATCGCACAAACAGAAGTCCTTTATCTAGGGTATATGGTTTCACAGGGTTGTAAGAGAATGACCACAAACCGAATTGAAGCCATAACAGAGTGTCGGCGACCTACTACAGTACGAGCGCTACGCAAAATACTTGGTCTTTTTAATTATTGTCGGACCCATATACCCAACTACTCAACAATTGTTCAACCGATAAACGACCTATTAAAGGGAGCGGGGGGTCCACATGACGGGATAGAATGGTCGTCTGAGTGTGAGACGGCTTTTTCCATTTTAAAACAAAAACTTTGCACCTCCCCCGGGTTAGGGCTCCCCAACCCACTTGTGCCTTTCACACTATATACTCATGTAAATACAGGACACATGGCGGCGGTGCTTACACAAAAGCATGGGGACAGACAAAGGCCGGTTGCATATTTCTCCTCTAAATTAGATGCGGTTGTAAAAGCGATGCCGGACTGTTTACAAGCTGTTGAGGCTGCCTCCATTGCCTTAAATCAAGCGTTGCCGTTAATTAGCACACAGGAAATTGATGTTGTAGTCCCTCATTCTGTTCTGTCTATTTTGTCAGGAAAAAGGTCGACAGCAGTACACGTGGCTCGATGGACTCGATGGGAAACAAGTCTTCTGATGCCATCAGTACATTTAAAACGTATAACTACGTTGAACCCAGCTACCCTATTCCCAAATCCTGATGAGGGACAACCTCATCACTGTTGTGTAGAAGGGGAAGGTAATTTTGATAACCACAGGGTGAAAGAAATCGCCATTCAGGGCGCATTTGACCTATATGTTGATGGTTCATCTTTTTATATAGATGGAAAAAAACACACGGGATGGGCTGTGTGTACACAAAACGGACAGTTAGTGAAACATGGTAGACTGGTGAATCAGTCGGCACAAGTTGCGGAATTATGGGCTTTGGCGGAAGCGTGTACAGTAATGGGAGGGAACAATGTAAACATATACACTGACTCACGTTATGCATTTGGAGTAGTACATGATTACTTGAACTTGTGGGCTAACAGGGGATTTCTTACCAGTGCAGGATCACCAATACAAAATGGGGGAATGGTAGAAAAATTGCATAAAGCCATTGAACTACCAAAGAATGTGGCTGTAATTAAAATTAAAGCTCACACAAAAGGTACAGACCCACACTCAAGGGGAATAGGTGGGCAGATGAATGGGCCAGAAAGGCAGCCACAGATGGAGAAGTAATAGCTCCCATTGCAGCTTTGCAAACTGCCCAGTTATCCCCCAAAGAAAATGTTTTACAGCTAGAACAGCTGCAACATGCAGCCCCAAGGGCAGAAAAATGGCTGTGGATGGAAAACGGGGGAAAGCTGGGGGAAGACAACATATGGAGGGGTCCAAACAATACGGTGATCTTACCAGCTGTTTTGATGAGTACTATGGTTAGCTTATATCACTCCTTAGGACATGATGGAGCACGGCGCATGCAACATCGGATGAAGCAAACATGGTGGCATCCAAAATTAAACACTAACATCAATGACTATGTCCGCAGGTGTATCACATGCGCTCGATGCAACCCCGGACCAACCATCAAAGTAAGAATGAGACAACAGCCCAGACCAGGACAACCGTTTGCCCAATTGCAAATTGATTTCATCGGTCCTCTACCAGGATGTAGGGGAAAGAAATATGTGCTGGTGCTCATTGATCATTTTACTAAATGGGTAGAAGCATTTCCAACAGCGCACAACACAGCAACTGACGTAGCAAAAGTGCTATTAACCGAAATAATTCCAAGATGGGGTTTGCCATGTGCTATTGACAGTGATCAAGGTACTCACTTTACAGGAAAAATCATTAAAACAGTATGCCAAGCACTGGGGATTAAACAAAAGTTTCACTGCCCTTTTCATCCCCAAAGCTCTGGTCTGGTGGAACGTGCGAACCGCAGCTTAAAAAACAAACTAACCAAACAGTTGTTTGCAGGCACTGGAGAAGACTGGGTTTCACACTTACCAGCTGTACTTCTTCCCCTAAGAGCAGGCCCCACTAATCCTGAATCACTCTCTCCTTTTGAAATGCTAACAGGTAGACCCATGAGGACTCCCGGGGATTTGTGTATTGCAGGAGGAGAATTGCATGTGATGGGAGATAGGTTGCTGGAATATGGTAAGCTTTTGTCTCAGTGTGTACCACAGGACCCACGGACAAAACCGGATCCAGTGACAGACCTGGAGGAGAGCCCCGCAGTCCAACCCGGAGACCAAGTCCTGGTGAAGTCCTTCCAGAAAAAGACATTCGGCCCTCACTGGACTGGACCACATACTGTGTTACTCACCACCCCATCAGCTGCCCGCTTGACCAGAATACCAACATGGATTCACCTGACTCGTCTGAGAAAGTACACGAGTCCAACACAGCATGAAGCGCAGCTCAATCCTTCTTCTCCACAAAGTACTGGGAAGCCTGTTTGTGTTAACACACCTTAAGGCAGAAGATATGCGGATCCGCAGTTCTCAAATGTGCACCAACGCGAGTGGATACATCTGGACTTGGGACCATACCTTTAATCAAACTGGATGGAGATCTTTCCAATGCAATGAGGACATATGGAGAGTTGTAAACTGTCAATTGTGGGGTTTGAAAAACTTCTGGACAATCTGTAATTGTGAGAAATTGATTTTCTCACCAGAACTGTACACAGGCCAACCCGAGGAGGATGGGTCCCCCCTGCTGAGCCTTGGTTCCTCCCAAGGTTTCTCCCCTTTACTCTAGGGGAGTTTTCCTTGCCACTGTTGCCATGTGCTTGCTCACTGGGGGTATAGGCCTGAATAGGTTATGGGGAATATGGCATTTAGCACCATATTCCCAAATACAAAATGGGGGACTGATAGGTTCCCTGTTTTAGTTACATGTATTACTATATATATATTAGACTGTATGTAGTGTATTGTGTTTCCTTCTGCTACCATGCTGTGTCTGTAGTTTGCATGCCTGTATGTCTAGCACCTCTGTAGTGTGTCTCCGTATAACACCTCTAGTGTCTGCGGCAAGGAGGTCACATTCCTATGCTAAATGGCTGCGAGGGTCCCCAGGAAGGGACAAGACCATTTGTCCCCGGTCCGCCACTTAACTCAACCTTTTGATGTGTATGACTGAAAACTGTATATCTAGACACCACACAGTGTGATGGGCAGAGATTCTCTCAGCGCAGCGCCCGAGTGTGCTGGGTCTGTCTCTCCCTTGCGCATTGAATTAAACAACAAATCCTCTGAGGAAACTTTGTCAGCGTGTTCTTTATCGTCCTGCATTTGACTCCACAAATAAGGGCAAAAATATCCTAACAAAACTATGTTTTATCAAATTCTATTTGGTATGAAACATATTTCATTCAATTTCTTGAATTTCCCTGAATACGTCCATACCAAACATGTCAAGGGGATGTAATATTATGGTGCAGTTGTCATGAAAATACCCTTTTGTTGAACCACTTTACATGCAATCCATGTTATTACTACATAAGGCATAATACAACAATATAATGAAAACATGTGCATGGTTTGTAAGGTTTTACGGGGTTTGTGAATATGATAAACAGACGGTTTAGAGTCCAGATCCAGAAAATAAATAAAAAGTGTAATGACAGAGGGGCCCACATAAGGGCACTGTGGTACTCTCAAGAGTAGTTGCCCCACCATTTTGCCAGAGGCCTGATGATCTTTTCACCCTTAATGGCCCCAACACACACACCCCCACAACCATAAACAAAGAGACTGTTCCCCTTATCTTAGTCGTGTCCAGATGGCAACATTCCAGAGAGCCAATTGGCCGGCTCATCCATAGGAAGTCAGAGTAACTTATTGTTTTATCACACGTCTCTCTGGTTCTTTGAAGTACAGGATGAGTCCCAGCGTGCCGGCTCGTTCAAATGCCAGCCTTTTCTGGGTCCCAGTTTGGCTCCCTTCTACAGCTTGATACCATGGGAAAATCCAAGCAACTCAGACAAGACTTCAGAAAAAAATAATGGACCTCCACAAGTCCGGTTCCTCCTTAGGAGCAATTTCCAAACAACTGAAGGTACCACGAACATCTGTACAAACAATTGTATGCAAATATGAAAATCTTGGGACCACACAGACACTGCACCGTTTAGGAAGGAGGTACAAATGAACTGCCAGGGCTGAACAAACTTTGGTCCAAAATGTTCAACTAAACCCCGAGCCAATAACAAAGGAACTGGTGAAGGAGTTGGACGGATCAGGTACCAAAGTATCTATATCCATTAAGAGAATCCTACATCGCCATGGCCTGAAAGGCTGGCACACAAGGAAGAAGCCCCTACTCCAAGACCGGCATAAAAAAGCCAGAATGAAGTTTGCAGGTGATCACCAATACGAAGACCTAGCCTTTTGGAGGAGTGTTCTCTGGTCAGATGAAACAAAAATTGAACTGTTTGGCCATAATGATCAGCGCTATGTATGGAGGAAAAAGGGTGAAGCTTTTAATCCGGAGAACACCATCCCAACTGTGAAGCATGGGAGTGGCAGCATCATGTTGTGGGGGTGTTTTGCTAGAAAAGGAACTGCTGCACTCCAGAAAATAGATGGCATAATGAGGAAGGAGGATTATCTAGAAATACTGAAGCAACACCTCAAGACATCAGCTAGAAAGTTAAAACTTGGTCGCAGCTAGGTCTTCCAGTAGGACAATGATCCTAAGCATACCTCCAAAGTTAGAACAAAATGGCTTAAACACAACAAAGTGAAAGTATTGGAGTGGCCATCACAAAGCCCTGACCCGAATCCCATATAAAATTTGGAGGCCCACAAATCTGAGTTACACCAGTTCTGTCAGAAGGAATGGGCAAAAATTTTGCGTTTGATTCAAGTTAAGCAATTAAATGGCAATGCCACCAAATACAAAGTGTATGTAAACTTTTTACCCACTGAAAAACTGATATAGCACATAAAAGCTGAAATAAATCAGTCTCTTAGCTATTATTTTGAAATCACCTCTTGTGGAAATAAAGTAAATACCCTAATTGACTTAACGCAGGAAATGTTTTGACTAAACACGGAATGTGTGGAGTTGTGAAAATTTGAGTTTGAATGTCTTTAGCCTAGGTGTATGTAAACTTTTGCATTCAACTGTACATGCATGTCCGATTCTCATTGTGCAAAGGATTCGACTAACGTAACAAGTTTAGTAAAATGTAGTGCTTTAATGACCACAATGAACTTTTTCAATCAGAAAATTGAGGCTATTAGAGACCAGGGCTGCGTTTCCCAGAGTCTCCTTAGCGCTACGTGCATCGTAAGGTATACCTTAAGCTCTTCCTTTAGGTCTCGAACTGTTTCCCAGCGTCTCCTTAGCTAAGGTATGCCTTAATTAAGGTATACCTTTAAAAGGGTGGTCTGAGGCACTCGTAAGCTGTCCCTTAGCGATGCGCTTCGGGGTTTCAGCCTTATTATGCCAACATTTTGCTTTTCAAATCGACAGTTGTACTACAGTGCGCATCTAGTAGCACATCGGCATGTGAAAATGAGTTTAATATTAACTTTACGAAAAGTAATTATCCAATCAATGTGTCTGTGCATAGCACGTCGTGAGAATGTTGTCGTTTTACCTGTCTATCCCCATCATGATGGTAATTAAGTATAGGGCCTATCCATGATAATAATCCAATTTGCGAAAAGAAAAAAAAAGTTTTTTTAATTTATACGTAGTGGCGCTAACTTAGGATATGGCTTTTCTGACTGCATACCCTGTAGAAATTAGTTTGTTTGTGTGTGAGTCAATGATCACACTGACTTGGAACAAACCGCCGGTTTATTAAGAATATAAAACTTGTGTGTGCAAAACCAACGTTGAGTGAGTCTACTTACATGACCGAACTAGAGCACGTTGATTGGCTTGGCCGTAAACACACATACAGGTACGGTGGCTCCTAATGAACAAACAGGACAAACGATCTACATCCCTTTCCTTTAGCTCACACCTCCTATATAAAACAAAATAGCACTGGGTAAATATCAACATTACAGAACATTTCTTTCTTACCATGTTGTTTTACGATTTTCAGTAAACAACCCAATGATGATATTCTTGGCTGAACTTAAGACTATCCAACAGCAAATCAAGGTGGATGAACATATCACTTTAACAGGTAGGCCAATTCATAAGGCATACCCGGCATAGAATTAATCATGATCAATTTCCACAGACGCGCTTTTGCCTTTCACCTACGATAATTTTTGCACTGCAGAGAAAAGTCCGCAGGAATCAGTGGATATGCTGCTACAGTTGCCTATATATTGTGTGGCAAAAACAAATTTCAATAAGAACAAAATAATTCACGCATATGTTGCCAATATCCTTTTTTCTGGGCTTTCAAGAAGTCCCAGACTATGACTTATATGTCCCGATTGATGCTCTTTATTTTATCTTTTGTAGCCTACATGTATTTATTGAAACTATCACAAGGTCTCGTTTTGACTCTTAAAGAGATTAGCAGATGATCTTTAGTAGGCATAGCTTCCTCTTCTGCAATATTAGATTAATGTATAATGATTATGACAACACTTGTTATATTAAAACGTCATTCATAAGCCTTTACAAGTGAGACAATCTTTTCGCTTGGCATCGATTGATAAACTTTTCAGCACCACAGTGAAGTCCAGCTCCAACTTACGACGTACCTTTGGAAGTGTCCCTTAAGGCAACTGTTAAGGTATAGTTTGGGATCATACCTATGTGACAGGAAACAGTTTGTCAAATTAAAAGAAGAAGAGTCCAGCTCCTCAATAATGAAATACGGTATTCCACAAGGATCAGTACTAGGACCAGTACTCTTCTCGCTATACATGCTACCACTTGGCAATATTATCCGGGCACATAGCGTAGAGTTTCACTGTTATGCGGACGATACACAGATTTATATTTCAATGAAACCTGGCGAAGCACTGCTGCTTTCACGGTTAGAGGCCTGTATTGTAGATATCAAGGTTTGGATGCTTTCAAATTTTCTGCTCCTAAATTCGGATGAGACCGAAATGTTAGTTTTAGGTCCCAAAATATTAAGGGAGAAATTGTTTACTCTCACCTTAAACTGTGATGGTTGTTTGGCTGAACCTAATATGGGCGTTAAAGACCTTGGTGTCATCATTGATCCTGATCTATCTTTTGACACACATATAAAAAACATATCCAGAATTGCCTTCTTTCAGCTACGCAACATAGCTGAAATTAGACATTTCCTGTCAGTTGGGGATGCTGAAAAATTGATCCATGTTTTTGTTACGTCTAGGTTAGATTACTGTAATGCCCTGCTATCTGGCTGCCCTAATAACTCATTAAAGAGTCTCCAGCTTGTGCAGAATGCAGCTGCTCGTATCTTGACCAGAACTAAGAAGTGTGAGCACATTACTCCAGTGCTAGCGTCGCTTCACTGGCTGCCCATTGAGCATAGGATAGATTTCAAGGTTTTGCTCCTGACTTTTAAAGCTCTGCATGGATGTGCACCTGTGTACATAACGAACCTGCTCCTACCTTATAAGCCCACAAGATCACTCCAATCCCAAGACGCAGGTTACTTGGTAGTCTCAAGAATTTCCAAAAACCTAAAAGGTGGTAGGGCTTTCTCCTACAGAGCCCCACTACTGTGGAACCGGCTTCCAAAATTTCTAAAGGAGTCAGTCTCAATATTTAAATCTAGATTAAAAAACGCACCTCTACGCTCAGGCTTATAATCAATTGTAGTCTGGAGACAGGGTGGGAGAAGCCTGTAGTCATAGAGCTTTGTGGGGTGGCAATCCTTTCCTTACTGTCACCTGTCAATCAGCTGTGACCCGACTTGGGCTGGCTCTTGATAGGCGGGTATGGTTGTCCATCCCTCATGACTGCATGGGCTCTCCATCCTTGTCCTAGAAGCTATGCAACCATATCTTGCTCCTGGCAGGGTCCCCCAATGCATACTACTGCCACTTTACCCACTGTTATATTGCAAATTCCCTAAATGCCGTTTCTACCCTCTTCCCCATGCTGCCGGCGAGGCTCTTGCCCCAATCTTCGAGAGTGCTTCGAGAGTCGTCTGGTCTCCCCGACCTCTGCGGTCCAGCCCCTCTTTCGTCATTGCCTCCACCCTGCCCACATCTGTCGCCACCTGCTGCTCCCCATCACCGCCACCCAGTCCCACCCATCATCGGAGCCACATCATAAACCCTATAAAACTGACTGACATGTTGGTCACCAGTCGACACCCTGAGCCGACCAGAGGAGGATGGGTTTCCCCCTTGAGCCTGGTTCTTTCCGAGGTTTCTTCCCATCTGCCACAGGGAGTTTTTCCTTGCCACTGTTGCCTTAGGCTTGCTCCTGTGGGGGTTTAGGCCAGGGTTGTCTGTAAAGCGTATTGTGACAACTGCTGTAAAATACACTATACAAATAAAATTTGATTGAATTCGATTGAATGTGTTCAGATAGTAAGATGAAAAATACAGGGCCAAGTTACTTGAAATAATTTAGGAAACACTGGGTAACAGCATTGCTTTGGAATACAGCATGTTTAATCTATGTTAGCTAAGATAGGCAATTGTTTCTTGTAACTTGGCCTAATTTAGATATCAATACTTTTAATGGCAGGCCTAGATTTTGCATGTCTTAATGATGTATAGTGCTTGCTATGTAAGTAACTTGGCATTTTTGTATGTATAAAACACATTTTTCTTCAGATACTATATTCTCGTGGACAAATTCTGCCTACCACCTCCCTCTCCCTGTACTTGCTTTCCCCATGTCACCTCTGGCAGTAGCAGGTCTGAAAGATTATAGAAAATTACTATCGAGTGTATTAATCCATTTATTGAGGCCCATTGATTTAAGTTTTTGCCAAATTCCCCAGCCCCATCAACATGTCAAACATATCCCACAATTTTGCATACCACATTTATTATTTAAAACCATTCCTTATTTATAAGCATACTAAATAATACTACATTTTCTTTGCACATCAATCTAAACGTCTTCTGTTTAGCCGGAGGCATAGCAAAATAAAAAAAATTTGTAAAACAACAACCTCAAGAACCTTTTTGCTAGTGCGTAGAATTCCATATTCCATATTTTTTTAAAAATCTGGGTATAGCATTCACAATGATGCTTCAGTGTTTATCTGTTTACTCATTCACTCTTGTGGGAGAAGCTGTCAGTGTCATCAGTGACCATCATTCTTACAAGATCTCTTGAACCATTTACAACCATATATAACTTAATGTTAAACAAATGTCACTGTCATTATGGTATGTGTAATGTTATTATTTATACGGATGGCAAAATAAATCTCAGATTTGTCATGTATGAGCATCGGTAAGAGATAATAGGCTAGCTAACATTTTCATAGTTTAGCTTGAGCGTGAGTTGACTAGTAATTTTCTTTCTCCACACTTGTCATATAGTTGATGTGTCACTGACTATTAGCCCCTTAGTTACGATGTACCTTAACGTTTTACGAAGGTTTCTAAGGTATACCAGAGAGAAATAAGATGCCCCTCCTGTCAAAAATAATGATTTATCGATACCACGCCCCATGCCCCCCTGATATGATCCGATTTTCTATGATATCCATACAGTCAAGATTTGATTGATTAGTTTTACCTTTTGGACTCTGCTATGGTTTGGTTGGTGAGGGAGAAGGGTATGGGGAAAGGGTGGGGGTTGTGGCTGCTGCAGACATCATGTTCATCAGGGAGGGGGGGAGTACCCCCGTCACTTAGTTTTTAGAGTGTGGGATGTGGCAGGACAGGTGTGGGTAGCCTGTGGAGCGCGGGTCCTGTGGTAAACGGTAAATTTCCCACAAGGATAATGTTTTATGTCTTTTCTTTCTCTGAATACAGCCACAGCCCTAAAGTGTTTCAACAAACAACTTGATTAGAGTCTATTTCATAATATTACTCGCATTTTAAGCCTTTAAAAAGGGGTTTAAGTGGAGATTGCACACGTTAGATACCATATAAGTGTGTATAAAACATATTGAATAATTACACTGATCTTCATAAAATGTATTAAAAATATTTTTAGCTAAAGCTTACATTGACATCACGTGTTGGTACAAATGGATGTTTATGGTGTGCTCTAGCTTCTGTGAATCCATGCAGAAGGCACAGGCATCCCTGCTTTTCCAACGGTGCGAGTGCGCTGATGGTTTGAAGGCACAGGCATCCCTGCTTTTCCAACGGGGCGAGTGCGCTGATGGTTTTATAAATGAAAAGATAATAGGGATAATAGGGTTTTTTTTTTTTTATACACCCCATGTCAGAAAGAAAACATGGGGATACTAGCTACTTCATTTTTAAGTCTTTAAAAAGGTTTAAAATTGTGCACGTTAGGTGCTATATAGATGTGTTTGGTATCTATAGGTTGCAAAATATTTGAACGAGGTCAAAATCTTATTGAATAATTATACAGGATTTTGTAAAGCAGTGTATTTCAAACTACTGTTTATAACTAAATATTTTATTTTTCATTGAGACACCGCCCTAAAAGTGTCAAGGGTGGGGGTTTGGGGTTACACACCATCCATAAATTAGGCCCCAGGACCCTTTACTTTGGAGAGAAGCAAGAATGGCTGGAGTCGACTTTTACTCTGCATCATGTGAGTACCCACATTTATTTGAGTTTCTTTTTCTAATTCTCTGAAATAAATACACTTAACGCAAAAGCCTGTTAAAGCTAAAGTTTTTTTAAAGTTTTTTTTTTAAACAGATACGCCCAGCACTCAAGTCATGAACGAAGGTGGGTCAGCAATTTGCATATGCATTAACAACAACACTGTTCATGGGCCCTCCTTTTGAGTTTGCTTATAAAACAGGATGACTTTTTACCAGTTCTAGAGATCTTGACAACTGATGAAGAGCTGGTGCCAAGTCTACCAACGAATCCACAAACACCAGAGCAAGTGCGGATCAATCCTGCCGAGGAGAGCGCAAGCTTATCGACACCTACACTTATTTGTAAGAATCCTTTCTTTAAACTGTTTAGTATGTTGGTTGAAGGATTTACAGTTATTTACAGATATTCTTCCTTATACAGGGCCAGAAGAACCAGAAAAAACTTTTGAAGAGGGGAAAAAGTCCCGCCTAAAGCTCAACAAAAAAAGGAGACTTTTTAGCGGTGAGAATTATTTCAAATATCTTTGTCACCATATTGTTGTTTTGTATGCAATTTAGACAAAAAAAAATGAAACTATTTCCACAGAATCAGGTACTGAGAACCACGTGGCAGAGAGGGCCTTGGGAGAAACGGTGGTGAAACAGATCACAGCACAAAAACCTATACAGATTGAAGAGTGCGGTAAGTCTATTAAGAACTTGTGGTACTTGAAAGTTTTTTGATGAAAAGTATGGTTTGAAACTAAAGCGGCTAAATATTGGTGCTTTTCTGCAGTAACAGCTGAGGAAACCAATCAACAGACCAGAGAATCACACCTCCAGGAGCAAACAGCTGAGGAGGCCCCTGGACACAGAGAGGACGGCAGCGCTGAGGAAAGAAAACAACAGGCCCGAGAATCACACCTCCAGGAGCAAACAGCGGCCCAAACAATTCTCCAGAAGCCAGGGGACACCGAAAGACGGCCCTTCAAGGTCCCAGCCCATTTGGAAGCTCTGAAAATCTTCAATCGTGAGTTACATTTGGCTGAACAACGTCTCGCGGTGTTGAAGGAGTCTGAGTCTCATCTGTTTGAACAGTGTCTCGCAGTGCTGAAGGAGTCTGAGTATCGTTTGTCAGAACAACGGCTTAAGGTGTTTCAGACAATCTTTGAGAAATATTAGAAATGGCACAGAGGCAACAACCAGAGCAGTTAGGCAGGGCACACAGCACAGAGAACATTAACTCACAAATTTTACATGCAATTCAAGCTATAACTCAAAACAACAGCCCACAAGCTGCTGAAAACATTCCAAATGTTTTTATAAACCCAAATCTGCTACAGCTTGTTAACAATATTAACCATGACACTAACGACATGCATGAAATGGCTGGTGATTACTTTGATCGGTTGAACGAGGCTTTGGCAAACCTTACCGCCGGTGATGGTGCACTAACCCCTGCAGCAGACTCTCTTGGTTTTCTGAACGATGCTTTAGAGCGGCTAAACCAGGAAGGGGGGAATCTTAATGAATCACCACTAACGCCTACCTCTGATAACCCACAAGGTTCTGACGATGTGCATGCTGCCGCTGCTAATAGTAATGATGATGATGATGGTGTGGTGACTTGTGTTCCTGACATGGTAGTGGTGCAAAGGCCCTCCTTTAATTGTGTCGAAATTAGGCAACGGTTTAACTTTGCATTCTTGCACGACGTGGACAGCTATGAGGACTTCTATAATGTGTTGCTAAACTTACTTGATCATGTATTGCATAGAGCTATGCAGCTGGCTAGACCCAATGACGTGATTCAGCTGGAGTTGCGTGGTGACTCCCTGTCTGAGGGTGTGTCCATAATTGCTAATGGCGCTAGTGTGGATCTGGACACATTTTTGGGAATGGTTGGGGATCTGGTTCAGAGCAATTTTGAAATCCTTTCTGATGATACATTGGAACTGGTGGTTCAGATAGTTCAAAACCCAAATGGTGGTACCCGTAGAAAAATAGCCACATGTCTCAGAAATGAGGTTTTAAGAAAAAAACTACGGCATCTATTTGTAAGCCACAACGTTGAGAATAACCTCTGCTTTGCCATTTGCTTGTCTCAGATGTTAAACCCGGAATTCACGTTAGAGCAGGTGGAGCAAGACGCCATACATTTGCAGACGTCTGTAGGCCTGGGCGTGCAGGATATGGTGTCTTTTTCAGACATACAAAAGTTTGAACAACTGTTAAAGGTCAAAATTGTTGTGTGGTACCGTAATGCTCAGAATGTCTTTCGCAAATTTCAAACAAACCCAGAGCCGCATCCAAAAACCGTGTTTTTGTACCTAGAAAACGAACATTACTTTGGTATAAAGTCGTTGAAAGGTTTCTTAGGCAGTGCGTACGTGTGTGATTACTGTTACACACCTTTCACAGCAAAAGCTAACCACCGATGCAAATACTACTGTAATGTTTGTTTTAGTGCTGAATGTTCTTCGCACCCTTTAAAATCGGTAAAGTGTAAAGACTGTAGACGTATATGTCGGTCTGCCTTTTGTTACACAGCACATAAAGTCACCAAAATGAATAATGCTACGTGTAAAATGAGCGCCCCATGCGACACACACAAGTATTGCGAACAGTGTGGCAGGATGTACATCATCAGTTCTAAAAAACCTGTACCACATCGTTGTAGTGTGCGGCGTTGCGTCAACTGTAATGATGAGCTGGTTGCTGATAGTAGACATGCTTGTTACATTCAGCAAGTCAAACCTGAACAACCGAGCGAGCGCTATGTTTTTTATGATTTTGAGTCCCGACAGGATGACGGTGTACACGTCGCTAATTTTATATGCTGTATTGATTTTAACGGGGCGCGTTGGACAGCAGCAGGTGACGGTTGTGTGGAGGCCTTTACCCGTCGGTACCGTACCCCGAAATACAAAGGGTACACATTTATTGCACACAATTCGAAGGGTTATGATGGCTACCTAATCACGCAACACTTAATTAAACAAGGCGTCACACCATCCATTATAGCTCAAGGCAGCAAACTGCTTTGTATCACCGATGATGCATTTGAACAGCGGTACATAGATTCTCTCAGCTTCCTCACAATGAAGCTGAGCGCCATGCCATCGGCTTTAGGCTTTGAAAATGCCAAAAAGGACTACTTTCCACACTTTTGGAACACCGTCGCTAATCAGAATTATACAGGCCCGTACCCACCACCTTTATACTATGATTACAACACCATGTCAGAAAAGGAGAGGTCTGAGTTCATGCAATGGTACGCAACCGTATCTGGAAGGGTGTTTGACTTTCGCAAGGAGATGTCTGAGTATTGTATTAATGACGTGGTCATTTTGCGGGAGGGGTGTCTGAGATTTAGACGCGAGGTACTCAGCTGCACCGGTCTTGACCCTTTTCAGGGTGTTACAATAGCTTCTGTATGCATGAAACAATTCTGCACAAGTTTTTTGCCCAAAGACACACTGGCTATCACTACGCCTGACAATTACATTCTCAAGCAAAAGTCTTTTTCAACACCGGCAATTCAGTGGTTAGAATATCTGAGCCATCGTGACAATGTTTTCATACAGCATGCTTTGAACCAGGGGGAGGTTAAATTTGGGCCGTACTTTTTAGACGGGTATTCAGAGGTGGGGGGTGTACGTACAGCCTTTGAGTTCCTCGGCTGTCTGTTCCATGGTTGTCCTCAGTGTTTTGATGCAAACACCATTAATCCGCTCACAAAACAAGATTTTGGCTCCATGTATCGAAAATCTCAAGAAAAAATTGATATTCTGCGTAACACCTACAATCTGCATGTGGTTGTTTTGTGGGAGCACGAATGGGTGAGACTAAAAAAGGAGAGCCCCGAGGTACAGACATTCCTGCGTTGTTCTGATTATCCAGAACGTCTGGAGCCACGTGATGCTGTTTGGCGGTAGAACTAATGCTCTTCGGCTTAAATATAAGGTGCAAGAAGATGAGCAGATACATTACTATGATTTTACCAGTCTCTACCCTTTTGTGAACAAGACTAAAGTCTACCCTACAGATCACCCCACCATCATCTTCCGTGACTTTTAACCGATCGAAAACTATTTTGGTCTGATCAAAGCCAAAATATACCCACCTAGGGATCTTTACCTACCCGTGCTACCTTACAGGGTGTCTGGAAAATTAATGTTTCCCCTCTGCAGGTCCTGCGCCGTGTCTGAACATCAAGGCAAATGTGTACATTCTGACGAGGAGCGTTCTCTCACCGGAGTCTGGTGTAGTATCGAACTAGCCAAGGCTGTTGAGAAAGGGTACCAGGTTGCCAAGATTTTTGAAGTTTGGCATTTCCCACAGCGCTCTGATTCCCTCTTTAGCGGCTACATAAACACCCATTTAAAGGGTAAACAGGAAGCCTCTGGGTACCCTTCATGGGTGTCTAATGATTTGGACAAAGATAGATACATGCAGAGTTATTTGGAAAAGGAGGGTATACATTTAGACCCCAGCAAAATTTGTGTCAATAAAGCCAAAAGACAAATTTCTAAACTTTTTCTGAACAGCCTTTGGGGTAAATTCGGTCAGAGAACAAACCAAGTTAACACCGCCTTGATCCATGACCCGGAGCAGTTTCTGTTGTACATGTTTTCCAAAGAGTATGACATCTCACATTTTTCATTTATTACAGAGGATGTGGCCCTTGTGTAGTGGCGTTATGCCAAGGGTTTCTCAAAACCACCCAAATACAGTAATGTGCTTATAGCGGCATTCACCACCGCTTACGCACGCCTTGAGCTTTACAACCTCATGGACAAATTGCCTGACAGGGTTCTGTATCATGACACAGATTCTGTAATCTTTGTGAGTCGGCCAGGTGACTGGGTGCCTCCGCTCGGGGACTTTTTGGGTGAGTTGACGAGTGAGCTGGACACCGGTGACCACATTGTGGACTTTGTTTCAGGGGGCCCGAAAACATATGCTTACAGAACACGGGGAGGTAAAACATGCATGAAGGTGAAAGGTATAACACTACATCATACTAACATGCAGGTTGTTAACCTTTCATCCCTCACTGATTTGGTAGATCACTATGTGTCTCACAAAAATGACCCCGCCAAGGAAGTCGCCACAACCACGCAACAGATTGTTAGGGACAAAAAAGGTTTCATTCTCAGGAACCGCACAGTCTCTAAAAGATTCCGTGTGGTTTACAACAAGCGAGTTTTGCTCCCGGACTTCCAGACATTGCCATATGGATACTAAACCAGTGTCAGAGGGTGATGGTTTTGACAGCCGCCTACAACACCCCTTTTCCTGCATCATTTCAGGCCCTTCAAACTGCGGTAAAAGTGTTTTTGTTAAAAGACTGCTGGAAAATGCCCATAATGTGTTGTCCTCTGTACCTCAAAATATTGTGTGGTGTTACACTTGTTGGCAACCGCTGTATGATGATATACTTTGTAAAATAAAAAATGTACAGTTTGTAGAAGGACTCCCTGAATCTTTGACTGATGAAACGTTGCTGCCTTTACACAAAACCAATTTGATCATCATCGATGACCTGATGGAAACAGCCAGCGAGAGCACAGAGGTGGAAAAAGCTTTTACCAAGTATACACACCATAGAAACTTAAGTATTATATATTTAGTACAAAACCTTTTTTTTCAGGGTAAAAAGAGTCGCACGATAAATCTTAACGCCAACTACATGTTCTGTTCAAAAATCCTCGAGATAAAATGCAAGTTAATATTTTAGCGCGACAAATGTATCCTAGACATTCAACGTTTTTCCTTGAATCTTTTGAAGATGCGACCAGAAACCCTTACGGTTATCTTTTGGTGGACTTAAAAGCGCAGACACCAGAAGAGTTTCGCCTCAGAAGTGGTTTGTACCCTCCAGAGTGGCCCGTGACTTATGTACTAAAGAAAAAGTAATGTCGGCACGTATTAAACGGCACTGGCCGCTTTTAAAAGCTCTATTTGAGGGCAATGCGCCGCAAAGACGTGCCATTTTACAGTCGGCTTCTCCGGAACTCATAAACACAATTTGTGAAATAGCTCTCAATGTTTTACGCGGTAATATACCCCTAACGGATACTCAGCTGAAAAAATTAAGGAAACAACGATCGAGGATTAAACTACTTGCTAACAAAAAAAAACTCAATCAAAAAGAAGAAGAAAGTCATTAATCAAAAAGGGGGATTCCTTCTACCTCTGCTGAGTGTCGCAATACCCTTTCTAACAAGTTTGATAACGTCACGCAGTGGTTAAGCCATGGAGAATGCTCAAAAGATGTATCTAGTACCCCAAAAACAACTGGATAAATTAAAGAATCTCACTTATACACCAGAGCCAATCCGTCAAACTGTTGAAAATGAATTGGATCAAACCATACGCGGCATCTTAGCAAGGACTGATGTAGGACCTCATGAGAAGGCAAAGCTGTACACCGCTGTTTTACAAAGATTCATAGCTCTTGTCAAGCAAGGTGAAAAAGAATCAACTCAATTGACATTATCATTTCCCCCTGCTGGGGGTTCAGAATCAGAAGTCAAAGATGGCCAAACACCCTCTAGCGGTGTTACAGATACTGAAGATGCCCAGCTGGTTCAGGACGTTATACAAAGCGTGCCGTCTAGAAGCAAAAAAAATGCCACCTACGTCTTAGAAAAAATGGCTAAATCCGGAAATGTTGCAACATGGAACGACAAAGGGGAGTTTGTCTTCAAGGGTAAAGCGGTAACCGGCTCGCATATGTTGGATCTAATAAAGAACGTTACAGCGCCTCACAAGGTTGGTGATGATAGACGACCCCTGGGGTGGCAAACATTTATTGAGGCTTTAGCCACAATTAATATGCCTCTTTCTGTCATTCCTAATCACGGTGTACGCAGCACGATAAGCTCGCACAAAAAATTACCAATAGCAAGCCGGACCCCGTTGAAAACTCGAGAGGCCTATGAAATCCCAGAGCCTGCTTTTTCAACCCCAGTTTTAGACCGTTCAACATGGTTAGATTTTTAACATGTCTAGTATAAATGATACGCTGTGACAAAAAATGTAATTTTGATTCATGTTTATTTGATTTAATAAAATTACGTTACGTTTTACTTTCGAACTTGTGTCTCTTTACTTACAAGCATGACATTTTTTAAAGGTTTTAAAAGAGTTTACAGTCTGTATACACGATAACATATTTTTCATACATTTATCCAGATATATTTTATCAACATATTTTGAAACCATTGCGTCATTCATTTTTAAATGATCAGAGTATAGTGACATAATTCTGCTAAAAGGGGTTCCTTTGGCCCTGTGGTGTAAGTAAAACACACAATGCTGGCCACACGTCGCGCTGAGCGGGTCTTGCACTTGCACCGTGTTGTAAACAATCCGCTCGCAGTTCTTGTGCAGAAATTTACTGATACTGTCTGGGAAATATTCATAGTCCGGAGGGTTACCATAGGAGTCAAAGAATTCACCCGTTTTATCCGCACACATATACAAAGCTAGCCAGTGTTCTCCAGGCTTATTTCGGGGGTGCGTATTCACAATGTACAAAGCGGGGAAATTATGCAGGTTGGCAGCTCGTCGCAGGCCAACACCCCTTTAAAGTCTTTTCCTGTATGTGGGTTGTTACTCAAAACGGCTGCTAATTCTCTGGTGTTCATGATTAATAATAGTCATACAGCACGTTCCTCCTCTGGTTCACTTCAATGATATTGTCGAAACACGCATAAACTACCATATTTACGGTTCTGGGTAGCGCGTTTCTGAATCTCATTTCCAGTCGCATGTTTCCCGTCTTGATCAGGGATAGATGCTGACTGCAACCTTCATAAGGGGACAGATTGAAAGCATAAAGCGTGTAACCGCTTGTATATTCTTGACGATTTATTAACAAGGGCTGGTCCTTCAAATGTCTACCGGTAGCGAGGATCAGGCTATAAAACTCTCGAATAGCGCTACTGTTTTGATAATCAGGTTGAAATGGCTTGGCCGGAAACTGCTGCCCATCAACATACATTGCCACAAACTCTGCGTTATAGTGTTGTAAATTAAACGGGTTCTTGTTGTAAACCCCTGTAAAGGTGTTGTTATCAACCAACCCTATAATTACCGTTTTTGGTAGCTGCCCCAAAAATAAATTCTCCTGATTAGAAACTCGACTACCTGCGGCTAATGAGAAAGTCTTCATGCTGACCCCATCAATAGGATATTTTATATTAGTGGTCAATAGCGCCTGCGCATGTCCGAGCTTCACAGCTGGGGAGATGCTGACCTTTTTTACAAATAGTGCGGCCGACACCATTTTAAGCTTGTATTGACGGTCATCTGCAGTCATTAGACAGAACTCGTCCTTACCCCGAACCATTTTAATTTTAATATCGACACCATTTATCAACATCCTCTCCTGAAAAAACATGTCCGCGTGTATGTGTCCGAGCATTTCAAAAGTTTTGCTCTCTGCGGTATATAGGGCTCTGTTTTTCAGACCCGTGTTGTTACCCTCCGTGTTTGTATCCTCCATATGTCCACTGGTATCTTTATAAAAGAGCCCGGCTGTGAACTGGTTAGACAGTGTCTCATTCCCATAATTCAGTAGACATTCCATAACAGACCGGTAGGGGTAAGTATTGCTAGACTGACTCACCAGTCGGTCCCCCAGTGAAACATCCACTTGGGAAAAAATGGTCGCTAGGGGGTAATTAATAAGGCCGACATTGTCAGCTTGCGCAAGGTTAGTACCGTCTGCGCGGGTGATCTTACAGCGAAGGTATAAAAGTGTATTGTTCAAGTCAATGTAATCTTCACCATTACCAGCAATAAAGAACTCTAGAGGTCCTGTGTCTGAAATGGCTGACAGTGGGGGCACCTCTACATAGATGTTCTTCTCAATGCTTGTTTGTGTATACGGCACTGCAAAAAGATCCAGTTCCGACTTCATGCATTCCCCCGACATGTTGTGTATGTAGGCCATTTTAAAAAAAATGTATCTACTTTTCCTTGTAACCTTCTTCTTCTTTATGTGCTTTTTCACCCTCCTCTTGCTTTTACCAACTGTGTGCCGAATGCTTGACACCTTCCGTTTTTTAGACTTTGACATGTTTGAGACACGCCCCCCTGGAGATCTTTTCTGTCTACCTCGCGTCATCACCATGAGCCCTGATCCTTCCTGGTCACCCGTGTTCAAACGACTTGTCACAACATTAGTGATCACATCCTTGGCTATGTTCTTAGCTGCTGAGGCCAAATGGGGTTTGGCTATATTGAGTCCTTTCTTTAGTAGCGGCAAAGCCATTCGGAACAATCCTCGAAAAATACCACCAAGACCCCCACCATACATAACACTCCCACCACTAAACCCCGGCAAACCATTACCCGCTTGCGCCGTATAATAATCTACGTATCTGTATGGATCTATGTGCAGGCCAGACCTAGCCATCTTTACTCGTGATAATGGTGCTTCACCGGTCTGAAGTGCAGCTTTGCTATGACTTTCCGTAACGGAAATTTACGTTCTGGTTCTGGTCCGTTTTTCAGTCAATTGTATGTTGTCAATGTGCTTCTTGCTCACAGGTACGTAGTGTGGCTTCTCATACGAGATTGTGATGATGTCGTTGTTTGTTCCAGATATATGTACATTTCGTAGCAGGGGTACAAAACTGTCACCAACACGTTGGTAGTCGATAACGTCCGTGTAGACGTACAGTGTGTAGAACCCGGCGCTGAGGTCGACAGGGTGTGGCGCCACCGGTTTAGCGGATGTCAAGTTGATGCCTGGTTCAAGACCGAGCATCCTAGCTATTTTTCCTTCAGCCATCAATGAGATGTGTGGCTAGTAGGCATAGCTTCCTCTTCTGCAATATTAGATTGATGTAAAATGATTATGACAACACTTGTTATATTAAAACGTCATTCACAAGCCTTTACAAGTGAGACAATCGATTCGCTTGGCATCGATTGATAAACTTTTCAGCACCTCAGTGAAGGCCAGCTCCAACTTACGATGTACCTTTACGTTGTACCTTAAGAGTTGCTTTAAGGTATAATCTGGGAAACACTCGTAAAAAAGCAGTTTCCCTTAAGAAGGTATACCTTAAGAACCTTCGTAAAACGTTAAGGTACATCGAAACTCGGAAACGCAGCCCAGGTCTGTAAAGGGCATAATTTTACTTTATTTTGTATTTACATATTTCATTTTTCATAGCTTCATGTTCCATGCATTAATTTCATTCAGGTGTGGAGACAGAAAATTTCTAGTTAAGATTATTATGTTAATAATCTTATCTTTATAATCTTTATTCAGTACAGGCCTGTTGCCCAGTTTTTTTTATTTTAAATTGCAGTAGCTCAATAAAGGATGTTGTATTCTATATTCTTTATATTGATATTCAATTCATCTATTTATTCATATTGTATCCTCTACTCAGCTAACAAGGTTATTCCTTACTTTGTTGAACTACTGTCATGAACTTTATATCTCCATACATGTTTCTGGTTGGAGAACCTGTGTTTGATGATCACAAATCATAATACATGTCATCAGCAACAGTCCAATGTTTCAAAAAATGGGTTTTGCTTGGTCAATAGGTGGCGCTATTGCTAGGAAAAATGTGAAAATCCCTGTAACTTTTAAATCAAATGACCAGCCCACTATAAATGTGGTATAAAAGTGCTGCTTCCATTGTTGAGTCAGCCTGAAAAAGTTTGCAGAGAATCAGCCAATAGGAGATGCTACACTCAAGCATGTGTCTGACAGCAGAAGATTTATTTATTTTTTTCATAATTACAACCTTTTGCAGTTTTGTTTTTCTAATTACAACCATTTGCTGTTTTTTTTTTCTAATTACAACAATTTGCCTGGACTCTATGTATCGCCGCTAGCAGTTATATTTGAAATTAATTCATTTTCATAATAGAAAATAATGAATCTTAAGGCTATGATTATTATAATGATTGTTAAAATACAGTGAAGGTAAAAATGCTCCTTAATTATGAGCCTAAAATGGTAGTTATTTATTTGTTCCTTGAAGAACAGATATAAATGCAAGAAAAACCTGATGAAAATGATGTTTTCTCTTTACTCGTGATTTTTTTAAACCATAAATGAAGCGTGCCATGTCATTTATCACAATGTTTAAAGCTGTTTTTGAAGATAGAAGTTTGTGCTACAATATTTTTGGGCTCAGTTCAGCAGACTTTATACTGGCTGGTGCACCTTCATTGGCACAACAGAATCAGTACAATGTCTGGTCTAATACTTCATTCTAATGAAACAGTCAGATCCACCAAAATATAATTATTTTTAAAATATTATCTTATTCTCAAATGACAAAAAAATATGCCTATGCATTTGTCTAATGGCATGTGTCTATAATCATATGTTATGAATGAGTCAAGGTGAAAAGCTTGGCAGATTCCACAATAACAAGGATACTTCCTCTCTGCTTTATAATACCATAATTTACATTGGCCCAAAGAGATTCACAGGACTCTAAACAGACCACCAGACCTGCTATTAAACTAAAATATTCAGTACTTTAGTTTATTTCCTTTTTTTGCACATTTGCACAGTATTCCTAGGGAAGTGAATTAAATGAACAGAAAAACATGTTTCATAACATTTTCTTTTAACAATTTTTTCCCCAGACCAATGGTTTACACAAGAATTCATCATATTGCAGCTTTAAAAACATCAGGCCGATTTAGCTGAATATTAGCTCAATGCCCTAAAATGGAATTAAATTATAATGAACATTTAAAAAGCAAATAAAGTTGCCCAGGGGTGGGAGGTTTACAGTTGCCTAGAATGACAGCAATGTATCATGCAAAAGCAATCCACACTGCCCATTTCTTTGCCTGTCACGTTGCACATTAAGTTTACTCCAACTCATCTATGCAGGTTACACTTGGCATCACATACTTGGAAGGAGAGCATGTGCTTGTTTGTGCACTCCCAATTCAATAGCAGAGGCTGCTGCAATTTGCACTGATATATACAGTGGGCTCCAGCATTATTGGCACCCTTGATAAATATGCACAAAAAATGCTTAAAAAAATGCTAAACTAAAAATTAATTGACATAAGCTTTATTTTCCAACATGTGTAAACTAGGGTGCTTGGTTAATGATTCATTGAAATCAACCAAAGTCTTACATTTTTAAAATAAAAAAATATTTCCCCAAAAAACAGGTTCCACAATTATTGGCACCCCTGGTTTAATACTTTGTGAAAACACCCCTGGCAAAGATGACAGCCATGAGTCTTCCTATAATTTGTGATAAGGTTAGAGAACACATTTGGAGAGATCTTTGACCATTGCTCCATGTAGAACTTTTCAGAATCATTGATATCTTTGGGTTTGTGCTCATGGACCCCCCTTCCCTTCAGTTCAGACCACAGGTTTTTGATGGAATTTAAGTCTGGAGACTGAGATGACCATTGGAAAACATGGATGTTGATTTCACTTAAGCATTTCTGTTTAGATTTTGATGTATTCTTGGAGTCACTGTCCTGCTGGACAATCTACCTATGACCAAGTCCTAGCTTCTTAGCAGAGACAACCAAATTTTCTGCCAGAATTTCCTGGTACGTTGTTGAATTCATTGTGCCATTGATCTAAAATAGTGCCCCGGGACCACTACCAGCAAAACATCTCCAAAATATCAATGACCCACCTCCATATTTGGCAGTAGATATGAGGTGCTTCTCCTTTATGCATTCCTCTTTTGCTGCCAAACATGTCGATGTGTATGGCCAAAACGTTCAATTTTGGTCTCATCTGACAATAGCACTCTCTTTCAGTCATAATTCCAATGAGGTTTGGCAAGTTCCAGATTCTTGGTTTTGTTTATTGTGCTCAGTAAGAGCTGTCTTCGTGCCACCCTTCCAAAGAGTTAGTTGGTATGGAGGTGCCATTTAATGTTTTTTTTAGACTTGTTGACTGCAAGAAACAAACCAATTTCTGCAATTCTTAAACAGTGATCCTTGGGTTATTAATGGCCTCCCTCACCATCTTCCTCACCGTCCGTGGGGACACCGTGCAGGTGCTACCTCTTCCTGGCAAATTTGCAACCATTCCATATGTTTTACATCTTTTTATTATTGCCCTTACAGTGCTAAGTGGTGTGTTTAACCGTTTATGTCTTTTTTTGTACCCATTACCAGACTTGTGATGGTACATTACCATTGGTCTCTTCTGAATTGACAGTTATTTGGCTTTTCCCATGCTGACGGATGACAAAGGGATTTTGTATGCTTGTCACCTCATTTTTATTCTCAAGTGAAACTGGAAGTGATGGAATGACACAATATAGTTCCTTTAGACTGAGATGAACTAAATTAAGTAAAATTGTATTGCCAATTTTGTTTGATTTTACTTACTTACAATAATTGTTAGGGGTGCCAATAATTATGGCACCTATGGTTTTCAGAAAAAATTAGATTACTTTGAAGCATGACAGTAAATGTATTGAAATAAAAGTATAGCGTTTTCCCATATGTTTGAACATAACATATAGATTATTATCTGTGTAATTTATTATATGCAGCTTTTTTTCTTCATTTTTATGAAGAGTGCCAATAATTCTGGAGCCCACTGTATATAATTCCAAACTGAGAATAAAATGGGGTTAAACACATACAAAATAGCTAAATAACCACATATCGATGTATTTCAAATCATATAATATTGATCAAACAGTCCAATCACATTACTGCTTAACATTAATATTATTTTTACCAGAATTTTCTTGGTCTTTAGCTTTTTGTTAAAATAAAAAAAAATAAAAGCCACTTTGTGCCTTCACTACGCACTTAACTCTCCACCAAGTTTCATATCTGTCTCTCAGTATTACGAAATGCAAAAACCTTATTATTTATGTAAGCCTCCATTTCATCAAGAACTGTATTACATCCTTCAATTTTCACACCTGGAAAGTGCTATTAAATAAGTGCTTTTTGAAAATGAATTAAATTCCATGGCATCAGCGCATTAATTCAATTGTGCAGTTACTTGCCACTTCTCTTTTTCTTTCCCCTGAAATATGATGCTATGGTTAATTCATTTACTTTGTGTTGTCTGATCCAATATTTCAAATCAGGGAGCACCAAAATACAAGAAGTGGTGCCAGCAAGCCCAGGAAAGACCTGCTAATCATGGTACCAGGACTGGCATTGCACAGGTTAGAGCTGCAGCACCTGTATGTGAAACCAGACACTGAAGGAAACATCTGAGTCAGCCGGGCGTTGTCACAATCTGTGTACCTGATGCACTTACGGATGGTCTTCCCTCCTGCATGGAACAACAACAGGTTACTTGTGTTTAACTGACAGCATTCTCAGCTAAAAAATGATTAATATTCATGATATTAATTTTTACCATGTTGAATATGTCATACTAAAAAATGGATAGGCTAGATACAAATGGGAATGTCCAACCCCTTTCATTTAGTGACAGGCAGGCATCCTGATAGGAGCAGTCCTGGACATCTGAACAGCGTCCAGAGTAATCCATGCATTTATAGCACTGAAGGGTTGATCCTAGTGATGGAATAGAATACCAACCTCATGTATAATGTTCAGACATCACTGCTGAGACTGTTTTGCAACTTTAAGTTTATGCTGCAATGTACGTGTACATTGTTAAATAAAATACTGCATGTGAAAGAGAAGCCAGTTTCATGGTAAAATTGGTATTTGACTTTTTGGCCATTAGGCCTGTTGGTATATGATAACAATCAATTTATAGTTCTTGTTGGCAATTAACTAAAATAACTTTGTTACAAGATCAGCAGCAAGATACTACGCATAGTACAATAACGATACAATAAATTGCAACAAAAGTATAAAATTAATATTCTCAGATGTCGTTTTCATTTACTTGTTCAGTCCAAAATGGCGCTGTAAGTCGTTTCACTTACCCAAGCTAAAATTAGCAAGAAAGCACACTAAGCCTATTATCAGAGATGTGTTCATTTTTGCAGTCGCCTTGCTTCGCCCTAACTTTTCCTGAAACAGAAACTTAAAATTATCATTCTCAAAGAGATAATAAATCCTGGTTACTTACAAAAAACGTTAATATATAATATTCGGTTGAATACCAAATGTACCTTCCTTCCCCGGAAACGTCTTGAAATCATTAACAAACGCAAAAACTTACTGGGCTTTATTCCGCGTTGCAACAGAAAGATACGAGAAGAAAATGACACAAAGCCAGTTATAAGATTAGTACCATAAATTGCTTTAGCGTAGCCAAGTTTATAACGATAGCATTTGATCAATATAAACTGCACAAAGCCCATATTTAAAATAAAAATTCACATTACATACTCGTTATTGTAAACCTTTAAAATTGCTCATTTAAAAAATGCTTAAAAATATTACCTTACGTATAATCGAGAAAAAATATGTCTATATATAATCGCAAATATCACTTACAAAGACTCTGGACCAACGGCTGCAAATAAACTGCGACGCCTATCCGCAAATAAACTGTTTTGCAGAGTTCGCTCTACTACCACAATTTACCATTCTAAACCGCACCTCTTTTTCGCCGTCATACGAGTTTCTGTCACAAAACGAATATCTTGTGCGCGAGAGCCTACGTTGCCCAAATGCTGTATCATTTCTACGGCTTTTTGTACGGTGGCCGACAAGGGCAAACGCGCTGCAACAGCCCGAAACATTTCCATTATAGTCTATTTGCCAGCCTATAGAGCCCTATTGTGAACCCGGAAATGTTGAGTACCCCAAAGTTTTATGTTAGAAATGTACAGTTTGGGTCCCCAGCATTTAGAAACTGCCGGATGCTAACTTGCATATGTTGGGCAATTTGCATAATTAGCATACTTAGCAATAATTACCATAATCACCTATATGGACAATATTTCAGCAACTGCTTGGCCGATTTGGACAATATTGGAGTGGTTTTGGGAGTTATTGAGAATGCTGAATCCATTTCTGAGATTCAAAATTCAAAATGGCCGTTTAAACTAGAAGTGGCCATATTTCAACTCCCGGGGGGGCGATTTTTATACATTTTGAGTCGATTTTGAGGTTATTTATATGCTTAATACATTGGACCTGCATTTCAAGCTGTTAAGTGTTGTCTTAATATAATCAATATCAAAAGTTGGCAAAGTGAGTTATGCTAATATTAGATAGCTAACAAGCTAACAATAGCTAACTAACTAGCTAGCTAATGAGCAAACGTTAGCTAAACATTAGCTAAGCTAGCTTGTTGCTAATGTGATATAGGAAAACCTAGTGAATTCTTCTCCAGATTCATAGTTAGCATTACTATCTATCAAAAGTTGGCAAAGTGAATTATGCTAATATTAGCTAGCTAACAAGCTAACATTAGCTAACTAACTAGCTAGCTAATGATCTAACGTTAGCTACCTATGCTAATAGCGAATAGCTTTTTACCAGAAGAGGGGATGAAGCCGATTGAAGAAATCAAAGACTTTGTTATCAACGCGCGATGTAAGACTCGGGATATAAGCCATAACGTGGTGAGGATCCATGATGAAAGCTGACGCAGCTAAGGCGGCTGCCGTCCAAGACTGGCCAACCCCTGCTAACGTCAGGGAGCTGCGAAGCTTTCAGGACCTGGCGTCATACTACCGCCGCTTCGTCAGGGACTTCACCACCATCGCCAGCCCACTGCACCGCCTGACCGGCAAGGGTCGACTATTCGACTGGCACAACACCTATGCTACAGCCTTCACCCGACTCAAGGTGACCCTCACTGAAGCCCCAGTTGTGGCCTACCCCGATGCTCAACAGTCCTTCATCCTGGACACCGATGCCAGCAAAGTGGGGATCGGGGCTGTCCTCTCCCAGCGGAGAGGAGATGGGGAGCGTGCCGTGGCCTACTTCAGTCGCGCCCTGAGTCGGGTGGAAAAGAACTACTGCGTCACCCGCTGCAAGCTGCTGGCAGTGGTCCTGGCATTATGGCACTTCCGGCCGTATTTGCATGGCAGCCACTTCCTCATCTGCACCGACCACGCCTCACTTACCTGGCTCCTGAACTTTAAGCATCCTGAGGGCCAGGTGGCCCGATGACTGAAGGCCCTTCAAGGGTATGACTTTGAAATCCAGCATCGGGCAGGGCGACACCATGGCAATGCCGACACTCTCTCCCGGTGCCCCTGTGCAGCATTGGAGTGCCGCTACTGCCAGCGGCAATAGGAATGGGGCCAGATGATGCCAACGGTGGCGGCCGTCCAGACCGCCACCGAGGAGGAGTGGCTCCTGTTGACCATGCAGCATCTGAGGCAGCAGCAGGATGCAGACGTGACCTTAGCGCTGGTGATAGGCTGGCTGGAGACGGGGCGGCACCCCGAGTGGACAGAGGTGTCAGCGCTGGGCCCCGAGGTAAAGGCCTACCACTCTCAATGGGGCAACTTCGAGCTCCACAACGGGTTGGCGTACCAGAGGTGGCAGGCTTCCAGACGAGGGAACGACCTCCTGCGGCTATTAGTGCCCCGTGTGCTCCGTCCCCAGGTTCTCCAGATTGTCCACGGCTCGTGGGGGCGGGGCACTACAGGAACGCCAAGACCCTCCACCGCCTCAGGGGGCGGTTCTACTGGCCTGGCTGTCGACGAGATGTGGAGCTACACGTGCACTGCTGCGACTCCTGCACCACCCAGAAGGGACTAACCCAGCGCTCCCATGCACCACTGCAGCAGTACTTGGTGGGGGCCCCGATGGAGCGAGTACGGGTGGACATCCTTTGGCCCTTCCCCGTCACCGACTCCGGTAACTGCTATGTCCTCGTGGCTATGGACTACTTCACAAAGTGGCCTGAGGCATATGCCATATGCCGGATCAGAGTGCCACCACGACAGCGGAGAGGCTGGTGGAGGAGATGTTCGCCTACTTCTGGGTCCCTGCCGAGCTCCACAGTGACCAGGAGCGGAACTTCGAGTCCCAGGTCTTTGGTGAGGTCTGCCGGCGGCTGGGGGTGAACAAGACGAGGACAACACCGCTCCATCCTCAAAGCGACCGGCTGGTGGAGTGGTTCAACCACACCCTGGCCACCCAGCTCGCCATCCTCACCAGCCAACACCAGTGGGACTGGGACCGCCACCTGCCCCTGGTCCTGTGGTCCTACCAGACTGCTGTCCAGGAGTCCAGCCCGTGCACGCCTGCTGCCCTCTGTTTGGGAACTCCAGACACCGGTGGACTTGGTATTCAGGTTCCCACCCAAGCCTGAGATTTCCAGGGGAAAAGAAATGGACTACTTTCGTAGACTGAGCGATTGCCTACAGGTGGTCCACGACTACACCCCTAGCCAATTCCAGAGTGCAGCAGAAGAGGGCCTACGACACCCGCTGTCGGGGACGGGACTTCGCCCCAGGGGACCAGGTCTGGGTGTACACCCCGCGCCGCAAGAAGGGAGCTCACCAGCCACTGGGAGGGGCCGTGCCAGGTCCTGGACCATGGTCTACCGCAGTGTTTCCCAATCAGTGGACCGTGTGAAAAATCCTTTAAAAAAAATTTTAATGTTCAAATGAATTAAAAAACCTTAAATGGACAAATCCCATTCACAAAAACCAAAATTAATGTAATTAAAATGCATGTTGCTTAATTAAAACCCCAAAAGAACATTTAGGCCTACTGTTGGCATGTCATATCAATGTGAAGGGGGGCTGCAGGGTGTTTATTTTTTATGCTTTTGAGAGTGGTGTGCCATGAGATTCTGTGAATTTTGAAAGTGTGCCGCGGAAGGAAAAAAGTTGGGAAACACTGGTCTACCTGGTGCAGACGAAGGATCGTGGTCACGCCATAGTTCTGCATTGTGACCGGCTGGCCCCCTACTGGCCATTGACGGAGACGGCGACCATGGGGGCTGAGGCGCCCACTCCCTTAGCCGAGGGCCCCGGGGCACCCCCTGACTCTCCCCACATGACCAGCTCTCCCGAACGCCCAAGATGGCGGCAGCGGTTGCCACGGCGCCTGGAGGACTGTGTCCTGGACTCAAGGGCCGTCAGGGATGACAGGCCCCTTGGGTGAGGGCAATGTAGCATCCGGGGGCTGTTCTGGCAGGACTGGCCGGCAGCTCCCAGCATGCACCGCGCATGGGATACTTTATCAGGTTTGTGCGGGACTGTTGCCTTGTAAATGTTGTAAATAGCGTAGTTATTGTCTTATAAATATGTCTGTGTTGTATGACTTTGCTGTCTTTGGTTGTGTTTGTTGTGTGTTACTGTGGGTGAGACAAAGGAGAAGTTTGAGGGGCTTCTCCTCTGTTCGCTATAGTAAAATGAACTGAACGACTGTCTGATTTCCGTATTGCATGTTCTTCAATAAAGCTCAAATGTGTTTGAACTACTTTACGTGTCAGCTTTCATCATGGATCCTTGCCACGTTACGGCTTATATCCCGACTCTTACGTCGTGCATTGATGACGAAGTCTTCGATTTCTTTAATCGGCTTCATCCCCTCTTCTGGCAAAAAGCTAATCACTATTAGCATAGCTAGCTAACGTTAGCTCATCAGCTAGCTAGTTAGTTAGCTAATGTTAGCTTGTTAGGAGAAACGTGCTGCAGCTTCAGAAACAATACCAATTCAAAAACACATACGAAAATACAAAACAAATACAATGGAAACGTGCTGCAAATGAAAAAACGTGCTGCAGAAAGCCAAAACATATACATTAACAGCAAACACAGAAACGATGCAAAATCAAAAACGGGCTGCAAATGAGAAAACGTGCTGCAGAAAACCAAAACAAATATATTAACAGCAAACACGCTGCAAATACAGAAACGATGCAAAATCAAAAACACATAGACTCCGAAAACAAATTCAACAGAAAAATGCTGCATATCCAGTCAACACAACGGAAGTTCTCCAGAAGAGAAAAAAAAGAGATTAAAAAAATAAATAAACCATACAGTAAGTAAAGTAGCAGAACATACCACATGAAAAATAAAAAATGTTTATGAACACATGAGCTCATGTCCCCCCAAAAGAAAGTCTAAACAAAACAAATTATAAGAAAGGAGAATAATCTATTTCCTCATTGAGACCTGGAAACACCATAGCTTTAAGTTGGAAAATCCAAAAAGTTTCCTGTTGTAAGAGGTGTTTGAGATGATCCCCACCCCTCCGAGAACTAGGGACCACTTCAAGGGTCATAGCTTTAAGGGAATTGGGGCTGCCATGACCAGCATGTCCTGGTTAGTCACCCTGATGACGGCCAGTGTGCCGCAACGTGTAGGTGTGCGTAGGTGTGTGTTTTTAACCTTTGCTATGCATTAGCCATACAATAAAGGCTTTTTACTTTTTCATAACAAGAGTGCCTTGGTCACTATCTTTTTTCATCAACTTCATCACCCTTGTACCAAAGAGCACCTTGTTGGATTCCAAAAGACGTGCTCCTCTCTGTTTTTCTACATTGTACTAGGACTCTGGGGTGAGTCTTTAGGGACCTGCTTCGTCCATACCTCTGGATGTTTTTTTTGGTAATTTTTTGCGACCTCATCACGGCTGCTACAAACACTTTTTTTTTAACGAATGAGCAAGGCAGGAACATTATAGTTCAAGACTCCTTACTGAATGACGAGACCATACAGTCTACCACAATCATAAGAAAATCTTAGAAAAACAAATGAAACTGGATTTACATGCAATCACATTGTCTGACTATTGGAAGAAGGAATGATTCCTAGAGGGCTGCGAATTAAAAAGTTCCCTTCCTTTGGCCATGACAACCCAGATTTTAAACAGAAATGGGAAGCAATTTTAAATAAGTGTTCCCTCGATTTGATTCTGTTATTGATTGAGGAATCCAAACATCAGAAAGATTCCCTAAATGCAGATGTTGAGACCATCAGGGCCGACATTGCCCGCTTGGCGTTGGATGATCAGAAGCTTCCTTTTGAGAACAAAATAAAGGAGGACATTGACAAATTTCATAGTTTTTTGAGATGCAAGAAATTGGAAAAGTTCAACAGAGCCAGTGACGACTATAAGGGAGGTGCGTCTGTTTACCCACAGCAATGCATCAATCGGGTCTCGCCCCCAGTACACACGCTCCAGGTCTGTGTCATTCAATCTGCCTAGTGGTGATCCAATCGTCAGGCAAGCGATTCACCTGGTTTTTTAGACATGCCAAACAATGCAGGGAGAGCAAGAGGCGGAAGACACGGAGGGGGAGGAAGAGCAAGGTGCTCAGCCTATCCTCAATGCTCCGAATATCAACCACGGCCGCAGACACGCTCCTACACCCATAACCGGGCATGGTGATGAATCTCTCAGACACGCCCCTTTCCAAAGAATGCATCTCAGCTTTGACAAAAGGTCTGTCTTTTAGCAACATTGACACCATCTCAGAGCCAGCTTCCAAGTATGTTGACTACTATATTAAGCCTTTTGTGTCCAAACTGCCCTCGTTCCTCCAAGATATCACACACACACTTAATAAGTTATCTGAACTTACAGATGTTGGTTCTAGTTATATGGTCACTATGGATGTGGAATCGCTTTACACCAACATTGTACATCATGAAGGCTTAGAGGCTTTACAGCACTATCTTCAGCGTAAACCAGAAGAAACTATGCCCCCCTACTGACTTTCTTGTACAATTGACAGAGTGGACATTAAACAACAGGACAAACTCTACCGGCAACAAAAAGGCACTGCCATGGGTGCATGCTTTGCTCCTAACTATGCCAATTTATATCTCGGACTGTGGGAAGAGAATTTTATACTCTGTTCCACTAACCCTTTTTATGAGAAAATAAAATGGTATGGGAGGTATATTGATTACATTTAAATGTTGTTTTCTGGATCTGAAAAGGAACTGTTACAATTTCACAATGATGTCAACTCTCTCAATAAGAATCCCAGATTGAGCACTGAATACAATAAAACGGAAATCAATTTCCTGGATTTGAAAATTTTAAAAACTGAGAATGCCTCACTTCACACCACTATTCACCGAGGTACAGATCGTAATACAATCCTCAGGGCAGACAGTTTCATCCCACTAGTTTGATTAAGAACATACCGTTTGGGCAATTTCAAAGGCTGTGTCGCATTTTTGACAGAGAGGATGACTTTGAGGAGAAGGCTGTGGAGATGTATGCTAGGTTTCAGCAACGGGGATACAAGCCAAGTCTGTTAAACCAGTCCCTCACCAAAGCAAAATCTCTGGAGTGAGATAGTCTTCTCAAACAGTCACACAGGCCTCAGAAATCCAAACAAATTTATTTTGTGACCCAACACAGCCAAGAGGCAGCTCGTGTCAAGGACATCATAAAAAGGAACTGGAGCATTATTTAAAGTGATCCTACTTTGTGTGAAGTGTTCACAGAGCCCCCAGCCTTTTCTTATAGGCGGGCACCTACCCTAAAGGACAAGTTGGTACGCAGTGATCTGGCTCCCTTAACCAAGCCTAGTTGGCTCTCCAACCCACAGGCAACCACCCATGTGGGAACTGTAATCATTGTCATCACATAGTCAAATCTAACATGTTCAAAGACACTGGTGGACCCAGAACGTATTTTATACATTAATTTGTCAACTGCAATACAACTTATGTCGTATATAGGTTGGAGTGCGTTTGTGGTTGTTTCTATATAGGTCGAACTAAACGTAGACTGAGGGACAGGGTGTCTGAGCATGTTTATGCCATTAGGACTTCTAATGACAAATACCTAATCGCTAAACATTACAGACATGCTGGTCATGGCAGCCCCAATTCCCTTAAAGCTATGGCCCTTGAAGTGGTCCCTAGCTATGGTGTTTCCAGGTCTCAATGAGGAAATAGATTATTCTCCTTTCTTATAATCTCTGTGAAGAGATTGCGGTCATTGAAAGCATATGTGTCATATGGAAGTGTGAAGTGGCAATCATTTATAGTGGGAATAATCTTACTGAATAATTTCAGCTGTTTTAAAGCATGTTGTATGTTTTTTTTAACGAATACACAATATGTTTGAAGAACTGCGTGCATGCAGTGCTTTGGGTGTATCGGAAACATGTAGAATGAAATGCATGAATGAAATAGTTTTGTTCAGAAAATTGTGTTGAGAAAGAAGATATGTAATTGTTTAACATTGCAGAAGAAATTATACTATTGTACTTAGTTGAAAGTGTGCCGCGGAAGGAAAAAAGTTGGGAAACACTGGTCTACCGGGTGCAGACGAAGGATCGTGGTCACGCCATAGTTCTGCATTGTGACCGGCTGGCCCCTTCATCAGAATATCAAGCCTATAGTCAGGGGATAAATTGGGATTTGGGAGGTGGGTGGACCCTGAGATCCGGTGGGAGGTGGGTGAAAAAAGGTACAAACCAATGAATGTCTCAGCTCAAAATAGTTGTATCTTTAATGTATTGTGCACATAATTGTAATTAAGGAAAACATTGTTTTAAAAAGAATGTATACTATTGATGCAAGCTTTCAAGTTTATTGAGTGTCATTAATGCTGAGATTTTTTTACCCATGAAAATAATCGGTCATCCTCCTCTTGTCCTCACTTTCTTCTTCCTTTATCCATCCTTCTTAAACTGGTGAGGCGTAAAACTTTCCTTTAAACTAATCATTGATCTCAAACTGTTTTAATTCATTTTCAGTGATTAACAAGCATGCAAACATCTGACTAATCAATTTGAAAGGGACACAGCTTCTTTGCATTGTGTTAGGGAGATTAAATGATAAGTGCGATTTAGAAAAATCAGTTTTAATCGCTAAGCTGTGGCGGAATCTTCCCCTGATTTTCCTTGAGTATCAATACAATTAATCCACAAAATAGGCTACTCAATACTATCATATATAGCCAGCTCTCCCCAAATAGGCAGTTTTAGCAAGTAGCCTAGGCCGTATAGCCTACATTTATTTTCATTTGCAGTACGAAATTGTGCACATTTTTAATCAACATTATTTGCGGATACATGCACTTCTTTCTCCGCACTCGTATTCATGGCAAATATCTGCAATGCGTAGGCTAGATTGTAAACAAAATTGAAGTGCAGGTTTTGTTTTTTCTGGTTATTGTGAGAGCTAACACGGTAGATAACAGAATGGTGTATCTTGTTTGTTAAGTGTAGACTACTTGGTGATTAAAACTGATTTTTAACAGATAAATTGAATTTATGATTTAATCCCCTGAACACGGTATGAAAACGCTGTGTATTAGGCTACTTGCCATTTGATTAATCCGATCGTTGGCACGCTTGTTTTAAAGGAAAATTACTAATGAAAACAGGTTGAGATCAATGATTAGTTTAAAAAAAAGTTTTTTGCCCCACCAATTTTCAGCTCACCAGTCACCGCTGAATAAAACGCTATGTATGTGGGAAATATTCAATCCTAGTTTAGCTGCTGACCAGCAACCTGCTGATTTTGCTTAAGCAATCAAAGTTGCCGTTAATAATAGCCGGCGTTCGTGGGGGCTGTTTATTCACCTCTCTTTAATATGTTGCATAGATTAAATTACATGTTAATGAAACTACCTACTGCATCCGCTTCCTATCAATCAAGACAATCAACAATATTTTTCTTTCTGTGCCTGTCTATATTTTGACTCTTCCTCCTGAGTTTTTTTTCTTCGGATTTTTGATTGGTTGAGCGAGTAACTGGCTAGAGGGAACACATGGACTGGAGCATAAATGGACTGGATTGTCATAGTTATTTGTAGAACTGCCGGTCAAAATTATTTATTTATTTACCAAAGGTGGGTGGATGCCGTCCACCCGCGTCCACCCCCAATTTAACCCCTGCCTATAGTACATGATTGGGGCAAACATATGTGTGGATTGGTTTGTAAGATGAAATATGTATATCAGAGGCCGAAATATGTCAAATTTTTATATGTATTTATTGAACTCCCCCCGGCCTTTTCTATATGGTGCTAGGGAAATGTCGGGATAATTAAGTATTCTATGTACTGTATGTATGTACGTATGTATGCGTGTGCAGCATCGAGCATGCAGATGAGCTTCCCTGAGGCAATTTCTGACAGTTTGTGCAGAAATTCTACGGCTGTGTAAACCAACTGTTTCATCATCTGTCCGTGTGGCTGGCCTCAGACGATCCCGCAGGTGAAGAAGTCGGATGTGGCGGTCCTGGGCTGGCATGGTTACACGTGGTCTGCGGTTGTGAGGCCTGTTGGACGAACTTCCGAAATCTCTGAATCTACGCTGGAGGGGGCTTATGGTAGATGAACACCCATTACTCTGGCAACGGCTCTACAGGACATTCCTGCAGTTAGCATGCCAATTGCATGATCTCTTAACTCTTGAGGCATCTGTGACATGGTGTTGAACAACAAAAAACTCAACATTTTAGGGTGGCCTTTTATTGACCCCATCATAAGGAACACCTGTATAGTGATCATGGCTTTTAATCAGCATCTGGATATGCCACACCTGTGTAGGAGATGGATTATCTTGACAAAGGAGAAATGCTAGCTAACAGTGACAAACAAATTCGTGGGCAAAATTTGAGAGAAATAAGATCTTTGTGCACATAGAACAAATCTTTGAGGTATTATTTAAACACATTAAAAATGGCTGCAAAAATAGAAGTTTTGCATATATATTTTTGTTCAGTATAGTAAAATGAACTTGACAAGGAATCATAAGCTTATCCTTTCTGGTGTGAAAGTGTTCATCAGCGGCTAAAACGTTTATTTAAATTATGTGTTCTTCCATGGGGCCAGTTTTCTGTGATATTTTGACAGTACATGACAGTGAAAAGTTTGAATGGCCACAATGTGTTCAGATGGTAAGAACACAGAACACATAGCCAAGTTACTTGAAAGAATTTAGGAAGCATTGGGTAGCAGCATTGCTTTGGAATAGATTGTTTCATTTTTGTCAGCTAAGATAACCAATATTGTTTATTGTACCTTGGCATAATTTTAATGGCAGGCCTAGATTTTTCAAGTGTTACAGTGCTTTGTATGTGTGAGTAACTTGGTATTTTTGTACGTTAAAAATGTGTTTTCTAAATATATCATTTCTTTTTGCAAAGTGTTTGTTCTGAGAAAGTGATAACAGTAATGCATATAAATGAAGACTATGAGAAGTATGCGTACACATTCATACATGCAAACATGCATACATCATAGCCAGTCCCAAATGTAGACTGGCGAAATTGGGAGGCAGAACAAGATTCTTTTGTATAACATGAGAGGTCATATTATTTGTTGATGTAGTTTTCGTATTACGCTAACGCTAGCTACCGGACCATGTCAAGAAAGGCAACATTAGTTTAGACAACGTTGCGCACAGTATCCATCTCTCATATCAGGTAACGTTGCGTTAGCTAGCCAGCTAATGTAATTAACACAATCTAATGTCAGCTAACAATTAGAAAAAACGCTAGCTAATGCTACCGACCGGTACCGACCTCATACCGAACAAAAGGTGGAGAACATTTGTGGAAATTGATCATCACTAATTCTACCCCAGGTCTGCTACAGCATTTTAACCTGGCTCGGCAGTGTAAAGACAGCTTAAGTTAGCCTAATGTTAGACAATGAATGAGTATGTACATAACGTTACTTGTATAACAACCATTTTTTATTCAGTAAATAATAAATATATTTAGCGTGGCTCAGGTGCCAACTGACTGACATCACACAGGCGACAATGGTTGGATCCGGTTGGATCTATGGGAAGTGAGGTCCAAAAACACACCTGCAATTACCGCTTCTCGCCATTGGTACCGCCAAAGAGAACGAAATGGAAATCTTCGAGATTGTAACTTTAAGAAACAGTTGTGGATAACGGTTATCCTTGTGTGAATTGTTGCAGTTTCACTTTGCTGGATACAGTCAGGTCCATAAGTATTTGGACAGTGACACAATTTTCATAATTTTGAATCTGTACACCACCACAATGGATTTGAAATGAAACAATCAAGATTTGATTTAAGTGTGGACTTTCAGCTTTAATTTAAGGGTTTTGTCAAAAATATTGTATGAACAATGTAGGAATTACAACCATTTTTATACGTAGCCCCCCCAATTTTGGGGGTTCAAGTGTAATTGGACAGGCTAACATAATCATAAATTAAATTGTCTTTTTTAATACTTGGTTGCAAATCCTTTGCAGTCAATGACTGTCTGAAGTCTTGAACCCATACACATCACCAGACGCTGGGTTTCTTCCCTGGTGATGCTCTGCCAGGCCTCTACTCTGAGGGCCGATAAGGAGTACCATGATGTTACCAGAAAAGCAGTTGCTGTGATCCAGAGGCTACGGGGCTCAGAACTATCTGGGAGTGGAATCTCGTGGGAGTATGTGTGGGTAATACTTTTATTGTAGTGTATCGCACCCTCCAGAGGGTAATTAGAGAAGTAAGAAATTAACTGTCGTTAACCAAATTAGGTAAAACTTTTAGGACCAGATAGAGACTGTCCTCTGCCCTTTTTGTGTGTGTGGGTGAGGGAAAGAGTTTCTCATCACCAATTCAAAATGGGGGCCTGATGGGTTTGGATTGTTTCTCCTCTCTGCAAGTAGTGACGCCATATGGTATCAGGCAACATGAAGGGCATAGATTGTTTATGTACAAAACAGATGTCATTAGGGAACAAATAGAAGGGCCCTCACAGATAGGATGGACATGCGTACCCAGTCAAGGCCCCAGAGGGTATTTAAACCAGGCTAGAAGACCAGTGGGGGGTGGGTTGCTGTACCGCAAACTTATGTTATGTTTCAGTGACCTTCCCGCTGGCCTGTGTGACTTACAATAAACTTTTACTTTCTTCAGTAAAGTGTTTGTTGTCTTAGTGAGTTCCTGCATCATCCTGACTTTGATTCCACGGGAAGAAGCTGGGTCCTAACAGAGAAAAAAGTAATCCTAAACATTTCTTTCAATACTGCAGGAAAAGGAAAGCAAGGAGGATGTCAAGTACATCAAGGATAAAGAAGGAACATTGCTTTATAAGAATAAAGATATTGCTAATGCCTTAAACCAGGGGTGCACAACAAGGGCCAATCCATTTCAGGATTTTGTGCCAACATTTCCCAACATTTATTGAATTGGCCCAATCATATCTTGATTTGACATGTGTATAAGCAACAGTTAGAGTCACAGTCTGCAAGTGTATCCTAGAGATTTCACTGTGCTCAAGCACAGGAGTGAAGCAGCATAGTTTATAGAGCTGTAAGAAATGGCAATCGGTTGGAACAAAAACCAGCATGCAGATCAGCCCTCCAGGATCTGAGTTGTGCACCCCTGCCTTAAACACATTCTATGCAGGATTTTTACATGAAAATATTGTAAAATAACTATGCTAAGGCATATCAATGATACACTGACAATCTCCATCTTAATGCACTTTTGCTGAATTTGTGCACCTTTTACCAGTATTTGTTATTCTAAAATGTGTTCCGGACTGTTCCAGACATGGCACTGTTTTCTGTGCCGGGACGGGTGGGTGTGGCTACAGAGCCTGTGGTTTGGGGTCAGATTCCAGCAAAGTGTTTATTGCTAGTTAGCTGCTGCAATGACAGATGCTTAGAAGCTTAGATATAGTGAAGCAAAAAGACAAGCCAACAGGGCACATTCAGAAAATAGAGTCAAGCTTGGAATTGCTTTTGCTTACTGGCATCACCAAGGAGATTAAAAGCGACATGGGGTTGGCCTGTTTTCTGTTGGACCTGTACATAACATTACTTTTAGCTAGTTACATTAGCTAGATGCCCGAGATTGAGTAGCTTTTGTATTGAATTCTGTTCTCCCATTAAGATGCAAATGTCGGAATTAAGCTGTATAAAAGATTCGCTATTTAGCAGTTCTTGCATGTTAGTTTATTTTACCTAGCACTATGGAGTTCATGGACCAAACGATGATACTCTCCCAGTTGTGTCCTTGCTTGGTTTATTTTGTGTACTCAGCTTCAACGTCTGCGTCTGGCTGGCAGTCTACGCTGCAAAATAACGATAGCAAGAAGCTTCCTTCAGTTTACATTTGTGTCAATTTTTTTTCTTTTTTTTGAGTTAGAGGACTGGAGGGGGGTTCACAACTTTACGTCACACAAATGGGCCATGTAGTGGCACACCCACACCGCCGCACAACCCTGCGGCAAGGTACTGCATTGCCTGATCTGGTGTGAATGCAGCCTAACCCAACGGTGTCTGTGGGTGCTTTTATGATATGTAAACAGACACCATCCTGGTAAGCCTTTGTCTGGGTTCCTGCAGGCTACAAGTGTTGGTGGGGTAAACAGGTCGCAAAATTGTCCCACAGCAATCTCCAGATTGTGGGGCAATTGTCTTTTCAGCTGTGTTTTCAGCCTTCTGATCTTTACAACCCCAATCCTGGAATTTTGGCTAGGGCAGCCAAAATGTTACCTTACACTTCCATTGAATTATAGAAAATGATGCCAAATTAATACTTGCTAAACTTTCAACTTATTTGTAACACAGAAATATAACAATGTAATATTAGATTATATTTTATTTGGAAGACGCTTTTATCCGAAGCAACGCACAAGAACTGCAGGCTGAAGTTGGAAGAACTACAGAACATAGGTCAGATAAGGTAGCTATGAGTACAGTACATATTGTATTGCATTTGAGAAAATAAAGAAGCTAATATTTGGATAGGCTACAGATAACTTCATGAAAAAGTCATTCACTTTACAAGTGTAGTAGCCAGCTATGGTAGACCTATGGCGTGCTAATGTTACTTATTCCACACAGAATTCTGTGTTTACATCTCAATTCTAACTAGGGGGGTATTTCAGGAAGCAGGATTACTGAGTTAGCTGGATAATTGTGGTGAGTAAAACCCAGAACAGCTCTTTTTCAGTCCATGTTCCTGATTTGGGAGGGTTCTGAGTTTTACTGTGCTGTTATCCACCTTACTCAGTAATCCTGCTTTGTGAAACAGGGCCTAGAATAGCTACACATCAAATGAGGACAAAACACAAAATAGTTGCAGCAGCAATATGGTGTTCCCACATGCTAAGGGGTGCACTCAGTGTAAAGATAGTTATACCAATGCATAATTACTGTTACCATCTATATGGAATCATTCATGTTGCTAAAAATGCTATTTTCAATATATCTGATCACCTCACCTCTTTGCTTGACACTGTTTGTAGCGCTTGATGGTGTGGGGTTGAGGAGACTTATTTGATTACAAACACAGAGTCTAGAAGGGCCGCAAAATCCTTAGTATACCTTTAAATAGTTACTTTGTTGAGAGTTTTACTTGAGAAGAGGTTACTAATGGACTGGAAGGTTCTCAGTTCTCAGAATGTCCTAGCAGATATTGAGATAGAGGATAAAGAAGTACTGGATAAATTACATAAACTAAAGACAAATAAGGCAGCAGGCCCTGATGGTATATACTCACGGGTACTCAATGAGACAGTGTGTATAAACTTGAGAAATTCTAGGCGAATGGAAGCAAGGTAATATAATACCAATATCTAAGAAAGTGGACCATACTAATCCAGGAAACTACAGGCCTGTCAGTTTAACTTGCATCACATGTAAAATACTGGATTCTATCATTAGAGATACATTTTAGAAGTTTCTGCATTTAAAACTAAAAATAAACAATTTCATAATACTAACAGTAAAATACATCAAATGCTACTGGGTTGGCACCTGTAGCCCTGTAGAACTGAGCTAAGTGTGAAATTAGGTTGTGGTTGTTTTCAAACTTATGGCTTAAAAAACTGCATATTAAAACATACAGTATAAAACAATAATCAAACGCTTAAAGTGTTGTGCAAAATATGCACCAAAGAAATTGACATGGCCTACATGAGAGAGGCAGTGCTAATCAGTCACCTGCAGGACAAAAAACAAACAAGTCCCATTGCTGGTGCTCTGAGATCACCGCAAGTGTCTTCCTTTTTTTCTCCAAGCAAAATCTGCTTCACAGTTCAGGTAATTGGCAGTGCTTCACTGTTTATTTACTTAAAAAATAAGTGAGATAACTCGAGAGTGTATCGCTACCGTTCGGTGTGTGTTAGCTATGGATAGAATGGCTAGCTAATTTTCAAGGTACGGGTAACTAGGTTATTGACAGTATAAAACTAGTTAATGTTAGCTTTATTTTAGGCAGCATAGCATGGAGTAGAATTGTCAATGCTATTCTGAATATGGCTGATGGCCTTGTTTCAATTTGGGTGCTATTAATCTGAATGAAGCATTGAGCCTCAGCCAAATAATCAATTCAGCTACCATTACCTGATGTGATTGTATTTATATCCAAAACAAAAATGGGGAGATTATATAGAAAACTGACTGAACATCTGCAGGCTCTTTTAGGTACTTCTTAGCAAGCTGTAATCTAGCCACCATGTTTTTCCGGCTAACTACAAGTTTGTAGCCAAGTTGGTAGCCTTTTTAGTTCCTTTTGTGAAGTCTTCTGTTGACAGTAGTCACTAACACATTCCCGCCTGCCTCCTGAAGAGTGCCTACACTGCAGCGAACTGCACGGCCCCTATCTACTTGCAGGACATGGTTTGATTCTATACGCCTGCTCGACCACTCCACTCTGCAGCAGCAGGGCGCCTTGCACCCCCCCCCCCCCCCCCCCCCCCGAGTAAAGGGATCACAGAGCTTCTCCACCCTAGCTCCCCAGTGGTGGAATTAACTCCCTGTCCCTCTTCGAACCTTTCCCTCACTACCCATCTATCGCCGTGGTCTGAAGACTCATCTCTTCAGACTACACCTGGACTAACTGCCACTACTCTGTGATCATTTCACTTTAAATCCCCCCTTTCATGATACTGATGTTACATGTACCCCCATTCCAGCACTTTTTGTAATCTGTATTTGTCCTAATATTGTAGCTTGTTCTTCTCCCTAGTTTGTCTTGGCAGAAATTAGGTCAGAATAGTGTTCACTGTGTGAACTGAACTGTGTTCTTGGCTAGAAATAGCTGTACGAAATGAGTATTGTACCATATTGAACCTGTGTTTTGTAGTTGTCCAATGACTATGATATGCACTTTTGTATGTCACTTTGAATAAAAGTGGCTGCTAAATAAACGCAATGTAATATAATGTGTTTGACGGGGTTTTTTTCCAATTATGGTGAGAATTCTTCAGTTGTCAGCCGTAGAGGTCTTCTTTGGCTTACCAGGTTATTTGTGATTTCTGAGCTCATCACTCCCCTCTTTCTTCTTGATTATGTTCCAAACATGTTGACAAATGGCAATAACAGACTCTCAAGGCAATCAAAAGCCTAGGATCAAGACTAGATACTGAAAGGGGGGGGGGGGGGGGGGGGTGGGGTAAGTAAAAAGTGCTGTAATTTCTTGTGACATCAAAATGTTAAAAAAATATATATATATTAAAAAAACTCTTTAATAAAATCTGACAATCTGCACTTTAGTCACATCTTAAATATTTGATTGCAAATCCAAAATTGTGGAGAATGAAGCCAAATCAAAAAAAATATTTCCCAGTCAAAAACATTATGCAGCTCACTATGTATACATTTGTACTTATTATTGATTAAGGTGCTTAATATGAATATTCCACATGAATGGACTGGTTTAACGTCACAAAATTGACTTAGGTCCATTCACTCATATCTCTTAATTCATAAAGATATCATAGAAAAGTGTCCTTCTTTCTTGAGCTGTCTGTTAAATTTGAAAAGAAGTAACTGTTCATTTCATTCCATCTTGTACTGTTAAAATTCCTCAAACTTACATGGAACCTGAGAAATCAGCTTTTAATTACCATGCACCCAAAATGTCCCAATATCCCATTTGGGTCTGTGCAGGGACCAGAGCAGCTGAAGAGCATACATTCCACTGCAGGATTGAAAATTGTCATCATTAAGCATATACTATGGGAGAGGCAAATCTCTCACTGACAACAAAAATTGTCCTTTTGCCTGTCCCAAAAATCTCTTACCAACAGACCCAGCTTTCCCTAGCAGAGCACACTTTTGTTCCACCACAGTCATAGCTAGTAAATAACAGCCCAGGTCTTAGCCTGTGCTTCTGATCAGTGTTTTTGATGATGGGGGTCCAAATGGCTTCTTAAACTACTGACACAATCAAATACCAAACGCACCCATGAAATACTTTCCTCCTAACCGTGCTCCGGAGGTCTATTCTAAATAGTTTGAATATGTCCTTATCATTTGGTTATGCACATCCCTTAATTGTCTTGAATTAAGCCACTTTTGAAAAAAATTAAATATTGGTCCAATTCACCTTAAGAAATTCAACCCAATCTCATCTCCCTATGTTATCTGATATTCTGGAGAATTTTAGCTCAAAAGGTTTTCTAAATTCCAACTCAAAATCTGAGACATTTAAGTCAAATTTCATACTCATTTAGAGCAGAGAAATGCCACAGATTACAGTAGCTAATTATATACTTTTGTGTTCAAATTGTTGTATCTGTATTTTTTTATTTATCCTTACTACCTTTGATCACCAAATCATTTTAAGATAAGCAAAGCTAAACATCTATCATTATTTTTTCCCATCAACCTTTTTTTAAATATTACTTTTATAATTTACCCTATGAATAGTATGTGGAAAAATAATTCACAGAAGTGCATTTTAAGCATTGTTGGTGTTAAGGGACGTTTTCTATCCGGGTTCCCTACAATATAAAACAGATGAAGGGGCATCCAATGTGCAAAAACATTTATTTTGCCCATACTAAATAAAACAGCAACAATTTTCCACTGGAGTGGAAGGAGTAAGCCTTTTTGCGAAAAGTAGACAAGAAGACTGTTGGTCACTTGGCACTAATGAGAGCATTCATTTTACTGGTGCAGCTGGAGGCGACAATAGAAATACTGTGTCTGTGCCCACTGGTGTTCTGCGTCTTCTCCTACAAAGATGATGTTAAAACCATGGGGTTTTGTATTAATAGTATGCAACTGTATTTTATTGGTTATATTTTCCACCATATACATCTCTCCTAAAATCAGTTCTGTTCTATGTCATGTGAATAACAAAGCAGAAATGGTATTTTTAAGAGGACAAGGTTGCCTGAATATGTACAAAGAAAATATAAAATATTATTTAAGCCAAAATATTTGTGTGTTGTTACTAGTACTACTACTTCCTAATAATAATAATAATAATAATAATCATTTAAATCAATACATAATAAATAAAATATAAATAATATTAATAATCAAGCTTATTTACATTACCATAAGCCTGTACACACAGTGTCGAGATAAAGGACAATTATCAATCTATGCGTCACCCCATAGAAAAATGGCAGTTGGCAAGGAGGAACAATGAAGCAGTGGTCAAGGCACAACAAAGAGGACATGAATTCTGCCTGGCAGAGAATACAAACAGGCTACACTCTGCATAAAGGGTTTTTGTGAAACCAAACCTATATATGCCAGCACATTTGTTGTTAGAAGAAGCACTATTGTATGAAAATATTCAGCAAAAAGAAGAAAAAAAGACAGGAATTTGTTGTTGTTTAATAATTAGACTTTGGTTTAGTGAGATGTAATACACAACATTGATTATTTTACATTTGATTTTAACATAAAGTTAAAACTTGTTTGGATTCTAGTTGAACTTGACTTTGCAAACAAGTAAATACTGTTTTCACTTTTAATCAGTTACCTCGAGAATACTGTGCAGTGCATATTAATGACATCCTCAAAAGGATAAGAGCTTAAGTATACTATTGAATATTCATTAGTGTGGTTGCCTTAGGCAATCAGACTACTATTATCTCACATATTATTATTATTATTTGTGTGGTTGCCTTAGGCAATCAGACTACTACTATCTCATATATTATTATTATTATTTGTGTGGTTGCCTTAGGCAATCACACTACTATTATCTCACATATTATTATTCTTTCTTTCCACCCATTTTTTGGACCGCTACTCCTCCCAGAGTTTTCGCACCACATACACGTGCAATATGTCAAATTGACCGGCTTCTTTGGGAATCGTGTGCTATTACTTTGTGGAAAGTTTCGCTGCACGGTTTTTGAGAAATATTACGTTTTATGGCCAATTTTTTCCCATAGAGAATGAATGGGGAATGTGACGTCATACATATGTGAGAGATTAAGTTACGGCATTGGTCGGCTTTGCACACGTGATGCAGTAGATTTTGACCTGCTTTATTTACTGGGAATTCAGAATCCAGATGCGGTACATATCTCCCTTTTCGTCGTAATTACAGAAACACTTGTAAACTTCAAATGCTTTACACCACGATTTAGATAAGACCTTGACGAAGACGTACATGCACGGATTGTGTTGTTCAAACGAGGTTTCCTGGCTACTTAGCCACTAGAAAGGATATAGCTGAATGCGGAAGTGAACGCGATAAAACGGTATTCCAAATACAAAATTACAAATGAAAACGCTGTCAGCTAGGTATATCAACAAACATATGGCTTAGGCATACCCAGACGTCCTCAATAATAATAGTATTTCACAAGATATTACGCAAAATCGTTGACAACGTTTCATCAGGTGCAGCGTCTTTGAATGCTAGTGCTAACAGAGTGAATGCATCCAATGCGATGACGAGAAAACTTTCGGTTGACCTAAAACCGATATTCCAAAACCAAAATTAGACGTGTTATACATGGTTAGAAAGCCTATACTCTCTCCTACTGAATGAATTAATTCTAAATCAAGTCAGACTGTACTAAAAAGTGCAAAAACGCCGTGAACAACACGTGTGCAGCAGCTTCTGGTCCGGTCTTACTTCAGAAAACGATGTCGGCTTGTAATACCACACATGTTGCTTTGGGTGTTGTCGAACTTTGTAGTACAATCTGGTTTGATCTACACATCATCGATCTAATAGGTGACAGAATAAGCTTTCTAACAATGTATAATATGTCAAATTTTACTTTTGTAATACCGTTTTATATTCCAGCGTGTTGGAAACTTTGGTCTCTTTATAACTGTATTACGCATTCAGTCAGTGAAAGCAACGCTTTCTCACCCCAACGCGTTTGCTACAGTACACAACTCCGCTTGCTTGTTGATGCACCCCTCGTTATAACAGAAGTTACTAGTACTGGCTACCAGCCGATACTTATTCACAGAAGCTGTATGCAACTATTTTAACACATATTTCTCGCCTCATTTTCTTTCTTAGAAATTTGGGTCGGCTAACACGTAATAGGCTATCCTCTGTCTATGAGTTGGTATCTAAGGTAACAGATTAAACTCTGAATTTCAGCCCAATTAAATGTTTTTAGTTGAATGGTAAAAATGAGCTGCACTTCACATAAAACCGTAAGTCAATCAAATTAATCTCCCTAGCTCTGTCTTGCTTTTTAAAATGGTGCGGTCGCGCAGTGTAGATATAGGGTTTTTCCAAGACCCTCTGAACTGGCCAGCTAGCTTTATGATTCGCCGTCACTCGTCACAACATACCGTGAGTAAAACACTGATCTCAAGTTTTGATGAAGGGTTAATTAAGCTCTGAATATGTGTGTTGCAAATCAACTCGTTGCCGTGATGTTTACATTACATTACATTACAGGCATTTAGCAGACGCTCTTATCCAGAGCGACGTACACAACTTTTTACATAGCACTTTACATTGTATCCATTTATACAGCTGGATATATACTGAAGCAATGCAGGTTAAGTACCTTGCTCAAGGGTACAACGGCAGTGTCCTTACCCGGGAATCGAACCTGCGACCTTTCGGTTACAAGCGCAGTTCCTTACCCACTGTGCCACACTCCGTCCATACATATGTTATAGCGTGTACACCATATTCTGACTCTGCTTATACTACAGAAACTGTTTAGTCCATTCAGCACAAAGTCGACTTTGCATTGGCGGCAACCGCACTTCACAATTTCTGCAGGAATTGTCTAGTTAGTGTGGTTGCCTTAGGCAATCACACTACTATAATCTCACATATAATTAGTGTGGTTGCCTTAGGCAATCACACTACTATTATCTCACATATTATTATTATTATTAGTGTGGTTGCCTTAGGCAAACACACTATTATTATTGCACATATTATTAGGGTGGTTGCCTTAGGCAATCACACTATTATTATCGCACGTATTATTTATTATTTTTATTATTGTGGTTGCCTTAGGCAAACACACTATTATTATCCCACATATTATTAGTGTGGTTGCCTTAGGCAAACACACTATTATTATTGCACATATTATTTATTTATTAGTGTGGTTGCCTTAGGCAATCACACTATTATTATCGCACATATTTATTTAGTGTGGTTGCCTTAGGCAAACACACTATTATTATTGCACATATTATTTAGTAGTGTGGTTGCCTTAGGCAATCACACTACTATTATCTCACATATTATTATTAGTGTGGTTGCCTTAGGCAAACACACTATTATTATCCCACATATTATTAGTGTGGTTGCCTTAGGTAATCACACTACTATTATCCCACATATTATTATTAGTGTGGTTGCCTTAGGCAATCACACTACTATTATCTCACATATTATTATTATTCTTTCTTTCCACCCATTTTTTGGACCGCTACTCCTCCCAGAGTTTTCACACCACATACACGTGCCATATGTCAAATTGACCGGCTTCTTTGAGAATCGTGTGCTATTACTTTGTGGAAAGTTTCGCTGCACGGTTTTTGAGAAATATGACTTTTTATGGCCACTTTTTTCCCATAGAGATGAATGGGGAACGTGACGTCATACATATGTGAGCGGTGAAGTTACAGCATTGGTCGGTTTAGCACACGTGATGCAGTCTGCTCTACGTTCTCACCAGCCACCAGAAAGGATATAGCTGAATGCGGAAGTGAACGCAATAAAACGGTATTCCAAATGAAAAATTACAAATGAAAACGCTGTCAGCTAGGTATATCAACAAATATATGGCTTAGGCATACCCAGAAGTCCTCAATAATAATAGGATTTCACAAGATATTACGCAAATTAGTTGACGACGTTTCGTCAGGTGCAGCGTCGTTGAATGCTAGTGCTAACAAAGAGCGAATGCATTTAATGCGATGATGAGAAAACTTTCGATTGACCTAAAACCGATATTCCAAAACCAAAAATAGATGTGTTATACATGGTTAGAAAGCTTATACTGTCACCTATTGAATAAATGAATTCTCAATCAAGCCAGACTGTACTAAAAAGTGCAACAACGCCGTCAACAACACGTGTGCAGCAGCTTCTGGTCCGGTCCTACTCCAGAAAAAGACGTCAGCTTGTAATACCACACATGTTGCTTTGGGTGTTCTCGAACTTTGTAGTACAAACTGGCTTGATCTACACTTGATCGATCCAATAGGTGACATAATAAGCTTTCTAACTATGTATAATATGTCAAATTTTACTTTTGTAACACCGTGTAATATCCCAGCGTATTGGAAACTTTGGTCTCATTAGAGCTGCATTACGTATTCATTCTGTTGTAGCAGGGAAAGCAATGCTTTCTCACCCCAACGCGTTTGCTAAAGTACACAACTCCACTTGCATGTTGTTGATGCACCCCTTGCTGCAACAGAAGCTAGTAGTACTGGCTACCAGCCGATACTTATTCACAGAAGCTGTATTTAAAATGCAACTATTTTAACACATATTTCTCCATAACCACAAGTCAATCAAATTAATCTCCCTAGCCCTGTCTTGCTTTTTAAAATGGTGCGGTCGGGCAGTGTAGATATAGGGTTTTTCCAAGACCCTCTGAAGTGGCCAGCTAGCTTTGTGATTCGCCGTCACTCGTCACAACATACCGTGAGTAAAACACTGATCTCAAGTATTGATGAAGGGTTAATTTAGCTCTGAATACGTGTGTTGCAAATCAACTCGTTGCCGTGATGTTATAGCATGTATACCATACTCTGTCTCTGCTTATACTACAGAAACTGTTCACTCCGTTCAGCACAAAGTCGACTTTGCATTGGCAGCAACCACACTTCACAATTTCTGCAGGAATTGTCTAGTTATTAGTGTGGTTGCCTTAGGCAAACACACTATTATTATTGGACATATTTAGTGTGGTTGCCTTAGGCAATCACACTACTATTATAGCGCATATTATTATTATTATTATTATTGTGGTTGCCTTAGGCAAACACACTATTATTATTGCACATATTATTTATTAGTGTGGTTGCCTTAGGGCAACTACACTATTATTATTGCACATATTTATTAGTGTGGTTGCCTTAGGGCAACTACACTAATATTATTGCACATATTATTAGTGTGGTTGCCTTAGGGCAACTACACTATTATTATTGCACATATTTATTATTAGTGTGGTTGCCTTAGGGCAACTACACTATTATTATTGCACATATTATTATTATTAGTGTGGTTGCCTTAGGCAAGCACACTATTATTATTGCACATATTATTAGTGTGGTTGCCTTAGGGCAACTACACTATTATTATTGCACATATTATTAGTGTGGTTGCCTTAGGGCAACTACACTATTATTATCGCACATATTATTATTATTATTATTAGTGTGGTTGCCTTAAGCAAACACACTATTATTATTGCACATA